>NC_082344.1:33811471-34413971 GCF_027477595.1 Haemorhous mexicanus | reverse complement strand
GAGTCTCCGTCTCGGACGCCGACGAGAGCGGCGACGAGGAGGGCGCGGGAGGCGACGGCGGCGGCATCGCGCTGGCCCTGCTGGGCGGCGACGGCGCCTTCGCCTTGCGGGTGGCCGGGGCCGGCGTCTTCTTCCTCTGCGTGGCGGGGCCGCTGGACCGCGAGAGCCGCGACCTGTACGAGCTGCGGCTGGTGGCCACGGACGGCGGCACGCCGCCGCTCTCCGCCGAGGAGCCCCTGCTGCTGCGCATCGCCGACCTCAACGACGAGACGCCCGCGTTCCCGCAGCCCCACTACCGCGCCGCCGTCTCGGAGGCCGCCTCCCCCGGCACCGCCGTGCTCCGCCTCAGCGCCTCCGACGCCGACGAGCCGGGCTCGCCCAACGCCGAGGTGCGGTACGCGCTGGAGGGCGACGCGGCCGCGCTGGCCCTGCTGCGCATCGACGCGCGGAGCGGCGCCGTCAGCACCCGCGCGCGCCTGGACCGGGAGCGGCAGGCGGCGCTGGAGCTGCGCGTGGTGGCGCGGGACGGCGGCGTCCCGCCGCGCGCCGCCGCGTGCCGCCTCAGTGTGCGCGTGGAGGACGCCAACGACAACGAGCCGCGCTTCGAGCGCGCCGTGTACCGCGCGCGCATGCCCGAGCACGCCGCGCGCGGCCGCCGCCTCCTCCAGGTGAGCCCCGCACGGCCCCGCTCGGTCCGGCCCCGCTCGGTCCGGCACGGTCCGGCCCTGCACGGTTCGGCCTCCGGGGCCGCCGCCCTGGATCGTTTGCGCTCCATGGCACCGGCGCTGCGCTCCAGCACTGCCGGGAAGCAGGGAGCGCGGCAGGTGGAGCGCGGTTAGTCAGCGCGGCCCTCGTACCGCCATCCTCACAAGCGCCCTGAGAAATGCGTTCCTTGTCCCGTAACACTTGCAGCGTGGGCAATGAGCACAGGAGCTCAGGTCTTCAAGTATCAGCTCTGGTTAAACCTCAGAGGGAGTTAAACCAGCTGTGATACTTCTGAGGACTTGAGATGGTCTTCAGAGAGCCGGTAGGAGCCGTCCCTGAAAGCAGCCTGACCCAAAGTGAGCTAGAGAGAAGGGTAGACAGTGTAGCACACAATTAAAATGCACTTCAGGGTCTTTGTGATGGTTCCCGAGCTTTCTGCTAACGATGTAAATCAACTTACCCTACCTTTGCAGAAACTGATTAGTCCTAATAGAGAAAAAAGTTCTACTTGTTTGTAAAAACCCCATTTTATTCTTTGTGGGTGAGGTTGACTGGAGGCTTTGGAGGGCCAGAAGTTGACAGAGAGGCCTTTTGCTTTTAGCTTGGAAAAGCATTGCAGAATGTATACCTTTGAACTGAACAAAGCCTTTTCCATCAGAAGAAAATTCTCAGCAGTTGGGCCTGTGAATGCTTCTGAGTTTGCGCATAACTTACATGAATTTGGGAAAAGCCAGCACTTAAAAGAGGAGACCTAGGGAGAACTGCAATGTGCTTCCTCAGTACATTGGATGAAAAAAAAATCTGTCTTTATCTTCAGGTGGCCTACTAAATTATTTTTCTTCTTTTCAAATCAGAAGTCATTGGTGATATTTTGGGTCTGACAATGGCTGATTGGAACAAAAGGCGTTTCCTTCTCTATATAATTTTTTGTCTTTTTTCCAGTTGTACTCTGAACTCAGAAAGTATACAATTTTTACAGCCCTAATACAATTTAATCTATAAAACCTTGGGCAGGTTGAGCCCATGGAGCTTTTCATTTGGTATCCCAAGCCATCACAGCCCTTTCTTTTTCTTTCAACACCATGGAGGGGAAAAAAAACAACCAACCAACCAAACAAACAAACAAACAAAAAAAAAACCCCAGAATATCGTGCACCGGTGGCTCCAGGAAAGCCCAGAAGAAGAATAATAACGAAATTTTAGGAGGTGGCGATGTCCCGGGGAGGAGCGAGGGGCGGTGCCGCAGCCCCGGCCCTGGCGCTGGGCGCGGGCGTCCGTGGTGCTGAAAGGCAGCGGGGCCGGCGCCGTCGGGGAGCGCTGCCGCAGCCTGACACCGCGGCCGGGCTGGCGGATAGCGACTGTTTGCTTCTGAGTGAAGCGGCTAGAAGCCTCCCGAAGGGTTCCTGAGTGTTTCAAAGCGAATAACCAGTAATCGTTTTACGAATTTTTTTTTCTTGAATGTTTTGGTGCGTTAATAGCACAGATTTTCTAGGGCCGCACATGGCATGCACTGTTATGTGATGGGTGTGGATATCACTCACGGTGCACTGAATTTTGGAAGTGTCACCATGCTGCTATAATGCTGTTTAGATAGTAGAAAGAAATAGTCATGTCCTGGTGATGATTGAATCAGGGTTAATAAAGCCAAACATGAATGAGAAGGAGGCATGAGAGACATGCACAGGAAGAGTAGCAGGTGTGCATTCTATGGCCTGCCAGGAAAGGAAGCTGGTTCTGCTTGCAGCTTAATCCAGGATCATTGTAGTGATGTCCATTGTAGTGATGCTTAAACATGTCCACCTTTTACAATTATCCTGGTATCTTTTCCCCCAGGAAAGGAAACCTTCTGCTCAGACACTGTGAGCAGGAAGGGCTGTCATGAAGCGGACAGCTTCAGTTAACATTTGTTTTATATTTGAGTCCCAATCATGATACCTGGAAGTCTTCTAAACCCTCTAGTCTTTTCCCTCTGCAAGCAGAGGGCATTACTGTAGTAGTCATGTTCATCAGTAACCTTTGCTTGGGGACCAGCTGGTGACAAACCATTGCCTTGTACACTGTTTTTCTAGAGCCTTCTACCTTTGTGCTTTGCTGTGCCTCTGCCCAGCCACTAAATAACTGCACAACTTGTTCCTATATATTCTTGACTGCATGTGCATAATTGGGGATTCCTTTCCTTCTGGGAAATCTTGAACTCCTACTGTGATCGTTTGAGTTATCTCCGTTTCTCCCCTACTCTCCAGAGATGTAGCCCATAACAGAGGCTAGTCTTGTGAAATGGATCAACTTGCATGTAAGTCTGTATTAGTGTTTCCTCCTAGTCTGTAGGAATTTACCTATTAGTAGAATTAACCATGTACTTAAAAGACATATTTTTCAACCACTTCTGGAAGTACTGCTTTGTTCCAGTCATATGTCTGGGCTTTTCCTTGTGAACAGAAGACTGTCTCTTCCAGTGCAGATTGACCAGTAAGGGAGAATCTGAATCCTGAAAAATAAATGGAATTTGTTTGCATTAATTAATATAAGAAAGAAATGTGGCGATGCAATTGTTGCATCCTCAGGCTAGATAACGCAGGTGGAGATCAGAAATCTGAGCAGACAAATGGGAGAAAGTTAAATGAAGAAAGGGAAAATCAGTGGAAAAGTAGTGGGTTATCAGACTTTAGAAAGTAGAGCAGATGTATGCAGTGAAAGATGTAAGTAGAATTTTGAAGTCATTAACAGCATTTGTTTAACTTTGGCCTGTTTTTTGATACTGAACTTCTGGTTTGTTACCAGTTGTTATAGACACACCTTTGTTAAAATGTAAGCATTAGTGATGGCATGCCTAAAAAAAAAGGTACAGGAAGGTAAAAATGAACACAACCAGAAATAAATTGTAGATCAAGGCTATTTAGTAGCTAAAACCGAAGCAGCAGAAGCACTCTTGGTGTCTTGTGATGTCTGCAGACATTTTAGTAATGCTTTGATTTTTGTAAATGGATCAACATCCTGGTTTCTTCATGTAGAGGTACTGCATGTTAATTTTGAGTGGCCACTGGCCTTAATCAGTTATTATGATGATCTTTCAGCATAATACGGATCTATTTTCCTGAAGATCTTCAGCATGGCCAAGAAATGGAATAAGATGAAGGAATGAGTGAGAACTCATTGGGTGCTCTCCTGCCTTTCTTACTATACTTTCTCAAAGACCAATGATTACAAATGTCCATTGGCTGTTGAGTGATGGTGGTGATTATGTCCTATTTCTGCACTCTTTGGTGTGAGCTTGACATTTTTAGGTAGATTTAGTATCTGAAGATGTGTAACTCTTTGATAACTGCACCTCTGTGGCCTAAGGGTAAGGGAGTGTGACAAAGTGTCTCTCTTCTGAGCCATTCACTTATCCTTTGAACGAATTAAGAAATAAAGCTTTGTCATAGACCTGCCTTGATGACAGAGGTTTAATTCTGGTTACAAATTTTATTTTCAAGCTTTTTTTGGTGATTGTAATGCTTCTCAATACTCATTGCTATGGTTCTCTTTAGCACAATATCTCTCTGAATTATAATACTGTATTGCCAGATTTGTCAGGATTTCCTGTTTTCTAGCTGAAGTAAAGTATTGAAAGGCAATATTCTTTCTCTCTCTTTCTGTCTCTGAGCAGGCTGCAACTTTATCTGAATTAGGAGAAATCAGCACATCATGTTGGCAACAGTTTGCCTGTTTTTTAACTAGATGGGGTAGAAGCACCACATTCTCTTTCTTATCCTCCATGGACTCCTACATAAAAGAGTATTTTCACTTAAGGGCTTCTGCAAAGCTTAACAATTTGGTGATGGTGACAGCTGTCAGCTCAACTCAAATTTTGAACTTAATGAAGGTGTTTGTTTTGTGTTATACAGCATAGTACATTCTGTATGTGTTTGGGGCTTGTAGGTTAAACTTGCTTCCACTGACAGAGTGTGCCATAACTTGTAGTGTATAAATGTGTGATGGTCATTCTCTAACAGTGCACATGCATTCTTATGAAAAGTCTAACAAGTTATGTACCTGTAATTGCATATTGAAGAGAACATTGTCATGAATTAGAAACAGCCATGTCAGTAGCTTTTTAGTAAATTTATTTTCATTTATGGTCTATTAGAAAACTCATGTTTATTGGCTTTAGAGTCATTTCTGAAAGAGCAGAGGAAGAGAAAAAACATATGTTATCTGGCATATGATAGAGACTCACAAGCATTCCAGTGTTCTGACAACTTGCACTTTTCTGGTCCATTAAGGAGGCTGTTTCAACTTACTGGGTAGAGTTTCTCTATTCCTTTTATTTAAAAATAACAGACTTTCTGATGCTGAGATTTTGGGAGGTTTGTAAATACAATGAAATCAAAGATTTTGTTTAAGATCTTAAAGCTAATCTAGGTATGCTAGGAATTATGGAATAATAAAGCAGTGAGACTTTAGAAAATACTGTTTAAAGGTATAATATATGTAAGAATGATGCATGTGGTTTGAGGATTTTTTAAGTGCTTAGTATATTTGAGAGTTGGTATTTGTACTTTCTTGAAATACACATTTCCAAGAGCTACTTGCAGAAAGAGAGAATTCTAAAAGGACATAATAACATGCAGCTTCTCTAATTTTTCTCTGCCTTCTGCAAAATTAAAAAGAAAACTAAGAGGACAAAAAGGAAGGGAGGATACATCCCTGCTTTGAGAGATGGAGACTTAGAGACTGTAATCTGTCATTGAGACACTAAGCAGGTAGCACCAGCATTGGCTGCAGACCATCTTTTCTTCCTTTTCTTTCCCTGAATGTTGAAACAAGGAGCTAAAAGGACAGTCCTTTCCCTCATGGTTTTGGTTTTGGATCATTTAAGCCACACTGCAATTATAAAATCAGAAATGAAGCTGGCAAAGAAGGTTCATGCAAATTCTAAAAAGTTATGAAATCCAACTCATCCCTGTTGGAGGTAAACCAGAAAGAAGCTAAAGATGTCATGCTATGAATTCCTCTGCTTCTTGAGTTCTCCAGGTCTTATTTTCACTATATTCAATTTAAAGTCAGTTGCAGAAAAGACAGATTTTGTTTGTTGACTTGAAATGCTACTGTGTTTTAAAACTAATACAGCTGCCAACAGAGACCAAACCCCAGACTAAACTACGGTAACAGCAAAGAAATTTATCATCTAATCCGAAACTATAATGCAAAACTATTTATGTGTTCATCCAATTTTCTATTCTTATACTGAGTCTGAAAGCAGTTAACATGTCATCATTTATCTGTTAGATATGTAATTTTGTAGCAATTATTTATTTCTAAATTCACAAGTATCCCTTCACACTCCAGAAGCTGTTCAGTAGATTCTCAGTATATTATCATAGCTTTGTGGATATAAAATTGGTTTTTGTGGCTATGCACAGCTTTTTGTGATCTATTAATATGTGGCTTTAGGAAGTATGGGTGGTCTGGGCTCAAAGATAAATAGATGTTTCTTTGAATCTGTGCAGCAGTAGTAGATGGCCATGCTGAGTTGATTGCAGGAAGGAAAAAAAATAAATCAACCCCCAAAATATATCATTTTAGTCATTAGGTTACTTCAGGTGAACTGGAATTCCCCAAATACTTTTGCTTAAGAATTCTCTTATGGTGGCCCTTTAGCATTTTAAAAATAGAAAAACTGTTCCATTTAATAATTAAAGTGTTTGTAAGAATGAGACTGTTCCTTGATGCAAACCTTATCTGGCTCCGAATGGGTGCTTTGTAGATATGAGAAGCTCTGATCCTGGGAAGTTGGAATTGGAAGCCTTTCACTTTGCTTCTCTTAGTTTGTGGTTACTCTTAAATGTGGCAAGTGTTAAATTTTCAGTGTCTAACACCTGCAAAAAACCAGTTCTCCAAAGGTAATTGCCCCCCATCTGTGTAATAAATCTACAGCTGTTTGCTACCTTAATCCTTGATTTTGAGAACATATGAAATATTGAAACATCAAAAACACATTGACATGGAAACATTTGGCTTTTATTTGAGAATTAAAAATTATGGTAAAATTTAAAAACATAAACATTTAAAAAGTTATTGCAGTAAATTACCTTTTTTTCCCAGTTCTCAGGAAAATATTTTAATTGATGTCAGCAAACTGGGTCTGGAAAAAGGGAAGTTTTGAAAGCTAATGTGTGGCTAAGTCCAAAATTTTCTGCATACTCCAGTCTATAGCTGTGATAGTAAAACAAGCATATGGGATAAAGATATTCTTGTTGGAGAAATTAGATGTGTCCGTGTCCCTAACTATGAAAGAGGAGTAATGATATTAAAATGTCTTAATCATAGACTTTATATTGCAGAGAGCTGTGTATTAAAATATCAGCTAATAGCCTACTCAGAGCACCAGTGGCAAAGACAGAGTTTTTGAATACCTTTGGCTGTTAAATTTTTAGATTTTTATGCAGCATAATGAATTGCATTTCTGTTCAGTGTCCAGCAAGAGTTCATTTATAGCCATTGACCTTCTGGAGTAATGGTCCTGAACTACTTTTTTAGATGGAAGTCATCCCAATTCAGAAACAGATGGATTTTGCCGCTGTTCACTTTTATACAAAGAATTGGCATCAGCAGTTGTCTTATAGTACACTAGAGCAAATTATTAAAAAGCTGTAAATGGATGGGTATGGTTGGTTCTGTCAGTTTATCAAATATTAATGGCATTTTATCGTCCTTACAGATTTTCATGAATTGCTGGGTAAGCAGAATGCTTAGTCTTTCCTGGAAGGCTTTAAAGCATTGGGAAACAGATGAGTTAGGAATCTCTTAAATTCCTCTTACTATGCAAGCAGATTGACACACAGCGGGATGAGCCTTTTAATTTTACTTCATGGCTCAGTTCATTCCTGAAAACAAACTTCTAGTTGCATGCTGAAAAAAAATTCAATGATTTCCAGAGTCTGCATGTTTATTTTAAATTTGTCTGAGCAATCTGTACTCCACATTGAGTGTCAAACTATTGTGAACACTTCTGTAGTGAGGAATGGGGCTCTCTGTCCAACTTATTGTTCAAATCCTGCTGCAGGTGTGAACAGCATGGAAGTGGAGATACTAGCTAACAAAACTCCTGGGGTAAAATATCACACAGCTCATTTGGGACAGGTGTTATATGCAGCAGTCATTATATGTATTGTACCAGACCAATAAATATCCCATCTAGCCCCATATCCTTCTTCTTATAGAAGCTAAAAGCATACACCCTGCAAGAGCAGGACAACCGTGACATTTTTCCTCATGAATTCTTGGTGTTTGACCATTTTCAGCTTGAGGACATCCCAGGCAAGCTAGTTTCTGCACATTTGCAACCCTGAATGGATTTTTTTTTCTGTGAAAATTACCTAGCCCTCACCTCAGCATTTCCCAAATATCATTGGCCCTAATATGCTGTGGTGGTGGGTGTGTCAATCAGCTGCCTACTCCATGAGAAAGCACCTTTTGTCTCAGCCGAGAGACAAAGAGAATGTTGGTCCAACTCCTTTTGATTTCACACATCTGCTGTATCACCTCTCCATTCATTTCCAGTACTCATTCTTGTTAGCTGCAAAAAAAAAAAAAAAAAAAGGCCTTTGGCCAGCAGCTACTCTTTAACACCAAATGGTGAAACGTGCCACTGATGAAAATATAAAATTAAACCTTGTTTACAAAGGAAATGTAGCAGAAGAAAGTTCACATGTTATAGAATTAATAGAAGATAGTGCCTTGCTCAGTCTATGAGAAAAGCATACTAATCTGAATAAAAAGGCACTTCTTTTAGGAGGAGTAATGGATTTTTTAAATGATGCTCATAAATCACAGTTCATTCAATCAGTTCTAAGCTCTTGGAGACAAGTATATAAGAAGCTGTACAAAATCGTTAATTTCATTGGCACTTAGGTAAAATAATTCTTCTCAGAATATTGAATTGCAAGGGATTTCTGTCATGCCTGAAGAGTGGTGTTGTATTTAGCATTGCAACAGAAGATGTGCAGCTACTACTCACCTCTTTGTGCTGAACTACTCTCCTATATAAACTTGTGTATATAATTTTATATTATATATAAATAATTAATAATTAAATAGCTGTATCCTTTCCAACACACACTTGACCAAATGTAGTAACTGTAAGGATTTATAGTAACTACTAGTGCACTCTGATGCAGAAGGGATGTTTGTAAGGACCTGTGTGCTGGCTGGATATGCTCGGATATAAGATCTCTGCTGACTCCTCTGGATAACTACCTGTTAAGTGTTTTTGGGGTAGAGGCAGGAAATATGTACCAAAGTAGGTGGTTACTTGCTAAGTTGTGTTGTGTATGGAGTAAAATAATATTCCTCAGTTAATCCCATTTAAATGAAATAGGATAAAGAAAATTTTAACTGGGCTTTCTTTAAGTGGGTGAACTTGGCAGTACAGCCTAAGCTTCATTGTAGCATCTGACAGGGAGAGTTAGCAGAACATTGTTTTAAGGGACAGACAATGCTTATGTGGCAGTCCTTTTTTGTGCCTATTTCCTCACTTCCACAAGCTTCCCATTGATAACTTGGGTTACTCTAGATGGGTTAAATCTATGGGCTTTGAAATGCTTTGAAGTGCTTTGTTTAGAAGTGGGTTTTCATTCTATAACTGAAAGTACATTAGAGATGCAGCTCTAGGTTCTCTCTCTTCCTGTTCTCTGTAGTAAATGAAAACGAGCATTACATTTATGCCAGACTTTACTAGTTCCATTTCCTGTGGGATATGACTTAAAATAAAAATCAGGATAGTTGTGCCTATTTAGTTATGCTCACAGGCTGCACTGCTTTCAGCATAAACTGTTGCAGTACTAACATTATTTGCTGTAATAAAAGCAAATGTACTAACTTCCAGCCATCACAGATGTCTCCGTCTCCTGCGCTGACCTTGTGTAAAGTGCTTATGTCTCCCCTTCCCCCTCCTCGTCCCCAGCTACTTCCTTCATGCAGGGAATTATATATGTCATGCCTATGTCTGCTCCACTTCCACTGACTTGTGCCTACATCTGGTACTGGGAAAGGGGCAACAGGAAGGGCAGTTTTTTGCTAATGTCTGGCTAAACATATGTGAGACAAACAACTTGTGTATCCTCTTTTTTTAACAGTTAAAAACAAACACATATGGTTTAATGCAGTGTCCAAGGAACTGGATGTATCTTACCAATCAAAGAAACTGCTGGAGAAGACTGCACTCTGCTTCTGGTGCATTACCTTCTACATGACCTTTTGTTTTCAGTTGCATAAACCCCCAATGAATAGAATTTAATTCTACATATTCAGTTTTTCCTGCTTTGAATTTTGAGCTCAGGTCCAGACATACTAGAGTAATGATTTACCAAAGCCTTTTTTCCACGTGTCCTTCTGTACAGTGGCATTAATATTAAACCTATCATTTGCATGAAACTGTTTTCTCATAAGCTGTCACAGATATATTGATATCTTCATCTCTGCTTCTTTACACCAGTAAGGTCACATATTAAATACTCTGCATAGGAACGTAGTCACCTAATTATTTTTACTTAAGGTTATTTCATTAATCATCGGATAGGCTATTGCATTTTTATTAATTAGGTAATTTTATAGATACATTTCAGTTTGGTACTTTGATCACTATGATGCTTAATTGACATTTCTGTAGGATTAATGTGTGTTTACAAGGACATGGACTCAGTAAAGCATGTCTGTTATTCTCTTCTGAAGAGATTGTCAAGATGCTCCCAAATGGAGGAGAATAATCTCTTGGAGAAAGGGATTATCCCTCTGTTAATTTTTAAGCCATCCATGGAACCATAAGTGTGTGTGGTATAGATAGGGTTTTTGGTGTATTATAGAAAACGCATTCATCTACATACATGTATCAACTCAGAGTTTAAACTTTAAGCAGTTACAATCAGGGGAAGGGAAACAATAACCTTAAAGCACCAACTCAGTGCTTGCTCAGTACAGTACAAAAAACACTTAAAACCTGTTTTGTGTACTGTACTGCTGCTCATGAAGACATGCAACAGAACCTGATTTACAGCATTTTGAGAAAATAAATCACTTTGGATGTTGTGGAGCATGCTGTGCTTACACTTGTAGTTATTCTAAGTGAGGCTCTAGTGAGGGGTTGCTGTTCAGCACCAGTAGTACCAAGGGTCACTTGGTGTTTGGAGTCCCATCAGGATCTAGTCTCCAGCTCATGGTGCAAAAGCAGGATGGGGCAAAAATTGCTCAAAATGAACACTCTCCATTGAATCAGACCACAAGATTTGGTAATGATGGGTTTTAAAATAGACAAAACCTAGTGTTTCCTGCCTCTGCCTTGTGCTTGCGAAGGTGTATACAACATCACTCCAGTTGGTGGCTAGACAAGTTGAGAGACAGTGGGGAGAACTGGGAGCATCTTTTCAAAAAACTTTTCTTTTTCAAACATACAGGGAGCTCAGGAACATATTCTGCAATGAAATCAGCCACAGCTTGTCCTTTGGGGGGATTTTCAGGTCCTCTGCATTTTTAAAATCCCAGTTAGTTTAATGTGTGTCTTTGGGTTTCTAAGGGGAAGAGAGTGCTGTATGCATGCTCTGTAGAAGCAAGGGGATGAAACAGACTAATACTAAACAAATTAAATGTGACCTGCTTTCCCAGAGCCCAGAACCCCTTCTTAATGTAACACATTTCAAAACAATGTGTTGCTGTCTCTAGTAATAATAGAATAATTATTTTCCCCAAAAGAGTAATTTGAAAATGAAGTCACAAGTTAGAAAATTCTTTCTCCTTTAGTTTTAGATTTGTATAACTTTTAAAGGATCTAAGAGAGAGCATTTCGTTCTGGTTTTCAAAAGAAAGAAGAATGGCAACCTCCCATATATTTGCCCCTTGTTTGTTTGTTTGCTCCCTTTTGTTACTATGAAAGTAAAATTCCATATCCTGGAATTTGTTTATTTTCCTTTTTTAGCTGTCTTTGAAGTTGGTGTATTTAGAAATAATTTTGGCAGGGGTACAGCTTTATAATGATTTTGCTATGATACCAGACTTCTTTTGTGTTGTCTTTCCATTGATAAAAAACAAACCCTAGGTCTCTTATGTTTGTATTATACAATTAAAGAAGTAATGTTTACATTTTCTCAAAACTAATCAAAATTTTGGGTTGGGTTTTTTAAATTCTATTTTAATATCCACTTGTGCCTGTATCTCAGGATGGGGGAAAAGACCTGACAGCTGAAACAGCCTTTTGGAAAGGCTAACTGCTTTTAATTTTCAGAAATGTTTGTCTGAAAGGAAGACCCTAGCCAGTATTTGGGAGTTAGACTAGACCATATGTTACATTTCCAGTACCCTGTGGTTGTGGGACACAAGTTATCCCTCAGTTTCTAAACGTTGTTGAAATGCCATGTTCAGAAATCACCAGGAAGCACAAATGTTTTCCATGTTTATTACATCTTAATGGAGGCCATTTATAATGCACTTTTTGAGATTTTGATTTTATGCTACGCCATCATTCTTGCTAATTGCTTCTAATGAAAACCATGTTTTCGGCCTATGAGCGTGCACTAATCATGGTGATTTTTCTTGGAAAGTATGGATGAAAATTAGAAACATTGGTAGGGATTATTGGGTGCAAATCTCAGTACCCACCATCCTCAGAGGCTCCCAGTCACTACACCTCCCCTTGCCTACCCCACATATCTAGGAAACATATCAGACCTGCTGTGCCTTTTGAAATGCATGGTCAGCAGGTGTTTTCATCAAGTCACTGGCTCTAGCCAGACCACTGGACCTTGTGGATATTCTCAGTTCAGTCAAAGAAAGAACAGAGATAATTTCTCCCAGGCTGAGCCTGGGAATTTTAGAGCAAAAGAATTTAAAAAATTATTATCTCTCTTTCTGTAACCATTGTTTATAGTTACGGTTCTCCACAGTGTGCTATTCACAGTTCACCAACAGTGTGAGATGTTTCTACTTTGCGACTAATCAAGTATCACCTTAGGGAGTCACATTATAAAAGACCCTCTACTTTCATTAAACACTTTTGCCTTCTGATCCACCTGAAGACTGGAGTCTTTCTTTCCATCCCTGAATTACAGCGTCAGGACCTTTCTGCTACATCATCTATATTCAGTGTTTTCCAAGTGGACAAGTTATTTGCAGAGGAATGTTATTACTTAAGTGGTAACATCTCACCTAATCAGTTTGCACTTATCCTTTTTTTAGGCTGGATCTCTTTAACTTATAGTCATCCATGTTTGTGGTTTCTTTCTTCAGTTTCCAATTAATAAATTCCCAGGTCACAGCAAGAGATATTAGTTTTTTGGTTTGTAATGTAATTTCATATTTTGTCATTCTATATTTATTACTTCAGTCTTCTTGTTCTTCTGTACAAAGATCCTCTTGATCTCCTACACTGATAGTGCTTTCTAGTTTCAGGAATTAATGAATGTTATTGAGTTGCTTATGTTCTGGTTTTTTTCTGGTTAATTAATAGATTTAACAAGCTGGTTATCAATACAACCAGCATACTTGTTGATTCCCTTTTTCGAGACAACTTGTTTTGATTCCTTCTTTACCTAGTTTTATAAAACATAATTTTTTGACTAAAAGTTATGCTGTCTCTACTAAGTAGTATGTAAAGAAATGTGATTTCTATTGTTTGCTTTATTAAATACAGATCAGCTTTCTTCTGTGCCTAGAAAAAAAATCTGTTCTTGGAAAAATACTGAAGTACTTGACAAATGTTTTGTGTTTCTTTCTGTCTTTATTCCTTGAAAGTTGTTCCAATAGTCTGTTTAAGTCAGGCTGATAGGATTGTAGTTGCCACATTCAGTTTTTCTCCTTTTCTAGTAGTCCCTCCATTTGATATTTTTTAGAGAGATTGTTTTGTTAAGATCTAGAATAGTTACAGCTGCAAGCTTGCAGTTTGATTTGTCTGTTTTATAATAATTCTATATTGGGTCCTCCCACTTGGAATGCTGTTTGAATTGTGAGGACCTGTTGTGTCCTCACTGTAGTTAGTAATGCTGGCCACAGTCACTGCTGATAGCAGAAGTGGGGAAGGCACTCCTTCCCCTATGGCCAATTAAAATGGCCGATTGTAACAGCATGCTCTCATTTCATCTTAGTACACACATTTCTCTTCATTTTCTTCTGTCCAGAAATACCTATATTTTTAATATAAAAAAAAATCACTTCAGTGTTTAATTGAAGTCCTAGCCTTTTCTCGTATCCAGCCCTCCGGGGTTTTTTTGTCTCTGTTAACTGCTCATTTGAGCATTATGTATTTATCACAAAAACTTTGAGATACAGGGTAACTGTTGTTCATTCTTCCATTTAATTTAAACTTAAGTGATAATTACATGGTCTGAAACATTGAGGTCCAATGGCTTTGCTATTTTCATTGGCTTATGAGTCTCTGAGAAGTCAAAGCTTCTTATAAAGAAATGATTCCTGTTGATATTCTTTCTCCAAGAGTATGTTAATTCTCTCTGTATATCTTCAAGTCTAATCCTGGGACCAAGGAGACCTAGAGCAGATACTCAGCTTTACTCCATGTGATGCTGAGGGAAAGAAT
Source organism: Haemorhous mexicanus (assembly GCF_027477595.1). Lineage (NCBI taxonomy): Eukaryota > Metazoa > Chordata > Aves > Passeriformes > Fringillidae > Haemorhous > Haemorhous mexicanus. The sequence continues at coordinate 34,399,705 of NC_082344.1, read as the reverse complement.
CCACCAAACAGCAGAATTTCCTATGTAGCATTAGCTCAACACTTTGCAGCTGTTAAAATCTCATCTTCTTGCTCTGAGGACTAACCATCTATGTTTCTCTTGGCTCATGGACTTGCACATGAATTCATTCTGGTTTTTTTCCTTTTTAATAACATACAGGTTAACCGGGGTTGCTGGTAGAGTTCCTCCTCTGGTGGGACATTTCACTGGCTTATGTGTTAGGGATTTATTTCATTAGGCCATTCATTCTTTAAGCCCCTGGAATCTGGACCTCTGTGGGGTCTCTAAGCACCTTCTGGAGATACCATAAATCTTTCAAGTGACTGTTGGGATTCAGCCCAGCTCCTCTTGGCTTCTGCACTTTCCGGCTTTTCTTCATAACAAAGCTTTTCTGACATTTTGTTCTCACGTGAATTTATGTGTCTCCAACTAAGTAAGACCACCTTTCTGCTCCCTGAAAATGTCTGAGATTGCCTCCTATGTAGGCTTTTCTTTCAAAGCTTTTTTAGGCTTATGTTTTATCTGCTCAGTGAATATTTCTTGATGTGTGTTCTCTGCTGTCTCCACTTCCTCCTTGTGGACAAGCAGAAGAAAACTCTTAACTGACTTTAATCCATCTCTCTCAATGAAGCAGTTGTTATTCTTAATGGCCAGTCATTCGGTCTGGTTCGATTGGTATGGTTGGAAATAGTGTGTATGAGAGTTAGTCAATTAAAAAAAACAATATTGATAAAAAATTTTCCAAATGTCAGACAAAGTTAATGAGTTTTTTACAGGGAGGATTCCTGGACTGTCACAGTGAGTATGGATATTCTCATCATGCAGTACTAAGACTGCTTTTCTTGAGTGGAATTGTTAATGAAGCCTTCACAGAGCCTCAAGAGATAGACAGTCATCTGTCATATTCCTCACCCTGCTTTTAAAAATCCTCTAGAAAATTCAGGACCTCTGAATACTTAGAATATCTGTAATCCCTCTTCAAATTAATATTCATTGAATTAAATAAAATACATCACTGTAAGCAAGAGATAGGATCTCTGACTTGGAAGAATAAAAATCTCAGTTGTATTCCTCTTGAATCTGTGAAGTTCTTAAGCATGATGTAATTGTGGCTATAATTCAGCCTACATTTGTTTATAGCTTTGCTGTTGCACGTATGAAATGGGAGAAAAGATTACACAGGTAATTAAAGTTCTGATTGAAGATTTTAAAAACAGTTTTAAGATAATAGGAAGGAGGCAGACTAACAAATACTGAGATAAGACTGGAATATTAAGCTGCCATCCATAGCAGCTGGGAAAAAAGAGGCATTATGTCATTATCATGGTGGATAGCACCCTTTAATACCATATAAATCTAGAATAATTTTTTCTCTTTAGATATCTGAATGCTTTTTACCAAGTATAAAGTACTAAGACCATTCAGTATTCTTGCTACATTCTTTTGCAGCAATAAAGTTGTAGTGTTAATTCTTATCCTTTAAATTATAATAAAAATGGGATTCAATATGATACAGAACCGTAAGTTCAGTCCTAGTTATTTGGCTACTCTCATTTAAAATGTGAACTTTCAGAACACTTTTTTTGCATAGAACTCCTCTAGAATCATTCATCTCACTGGATTAGTTCACATTCTCTTCATATGTACAGGCATTTCAGGCCTTGGAAACCATAATGTAGTACACAGATTTAGATTCTAGGAACATTGTGTGTATTTGTGACAATTGCAGAGGGATTTTATATCTTCAGAGGGTTACTAAGCTGTAAGTATATTGATCACATCTAGCTGCAGCATCAACGAATATGGATGATCTTTATGTGATGTATTATTTAAAACCTTAAAATACAAACATTGATTGGTAGAGCCATCTTTAATTTGCTCTTTCAATCTGTGTTTTGGAGTAATTTGTTAATTTCCAGTAACTCCAGTACCGTTAGTCAGAAGTTCTTTTAGGTGGATTTTTTTGATCGTCAATATGGCTTTGACATTTAGACCAGCAGCACAAAATAAGTAGTAGCAGGATTAGGCTGTTGTTATCTTCTCTGGTTCAAATCCCCAGAGATATGACTTGGCTCTTTTATCACATTTACTCTGGTTCAGTGCTTTAGATCTTATCCTACCTTTTCTGAGCTAAAAAATTAATACAGGCATTCACTTAGAATGATCCTGAAAGTTGTTTCACTGCTTTTTTTCTATTTCCTATTAAATATGAAAATATGAATTTAACAGGGTGCTGTGGGCTGAACAAAACATTGACATCCTTTGGAAATAAAGCATATTTTTGATCCTTAGGGAAGCAAAGAAGTTAATAAAGTAAATTTTCTATCTCTATATTTTTTTTCCTTTTTTTCCCCCCCCCGATAGCTCAGTTGTTAATTCAGTCATAAAGTGACAGAGGCAGAAATCGAGCTCCCATTTTCCTTTTTCTGAAAAAGGGTGTGTGATATGTGTAGGTGAAGCCTTTGCTTGTACATTAAAACCAGAGAAAACTCCATATATGTTTTCCACAATCACAGCTGCAGACCTGTGCTTGGAAAGCATTTCTAGTCTTGAAGGTGTTCTTAATCATTGTGATATTAATCTGGTGAGATGCTGTAGCATGCCAGGATGTTTCCCAGGAAATTGATTATAATAAATCCAGGACATGAAATTTATCTTGTGGAAATAAGACTTAAGAGAGGAAAACTGAAAAAGAAAAGTCCTGGACAGTAAAGCAAGGTCCTCTCTCATAAAGTGTGAGAGCTCAGCACATCACTCCTGATGTCCAGAGCTACCGAGAGAACCCTTAGGGGGCTCGAGAGCCCTAGAATGTTGCCAAAAGCACTTAGTAGCTTGATTTTGATCCATCTAGAGATGTGCCACCGATATATGAAGAAATAGAACATGCGAGAACCACTCAAGTGTAAATGGTGAAGAGAAGATATTATTATAAGGTGAATTACAAATTTTAGAGTTTCAGTACAGGGGAGTAGTAGAGACAAGATAGAAGAATCTAAGTGTGCCACCAAACTTTTCCTTCTTCTTCCTGTCTTCCATCTTCTAGAGTGGTGTTGGCACTTGTAGATTAGTCTAAGATAAGAGTGTACTTAGTGACGAAGATGATAAGTATTAGAGACAAAATGTAAATATGATATACGTAGTTTTTGTTATAAAAAATGCAACCGCCTTAGGGGTGGGCAGAGTGCCTTTGGCTGCCGTGTTAGTCAAATCCTTCAGGCAGAGAAAGGACTTTTTAGATAAGAGATAATAAACAAACTAAAGACCGAAAAAACCTAGCGTCCAGTCTCATCCTTTGAAGCCCAGCGTGCAAGAACCATCCTAAGCGTGTCTGGGGGCAGAGACAGACAGCCGACCCCAGAATAAAGGAGAACTTACTGTGAAATTTCAGTTCTCTTTGTGCTCTTGCCCTACCATGCTGTTAGTTTATTTCCCCCAGAGGCCTCTTTAATACTGAAAGCCTGACTTCATTATCTTGAATTAATTAGTTCAATGTAACGTGGAAAACACTGAATATCAGTGATTGACTTTTGAGGGAACCTGCAGGGAAGTTGTAGAAATGGGTATGAAACCATGAAAGTCTTCAGGAATGCTTCTGCAGGATCAGCTTCGGGGAAAGGCAATGATTTACTTCCAAGCCTAATGGCTTTGTCCAGGTGTTAACAATCTGAGGGGGGCAGTTTCAGCTGTGATCCCTGTAGTGGGGATATAACACTTCAGTTAATTGCCTAATAGGTTTAATTTCTGCAGAAGAGATTACTCATGTAGTCATTCCCATTCCCTAGAAATTTCACCTGTTCAGCATTTAATGAGCCCCTTGCCTTCACTCGCCACTTAGCAAACTATTCTATCACTGACCTGTTTACTATGTGTTAGTCTGTTCCTGGTTATGTGTTGTGAATAGGAAAAATGGATTACTGGGCACAGTAATTGCAACACACTAAACCTGTGTGTTGTAATTAAAACCTCTGTAAGTGTAGATGGCATCCTGAACGTCCACTGATCACAAAGTTTTCCATTTTGGTAGTTGTATGTAAGGTGTTTGAAAGTCTCAGTGACTGTGTTTTCCTTTGAAAAATACAGCCTTTCTGCGAACTCTGCTTAACTAGAGTTTTTGCTGTTGTTCCCTGCAATAAGAAATTGATGGATTTAAGAAGTTACAGTAGATGTGTTTGTTATCTTGTTGTCTTTATTAATTTTGCTAGTATCTGAAAGGTGTTGCTAAGATACTAAGACGTTGTAAGGGCATGCCCAATTTAAATTTCCCCGCCTGAAGATCGTTAGAACAATGTGTTACAGTTATCCTGCTACCAGTTGAAAGTAATCAACTATTCTGCCACCAGCAAGCTTTATTATTTGATTGGAAAGGCCCCTTTAAATATATATACCAGGTTGTAGTAAACCTCCACAGTAAAAATTAGGGGTTTTTTAACATCTTAATGAAGGTAGTACCTATATTGCCTTTTAAAAGTCTAGCAGGTACTTTAAAAAAATATCCTTAGTGAATTTTATATATCAGGATTTTCTATGGGAGTTGTGCAAAACAGTGCACTGAATTTTTCTGGTGATGCTGATGTTTGTAATAAGGGGAGTTAAAAGTAATTAGCTACCTTTCCCCTCTCTAGTTCAGCTCTAAACCATGTTCAGTCTTGTGTAAAACTTTGTCCTCTAAAGCCTCAGGTTGCTGAGGCTCTTTTGCAGTTGTGCTTTCAGGTAAGACTATATTAATGAGCAGCTTGAAATCAGAATGGGAGGGATGGTACTTTTCTCCCAGTCCTCTGCTTTAACTACAGAACTTAGTCTTGTTTCTTCTGTATTTTTAATTTTTTTTTTATCAAGGTGTCTAGTATGTCTACCCTAGATCATGTGACTAGTTTGTTTTTCTTATTTGATTTGTAAATGAAGCTGTTTCAGCTTCTTACATGTGTCTTGTGTGGTTTGTCTGGACAGGTACTTTCCTCCCAAATTCACTTGTATAAAACATATGAGTTTGCTGCAGTGTGCTTTATCTTGTGAAACTCTTCATGTTGTGAGCTGTAGCATAGTAAAGTAAGACATAACAGACTGTGAAGACTGAATGTGATAGAAAAACTTTTCCAAGTCTCCAAAGAGACTTTATCTATTACATGGAGTTTCCAATTGCTCATGTTAAGCTTTTGTATTATAATATTCATCAGTGTAATAGAGCATTACAAACTTTCATAGCATGAACCAGGATGGTGACTTGTTCTGTGTGCTAAAAATTTTCTCCTATAAAAAACATGCTTTTAATAATACAGCTGGCTTTTATGTTTGTCAGCAGTATTTGCATTTCCATGTTTTAGCAGTCAGGAACACTTTAGTAACATCAATGTGACAAATGCAGAACATTTAGTCCTCTCATGCTTTTTTTGTGTTTGGCAGGGTTTCTCTTTTCCTAATTAAGTCAACAAAAGATGCAGTTTTGGTTTCTTCTGTGTCTTTCTGTCTTCTGGTTGATAAATCTCATATAGTCCTACCCAAGATAGTGGTCAGTCTGTTTCATTCCTGTAGAGAATTGCTGATACATTAGCAAACTTTTCCAAGCTTCAAAGATTAGATTATTAACTGCCAAGCTTCTCTGGTTCTGTCAATGTTACTATTTTTTCTATCAAAAAGTAAATTTTTCTCCTGTGTTTCTGGATGTGATGGAAAAAAAAAAAGCTGTCTTCCAGCCTATTCCTGTCTTAAGCCCTTGAACATGTCTAGTAGCTAGGACTTTACTGAGACATTTAAGTACCTGTATATGTGGTCGCCTGGCTTGTAAATATAAAAAGGAAGACAAGACTTAACTTTATCTCTGAGGTTTTCTACATAATAACTTTCTGTATTGTGAATTTTTTCTCTGTGTCTCTTTGATACTGTAAAGAGTATCACAACTTTGAACAAATTTTCTGATTCTCTGTAGTCCATCTTTAGATGCATCTATAAATGAGGAGCTGCCTGATTTCATTGTGAGTCCAGAGATGCTTAAGATAAGAATCAAGGCTTGAATTCTTTGATAGCTTTGATAGCTTTAATTCCTGTATCAGCAGGAATTAAAAGCTTTGAGATTATTTAGTTGAGAGTAGTTGTCAAATTTCCAGGTGTCTTTATTGCAGAAAAATTCCACTCTAGCTGTGTAGATAGCCTATGTATCTTTCAGATACAGTTCATCAACAACAATCCTAAAACCAATTTAAAGCCATACATTTTATACCTTCAGGATGACTGTGGGCAGTATTTTATTACAGAATGAAATTTGCTTTCTTCCGGAGCGCAGCAGCTGTAGTGTGTCCAAGTGCCTTCATGTGCGGAACTCCAGACCCAACAGGTCAGCTCCTATTGTGAAAAAGAAACCAGCTGCCCACTTTCCTTTGTAAAACAGGATACTGACTCCTCACGGTGAAATCAGGGCTTAAAGGAGAGTGAGAAATTCAACAGCTGCTTTTAATTTCTCTTGAGAGAAATTAAAACATGCCTCCATGACTTGTGGTCATTGTCTTTAGGCAGCAAGAATCCCGACTGCTTGAAAATACTCTCATTCCTTCCATTGCCTGGATATGATTCTTTGTGCTGGGGTGATAACTCTTTCCATGGCTGTTTATCCTCAGCTTTGACTGTGGATGAGTAGGTGTGAGTAGACTTGTTCTCACAAGTAACTTTGTTCTGATGGCTGCATAACAAACCCACAAAGGAAAGTCCACTGGGCAGAGCTTGAAATAACCAGTAAAAAGTACTTTTTTTTTTTTCATGCTGGCACTATAAGCATGGCAGATGCAGTTACAGTAAAGGAGTTGTATGCATTATGTTCTGGGACAAAAGCAGGGAGTGTAGCTGCTGCTTCTTGGGAGTTGAGAGTTTATGGAAAAGAGCTCTGGTGCTACCTCCTTATTCAGACTCTTGGATGGGAAGCTTGGCACTGCCAGATGATATATGCAAAAAAGTCATTAAAGTGCAAAACGAGGCACTACTGTGTGATATAAATGACTGGAAAAGGATCCCATTAAGTCTAATTTATAAAACTTGTTAAGGCACTGCGATTTGTTAGTGTGAGAAAAAAATTCTATTTTTCTTAAGCACATTGGATGATACTGTAAAAATACTGTTTTCATAAACCCTCCTTAGGTGGTTTTCATTTAGTAGTTACATAACTGCTTAGCCTGTTGAAATGGCCATGTTGAAAAGGTGTGGTGAAGTATTACATTAATAAGTTTTCAGGTCTCCTCTTCAACTGTGTTTGTATGGTTTTTAAAGTGAAAGGGTTTTTATGTTTGTCAACAAGAATATTTGAACTTAACAGATAGACTTATATAAATAGGGTTGAAAATGTGAGAATGCTCCTCCACCTCCCCAACATTTTGGCAGATCTCCTTCCTGTAATGGATGTCAACAACATATTTTCTTTCAGCCCCAAATGATAGTAATTCTTTTGCTGTAGTTTCCCTCCAGTGATTCTGTTCTTTCCTTTCCCTCTCCTTCTTTATGTAACTGTGTTATCACCAAGTGGCCTTCTAACTCTCCAGAATTGGTCAGTGCTTCTTAAAGCCTTCATTCTTGCACTGTGGCACCTGACTGAACCACAGCTGAATATTCTTCCCACTGAACAGCTGCTTCACTGTTCATTGCCTTGTTGAGAAGGGAAGTTCTGTAATCATCTGGAACAATTTCATTTTGTTCAAGGGAAGGATTTTGTTCAAGGACACATCTTACTCATTCAGAATCTAGTGGTGCTTTTAGCCATGGTTCTTGCAGGCCTAGTATTTGATCTGCTATGTAATGGGAGGGGAGTTAGTCAAAGGAAAATAAACTGGGAGATGTGCTAAGCAATTGTGACTGCTGAGCAACTGCTGTGCTGCTTTTCAGTCTGGAAGGAGCCCTTCCAGGATTTGAGGCCGTGGTGTGTTCAGTTATCTGCTCTGTTGCAGTCAAACTTGTGAGGCCTAAAGGTGGAAGAACTTGTGATCATTGTGATGAAATCCAGCTGTGGAAGGAATGGGCCAACCCACCCCCCCAATTCCCCCCCATCTCCTCACCTGCAGGTGTTCTGGCTTTCTGAGAGTTTGGGAAGGATGTTAAATTCAGATGAATACCAAAGCAGTTAGCCTCATAATCTGTAGGGAGATTACATTTGATATGAAGGACACTTGAAAGGTGTTAGTGTTTTATAACAACTCTCCTTTTCCACTAGGACAATCTTAGGATTACTAGGATTCAATCAGCTGTCCACTACATATCCTACATCTTGGATACCTGTGAAATCATGCTCCTGTATATCATAGCGGAGAGGGATGTTGGCAGTACATAAGCCATTATATTTCATTTTCCCCCAGTGGTTTTGGGGAGAGGAAGAGCAGGAACATTTGGATTTTCTGAAAAGAGCTCTAAAACCAGCTCACCACAAGCCCAGTGACCCCTGTGAGGTGTCTATGGCAGTTACATCCTCAACCGGGCAGAATCCCACTTCTTGGCAGCTCCTGATTAGACTTGGAGGCAATTCTTGTCAAATGCTGTCTTGTCAATGTCACTTGGCTTCCTCAGGAACTGGGAGTTTACAGACAGTAAGTAAATAAGGGAGTCAAATAAATTGATAGCCAAATATGGCGAGCTTCAAAGGAGATCCTTCTCAAAAGATTTTTGACAGGGAGTATGACATAACTGGAAAACAAGGGGGAAAAGTTAAATTTGCCCTGATCTTAAAAACCCAGATTCTTAGGAAGAGCTTTGTAGCATGTAACAAATGAACAGTCTTACTTTTACACCGTCTTATTCTTCATGAATGGGACTGGACTTGTCATCTTGGACTTGTTACTGCTGCTTCATTTGTCACAGAACACACTGTGAAAGAGACTAGTCCTTTTGGCAGCCAAGTGAAAAACAAAACAGCCCAAAACTGTACAGATAGTGAAACCACTGTACTAAAAGTGGGTTCCTTTGTGGTCGGTGCTGATACACTCCAACAGGAACTTGTCTTGTCAGAAGAGCGAAGAGGTTTCATTTTGCCAGGCCTGGCTCTTTGGGGCTTTTATGGGAACCAAATGTATGTTAAGGAAATATGTGAGAGTTTCCCACAAAGTTAATAAAGTTTCATTAGACTTGTTGACATTAAGATGTCCAAATGCAGTTGTTCACATGGCATTATCTGGTTGCACACAAAATAGCTGCTATGTGACCTTTCAAATTTGATAAAAGTAGTATGTGATTGTGGGCAGGTTAACCCAATAGACAAAATAATAATAGTTACTTTACTGAGTGAGTAAAGCTCAAAAAAGAGGGAAAGTAGCTATGTTTAGCTATAACCCAGCCAAAGAAAATAAGGACCAAGACCTCAACAGTAGCTCAGATTTATGGGATTCTGATGCTCACTGAAAAAAGGGGCTAGTATCAGCTATATACTTAAAATTAAATTAAAACTATATAGCTTAAAATTAATGCAACATTTGTAATTTTGCATCTATATTGTAGCTGTATTTGTGTTGTTAAGCATGTTAATGTGAGACAGCTGCTACAGCTTCATACAGAGACTATGTCCACATAATGATCTGCTTTTGCATGCACCAGAGAGAATCTAATATTATTCATACTTTAAAGTGGTGTAGAAAAATCCTGTTTCACCTCAGAACTTTGTCTTGGCACTAAACAAGCAGGTTTTTCTGATTGCCACTGATTCAGATTTCAAAAGTGTAAATCCATGTTATCTGCAAAGCAGCAGAAACAGCTTACTTTCCCAACTGCTGTTGGTAACAGATGTGAAGATGAGAAGCTTTTAAAAATTGTCAGTGTGTCTGTCAATGGCCCATAGATGAAGCCAGATGATCTTTGGAGTTAGCATTCCTCAAAGAATGCAGAGGAGCTGCATATAAAGTAAAACAGACAGGCATGGTACATGCATGCTCACCACAGCATTTGTTAACTAAAGGCTGTGGCTTTCTACATTTGATCTTTTGAGTTATGTCATTTTCTGTCATGTAGTTATTGATTTTTGCATTAATGAGTTTGATTTCATGGTGAGATCTCTCTGACAGACATGCTTATATGATAAGCAGGTATTAAGGATTTAAATATTTTGTTAAGGTCTGCTGTAATATTACTTGCTTGGAGAGACTTTGTTTCACTGTATTTTGCAGCAAGAGACATTTCTCACTTCTGTCATGGAATTATCCCATTCACTATTGACACACTGTCTTTGCTTTTGATTTCAGTTTCACAGTGGGAGAATTTATACTTAATGCATGAACAGTACAGTCTGTTTGATTCCAGAAATGTATCTTTTATTCCTTGTGGCATTCAATATTTTGGCACTGGCAGCCTGAGCTGTGGGCAGGGCTCTTTGTAGTGCTATCATTGATAGGAGCAGTCATGCTGGAAGCACTAGGCTGTCATGAAGCTGCAGTCCAAAAAACCTAATCAATCACTCAATGCTTCCTATAATTTGTCTTTATCCAGTTATTTGTTTTGCAAAACATTGCCAATATTTATTAGTAATTTATTTTTATTGTATTTGGGTACATTATCTCACTGTGCAAGTGTGAGATAAACACATGCCAGTATGACTTTGCTCATGGTTTATCACTGGCACTACTTGCCACAGAGTGTAACTATTTTCTATACTAGGTGTAAAATGAGCCCTAATAAAGGCCCAAAGTCTGCATTCATTTGCCTTTGATTGCCAAAGTGATGATGTTATAAGGCTAAAGGTAATATTTCTGAAATTTCCCAGTCCATGGCTATCATGTTAAAAAATAGTGTAGTTCTTTGCAAGGGGAAAGATTATTAAAGGAGGGCAAATATGCCATGACACAATTTGGTTTGAATTTTGTATTAAATCTATTTTTATTAATTTCATAATGAAGAAGAAATTGTGTAAGATTTTATTTGTGAAAATTCTTAGTTTAAGAATTTTAAATCAAACACTGAAGATGTATTTCTGTAACTAAAGGAGTAATTTAGACTGGAGAGAAGTAGAGCAGATAGTTATTTTTCATCAGATTGTAGATTAGATGGTGGTACAGAAAGGAGATACTTGCAGGGTAGAAAATAATGCTGAGAAAGGGATCTTTTTCTGCATGCTGGCCTGCAAAAAGGGGTTTTCTTTTGTCTGGAACCCACAGGTGTTGACAGTGGGGTTGGTTTCAAAATGTGTTGAGTGCCGTCATGGTCAGTTCAAACCAGTCCCTCAGGATTTCATGCAGAAATAGAGAATACTGCCTGTGCTGGGAAATTGATTTTGACATACATTTTGCAAATGCCCTTGCATGCTAATGTGATGGTGTTATTAAAATCCTGACTTCCTTGTGCTACAGAACAGTTGGAATTCACAGCAATGTTGCCAGTTTTTAAGAATCTTTGTCATAGAACCTGTAATTTTTTTTTGCCAATTTTATTTGCCTGTTATAACTTCATATTAATTTCATAGTGGAATTTCAGAACTGCTTTCCTGCCTTTTCTTAAAATTAGGGAAAAAAGCCCCCACTTTTTCTCCAATTCTGTCTCATGGTTTTACAAAGTGTTTTATTTTTTTTTCTTCAGATACCTTCTACAGTTTTTTTTCTGTTCTTTAGTTGGTCTCATCCTATCCTTCCTTTACCTTCTTCTATGTTATATACTTTAGGAGATATTGGCTGTATATTTATTAAACAAATATGAACTTGAATTTGCTCTTGGGATTTTAAGTTTGTGTGAAGCTGCACATAATCCTGGAAAAGCTGTGACAAGCAAGAGCAATGCATAATGCTGGTATCACTGTCTTTACATGACAGCTTATTCTTCTTCCCTTAAGTTGTTTTATTTCTTTACACACCAACAAAATTTGAATGGAATTTGTCTTTTTATTTGTTTACTTTACTTTAATATTTTAAGTTTTCTTTCTAATGTAATTAGATTAGGTTCCTAAACTTACTTTTTCTCTTGAACTTTTTTTTTTACTGGTGGTGGGCTGATGTGGAGAAACCACAGTGATTTCCAAGATAATTTCAGAGCCAAAAACCACTATCTTGGAAATTGATGTTCTTTGCTATGAATGGGTGAGTTACTCTAGTTTGCTGGAAGTGGATCTTCAAGGAATCAGAAAGTAGACTTTCACATTGTGGGCTGTTAAAAGCCAGATGCTGTAGCCAGTAGGGTGTTATTGTTGAGGGCAGCTTTAGTACAAAGGACTCTACCACCTGGTACTCATGATGTGTACCTGCTTCTTTCTCTTAAAGCTGGGGACCTGGATTTCTGTCATCATCTCATTTTCCTGGAGTTTTGTGCTGAGTTTGCCCTCTGCTCCATTCCTACTTCTGTAATTAAATTTCACAGCACAGTTTCATAGTACTCAGCCCATGAGTTGATATTGCCATAGCTTGTATTCATTATCACTAATTGTAGTAATCCAAATCTTCGTCTGTCCTGCAAAGTATGACTAAGCAGCTCCTGGTTTTGAAGCATTCTGTAGCTTTTTAAGTTGTGCCTATGGAAGATGCCTATAGAACCAAGTGGAAATTAAGTACTTCTTCACAGAAAAAAAATGGTGAAAGATTTAGTAGAGGATCAGTTTGTAGTTCCAGATTTTGAATTTACAGCAGAAGTAGACCAAATCCTGCAGTAGAGAAGGCTGCAGGAAATGACACCATGATTTTGGCATTGGACAAGAATCAGAGGATGATGAGAAGGGTCTTTTAAGGGTTAAATTATGCATAACTCATTAATCTATCTCCTTTGACTTCACTGAAATATTTATATAATCAACTCCCATTCACTGTAATTGTGTGTTCCTAGCACAATAACATAATAACATGCAAAAGGCACTTCCTTGCCTTAATGGCTTGCATTTCATATAATAGAGAAGTAGTAGTAGTGCATGTCTGAAGCAGTGCTTTATTTGCCTGAGATTTTCTCCTTATAGTGACAATCTTTTATGAGTAAGGAATACTATGCTACTTCTGGACAGTTTTCAGAGACAGAAAAGCCATTTTCAATTGCCATTAGTGAGAGGAAAATAAATGTAAATCTCACTGTTCCATCTTACGGTGCCTTTGGAAATTGCCTCTCTGGCAGGCAGAGAATGTATTGTAACTTGAAAGAAAGTTTTGCCCCACAGTGAGAATACAAAGTATCATTTCTGTTGTTTATTTTTTCTATAAATCTTTCCCTTGCTTACTTTTACTTGCATATATTTGAGCATATTGCACAGCCTAGCAGATAATTATTATAAACAATTAGTTGGTGAGAATCCCGCCACTTTGTAGTTCTGTTTAGCTCTGTTACTGTCAAGAAGACAGTTTGTTTCTTCATAGTAGGCTGTTTACCTGTATGTTAATGGTGAAGTAGGTCTTCCAAGAATTATTTAAGACAGCTCACTGTTCATGAGCTTTGGTTGCTACTGTTATGGTCACAGTATTCAATTATTTCTAGATGTACTTCCAATCCATTCTGCATTTGCTTCAAAACACACTCATTTTATATCAGCCCACCTGTGCTCCCAGTGCACGCTACATGCATGACATTGCCAGATGTGTGTCCAGGCTGAGGCATTGAGTTACTGGTGTGAAAACAGCTCAAATGACAGAGTTGTGAATTGTGAGCATGGTGGCTATGTGGAGATCATGTTTCTGTTTCCCATCCCAAAAAACTGCATCTGCATTTACAGTACCTGGTTATTAAAGTGCTCAGGCTTCTTTAATTCTCCAAGTGTGCATGTGTGGAGCTGGTGGGCCAGATGAAGTATGCTTACTTTGTGATAGAGCAGTTGCTTTCCCACCAAGCCCCATCACTCTTGTCAAAATTAATTCTTTCATAAACTTCTGAATTGTATTTTGTAACATCTTGTAGAAAGAATCACATTTAAAAACATTACTCTCTTGCATTTAATTTTCCTGTGAAGACTATTTTTTTTCACATTTAGGTTTCACCGCTTTGGAAAGTAGTTCTTTGATGGTAGCACATGTGTATATTCATGATGATTTGTTTTGATTGGTTTTTTTCCCCAACTCTGTGGAACTGACTTTTTTGAAATGTCAAGTTTTTTTTTTTTTTTCAACTTTTTCATTTAAGACAGTGGATGTCCCCCAACTGTATGACCCTTTCCCTGCCATCATTTTTCTGCTGGGGTTAATTTGAGCTGCTCATTTTAGACTGCATGAGTTGTTCTGTAATTCCATAATGTCAGTTTTTATTCTTTAACCTTTCTATGAGTTGATTTCCATCCTGCTCCATGCACCATTATTGCATCCTACCTTTCTCTTAGCACACTGGAGGCCTCAAGTGCTACCATAAATGGTGTATTTTCAAATTTGAAACAGCTGCCAATTAAGCAAGATCTGTACTTTGTGGTGAAGTGAATCTAAATGTCAGAAGTTGTTGTGGAGGTGTGCCACAGTGGTGCCTGTTGATACCAGATCCAACAGTGATAAAGGCAGGCCAACCAATTCCATCCTCCTCCTGGATGGAGGACTCTGGTACATTATTCAGGGTCAACTGAGAGTATCTTGGTTAGTCAGAGCATGGTGCTGATGACACCAAGGCCATGGGTATAATCCCATTCATTTAAGAGTTGGATTGATTCTTGTGGGTTCTTCCCAACTCAGAATATTCTGTGATGGCTTAAGGTCACTCCTTTAAGAGATCACTTTGTGACTTTTTAACTTTCATGTCTAAGTGATCATTAGCAGCAATTAATTATGAGTCGTTACCGACATTCCCACAGGCAAAAGGGACCTTACTGCAATCCGTAGTAGATCCTTATCTGTGGAAAAGGGTCTTTACTGGTACTGCTCCATCATTTTTCTAGGACAATGCTGGCTCCATACTTGTTAAGGAAATGGAATTTTTAGTGCTTTTTGATGGGACTCTGCAGATACATTAGCCAAGCATCCCAACACAAGCTGTGACTGATGTCAAGTGTTTCCTATTTCAGAAATGGGAAAGAGAAGAGAGAGACTGGTATTGTTGGTCTTGGCCAGAAAATGAGTAAAGGGACACTAAGTAATGGAATTATGAAATAATTGAATATTTCAGTGTAGATATTAGGAGATTTTCACTCCTTGTCTAACAATAGAAAATACTTCATTACATTGAAAAGGCATAAATTAAAAAATTACGAGAACATTCTTCCTGGGAAGATTTGTAGCCATGACTTGTCTTGGCAAGGTTTGGGGTTTTTTTTTTTTTTTTTTTTTGAGAAAAGTTGTATATTTATGGATTTAACACAAGACATTTCATTTAGAAGAGTTTAAAGAAATAATAAAATCCTGACCTTTGTTTATTAGCCTGTTTAACTATTATACTTACATTGAGCACTTCATGGTAGAGGGGGAGAGAGTAGTTTAGTTGACTGTGCAGTTCTTGCATCTTGCTCTTCAGATCTTCAGACCCTGGCACTGACCATTGTCCAGTAACCAGGTCCTGCACTAAGGGCTCAGTTGGTCTTCTCCAGTCTTGAAGTTTTATATCTTTATAATGTTCCTTCAAAAGCTGCAGCTTCGCTTGGGAAGGAAGGGGAAAAAAAGAGATTGCAATGCGGTGAGACAAACTAGGAAACAAGCTCTGATTCTGTGTAGTGGAATGAGATCTTGAAAATAAAACATGCTGGTGTATTTACAAGCAAAGTGGAAACCAGTGGTGCAAAGTGGAAAGAGCACACAGAAAAAGCCCAGATATTCCCATCTCTGTTCTGTGTTCTCTCCAGGGTCTCTTGTGTGGATGAAATACAATATTTCTGTTGTGAAACTTTAGTTGCGGTGATTCCCATTTCTGTTGTTTAGCAGGAGCCAGGTTTCAGCAAGAAACTGTTTAAAAAGTTACATTAAGAGACTGTTGCTTTGTGTCTGCTGTATACTGCTGTTGAGGGAGAGCTGCCACTCTCTGAGGAGGTATGGGAAAGGACAGGACCAGGGCTAGGGATGAAATGACATGGCAGTGGTCAGGAAAAACAAGCCACTTTTTTCTCCATATGGTGAAAAGTTCCAATGAAAGCAGCTGAGAATAACTAACATCATGGCAGGTACCAATAATATGCATGAAAGATGGAAGCAATTGAAAGCAGAATCTCATTATTCAGTAGTTTGCTATTCTAATGTGTCTTTATAGCTTCTCCAGAAAATGGGGGAACATTATACAGCAATGGAAGTTAAAGGGCTACAAATTTAGCACATAGATGCGACAAAACTGCAGGGATCCTTCTGGTTTAATCAGAATATCTGGTCTGTTTATAGTTTAAATACCATGGTTCAAATAGTCTCACCCATTAGTTTGAGAAGAAAGTAATGAGGAAATAGGGAATGGGTTGTCTGAAAGCAACACATGTGATAAAGTGATTTAGTATTAGAGACATACTGTCTGAATATTCAGGGAGGCCTCAATTCTCCCCAAAATTATGGATGTATAAATTCTGTATATACCAAGTTGGACATACACTTCTTTTTGGAGTTGCTACGTTTCTAATTTTTGTTTCTGAAGAGAAAATACTGAAGAATTTCTCTAGTTGCCAGGACAATCTCATTCTTCTGATTGCTGAAGTTGAAATTCATTCCAGTTAACCCTTTTGATAACTGAAAGGGGCTAAATCAAAAATTTTCAGAACCAGTTTCCAGAACAGAGTATTTTCTTTCCTAGGAGAAAACAAAAGACTTTAGAGAATTCTGGAGCTGAGCAAATGGACCTAACCATCTGATTTTCATAATCTCCCACTTCAAAACAGCTGACTTCTGTGCAAGTATAGGAACAGTATAGGACTTCAGTGTCCTGTTTGGAGGAGAATTCCTGGTCAAATGAAAGGACTTGTGTCTGTATCACTGATGGGGCCAATTTATACCATCAGCCCCTCTCATTTCCTTCCCAGAACTTAATGCATCTGTTATTTTTACTAGTTTAAAATTGCTGCTAGTACACAGTGTGCTTTCCTTAAATGTTACAGTATGAAACTTAGCCACTTTCTGTGCTTGTGTATTTGCTTGAACTATTCCCTCATATGATGTTCCTGTACTTATGGGGTGTATTTTTGTAAAGGTCTTAAGGTTTGTCAGGTGCTGGACCATGCTATTTAAATGCTCTGAACTCATGAACAAAGGATAACTGTAGGAATTGGAAATCTGTTGGGGGGGGGAGGGGGGTGGTGTCCACTTGTGCTGCGGGTTCATGACCCTTTCTCATTGGCCCTGTTGGTTGGCTCAGGACTATTCTGGCCTGAAAGTTTTTGTAACTTTGCATTTCTGTGTAGTGTGTGCAGGTCAGTGGGACGGTCTGCTCCTGGGTTCCCATCTGATGGACATGCATCCCTCACTGTGACAAATATTTCATTTGTCACTCAGTGCACAGTCTGGATGTGTATCCTGATTTGTGCACATATAACACGCTGGTCTTGTGGCTGCCATGTGGTTGGGTTTGTGTGTGGAGGCTATATGAGCAGGCACTGATTGTAGAAGGAAAGGTGCATCTCATGGTTTCATTCAGACATGTAGCCTGGTCTGAAAAGGGCATAGAGTACTTCTGGCCCCATAATTCTTTTTATTATTGATGTGTATGACTCTAGTTGGCATGATAATGTGTTTCAGGTAAATTTTACTTCACCAAACAGAATTTCTGTTGTATGAGTAAGTGTAATTCTCATAATACTAATCAGGACTTCTAGTTTGGGATTGGGAACTATTTTATGGTAAGCTCAGTTTTAAGTGTTGAGAGTGTTTAAAAGCTCTGTCTTGTGTTAAATTTAGAGTGGTGGTGAGTTTGTCATGCTTCTGCATATCATTGTTCAAACGTTATGGATCATAGGTGATACCCTTTAACTCTTTGGGAGTGGCTCTGCCACCTCCACATATTCAAAGCTGGTCCATCTGAATCGTATTTGTAAAATATACAGCTAACTTAAATTGAAGAACTTGCTGGTTTAGTTACATTTATTGGGCACTCAGTGGGTTTTGTATTTCAAACCAAATAAATTGCTAAAGGATTTTTTTTATTAGACATTATCCCAGATTTTGCTTCATGCAATTGAGGTTAACATTTGCATGTTCTGTGACTTTTGTTCTTTCTGAGGATTGTTTCTTGTTGCACATTGTCCTCTGCTAGCCTCTAAGTTCTGTGAGTGTGAGGCTTGTATAGAGCAAAAATAGCTAGAAATGTAGACAGGCAGTATTGGAGGAAGAGAAAACAACATTGGTGTGTGTATGAAAAAATTGATTTAGGAGGGAGGAGAAGGGGACGTCTCAATACTTTGTGTCAGGCTTCATTTTTGCACCAATTATTAGGAGAGATATAAGATCCCTTGCTAATTTTTAGTCCACAATGAAGAAAATATGAAAAAATTTTTTTTCAAGTGCTGTGAATACAATATTCTAGCTGTGAGTTTGGCCATGTCTTAAATTTTCCATAAAAGCAGAAATGAACTAAAAGAGCCCTCATCTGCTTACTTCTTCCAAATATAAATTGGACATGATTTATAAGACTACAGTTACACAAAAATGTGTGCTTTCCTTAGAAGAGCATTTATTCTTCTTTTAGCACTTAGGAACACAACATTTTGCAGGCAATAACTGAAAGTAGTGCAGGCCATATTTCTGAAAGCCAAGCTAGAAGATGCTATTAATACAGTGATTTTGGACATAAGCGCATTAACAGATATTCAGAAGGAGTCAGGACAGAAGAGGCCAGCTTTCTGAAGGGATTCTGGAAGGCATTTCATATTTGCTAATGTTTGGCAGTCTGTTGAAATGAGCATTCAGATTCTGAGCATTAGACATGCAAAGTGATAGAAACCTTTGCCTTCATTTTCTTATGTGCTCTGCAAAGCCTGTCTTGAAGTGGTGTTTTTGAACCTCCCCGCAGTGATCAAAATAAAATGGGACAGATGATGATGATAATAATAATATTGCTGTTTATCTTACATTAGTACATTTGCTGTAGTCATTAAAAGCCTGATTTTTCATGGATGAAATAGAAATACCTGCTTTTCAAGAATGTGTGGATGACTAGGTAAATTAAACAAGTCCATTGTCATTTTTAACTCATTGACCTGGGTAGCAGTCTGAAAGGTAAGTATCTGTAAAAATAGAGTATGGGTAGTAGGAAGCCTACCACTATTTGAAGAAATTAATAAACTGAAACAGCTGATGCCATGAGGAAAGAAAAATAATCTAACTTTGATCAACTTGCTTGTTTTGTGGGTTTTTTTTTTTAAATGAGGACTCCTTCCTGATTTATGGAAAGGTGGTGACCAGTCAGCTCGCTGCTCTGGCAAGCACCCATGTAAATTGCATGGAATACCCACAGCTGTAATACAGATGTGAGAGGGACTGGGTCTAGGTTGACCCTCTCTGACATATTCTCTAGACTTGAGCAAAACTGTACATTTTCTGCATTAACCCAGCTAGGGGTTTTTGGACAGCTTTCTTCTCCAGTGACAGCAGGCCTCCAGCTGGCCTGCCATAGTACCCTTTCCCTGGTGTTAAAACACCACATCTACCCAAGAAGTGCAGCAACTTACAAGTGTATTTGTAAGTGGCAATTTAGGCAGCCCACACATAGTCTTTGCTTACTGTAAAGGTGCAATAACAAATCCTTTCAGGCTGACAGCAAAGTAAGTTTGAGGTTTTAATCTTGGCTGCTCACTGATACTTGCTAATGTGACTCGGAAAACAAATAGGAAAAAAAAATCAGTAATCTGACTGTATACCAATAAAGGTTCTTGGGTTTCATTCTGTCTTCTTTTTCTTTAAATGGACCACTACTCTTAGTGATCTTGTTCACAACAAAGCTCCATAAATAGTTGTAGCAGTCCAGTCAGGAATATTGGTTGGAGCATTGTGGTTTGCAGGAAGGAATTAGCAGCTCAGACTGGTTTTGGGGCTTGGAAAATATTTGCACAAATGTATGTAAGTGTTCAGATTTAGCCTCTCTTAAGGCTGTGCCACTGCTTAAAGAGGGTTTAGGCTCTACCTGGACTGAACTTTTCCTACCACCTTCTTACCATTTGCCTCAGGTCAGTTGAATCAGGAACTGACTTAGCTGAAGTCAGATGTTGCACCAATAACAAAATTTTTATTATGAGCTTTTATTGGATCCTATTCTTGATCTGTCTCAAAAGCCATTTGCACAAAACTGTGCCAAAAGGAATGCAACTGAGTGCAAGGTTGCTTTTCTACTTAGAGAGTTCTTTCTCTCCTTTGTAGCATCCTCCTGCAATTTGTCTATCACAGATATGAGTATAATCAAAAGATTCTGTCATTAGTGTTCTAAGATCACACACATATTCTAAATTCAGGATACATACTTCAATAACTTAGTTAAATAATATATCACATTACAGCTGTATAAGTATATACTTGTAACTGTAAGTATAGTAATAATGTTAATTGATCTAAGAAAAAAAATGGAATTATTCTAACAATTTTTTATTAATCCTATAATACATGATACTAATCATAAGTTACATTATTGATTTGCTTTTTTTACCAAGTTGCCGTAAACAAGATAGGGCAATTTAGTAAAAAAAAGCAAATCAATAGAATTTGAGAACCTTGAGTTTTGCTTTCTAAAACAACTTACTAAATGTAATTCTAAAATCATCCCACCACTAAAAGTTAAGACATGCTCCAGTGTACAATTATTAAAATAGCATATTCAGTATGAATAGTTATTTGTGAGATAGATATTCTCATTTATGAAACCCATCGCTCCTTGTTTTATGCAATTAGCACAGAATAGGGAAATTTTTGTGCTCTGCTGTTCCTTGGCAGAGGTATTCAGTCTTGGGGCTCTATAGCTTACTAATGAATAAAAATGGATTTGTACTTAAACCCTTAACTGTGCATAGCAAGGTTTTAGCACATTATAAAATCTAAAATTACATCAGAGTATGTGAACAGAATTAACAAGTGGATGGAGCTGCTTTCACTGAAAAGTAGGGGGTTTGATTTTGGATGATTTAAATAAGGCTTTAGTCATGCAAATATTTGCTAGTTCCTGTTAATTCCTTTTTCTTTCCTCAGAAATACATTATCTTTTAATTTCTGTTCTTTCAGTTTACATAGATGGTAAAATTAAATTATTTTCTATTTGATTATATTTGCACAATAAGAAGGAAGGCAGTGTAGACCAAACAGACTGATGGAGGTGATAGTCCTTTTAGCAGACATTTTCAGTGCTGAAACTCAAGCTTTCTGCTCCCAAAATGACATTTTAACCCCATATGATAAGTAGGCATTTAGCAGTACAGCTGCTTGCTATGAATTCAGACGTTGACAATTGTATTTTGTAGCGGTCCAATCCAATCAGTGTAATAAGAGTGATAAGGTCAGCCATTCCAGGTTGGACCTGCCTCCCATACCTCTGGATTGTGGCTCACCTCAATGGGATCTAGCTGCTTGTGCTGTTTTGCAGAAGGCTTGGTAGCAAAATTTAAGGCATGTCAGGAACTTAAGGCATTAAACTGGAGTGAATTCAGGCTGTGGCTAGCATCAGAGCAGGATTTGCAGATTACAATACAGACTGAAATGCCTAGTTCTTCCTGGATCTGGACTTCACTTGCTGAATAGTGTCTGCTGTTCAGAATGAAAGAGTGATGCTGTAATGTACTTAGGCTGTTTTCTCCTCCAGTGATTTTAATTTTTCTTGCTTTCTGTAGACTAACTGAGAGAAGTAAATCAAAGATCTGTCAATATTTTATTGGCAGGTTTGTTCACAGTCATCAGTTAGATACACAGAAGAGCAGAGAAGGCAAAAAACTAAGATCTCATAATCGTTCATCATGTAAATTAAGTTTCTTTTCATTTGTTTGTTGTGGGGAAGATATAGAATGTTGTAAAAAATGGTGTATTACAAAGATGGTAAAATTAGTGTGATCTTTTATGAGAGATTCATTTGTGAAGCAGGGTTAGTTTTACTTTATTTTAAAATCATGTAGTTAATTGGAATTCCTGTACAACTCATGAGGGCACAAACAGTAAAAAAGAACCAAACAGATATAGTTGTTTGAAAAGCCAAAACAAAAGCCTTATCATAATTAAGAAGTGTTATGTTTAGTTGAGGTTACAGTGAATACCCCATTTTACATGCTGTCCTTGAGCAGAGAGGCTGCCTGGCCTCTGTCTCTGCTTGCATTTAGGTTTTTCTCTTTTCACTTGAAAGGCTGTTGAGAATTATTGAATGTTTTGCTTCTTATTAGCACCTTCATAAAACTGATGGCAATTTCTGGAGTGAATCAGAAATTGGCTGGAAGAATCAGTATCAGCTTCAGTACAGGTTAGCAAGGTTGTGTCTGTGCAGTACTTATTGTCAGTTGTTCAGTTGTGGTAGTCTTCATCTTAAGGCAGACCAAAAGAATGCAGAAAAATTGACATTAGTCAAGTCCATTGACTTGACCATCACAGTGAAGGTTTTTTTGTATCAGAGCAAGGATGAGGACTAAGGATTTTCTTATTTGTTGGGGATTTTTTGAGTATCTGGTACCAGTGGTGGTTGACAGAGTAAGCATCAATGCCAGTTAAATTAGCAGCTTAAATTTCAGTTGTTATTTTGATTTGTGGCTTTCCAGATGCAGCCCAGTTTGAGAATGAAGAATGGGGCTTTTTCTGCTGTCAGTGCAATTGTCAAGGACCAGCTGTTTAGGCCTCAGGCAAACAATTCCTTTTCTTGAAGTCAAGGCTCATGCTTTTAGGACTTCAAGTGGATCTGCAGCTTTATTCCCATTTCCATATGTTAAACCTGCTGCACTAGGGAGCAGGCTAATCGTGGGTGCTGAGGCAGATAAATAAAATTCCAAAGTAATGTATTTATTACACTCTTTAGGTTTGGTGTCAGCATTATTGTCTGTGCTGCCTCAGGCAGCTGTGAGGTAGAGATCATTGCTTTGTATTTGATATGCTATTTTCTCACTAACCATGGTTGTAAGTCAGAGCACTGGCTTGAAGACATTTGATGATGTGTGATTGTGACAGCACACATGCTAATCTATCGTACAGATACACCCAAGTAACTTGAAAAATGTCTTCTACCAGTAACTTCACTGCTAATATTTCTACAGTCACATGTTGCTGACAGCATGCCACCAACTCAGACTGCTCCTCTCCTTCCCTGTGGTCATGGACATGAAGGTCTGGTAGAGCAGATGCTTCCACAGTAGTTAACCATTCTGATGGTGCTTGTATTGCCTATGTGAGAAATTAAAACATTTCTCTGGTAAGGGTTTGCCATCAGGTATTGCTGTACTGCCTGGAACAGGCCTGCTGTTCTTCAGTATGTCAAGTGTAAGGAGGCTGGATTTTGTGCTGTTGATGACTGCAGGATAGAGACATTGCACCCTTCATTGGCAACTACACCCTTCATTGGCAACTGAACTCTATCACTGAACCTTTTCTTTTCAGCTCCCTGGTAGTTTCCTCTTTCTTTTTTTTATTTCTTTTTGTAGTTTAGGAGTAGTTTTCACCATTTTGTCTATTTAGTCTTGTCTTACAGTTGGATGATGAATATTGTGGAGTACACAGTCATAGAATCACTAAGAGTCTAAAATCCTGTTCAACTTTTGACCAAACACTACCATATCAAATAAACCATAGAAATAAGTGCCACATCCAGTCATCTCTCAAACACTTCCAAGGATGGTGACTCCACTGCTTCCCTGGGCAGCCTCTTTCATTCCTTAACCACCCCTTCAGTAAAGAAATTGATTTCCAACCTGAACCTCCCCTGGTGCAACTTGAGGCTATGTCCCTAGATCTGTCACTTGTTACCTGAGAGAAGAGGCCAACCCTCACCTGGCTACAGCCTCCTTTCAGGCAGTTGTAGAGAACAGTAAGGTCACCCCTGAAACTCCATTTCTCCAGGCTAAACCCTCCCAGATACCTCAGTTGCGCATCATATAATTTATTTACTTCTAGACCCTTCACCAGCTCTCTTTCCCTTCCCTGGACCTGCTCCAGCACCTCAATGTCCTTCCTGTAGTGAGGGGCCCAGAAATGGACACAGTACTTGAGGTGTGGCCTCACCAGTGCCAAGTACAGGAGACAGTCATTGCCCTGGTCCTGCTGGCCATGCTCTTCCTGATACAGGCCAAGACACCACTGGCCTCCTTGGCCATAAAGAGAGATCAGGTTAGTCTAGCAGAAGCTGTCTTTCTTGGATCCCCTGGTTGTCCTCAGTAGTGTAATATGCTTTTATTTACCCTTTATTCTGATCTTCTGTAAAACTGGCTGCTGGCAATTAAATTGCTTTTTATTATATCAGTAGAACTAAAACAATTAAACATGCTTTTTGTGCAAAAAACAAATGCACAAAATCTGCCTTATGCTCTGACATTGAGTCCACCAAACAGATTTTAACAGCTAACAAATCTGTATCTTGTTTAACTGAAATCAAGTGAAGTAAACTTGACAGAATATGTGGTATGAGAAAAATTCTTATGCTGTGAAGAACTGATTTAATACTTCTTAGTCTCATTTAATTGCTATCACAGATGACCATGGTGATGACTTATTTAACTGAATCTTTCAGGCCTGGTCTTTCCAGTGGTCTGGTCTATCTGAAAGATGTAAAATTAATCCTGGCCACTCACATGTGAAATTAAGCATTACCAATCAGTCATCTTTAAGGCTGCGTACTCTAAATCCTAAAAAGTATTTTTTATATAGGTTCTGAATCTTTGATCTGCAGATAACAGGATTATCTTTTCTCTTGTGGTTTTGTGTGCGGGGGACACTTCCCCCACTTTGCATATAATGTAAAATATTTACTCTGCTTTTCAAAATATGTTCATTTGTTAGGAAATATCTAGGCATCAAAATAAAGGTAAATATAACCACAGGGACTTTAATTTGTTGAGGTTAAAAATGAGTGGAAATTTTAAAAAAACAAAAAAATAACAGGGGAGTTTTCTCTTAAAATGACATTGTGTTTAAAGCAATGTAGAATTTAGTAGCAGATCTATTTCTTGTTTATCTATAATCTTGTTTACTGTTAGTTTATTGGTAACACAATTCAATGCCTGTTAAATATGGGGACATTGCCCATTGCTATGAGTTGTCATCATTCCACTGAAGTGAATGAAAGTGGCTGAAGATCTGCCAAATATTTGCTTTCTGTAAGCTCTGAAGTCTCTACTTTCTCAGCATCGTGGTAAAAATAGTTTTGTTCTCTCTTATTTAAGTGAACTGCCAGCAATTGTTTTTTCTGTTTAAACCTAGATCTGTGTTACAGGGTTGAAGTGCACATATGGATGAGGAAATTAGGGTAGTTACCCCTAAAATCACAGATTCTTTGAGATCATCCCCTCTTTTCATATGCAAATATAAGATTACTTCTGCACTTCCAGCACTGTTGAATTTTATTTGTTTGTCTTCTTACACCCTTTAGTATCTACCACTTGACACCATTTATTTTCCTCTTGCACTGGTCTGTCTGAACATCATACAGGTGGGTCAGATTTTTTACTTGTTCTGCACAACATTTCTTTAGGTCCCCCTCTTTTCTCCTCCTGAGATGATATCTGAAATCTAATTCCTTTATTGGTAGCGTCAACAGGGCAAAAAATCCTGGTTTTTTCTCTGACAGATTTTTAGTCTAGATATTGTACAAACTGACCAAAGGATGTAGGCTACAGGAAGCATGACTGACGGGAGAAGTCCAGCCAGGAGCTATCCATACAATGACTCTTGTTGGCTTTAAAAAATGTTTCTTGGGGAAATACTTTGTTCTGAACTTATTCCCAAGTTTACACTTCTTAAAAACTTGGATAATCAACCTACTGCATTGAAAACAAATTTAGTGAAAGGAGAAAGACCTTGGGAGCATAACCCTTCCTTTTCTTCCCCTTTATTTTTCTCCAAGATTCCAATCTTGTATTAGGCTTGTCAGAGGCGTTACATATTTGGTACTCTCTTGCCTCCCACTTCTTCAGGGCACATAAATCCATTCAACTCTATCACCTTTGGGATATTGCTAACATACAACTCTCTTGATCAGTCCACTGTGAAAATTCCTTCTGCTGCCTTCATTTCCTCCTGTTTGGACTGCTGTAACTCACAGCTTTTGGGCAGTTAACTGCTGCAATACTCTGTAGGATTGGTACTCACAGTAGGCTATCACAACCCAAAATGTTTCAGACAGTGACTGCTGTGTGCTTTAATTCCTAAAATCTTCAACAATGTGGTCACTTAATTGTGTCAAAAAACTTGAATTCGTTGGCATGTTTTCATTGAATTCCTCCTTCTAAATCAGCTTGCATTTTGTTGATAATCTAAAGGGTTTTTTTTCAGTCTCAATGATTCTATGATCATAGTTAATACCTTCCCTGACCTCAAGTGTAGTGCCATTCAATGTCAGATCTCTCTGCTGCAGGAGATTTTTCATTTGCTTTTAATTCCAGATCTTCCCTCTTCAGATCAAAGGTTCCATGGTGAGTGATTAAAAAAAGGACTACTAAGTGGGTAGAAATTGATTGGATGTGAGGTACTTGAACAGGGAGAAAGATTATATTTTTCTCAGAAAATGGATGCCACTGAGTTCTGCTGCCTGAAAGATGATTATAGTAATTTAAGTTGATCACAATTAGACCTTTAAATTTGCATAGCCTTGAACTCAAGCATTTTTATTTAAATTCATCACTCATTATGCCTTTACATGAACTGTTCAGAGTCTGAGGACTGCATAATTTACAACAAAGAAACAAGTCACCGAACGTAATGAGCTAAACTTCTAACAATACCCTCAAATTTCACCTGCAATTAATCACTCATGCTCAGTTGCAGGCAAAAATGTTAGCATTTACACATGTAACTGCATGTAGGCACAGTCAGACAGAACCTTTCAGTACTGTCACCCCTGTTGGATTTCAGGCAAAAGAAATAAATTGAAATACTTTTCTTTTAAGGTCCAAGTGAATTATTGTTCCATAACATTAGGGTAGTAGATTAATAAGAGCACACTAGACGTACGTTCTGTTCTTCTTTTTATGACAGAAATAACAAAGTACGAGGCCGGAGAAACGTGCATGTTGTAGACTTGATTTACATACAGCTGTAAAGCATTTTTAGGACTGGATATTTGTTTAGCTGTGCGTGATTGTGAGTTTTGCCTTTAAATTGCCCAGAACGAGTGGTTGGACCCAGGTCAGGAGTGGCCACGGGTTGCAGACTGCTGCAGCTGTGGGATGCAAACTTGCAAGGGTGTGAAAAGGGCCTGAAGGGCTCTGTGAGCACAGGGCTCCCCAAAAGGAGTTTTTTTGTTGTCAACTCTGGTATGATGGCCTTTGGCATTGTGAAAAACCTTCCTATGGGACAAAGAATGTTATGGAGCATGTGGTGCAGTCACAGTGATACTTCTGAAATACAAAAAATCTTGAGTTTCCATAAAGTGGAAAAGCAAGCAAAAACCAAACCACAACAAGCAAAAAATAATAATTGAAATAACACATGTATCTTTTGGGCTGTCACTTTAAAATTCTGATTACTTGTCTAGAGTAAGTTTTAACTTTATGATTTGAATTGGCACTTTTTATGTGGTTTCCCTTTCCCCACTTCCATGCTTTCCAGGCTTCCCAAGACATGTTTTGTTCATTTGGTTTTAATTCAGTCCCAGCTAAGTATCTTAGTGCCAAAAAAATTCCTATGTGGGCAAAGAAGGGAGCTTGTGATGCAGTCACTGACTGGTCTTTATGGCCACATTTGTTCTGGTAGGAGCAGCAGCCAAAGACTGTTCTGGGTCCCATGGCCAAGTGACCTGGCACAGCTTGTGTCCATGCAACTAAATTAATTTATATCACCCAAACAGGGTGATCTAATCCAAACTTACTTCTAGGAATACTCCCTGGCCTGGACTATTTCTTTTGAAACTCTACCTGAAACTGTGCCAGATGGTTTTCTGTACAGGCAGGCACGTGCAGACCTTCACCTCTGCCCTGGCTGTGGTTGATGGCTGTGGGTCTCACTTTATCAACCTGTGTCAGGTGCAGACACTGACTGGCACAGGTCTTCTCTGTGGCCTTCCACCAATTCTAACTCTTGGGCTTTGTGATACTAAAGTTTCCAAAGCTCTGTTAAGGTCTTCTCTGTTAATGCCTCTGTTAAGGCATTGTGCTTGTACAGACAGGCTGATGGGAAACCCATGGAAATTACCATTTTTAAAGAAAAACTAGAAAATTAATCCAATTGTGAAGGAGAAATTCTTTGTGTCTACAATAATGGCAAATTAGAGAACTGAAAATACTGGCCTTCTTAATGTGTACATATTTTTGTAAATTAATTTCTACCAAAATGTTTCTAAATTTAAGTGAAAACTATCACAATGGAATGTGCTAGAGAAGAGCCAAACTCAGCACAAAACACTTATCAAAGATCTTAAGGGAATAAAATTGAAGGAGCAATGTACAAAACTTTTGTGTTTATCAAATACATTTAAAATCAACCCACCTGTGGGTCAAAAAGCATGAGTGCCACCAAGCCCTCTTTCAAGTGAAAACTAAATTAAGATCTGGGGAGTCTTTTATAGAATACATTAGGTAAGGATGTCCTGCAGCACTTTTCTGATCTACATGTGACATTAGAGCTTTCTGATTTTTCGTAAGAGCTACCTCAACTGGTAAAAATAACATAATAAAGTCATAAAAATAACATAATAAATGGAAAATAGTTTAAGGTATAGCCTATGGACATGGAAGAAGAGCATGGCTTTTCCAGTCACGGGAAAGGAAGAGGATTGATATTTACACTGTCATTAGCAGAGATGTTTCCGAACTGCTGGCAGCCAGCTTAGGTAGCAGAACATGTTTGTATTTATTCTTTGTACACACATTTGCTTTTACAACACAAACAGCTTCAAAAATCACAGACACTTTGTTTTAATGAGTAATATTTTCACTGGCTTCATTTTATCTCTGTTGTCTCCTTGCAGGTCAAAGCAACAGATGCGGATGCTGACCAGTTTGGAGAAATTGAGTATTCTCTTTACGATGGATTTAATTTTTATGAAAAATCCAAAGCTTTCCAGATTGACCCACACACTGGTCAGATCTTTGTGTCTCAAGACATTGACAGAGAAGGAGATCCAACCACCTATGATCTCTTAGTAAAAGCTACAGATGGGGTAAGTTTCACCTTTCTACACTGCCAGATTTGTGAATGCATTTGCAAATCTGGATGTCTGGTATACTTTTAGATGAGAATGTCGCAACTATGTAAAAATTGCATAAATTTGAATAAAATGTCTTGTCCTTAAAGAGAGCAGAAAATTATATTAATGAACTGTGAATTTCTACACAGACTGATACAATTGGCTGGGAAATACCCAATAACTCCTAAATAAAGTCTGGAAAAATGTTTCTAGGATGTTAGTCCTTGCTAATTTTCTTCTTCCTATTGGAACCAATGGACTCCAAGTTACTTCTGCTCCCTGCTTTCAAGACCACTGCAGCAGTAATAAGACAGTACCATGGCCTAGAACTGCATGGCTACTGTGGGTGACAGTGACTATCCTGGGTAAGTTCCTTGTCCTTTCTAGCTGGCTGATGCCATTGCTGCAGCTGTGGCTGGGTGCAGCCTCTCTGCAGCTGCGTGTCTGGAAATTTTCCCACTTTTCAAGATCTGGTGCTTGGAAGTAAGCATTCATGGTACAGCAAGGGCAGGGTAGTTGTGTGTGCTTGAAATAGTCCATGGCAGATCCTGGCAAGGAGGGTGAGGAGACATTTGCTGTGGTGTGAACATATTAAGATGTCTGGGGATGGACACCTTGCCCACCTGATGCCATGTAACAAAAAATTTTGCTGGTAAGCTCCAAAAAATAATGGAAGAAAACTATTAATCATATTTTCATTACAAAATATTTGTTTTGTGATTTGCAGTCTGAGGTTGTTTGCTTTATAAGGCCCAGTTCATACTTGTCTTTTCCTTTTTCAACTTAATAGTGAATTGTGAAGAAGCTGAAGAAAAGGTTATTGGTTGCCTTCAAATGTTAAAATTACATAAGGACACTTTTTGAAATGTTATTCAGGTCACATTTTGCAGTATAATTTGTCTTGAAAAACAGTGAAATGAAATTATTTTGGGTTATGCAGTTTTTATTTCTTACTTTGAATATTAAAATTGCATTGAAGATAACGTCCTATGTGTATCTAATATAACTTTTTTTAAAAAGTTGATG
The DNA here is from genome assembly GCF_027477595.1 of Haemorhous mexicanus. NCBI lineage: Eukaryota > Metazoa > Chordata > Aves > Passeriformes > Fringillidae > Haemorhous > Haemorhous mexicanus. The sequence goes on along the minus strand of NC_082344.1, from coordinate 34,369,612 downwards.
GTTGTATTAATTATTTCATTTTGAGAATGTAGCCATTGAGGGTATATCTGTTTTGTTGAATTCAGATATTTGTGTAATAGATAAACAATGTTTTTTCTTTAGCTGTCCCAATTCAGTGCTCATTTCAGAAGCTACGGAAATATTCTTGAATTAATATTGCCTTTAGCAGTGTGCTTTTTATTCCTCATAGATTTCTTTAGAGCAGAAAAAAATTACATAAATATATTAGTACGTTTGTTTCCATTTGTCTGATTTGAATTTCTAATAACTTGACCCTGGTAATTGCAAGGGGTTTGGACTGGAAAACCTTTGAAAAGTCTCTTCCTACTCAAACCATTCTATGATTTTAATATAAGGATTTAAGAGTGGGTTTTTCCAGGACGTTGTCTGTAATGTCTATAGCAGAGGTAGTTCTATCTGACCATTTTGGAATTTCACTTGTATGTGATTTCTGCCTTCAAAATTTATACTTGAATATATCCAAAAAACTTTGAAGAGTAAAGCAGTCTGTATTGAAATGTATAACAGCAGAAAATTAGGCTTTCTTCTATACTTCATAATTTTATTTTTCCTATCATTCATGTGTTTTGAAGCTGTATAAATGTTAAGGACACATACACATGTCTGTAATATCAAGATTAATCACTAATAAAGGGTATGTGAGAGCTGACCAATAGTAGTGAAATTCTGTGAAGTTTCTAAGATACTCAGTCAGGTACAGAAAATTATTTTGAAAATCTGAAAGAAAATATATTTGCATGAAGAAAAACTTGATGCCTTAGTTTTTTTAGTTAAATTACTGCTCTATTGATAAATCTTACCTTAAATTAAAAGAAAATAGGCAATGCTTTGAAACTATTGGGTATTTAATTTTTAAATTGGTCTGTCATTTATCTCAATTTATGGACCTTGTGTTTTCAGAAGTTCAGTAATGGGGAGAAAGATTCAGTTTTTTATTGCCTTGTTTGTGACAGGTAAGGCTTGATCTTTTTACTGGAAGTCAGCACTTTGTAGAAGTTTGCCTACCTGACACTTAAATACTAAAGCACCTAAATTCAACATCAGCTTTTCAAAGTTTTTAGTGCACCTGAAGTTGTGTTGACCAACTCTCTACCTTTAAAGCAGAATTGTAGTAGGATATTTGTCTTATTTCCTGGCATTCTGCTGCTGATTTTGATGGATTAAAGATGTTAGGTATGGGGCTCAAAGTAGAGGCTGTGATCAGAGGAGAAATGTGCACAGAAAAGAGAGGAAGGAAGAAAGGTCACCTGTGACAAAGAAGGGTAGAGAGATGAAAAGGAAAGAAAATAAAACAGTTAATTAGAAATGAGGAGGAAAATAAAGTATTTTCCAGGTGGTGTGCAGTTTATCTTACAGCAAAACTATCAGTTTCCTCCACCTGTTCCTGGCTACTCCATTACTTGGCTTTAGAACCTGTCAGTTGTGTTTCTAATGCATTGTGTAGAAAATGTTAGGAGTGAACTTTAATTGCATACAAGAGCCCATGGAGAGGCAGGTGGAAAACAGCTTCTGTTAAACTGGTTTTAAATAAACATCCTGTGAGAGCTTGTGGGAGTACTCTCATTGATTAAGCAAAGATGAAAAGAAGTATCCTTGTCTCTCCTATATGGAATGATAAGTGTCTTCAGTTTTTCAGCTGCTTCATCATCACTGCAAAGGGTTCAGTACACCATCAGCAGGGTATTAGTGACTCTTACTGCCTTTCTGTATAGAGACATGTTGTCTCTTGCTTTTTGGTAATCCCCCCTGCCTATCCAATGTTATTTTTCTTTTACATTGGAGCAATTGAAACCTAGATATCAACACTTGACACTCACAGGCAAAGCTTCTGAAGAACTTAAGGCTTTTGAAATATTTGGAGACATCTCTCCACTTGGACAGCATTACTTCAAGTTGACATATCCTTTAGGTTTACCAAAAAAAAGCCTTTATGTCAGAGATTCTGTATCTAACAGTTCAGTTTGGAACAAAAATTTGATAGCATGGTTAACTGGCATAAACTTTGGAGGCTGTGATGAAAGGCTTGATAGAGTTTTAAGCATTTTACAGCACCAAAATAAAGAAATACAGCTGCTCAAAACAGCATCATTTCTACTTATTAAGACAAAGAGTTTCCCCTGCCTAAGGCAGGATATTTCTTTTTTTTTAAGACTTGATAAAGAGGTCTACTAGTTTTAGCTATTCACACACATTTGATCCTTCTGAAGTAATGAAAACATTAATTGTTGTTATTTTGACTTGGTGGTAGTTTATGTCCCCTTTTTCTTCCACGAGAGATGCAACCCTCAGGACTCGGACAGAGAAGTCATTGTAATTGTGACTTTGTTGAACCAGAGAGTACAACAGTAGTGAAAAACACTCGAATATTTGAGATAAGGGATTTTAAAATGAACAGCTGTGGCTTTCTGCTGCTTGTTAACATGTTTTGACAAGTGTAACTTTCTGTCACAATAGATCTTATATAAGTCAGTCTTCATGTTTTGGAAGATACATGTTTTGCTTGCTTCTGAGCAGATGAAGTATATCCACATCATTAAAAATAGGAGTTTTAGTTCCTTCTCAATTGGAATAATACTTTTTTTCAGATATCAGAGCAAGAATTGGGCCATACCCAGTTAATATCATTAAGTTATTAAGTAAATGTCATGCTTAGCATGTGAAGGTATACAGTGCTTCTTCAGGAAAAGAAGATTCTGTCTCTATCATAAATATTGGTCAATTTTCTTAGAGAATAGAAATTTCTCTGTACACTTAGAGTGAATCAATTTCAAAAGACTTTTCAGTCTTTACATAACTCTGTTGCACATATACAAATTGGCTGAAAAATGGGGTTTGGGGATATTTCATGTCTGTTTAGCAATAATGAAGCTTGAAACAGCTTAACACAAGCTTTTGTGAGTTTGGTTTCATGCTGTTCCAACCATCTTTTTTAGATGCTTTTTATTCTTGACCTCGCTTCTTCCCTGGTCCTCTTCCCTTAAAAATACTTCTGATTTCTGTTCTAAAGTACCTGAAAGCTGTGGACACGGGGAGCGTATTCTGACAGTGAGCAGAGCACATTCCCTCCCCTTCCTCTTCCTTCCCTTTTTAGCTCCTGTGCATCCCTTATCATGGAAATGAAGGTACTGGGGAAGGGGCTTGCCCTGAAGTGGGGGTGTTGGCACTGGGGTCACTGCCATCTCCATTTCTCCATATTGGCATGGGGTTTCATGGCAGCCCCAGTAATTTGTAGGCTGATTACTGTCCTTCAGAGTTCTGGTTTCCAGGCAGGAGTCCTGGCTGCTGGCTGCCTGTGCAGCAGCATGAGCCCTGGAAGCACACCATGCCTTATTTTCTTCAGAAGCACACTAGGAGGATGTGGGATAGATCTCCTTGTTTGTGGGTGAAACACAGACACTTGATACATAAGATCATCTTAATTTTCCATTTACTTGAGCCTTTATGGGAATGTCACTTCACCCAATAGAGGTAACATTTCCAACACAGAAGGAAAAAAACTACAACAGGATAAAGCAAAAAATCACAATGAAAATATGAAAGTAAATGCTGATAGTCTTTTTTTTTTTTTTTTTTTTTCAAAAATTAGTCTGAACCTATGGATACACTAAGCAAACACTCAAAAATAGTTTTGTGGGAGATTTGTTCTATGGCAGGGAAAGTCTAATTGAGTCATATCCAGTCTGAATCTTTGGATAGTTTAATGAAGATCAGGTTTAAAACTAATTGATGTGAACAATTTGATTGCAGAATTAGGCAACATAGTTGGTTTTGCGTTGGTGTGGTTTTCTCTGTATCACGGCTACTGTGACTGCAAAATGAAGTTTGCACTAGCTCAGCATTGTTTATGTGCATGCATGAACATCTGATCTGTGTCAGCAGTTTCTCAAAGTGACTGCTACAAGCACAGCATGCTCAGTGGACTTTGAAGAGCTCAGGATTCTTCCTTCATCTGTATTTTAATGTACCACATAAAGCATGTGCAGGCTGTGCATGCCTGTGCTGCTTTGTGCTTCTGAGCATGCCAGTGCCCCAGAATTCAGTTATCTCTGCCTCGGTGGACCTGCTTTCTTTTAAAAATGCTTATTCTTCCTGTGGCTACAAAATAGTCTTGGAAACATGAGCCCCTCCAAACACATGGAGGGAGTCTTCTGAGAGGTAAATTACCACTAGTTTCACTCAGGTGCCTGTAGGGTCTACACTTCAGTACCCAGAGAACTGTCAGATCGTCACAAAATTCAGTGCTTTGTCATAGCAAATCAGTATTTTTTTGTAGCATAGTGTGATAAGCCAGCTTGTAGTTGTTCCTTTCTTCTCCAGTTTTACACCAGAGCAAGGCTAAATGTGGTCCCATGTGGTATTTTAGTGGGCTTTTGCAGGGCAACTGTCAGTAAATTGAGCATAGGTATTGTAGACAGCAGCCTGACAGGTCAGCTTTTGGCTGTCCTGCACTGCTTTTAGTTTGTGTCCCTGGTTGAAAAAGCCTCATATTCACCATTATGATGGTCATGCTTTTACATCTGAAAGTCTCCTAGAGAGAAGTTATTCCTGCTTTACTGGAGCACCACAGTCATCTGAGGGCATGTCTTCCTGGAGCATAAAGCCCTGATTTTTATCTGTGAAGGAATAAGTGGAGTGTTGGAGATGTCAGCAGAAGCATGTGAGATTAGACTAGCAAAGTTTTTGATGTGTGGCACTCATTAGCGTTAACAAAACTGTGTTCAGGCCTCACCATTGTAGAGAAGCTAAATTTCTTTATGCTCTCCATCAGCCCTTGGTGTTGTGCTGAGCACATAGCTTACTTCTGTGCAGTGTTTTGGGGTATTGCAGATACTGTAATTTGCTTTTAATGGACATTTTCATTGATCAATATTGTTGCAGCATGCTCCATTTTGTAATGATGGACTGAAGCCAGCTATGTACCATCCTATTTTAAAAATGATCTTGTTTTTTGGGGTTTTTTTTTTTCTTATTTATCCAACAGGGTGGTCTGAGTGCGCAAGCTTTTGTTCGCATCGAGATAGAAGATATTAATGACCATCAGCCTGTTTTTGAACAAGACACCTATGAGACAAGTATCAGCAGTCACACACAGCCAGGAACAGAAATCATCAATGTTGCTGCCACAGACAGAGATTCAGGAATATTTGGCATTGTCACATATGAACTGGTCCCAGGAGAATTTTCTTCTTTTTTCACAGTGGATACATCCACAGGTACTGTATGTGTCTATGATTCAGAAAGGTTATAATTCTACAGGATATGTATTCTCCTTGATTATGCTTTTTGTATTTGGAGTCATGTCACACAGGTGGAACTTAGATTCTGATGGAAAATAATTCTAGAGGTAGATGGAAGATTTAGGTTTAATGTGAAACCTTTGCATTCACTGGAATAAGCAGAAAAATGGAAAACATAGTACATGCCAGCACATTGAAGGACGAGCAGCATGCCACTTATCCACTATTTTCAGCCCTAATCTAGTGATCATTGTAAGAAATAATAAAATTACTTTTTTACAAAAATATCTGCATTTCTGAAATTCTTAGGGCTTACTCTTGAAGATCAATAAAATACCCTTTAGGATGTTCCTCCTTTCATTTCTTTTCTGTTCTAATCTTCCTCTGTACTGTGTTAAGTCCTCATTCTGCTCAATCTTACAAGGCATATTTGCCTCCCTGTTTGACTCAGTTTAGCTTTCTTACTGTGCTTTTCAAAAGGTGATTGACTAAACTGAAATTGCCATTTTTCTTGAGGGCCAGCCCTTGCATGTGAATGTATCCTGATCAACAGATGGCCATGGCACAGATTATTTTATAAGTTTAAGATCTTTTTAGGCTGTGATACATGTGTGTATATTTTAGGTCTTTGGCATTCAAAATCTCTCAAGGTTCTATTCTTTCTAAATGGTGTCTGTTTTTACACAGTTCCCAAAACATTCTGATGAACAGAAGAAACTAATCTTCCTAGGAAGTTAGGCTGCTTGTCTTGGCTATTTCAGAATTTATTTAACTGTGGACTTTTAACTACCTGTCAAGTCAGGTTCTCAGGAGCATAACTGATGTCAAAAATACGTAGGTCAGTCAATAATTAGGGAGCTGGATCTCCACAGGCATTTAACTGGTCATTTTTAAACTGTCCCATCAGGCTTGTTGAAGAGAGCCCCTGTGGATCACATTAGCAGCACTGGCTTTGCTGCAACCCTCTGCTGAAAGAAAGCCTTTTGAAAGGTTTCTTCCTTGGATTGTGACCTTTTGGCCTCTCTTTCCAGTTTGGCACTTTGTATAGGAAAAATGTCATGCTTAATGATGAAGACTCTATAAGCTTGTAAGTTACTATTACCTCATGGATCTATCATGGTATTTTATCAAAGGCAGACCAAATTCAGGGTGAAGTTGCTTGAGGTCATTATTGCTGACATTTCATGATGAGAAAAGCTCTTAGGTCAGACACTATTCCCAGCATTATAGTGCTTGGAATGTGATTGCACTTAATCAGATCTCCTGGGTAATTCCCAAGGTCAGACTGTGTCTAATTTTAACCTATTAATATTAATGCTGTAGGCTTTTTTTTTTTCTGAATACATTTTTTCCATTTATATTCTTCCACATCTATTGAAAATAGGGCTTATGCTCAGTCACTGGTGAGGTGAATAATTTTTAAACTATAAGAAAAAATAAACATTTAAAACAAAAAAAGCCCGACCTCCCCCTTCCCCGCCCCCGCCAAATGCCCAAAAAAACCCCAAAATTTCAAATATGTCACACAGAAGTTTTGCCATCTTTGAGCTCGAAAACCTGTTCAGTATTCAGAGAGAGATGAAACAAGTGGCTCACTGTTAGGGCACAGAGATTTTGAGCTCTTCCTTCTTATTTCTTGTTACAACAGAGACGTTTTCCAGTGCTCATTGTGCTAAAGCTGTCTTCATATGCTCTGATTTATGGGCTAGTTTAGCTGTGCCTCTCTGAAGGTTATGTGAGGGACTTCATCTAGTTAGCTGGGCAGCATTTTGTGGACAGAGGGCAACAGACAAATATGTGAAGGAATAGGGATTCTCCAGGAGATGGATGCTCAAACCAGAAAGCCAAAGGAGATGTTATTACAGTTAGGTCTCTGATTTTCTGATCTTATGGATGTGCTGCTTCTGTTGTGTTCTGCATTTTTTCCAATTTACAGTATGGCATATTCTGTTTTATCTGTTCTTCTCATTATTAGAGGACCTAAACAAAAGGACAGTGATGGTGTTGGAGAATTCTGTGGATTTGGCTGCCCGATAAGTTTTATTTTTAAAGTTTTTTTTTACTTGCTGATAGAGAATTTAGAAAGGAGAAATGAAAGTCAGTGCATTAGTAATTTTGTCTTATTATTTTGCCTTACTGACTGCTTTATTATAGCCCTTAATATTTTATATGGACAGAGGTATTTTCAGTATTATGAGATTTGGAATAATTAGTGGCAAATGGTGTGTCACATTACACTATGATACATTAAAATAATATGCAAGATGATGCTGTTGTTTATGACATATGCAATTTTTCTTTTTTTTTTGCAATTTCTCTTTTTCTGGCATGAAAATTTCTCACTGTCATTTTCTTCAGGGGTGTTTGTTGAGTGCTGCACTTAGAATACTCACTAAAAATTGACTTTTGAATTTTTAGAAGAAAAATGGATAAAACAGTAAAATAACAATTGAAACCCAAATTCTTCATTGCTGTGTCTTGCTTCTGGGTCTTGTTTGTTAAATCTCTTAGTTTTTCTTTGAGCTGTGTTCAGAATATCCTACCAGCTGGTCAACTCGTCACTATAGAGAATATAACAATACTGTTTGTGATACATAGATATTATGAGGTTGAGGCACATCCAGGCTCTTTGAAGGGGCTCCATCTGTTGTTTCAAGCACTGGAACATGTGGATGTTGTAAATAGATAAATTCAGTGGGAGTGGGAAGGAACATCCTTTCATTGACCAGAAAGATGTTCCACTGTATTATTTTTCAATTCTAAACAAGATTTTATTAGTTATATTTGTTTGCTATTTTAGCTTTTAGACACTGCATTTATTGTTTGTGATATGCTCTTGTCCTCATAAATAACATTTATTATGTTTCCATTTTTGAAAAAGTTGAAGTGTTTTTCATTTGATTGATGATAGACTTTCCACAAGAAAAACCACTTTAAGAACTGTGTAACTAGAAAAATGTATGGATATGAAACTGTAAACCAGCTCCTCTGCCGGTTCGTGACTCTTGCTATCGTTTGTTTCTAGTGTTGGTGTAAACAACATCTTGGTTTCATTATGTTGTCTTTTGTAGATATCTGATCCATGCATGATCTATGAACAGTACTCGTGAATTGATTAGAACAGGGCAAGTTGAGGAGCTCTTCTGGCTAAGAAACTGTTTGAGCTATGTTTGTTTATTTTCCCATTGTTACCTAACTAGCTATCTGAAAGAGCGTGTATTTATTGTTATGGCCGAGCTGGTAATTAAAAATGTAAGTCACAGGATGCAATCATAAGTATGGCAGAAAACCTATGCAGTGCTTGACTTTAGGAATAACAACTGAATTAATAAACTTCCATTACAATGAGAGCATTAATACTTACCTTCACCCAAGGGCATGTAATGAATTTTTCCATTGATCTTAGTGATGCCCTTTTGGAGAGATGGGTAAAAAGATGGTTATCATCATCATCATCATCATTGTTCTGGTTCAGAGAAGTTGTTTCAGACTGATGAAATTGTAGTCCTTGAAAATTATTCTGGACCAGTGTGACTTCATGTGTCAGTCTTCAGATAAACAGTCTGTTCATAGTCTTAAAGCAAATTCCCTAGCTAGTCCTTGTGTGCAGAGAAAACTTCCATGGAGGCTAAGCAAAAGGCAGCAGCCACGGTTTGTCTTCATATGAATGTATTTGTTATTTAAACCTAGCATGAAAACCATGTATAGAAAGTATCATTCACTCATTGTATGTTACAGAAGTGTAAGCATATAATTTAGCTTCTGTTTCTTTCAATTCTGTAAGATATTTAGGCTTGTGTTTCTGTGATTCCTACATAAATTAGATGTCTAGGACAAAGGCTATGATCTTCCTTTTGTGTATTTTATTGAGAATGTGTCTGTAAATATGGCTGATAGATGGGCTGGATCCATCCATCCATCCTGGGCTGGATGCCAGGTGCCCACCAAAGTCACTGTATTACTCCCCTCCTCAGTTGTGCAGGGGAAGAAAATGATGACAAAAGGCTTGTGGGTCAAGAAAAGTGCAGGGAGAAATCTCTCAGCAATTACTGTCACTGGCAAAAGAGACTCAATTTGAGGAAATGACTTTAATTTATTGCCAATCAAATCAGAGGAAGGTAATGAGAAATAAAAACTACATCGTAAAGGACATTCCCCCCCACCCCTCCCTTCTCCTGCACTTAACTTCACTCCCAATTTTCTCTATGTCCTCTGGCCCCGGCAGCGCAGGAGGATGGGGAATGGGAACTGTGCAGTTCATCACATCAGGTTGTCTCTGCTGTTCCTTCCTCCTCACACTCTTCTTCTGTTCCAGCACAGGTCATTTCAGCAGGGTCCAGTCCTTCAGGAGCAGAATGATCCAGTGAGGGTTTCCTGTGGGGTCAGAAGTCCTGCCAGCAAACATGCACTAGTATGAGCTTCCCATGGGGACCCAGCCTTCTTTGGGCATCCATCTGCTCCAGTGAGGATGGGCTGAGGGTGAATCTCTGCTCCCCTGTGGACCTCCATAGGGTGCAGGGAGACAGCTGCCTCACCATGCTCTGCACCACAGAAACCACTCCTGTAGCCCCCACATGGCCAAACCCTTGCCACATAAACACAGTGCACTGAGATACTTGCAGATCTCTCCATTGGCTTGAAGATACTTGGATCACCCATTTGTTATAATACTTTCTATTACTTATTTATATCCAAAAACACATTTTGAGGAGAGCAGACAAGCCTTGTTGTGAGAGCTGGTTAGTAGTTGAACATTTAAAAAACATAAAAACATAACATAAAAAAAATTCAGCACAGAAGTACAGCTCCTGCAAAATAAACATTCTTTTGTGGAAATTTTGACTTTAAGATGCACTCTGATTTCTTTTTAGCAAAGGGCATTGTGTGACTAAAATGTCCCGTAAAAGGTTTAGAGCAGTCTAGGAGCTTAGTCTGTTGGCAAAGAATAAAAGGATGAATACACCTAAAGATCATGCAAATTTAAGAATATAATAAGTACCTTATCCAGAAGTCAAATTCAATTCTAGCATCTTGTCACTTCAACAGTGCCTAGTAATGGATACAAGAAGAGGAGTTGTGTAGAGCTTGTACAGAACAGTTCCTCACTGGTATATATTTCTTGTGGCAGTGTGTATTTTAGTGCTGTACTACTTAATTACTACACTATGGAACCATATGTAAATGCAATTTAATGGCAAGCTAACTTACAATAAACTTTGATTTGGTTCAGAATAGATTCATTCCAGTTAAGGATGCTGAAAAATTTAGTTTTATTTAAAAAATAAAACTGTTTTTTAACAGCTGCATCTTCAGAAATTTACATTGCTTTATTTTTATTGCAATACAGGTTGAAAAGCAATGTTGAAATACCAACATTTATTTTATGGGGGGGGAAAAACCCTAAAACTTTCCTTTACATCATGTAATATACAGTGTTTAATATATAGCAGATTGTACTAGGCATCAAAGTAAAATGGGGATGCACCCTTTCTAAAGAAAACAAGGCCCATATTTATGATGATTGATGATGTTTTTGTATAGTATTGCAGGAAAAAAAATCCTTTATTTTTAAACTACTTTTGGCATTTTCCTGCAGCATGTAGTACATTTGCTAAGCATATGAAGAGCTTCACATAAATAACATTTAAAATTAGGAGTGCTTTATTTTGGAACATTTTGAGGCCACTTCTTTTTTTAAACTGCAGTTTCTTCAATTACTGTCTTTCTGATCTGTCATATGATATTGACAGTGTATTTGGAATGCTGCAAATCAGTGGAATATGTCTGAGACATTGGTTTAGCACAGTAAGTTTTCACCTTTGGAGAACTTTGGGTTAAATCAAACAGGAAAAACTAGTGGTCTCAGCTAAATTATTTGTGGGCATTTACCTTCACTCAGATCACACCTAATGAGAAATTTATCATAAAGAATGAAAAAATAGTATGTTGTCCTAGAAGCACATGCTGTAGTAAGTGTAAGGGTGCAGATTTTGGCCCTGAAAGAAAGTTGTGTAGCAGAACAGCATGAAAAAATATCCATACTGCTAACTCCTAATGTATGTCTTTTTTTTTTTTCTTTTGTGTATAAAATCCAATAGAATCAACCATCTACAAAGATAAATATTCCTACAAGCTATATGCCAAAAACTCAACCATGCAATAGTGGAGTATACGTGAGATTATTGTGCATGTAAGAATGCAAAGTATCAACAAAAATACTCTATTCCACCCTCCTATGTCCTAGTTAAGCCAATGTCAGACCTCAGAACATAAGAATCCACCAGAAGAGGCAAAGAGTGAACTTCCTTGGCATTGTACAGATGATGTGGGTTGATTTAAAAAAAAAAAAAGTGAAAAGGAAAAAGTTATGCACAAACCTCCCATTATAGAGAAGATGAATAGTGTGATATTTATACAGTGAAATTCAGACAAGCAACCCTTTTCTTTGCTAGAGACTGCTCGGGTCTTAGAGTACAGAATATGTTTGTGTTCTCAGTTAACCTAAAGAAAAGAAGAAAGTGGCAGGTCACAACAAGGGAGCAGACAGCTGTGGTACCATGTTAGAATAAATGTAGCAGGGAAGTGTGTGCAGCAGAAAATCAGTCCATGTAAATGAAGGGCAGGATCTGGAGTGTTTTGTAATGCTCTTAATATAAGAACAGTAAATATATCTTCTTTAGCTAATTGCAGGCTTCATTCTGTGTCTGTCCTGGTATCTTTTTCTACAGTACCTTCAAAGAAATAGCATCCCTGGTTACACGGCAGTCAAGTTGAGTTACCAGGTTGTGCACTGAGCTGTTTTTGGATCCAGAGGCTGGCAGCTTGATTGAAAAAGTCCTTGACTGGCAAGGTCCTTGATTAAATAGACATTTTTGAAAAACTTTGCTAAGCTAAGCAAGGAAAGGTGACCTGTTGAGAAGGTGTGGCAGGGTTGGAGCTGTGCAGATTGTGGGGGGAGGTTTCTGCCTTTGTCTTTGAAAATACAGCAATTCACCAGGCCAAAGTCCTGCCTTCTTACTGGTGTAAGCTTTGATTTCTGGATGGATTTGTGTTTGTGTGAGAGTGTTTGCTTTGTACACAGTCAGACAGCAAACACACTCTGAGTTACTATTAGGTCAGATTGAAGGAAATAAACCAGGGCAGAACAAAGGAAATCTCCTTCTAACACAGTATTGTATCTCTTCAGTTATATGTCCTACTGAAAAAGTAGAATTTTCAGAAGCTGTTGTTTGTTTGTTTGTGCTTTTTTTAGAGAATAATTATTTAAACATGTAATAAAACAAAATGGAGTTAGGAGGCACCTGATCTTCTAAACTGGCAAACTGTACTCTCTAGGGACATAAAATTTTGCATCCCAAATTACAAGACTTTGTTTAAAAAGCACTTGTGTAAAAGAAAACAGCCTAGATGATACAAAACCATTTTAGTACTAAACTCATGCCTTCTTTTGCTCGATATTAGAGGCTGATGCTCAGGTGGGTATTCTGTTTGCGACTAATGGAACTTCTGTAATTAGAAATTCATGTTTTATGTGTTGATGAATACTTCTTAGCTCACTAAAACTCTCTGTAACCTATAGTATTTGAAATAGTAGTGTCATGCTTCTGGTGGAGCTGCAGTGTTAAAACTGCTTATGTTAGTTTGTAAGTACTGGTTTGTCATGTGCAGACTCCATGACCAGACTTTCATGTGCTAAGCAAATTCTTGCAATTAAACACAGTATGCTTGTAAAGTATTGGTTGTAAACACTAAGTCCTTTTATATCTATTTCCCTTTCTAAGAGGAAAACTATGAATTGAGCACAAGAATTTGCTGCAGTGGGGCCAGTGTTGAAAGCATCTGCAGTGCAGGGGTATGAGACCTGTAAAATACAAATGTAGCTAGAAGATTGGTATGGGTTCAATCAGTCATTTACTGCAGAAAACATTCAAACACTGAATATTTTCAAACTGAAGAAGTCCTCCTCTTTGCTGAAATGCAAACCAGCAGTTGTGCCATTAAAAGTAAGCTTTTTAAAGACTTTTCATATGAGGTGAAGCTACATGTATTACAGTAGGTAGATTGTAAATAACAATTTAATTCCTTCCTTCCCCTGGCCGTTATTAAACCAGCTGTTCAGTGTATTTGGCAGAGTGTTGCTATGGTTACCATCAAGAATGCAGCTTCACTAAAAAAGGTGCATTTTAAGTACAGGTGAAATGCTAAAGCTGGAACCTGTATGCAGTGCCAAGATGACAGCATAGGCAATGAGCTGGACAAATTTAAATAGAAATGTCAAGCAGAAACACAATCATTCTTCCTTTAAAAAAATGCTAATTTTAATGTTAATGCAAAATGCACACCTCCTAACTGCATTGATCTTCTGGAGGATCACCGTGTCTGTGCTCATATTGAAGTTTTTTCTGACACGTAAAAAGCAAAGTTGTGCAGGCATCCCTGCACTGGGAAGCTGCTGAGTTAGGGTAGCTGCTCTGGGCAGATCGGTGGGTTGCCTCTGACCTGCACAGTAGTGAACAGCAGGTCCAGTGGCCAGCTTTGAAGGTGAACTGGGGTGAGGAACCTTGTGGACCTTTTGACCATCTGCTTGTTGTCTGAGCTCTGTCAGGTGATGCCAGCTGCCTTATCCTAGGTTATTTGTTGAAAAAATAGTGCCATCATTTAAAGTTTGTTAGGGTGTTTGGTTTCAAGGGCTTAGGTAACACCGCTGGTAACTGTTGATCTGATTCTTCTTGCCATGTTCTAAAGTTGTTGGTTTTTTTTTTATTTCATTAACAATGAATATAATATAATATAATATTAGAATATAATATTAGAAGCCATTTAAGTATGCATACCTATGCAATCCAGTCTTTGTTACTGAAGTTAGTGCATCCTGATTTTTGTCTTTGCAGCACTTGACCAAATGTGGAAAACATTTGGTTTACCTACAAATGCCTATGAATGTAGGTCTGATTTTTATTTTGCTTATGGGAGAACCCTGTGCAAAGCAGATTTTCAAAGTGCTCAGATGGAGATGTGTGTGGAAATCCTATCGGATTTACCAGTATAATTTTTTCCCGTACAAAAAGTTCTTTTGGTGAGTAAGCCTACTTTGGTGCTGGATGCTGTTGTCAGATTAGGACTGATCGCAGGATCATGAATATGATAAAAAAATGTATTTTAAAGAATCATTACATATGGATTCCTTTCTCCTGCCTTCAGCTGTTGAGAAACAGCAGTTAACTCCTTCATGGAATAGGGTGCAACTCCACAAAAGTAAGAACAACAAAATCCCGTGAGAAATTTTGCCATTGCTAGAGGATGGTGGGTGGCAGAGTCCTGTCCGTCCTTAGTGCATTTGCACTTTCTGGGCAAATAGGAACAAAGGGAAGAGCAAGACTTCTTGGAAGTTCCTGCCCTACCATATACAGTGAGTGAGGAAGTACGAAGCTGGTGAAAGAGCTGGCAGTCATTACATGATTTTGCCTTCAGTAGTACTAGTTTTCCCCATACATTAAGTGCTCCAAACCATGGTAAGGATTTCTGCCAGCCCCTGAGCACAGATTGTTCTGCGGCAAAACATCTGTGAATTCCAACATGGCTGTGCTGACCTGCCTTGGAGCAGAGCTGTTCCCAGACCACAACCTGCAGTGGCAGTTGCTAGCCTGCATCCAGCATTGCAGGTTCTGCCTGCAGTCTGTATCCAGGTCACATCCAGGCAGCAGGCAGTCTGTATGTCATGCTTTTGATTTATAAGGGCTGGGATCTGCAATCAGTTACGCCCATGTGGATCTAGTAAAAAAAAAAAAAAAAAAGAGATTGCCAAGGTGTGAATGAGGCTGGGTGTTAATGCTTCTTCCAGTGTGTAATTATAGGATTGTTCACCTGTGAAGCAGAATTGATTCTAGCTCTCTCTCATGCAGCATAAGGAATTAACCAGGGATAAAATCTTCAAAGCACTGCAGTGATATAAATATTAATTTGAAAAATGGATATTTAATATTTTTAAAGGCAGCAGATAGGACTATTCATTTATATGGTAAGCCAAGCTGTAAGAAACACGTCACTTTTCTTGAAGTTGACCCACACTTTGTGGTCTTTGTGGTCCCCTATTGGGAGCTTTGGTAAAACATTCCTTGCAGAGGAGGTGTCTCATTATTCCCTTTTCATTGTCAATGTTTATAGAAACTGTTTTTCATAATGGAAGAATATATTCTGTACTAAAGCAACCTTTTTGTCTTTTAAGTTATGTGAAACCTTGAATTACAGGCTGCAAATGATTGTGGCAATAACAATAATAAACTCTAATCTTAATTACAAAATTGGGAAGAAAGGAAAACGACAGTTCATGTTCAGCCGGTCACTTAGTGAGACACGCCTCTGAGTTTCGCACACTGAACCTGTGACTTTGACAGTTCCTGCTCCTTGAGATTTCCTCTGTGTTTCTGCCTTTGCAGTGTAGTACTCGGGCACCTCCTGCACCATGCTGCAGCAGATGGAATGCACTCAGCCAGCCTGCTCTCAGGTGTGCTGGCAGCTGCTTTTGGCCCAAGTGGTCCTGACTGTCCATTTCAGTCACAGTCTGCTGTTTTACCTAATCACACAGAAAGTGAAATCCCAGATGCTGCTTTCTTCTTTCCTGTTATGTGGTGCCATAATAGAGCCTAATGAGGCATGTTCTCCAACATATGGCTGAACTATCTCAAATGTGTCTATAGATTATGTATCACCAGCTGCAAAGCTAATGCCCCATCCTACAACAAATGCTGAAAGAAACAGAATGTACACAGTTAAAAGTCAAAATGGGTTATTAAAATTCTGCATACTACAGTTTTTGAGGTTGGAGGGAACCATATGGAAAACACATACTTTTTTACTTGGATTCTGCCCTTGTTCTTGTGGTGTCCCTGGTTGTGCAAGAGAGAGCTGAGTTGGTGAGATGTACTTGCCTATTTCCCTTTTTCCCTATGACACAGCAAAAGAATGAAGAAAGAAAACAAAGTTGTTTTTTTTTTTTTTTTGCTTTCTGTAACTGAACTGGCATGTAGTGTACTGCAATGTGTCTAGGTTAGCAGAGAAGGAGCTTTGATTCTGAAATATTTCTGTTCAACAGGTCTTCAGAGCTCCTGCAGTGGAGCTCTGTTTACTCCACCCTTTGCTAAAGGATGTTTTGAAGTCTTTAGTTACTGCTCTGAGAGTAAGATTTTCAGTTTGATGCTTTTCTGTAGAAGTTTTCCAGTTCCCACATATCTCTTGAGGTATCTAAAATGAGACTGACATATTTATATCCTTGTCAATAGAAAAATATCCAGTTGGAAAATTAGTAACATACAGTCCATTTGATTGGTTTAAAATAATTGGGCAGAAATTATGTTAAAAATCTATGTGTATATGTTTATCCTCTGGATAAAAATATTTAAACCCCTTTTTCCTTCAAGCTATAATTGCTCAGATTACCTCAGGAAATACCAGAAGTCTATGTCCTTGAAAGACTACTTTGTTGAGCTGCTGAAGTAATCATAAAACTCAACCATCAGAAGAAAAAAAATTTTGAAAAGCCAAAATAAGGTTGTTTCTTAGAATTGCATTAGGTGTTATAAAAGGAGCTGGATCAGTACTGAACCCTGAATCTATCTGTATGTATCACTGTTGAGCTTTTAGTGGGGTTTGACACACTGGAATAAGCTTCCCTTTTTGTTAGTGAAAAGCATTTTCCCCTGATCCTGAAAACCCTTTTACTGCATTTTAAGCATGTCAAGACACAGCTTATTGTAACATCCTAGCAATATATTTGGAAAGTATACTGCATGCACATTTGAATATTTATAAGAATTTTGTGTCTTTTCCATTATTCTGCTTAAAAATGGATTGTAGAAAATTCACCCTAAATTCTGAGGAGATCTATTCTCATTGAATCACCCATTGATTCTTCTAAGGCACTTAGAGCTAACTATAGTTTTAGTCTGTCTAACCACTAAATGTCCAACTTGAATGGCAGACATCATCCCTACTAGACTTGTCTTGACAGCCAGGAAATTATAAAGGTAGCCCAAAGTTTAAAGGTTTGGTTTTACTGAACTGCCAGAGGTTCTGTGTCTTCACCAGCTTCTACAAAAAAAATAGGTGTTTTCTTAAAAATATCTGTAGGTATGTAAAAGGATGTCTCTGTTCCTTGAATTACTTGAGTTTACTGCATTTTTACTACTTACCACACTGTGATTCTAGCATTTAGTGTATATTTAGTTAAACACACTCATTGCTAAGAAAAATTTTCCTGCATTTGGTGACCTTTCATTTCATTTTCATGTTGAAAAATTTACTTGACAAATAGATTATCCTGAGGAATGTACTTCCAAAGTGCCATATTTTGGGACTGAACATTGTATTTTCTTTTCAAATAATTACTTCAAAAAGTTTATATAAAATGTAATTGTTAGCAGCTTGCAAATTCAATGGACCTTAGAATTCACTATTAAGCGGTATTTTGACAGAAACTTGTGATCAGACTGCAGGTGATTGCTTTCCAGATACTTTCCACAGAGCCCCTGGCTCCAAAGATTTATATGTTGGGGCTTTGACTCCATTTGTGTGTATGTTTTATTTCATGAGTTACTTAAACAGAATGTCTCTACAGCCTGTTTGAAATAACATTAACTTTACCATATGCAGAAATAAATTAATCTTCTGAAACAATACTTGTTTTCCACCCTGATGCATTTCCAACTTGGTGTAGACTAGTAGTAGTAGCAGTAAAATTTAGCATTCTTAAAGATTTAACGGAATCTAAAATTAGATTTTCTAAAATGTTTCTAAATTAGAATTATGGACACTGTGTTTTGAAACAGAACTTGCTGTCTTTCGGTGGCTCGATGAATGATAAAGATCACATTTCTTTTCAGTTTGAAAAGAACTTGGCTCTCAAAAATTGAATTGGGAGTGCTGATTTTTTTTCCACATGGTCTGACTTTCTCTTAGAGTAGCAATTTTGACAGCCTGCTGAATTTTATCTTACATCTCTCTTAAGTGCTATTTTATCTTTGTGTACTTTCAGGAATTATTTACTTGACTTCAGCCCTTGGCCACCTGGCACATTCTGCATTCTTCCTGACTGTTTCTGCACGGGATGGGGGTGGCCTTCCCTCTGCCAGCAATGCAGCTGTCACAGTAAACATCCTTCAGACTGTTTTGGTCCCTGCCATATTTGAGAGATCCCGGTATAGCTTTTCTGTTCCAGAAGATGCACCTGAAGACAGCGTGATCGGCACTGTAAAGGCCAGGGAGCCTCCAAGTAAGTCGTTCTCAGTCAGAGATTATGTTGTATTTTTGTTGTGACCATTAACTGGAAATAGCTGTAGATTTTTTTTTTTCCTCATAAATCTCAGTGTTATTCATTCGGTCTATCAAGCATTAAATAGACTTTACCTTTGGTATTTACAGCTGCAGTTGTAATGGCTGGTTTATCAGTATGCTCTTTAGAACACTTGGAGATTTATGGTACTCTCCTTGGTGGTCCACAGAGATTGGCAATGGCCTCCATTTTCTTTGTGATGGGTTTCTATAATTGTAAACGAGGAGATAGGAAGCATGTTGTGAAAGTTTAAGTAAGTGTGACGGTCTGGCTGACGTTAAAGCATTAGCCATGCAGGGCAAATCTCAGAGCAATACTTAAAATCAGGGAGTATTCAGAAGTTTCAGAGGATCTGTAAGAAGCACTCCTGGCCACCCCTCAAAAAACCAAACCAAAACCAACCGACCAAACAAAACCCCACATTGTCTCAAATTAAGTGGAGAAGTCCAGATGAATGTTTGCAGGACCTCTGGAAAATATATTTAATCCATCTGGTTTTGATAGCGCTTGTAAATGGAAATGGATTAGTTCCTGACAGTCCTTGGTCATAAAGAGTCCTGTCCTGAGAGCCGTTCATATTTGGTTCTTATGCAGAGCAGTGGGATCTGTGAATCCACATAACAGCCTGATGATGCAAATGTAAATGTAAGGTGGTAGATGGCAAGGTTTCATTCAAGCTTGATTAATCAGATCCTCCCATTTCCTTCTTTTGGGAAGAACTGTCCTCAGGGTGGAGATAGCACCCGCTGCGTGGCCTTGACAAAAAGCCTGAATCTTCAGACAGCTTGTGCTTTAGGTAGCATCTGATGTAGAAATGTTACAACAATGGTCACCCATGAACAGTAAGTTTATTAAAATATATTTTTTTTCAGGGAACTGCCACCTGTTTCATTCCTTGCTATAATGAGTGCCTGTGTGTAGTGAAATTGCTCCCACAAGACTAATTTATAGGCATGTTTTTTCTGTGTTTTAGATCAGGGAGAAACAAGAGGCTATTATGTGATTTTCTCTACAGAGTTTTATAATACCAGTGTGATGAAAATCCAAGAGTGCAAAGTGGACAAACTGTATAGATTCATATTTTACTGAATGGCTCCAGGGATGGGAAGAAGGAAGCATAAAAAGCCCAAGAATGTCAAACATCTGTGTAGCTTACATTTATTCCATTGAATTTAACAGCATGCATTCTCCCCAGATGTTCTTGCCAATGTCTATGTTATCACTTACATCATTTTTTTGTTACACTTTTTGCTGTTGTTTCCATTTCTAGATTCACTAGAAGTGGTTTCTTACAGAATTTGCTCCGGTGATCCTCATGGGAAGTTCTCTGTCGACCCCCAGTTTGGCATTATCCGCACCAAGAAACAGCTTGACCACGAAGCTCAGTCTGTTGTGGTGCTCACTGTTCAGTCACAGCTGGGTGACTCCCCCATCTACAGCAGCACTCAAGTCAACATATCTGTGACAGACATCAATGACAACCCTCCAGTGTTTCTCACCAAATCTGATAAGGTAACCATCTCACATACCCAGCCTGCCGGCACTGCTGTCTATATTGCTCATGCAGAAGACAAAGACAGTGGCCTAAATGGGGCAATCAAATACAGTATTGCAAGCAAGCCGTCAGACGCATTTAGCATTGATCCAAGTCTTGGGGTGGTAAACCTTACCAGGACAGTGGTGGCAGAAAAGCAGCAGGAATATACTCTACACATAGCAGCTGAAGACTGTGGAAGTCCTCCTCTGACTTCCTTGCTGATGTTGACAGTGATTATTGAAGAGCAGAAGATGGGCCCTATTTTGGTCTTCCAAAGCTTGGTGTATCAAGTAGAAGTCAGTGAAGCTACCTCTCCAGGTGCCCAAATCCTTCAGGTTCAAGCCCACTCACTTGATCCACACAGTGTTATCTCCAGTCTGACGTATTCCTTAGAGCCTAGCACTGATTCTGTTCCATTTGGAATCAGCTCTGATACTGGCTGGGTTTATCTTCGGAAACATTTGAACTATGAATGCACACAGATGCTGAGTTTTAGAGCCTTGGTCAGCACATCTGAGGACGAAAACCTTAGGCAAAATGCAAGTACATCTATAATAGTTAATGTCCTGGATGAAAATGATCATTCTCCCATGTTTTTGCATGAGAACTACTTCTTTGAAATTGAGGAAAATCCGATTCCCAGTGGTGTGGTTGGCACCATTACAGCTGTTGACAAAGACTCAGGAAGAAATGGACAGCTTTCCTATTTCCTCTTGTCTGATGGAAAGTATTTCAAGATGAATTCCAACACAGGTAGCATTTTATGATTTGTAATCTGCTTAATATTGCTTTTGGAAAGCAGCCTTCCCTAAGGGTATGGAAGTAAAGTATAAAGCTTTCAGGAGCTGCTGTGAATCTTTTGGGTTGATATATGAATATTTTAACTCAGAGTGTCACAATTTGGGGAATGAAATAAACCCAATATATTTTCATGAAGAATGGACTGGCCCTTAGTATTTTTTTTTCATGATTTTGTTCAGGTCACTTGGTCATAAATTTTGGTGTTTGGCTGAAACAAATTAAAAGGGAAAGTTTTAAGTTATAGCTTCAGTAGTTCATATGAGAAAAAATTTTGCCTGTGATCAAGTAGAGTTGAAAAGTACAGATCAGCCATAAGTAACTATAAAGGTACTTATGAAGTTAGACGAAGTGATTTAAAATACTTTTGAATGCTTCTGTAACTGACATAAAAACTGAGTTCATGTTGTACATGGCATCAAAGATGTCAAATTGTCTGAGAGAAATTTTTCACAGCAGAGGGTGTACTCTGCAGTGAATCTCAAATGCCTCATGTGATAGGGGTTATGTCTACACAGTATAACACCAGAGACCAGAGCATGGAGAGCCTAAAGGAAGGGAATCATTCAAGGGATACAGGCACTGTAAATAATCCAGTTTAGCAAAATGCTATGTAGGAAGTGATGATCTGCTGTTTGAAATTCCTATTTCCAGATGTCCAGTCCCCATGGGGAGTAAAAAGGCTTTCCCAGAATTTCTCTGTATGAATCTCAAAATAAAAGCAGCTTTTGAGTACACTTATGGAACTTTACAAGCAAACAGAATACTAGGAGTTAACCAAGAAGGTTTTTAAAAAGCAGGTGGTTACCAGTGTGATAAGCTTTGGTCAACCACAAATCTCCAACTATATTGGGTATGGCTAAGCAGACAGGGAGAATCTTGGTCGGATTTATTTCCTGGGTTTACCAGAATGTATGGGAGACATAAAGGTTTATGATTAATGTACATAATTAATAAAGGCCCCTTGTTAGCAGTTAAACCCCTGTGCTCATGTGTTATCTGTCCTGAAGTGTGGTGAAGGCCAGATGGATTTCTTTGGAAAGTCAGCACTTTGGTTCATACTGTTTTATACATTTGCTCTGGGGCAGCCAGCGTACAGTCAAACATGTCAATAGGGCACTAAAGTACATATGCAAAACTGTGACTGACAGAATGTTTCTGCAGGATGGGATTTGGAAAGCTGTGGTTTTCATGTCAGTGATCAGGTGTATCAGAGGGCAGGTATCACTATTTCACATTAAATTAAATGCATAATTGCACACACTAAGACGAGTGCTAGCACACAGTAAACACCTAACTCAATTTCTCCCCCTTTTTCCTTGGCCATCAGGTGAAATCATAAACTGGGCGGCGCTGGACCGCGAGGAGCAGGCACACCACGAGCTGCGGGTGCTGGCGACAGATGCGGGGCGGCCCCGGCGCAGCGCCACAGCTGCTGTGCGCATCACCGTGCGCGACCGCAACGACCACGCGCCGCGCTTCCCGCAGGGGGCGCTGCGCCGACAGGTGGGGTGGGGCACCCGCAGCGCCGCCCTGCAGCTGCCCCGCGCACTGCGGGCCCTTCCAAACCAGGGCGCTGCACACGGCCAGATCTAAAGGATTGCACGAGCGTAACTCTGTTCATGTGTGCAGTGGAATCCCTTTTGGTTTCCGACCTCCGAGCTTGCCATAGTAAAGATGCTCGAGTTAGTGCTCTATGCAGACTGTGACAGAGGGTTGCTAGAACTCTGTTGTTTATCTATCTCCTGAAACACTCATTACACACTCTAAATGTTACTGAAATGGAAAATAGTGCAGCAGCTAAACTATTGTGTTATGGCAAGGGATTTGTTTTTAGACTGGCTTTATCCATGTATAATTGCAAATCATTTATGAACTGCTTGGTGACAGGTTTTGGAAGGGCAGCCGTCAGGGACACTTGTTGCCACCATCTTTGCAAAAGACTTCGATTCTGGAAACAACGGTGTTGTATTATATTCAATAGAATCAGGTAAGAATTTCAAGGGTTAATTAATGCAAAAAGTTACATGAAAATAACTAGCATTTTAGAAAAGCCATGTATCGTACAAGATGTTATGTTTATTTTGTGTCAGGTAGAATAAAGCTGCCTTTGTAAATAGGACCATGCCTTTGTAATAGGACCAGCACCACCATGTGTCTTACAAAGTATTTAAGGAAGTGCAAGCAGCTGCCTTTCCTCCTGTTGCTCTCTGCCCCATCTTTCATGTGGTTTGGCTGCTTCTGTGGCTGGCCAGAGAGTGTTCAAACAGCTCTTAGAAAAGACTAGGACCATGATCTTTAACTGTACAGTTTAATATTTCAGTCAGTTTAATATCTTAAAGGAAAAATGATCTCCCTTTTCCCATGACCAGTTGAAAATTTTCCTGCTAAAATAACAGTTTGTGATAGTCTGAGACTGGGATCAGAGGGATCAGCAGATAATCTAGGCAAACAATGAGGATTGTGGGTTTTAGTTCAGGTTTCACCCTTTGTTTAGCAGTGTGTTAACCTGACATAGCGTGGCCCCTTAAAAGCACTTCTCTTTAGTTTCCCCCATAATTCCTACATGTAATAGTTCATTTCTGGGGTAAGTGGTAGGATCCAGTTTTGTTTGCAGTAAAATTAATAACAGAGCAGTCCCAAGTTAGAACATGAGTGGGACTGGGGCATTAATACTCCTACTGGGGTAGGAGACATAGATGTGATGTCTGGATTTGCTGCATACCACTTGCTATGCTTTCACAGAAGTAAGAACTCCATCTATAACCAGGAAGGAAAACAGGTCTGTTCCTCCTGCTTTCCTTCACTATTGCATCAAAACAGTAAGAGTTCCCACCAGCAGGACTATTTCTTTTTTGTTTGGTTTCTGTTCTATTCTACCAGTTTAATGTAATCAATACTTTTTAAGCCTGGGATTTGTAATCTTTGGTAATTAGCATGTAGATCTTACAGTTTCATCAGAGCAAGAAAGCATGATTCCCTTAATTTGGCTATAAATGACTGCCTATTCCAGAGGGAATTGGATGGTGTCTTAGACTTCTGCGTTGTGAGTAAGAATATTTTGTGCAAAAAAGTTCCTCTTTGTGAAAAAGGGAATGAGTAGTGTGCAACCCTTTGTTTGAAGAGTGATGGCCAGGCAGTACAGTAAGTGTTTTTCAGGAGTCTCTGCCTGTTTGTGTATCTAACTATATCCTCTTCCTTCAAACAGCACATTGGATTTTCTTACTGGCTTCACTGTAGAGCCCCCAGAGGGGAGTAAATAAGAGTTCAAATTATAAAAATAACTAGCAACACAAAATATGACTGGTCTTGCAAAAGCCATCTCTGGAAAGAACAAAAACATAAAAACAGCAGCAAACACACCCCTATCTCCCCCCATTTTAAATGCAAAAAAAAAAAAAACACTAAAAATCCCTCCCAGCCTTGGAACTAGATATTTTCCTGATAAACAAATCCAGAAACAGCTGAGCTTCTCTGATACTAATTTTTGTTGTTTGTTGGCTCACAGCCTTTAACATCTGGTCTTCTGTTTCATGGTGAAGTTTTTGCCTGGTTTATATTTAAAATAGTATTTTCTTGTTCTGGGACACTGTTCAGTACTTAAATATGGAGAAGAAACATGATCTGATTTACAGCCATATTTGTTAAACAGAGAGACAGCAGGTTAATTGGAGAACTCCATGCAGACCAGTGCTCTATTCTTCAGTGGTGGGGCTGGCACAAGATGGAGAGCTGCAAGTGTCAGTGTCAGCTGTTAAGCTTTTAAATGTTGCTGGGTAATTTTTAATATTTTTGAGATATTAAAGAAATTTCAAGATAGAAGCAATATATTAAGCTATGTAGGAATGTTAATGACAGATGCCAACAAAATACAGAGGGCAAATCTGTAAAAGAACTATGAGGTTTACACACCAGATGGATTTTAGGTTACAGGGAAGTTTTTCCTTCAAAATGCCCCTTCCTCTTCCTAGAAAATCAAAGCAAACCATCCTTTAAAAATGTATATGCATGGAAGTGGGTGGTCACATGACCCTACTTAAACTTCTGGGTTATCACTAATTCAGAGGGAGTTGATCCCAGCTGTGTTTATTCCTCAGTGATGCTGGCAGTAGGAAAGTGATTTGCCTGGTCTTCTTTATGACTGATATAGTATAGCATTTATAACAGAAATTAGTATTTATAGGGCATCTGGAACTACTGCTTTGTGTATTAAGTCTAGCATTGACAGAGGCTTCTACAGTTATATTTGGAGCAATTATGTGAATGCAACATTAGCCCTTGACTATGTGAGTGCCAAGAGAAGCCTAATTACCCTGCTAACATGCACAAATTGGCAAGTGCTGCCCATGTGTCTGTGAAGAAGTCCTTGTTCTCCAGAATGACTTGCAAGCAGTGTGCAGGGAGCATTTATAGACTTGCAGAGGGCTACATTTCTGCACAAGCCCTCATCATGTTCAGGTTCTTTGGGAGCTATGGCCTTGCCTTCCTCTTTTCTGTTAAAGGAAACAAATTTCCATCATCTCAAAGGAGAAGGACATGGTCAGGGCACTAAGTATTTTAACACCTAGGAAAGAAATAGTTGTTTAGGAAATTAGGTAAAAATACACAGCTGACTATCACTGTGTGCTGAGGTCACTAATTTCTGAGAAATCTTTAGTGCTATTTTCTGTCTGCTTTCTGGGCCATTTTGCCTAAATGACAGTTTCTGTAAGGCCTGAATGTTCAGCCAGCCAAAGTACACAGTAACACGGTACTTGGTGTTTCTCAGGGCACCATTGTTTTTTTGGTTCTAAGCTACAATTTCTTGGATCATCTTTGAGAGCACAGAGCTGAAAGAGTGTCTGAGTTTTGGAGAACCTCATGTAAATGAAAGTCTGGCCAACAGTTGGACAAGACAGAGGTGAAAAATTTAATTGTAAAACATATGTATTTATTGGCAGGTTACTTTTTAAGCTCAAGAAGAGACGGGGGCCATTGGAGTCTAGTTTTTGAGAGATTCAATTTTTTCCTGTTCCATGCTTCATTTGCTCTTTCCAGATTCCTTATTTCTTATCCATTTCTCCTATATTTTCTTCCTTTTCTCCTCAGATACAAAAGGACATATTTAGAGTGTTTGATTTGAGCAGCAGTTGTCTAGTTCAGGTGACTTATGGAGATGAGAGTTAAGGAAATATTTCTGGAAGTGCAGTGAGCATGAGTTTTTAGACCAATGACTGACATGCTGTGTAGGTATTAAACTTTTTTCTCAGTGTAAAAGTTTTTTCTGAATTTCAATCAAATGGCTACACTTGGAATACATTTTAAAAATAAATTTTGGTATTTTTATCAATAAATTGATAAAAATACTAAAAAAGCAGACATTGGGCATTTCAGTTTTGACTGTCTTTAGTGTGTGGCATCAGATGAAAAATGAAAATGTGAAGCACTTACAGAATGGAAGTCCCAAGGGGTTTTTCTTTTATACAATGTCTCTTTCCAATATTTTCAGACTTTTTTTGCCACCAAAATATGCACAAAAATATTTCATGCAATATTTGAATTTTAGTGTAACTATGAGTGTAGATTTTGGCAAAATACTGAAAATATATGCATGCAATTCCCATTGTGTTCTGTTTCTCATATCTCCTGTGGCTTTTGCCTATCTGGGATTTTGTGTCATTAAACATTAAATAGAAAAAACTAGCAGATCTGTGACTGTAGACATATTGTTGGGACCTACACCAGGAAAGTAAACCAAAAGCTATTTATGAAAAGAGTAATATAGCATTAATATTTTGAAACTACTATGAAAAATGAAAAATGCAAGACTGTCTCATTCAATTTAATTGTCTTTATATATTGTTTCCTTTTGTTGGCAATTTCCTTGTTAATGTTCCAGACAGCAAGACTCAACTCAGAAAGGACTGATGGAGAATTAGAAAGCTATATTCATGCAAAAAACAGCAGAACAATATTGAAAAAAACTCCTATTTTTTGGTTGTGGAAACCCAGTTTTCCAATTAGTTTGCTAAATGTTTTTTTCAAAAAAAAGTTTTCTTCAAATGTTGCAGGTGCAAATATTTTACAGTTGCAGATTATATACTTGGATACAAAAGTGAACATCTATATGTGCAGTTAACTAATTTGAGTGTGCAGATTTGGAGAACGTAAACAGCTTCATGCTCATTGAGGTGCCTATGGAAATATAGTTGTTTGTGCGTGTTTTGTGTGCTCCATCTGCACTGAATTTATTTTTACCGCAGTCGCTCACTGTAATAGCGGCTGTTATGCTGCATGACTTTATTTAACCCACTAGCCCACCTTATTAAAAATTCACATAACAGAAAGCTGTTTGGATAGTATTTCAAGAGAGAAGTACTTAAAATAATCGTGATTTTCTCAGTTTCTGGTGATGTATACAGAGTAATAGATACTTTACCATTTTATTAAAATTTGAAAGTAATTTGTATTCTATTTCTTAAACATGGGGGAGCTATGTATCAGTCTCTTTATCCAGGGGAGGTTTAAATTGGGTATTAGGAAAATTTTCCTAATGGGTGGCAAGCATTAGAACAGGCTGCCTAGGGAGGTGGTGGAGTCATCATCCCCAGAGGTATTTAAAATACATGTAGACATGTTACTTAGGGACAGGACTTTGAGAATTTGGCAGTTGGGTTAAAGGTTCCACTTGATGATCTTAAGGATCCTTTCTTCAACATAAATTATTCTCTAATTTTAAGTCATGAAGAGCTATTTATTCATCTGTGATAAAATTATTCTTTACAACTCTCAAATAAATGATGTGGCTGCAGAAAATAACTTAATTAAAAGCCACTTATTATTAAAGTGCCACCAGTCCTTGATGAAAAATATGAGCATAATTTCCAATATTCACATGTTGCTCCACAACAGCTGATGTAAGATTGGAGCTACCCCAACTGGCTGCTGGTACAGAGCACAGGGAGGGCAGGTGGCATGGCTGCAGTCACGGTGTATCGTAGGGGTCAACAGTGCTCTTTGCTGGCCCCATAATCTGTGACTCACAGGACGTACTCGACCCATGCCATAAGACTTAATTCTTTCTCTGGCTCTGTCTGCCAAGGTTAGAAATAGGAGGACCAGTCCTGGGCTATCTGTCACCCTCCCGATGCACACACCATTGGTGTGAGTAAAGCTGGTACAAAACTGGGCTGTTGCTTTGTACTCTATTGGGGTTTCTCTCCATATTTTTCTAAATCCACACTAAGTGGTTTATAATAACTAGGTACTTAATGAATGAAGAGGAGGTCAACCAAACAAACCAGAGAGATCCAAATGAGTACAGCAGGTTCCTTTCCTCCGGGTCCTGCTCTTTTTCACTGTTCATTACATTGTTCAGTACAATGGAGGCAAGCTGTTACTGATTTGCAATAACACATATCCATTTTTACCCCATAGAAGAGGATATAGGATACTTCCAGATTGATGCTGTCAGTGGAGAGTTAAGAACAACCCAGCCTCTGTCACATGCTGAGAGATCTGACTACAGAATGATGGTGATAGCCAAGGACCAGGGGATGCCTTCACTTCAAGGACGTGCTGCTGTTTACATCCAGGTACTTATTTATGTTGTGCAGCTAGAACAATTATGTTGAATTCTTAGTTTCTTTGAATGATAAAACCAACTTTGGAAGAAGGTTGGGAAATAAACTGAAAAAAGGAAGAAGTTCAAAATTGTAAGCACCTTGTCTCATGGCAATTTTGCTTAGCAGTTTTTCTGTTGAGGGAGGAAATGAGAGAGTAGACTAATTTTGATTTGTTAAGAATGCACAACAGCATTCTGGATCCTATTGCAAACAAATGATGCTTGTGCTTTAGGAGATCATTAGAAACACTGGGAAATAGGAGGAAAATAGCTAGGTAGGCATAAAAATATCAAGTGGGACTGAAAGTGGGGAAGAGAGTAGACTTTTTTGTTTTCTCCACCAAATTGCTCTCTTTTCTAAATTTGGTCTCTATAACCTCGTATAAGGATATCTTATTTCTTTGTGCTGATTTATACAGGGCTGCTCTTCATGGGAGTGTGAAATGCAGCATGTGCTCATTCCATAGCCAGCCACCTGCTGTTCATCAAACCACAGTGGGGCTGCTTTGTCCAGGCCGCCTGTGCACTCCTCTGTCAGAGGCTGAATGTTATTGAGGCTACTATTTTCAAGTCACCCTAAAGATGGTTAATGTTGGATATCTTGTAGCTTCAGTCCGGGCAAGGCAAATGCTGTTCCCACAGTTAGAGTTAAAGGACTCCTCTCCCTGAGCAACGGGAGAAACCTCGGGTGATGAACTGACTGTAACCCCCCATTCCCTGTCTCCCTGCACCCCTGGAGGAGGAGGGAGGGGTGGGGGGAAGGTGTGTTTTTAAGCTCTTATTGTTCTTCTCATTATCCTGCTCTCATTTTGTTTGCAATAAGTTCGGTTAATATCTCTGTTTCTAGTCTGTTTTGGCTGTGATGGTATTTGCTGAGTGATCACTCCTGGTCCTTATCTGAGCTCATGAACTGTCATTATGTTTCCTGTCCCCTGTCCAGTGGCAGAGGGGAGTGAGAAAGCAGCATTGCTGGTACCTGGCATCCAGCCAGGGTCAGCCCACTACACATTACAATATTCATAATAACAGTGGGAAAATATTGCAGTCTTTGTGTTTTGGTTGCAGGTGATCCCACTTCCCAATGGGAGATCTGGCTTCTTTCAGAACTTCAAGCACTTTGTCATACCTGAAAATTTTAAGCCCGCACAAGTGTTGGATTCTCTGAAGGCATCGAGTAACCATCTAGCACGTAACAGGAAACTGCATTTTAGTATTGCTAAAGATGATAATGTTCATTTTGAAATAGACAGCTTGACAGGAGACCTTTATCTTTCCAAGGAGCTTGACTATGAAACAGAGTCACACTTTCTTTTGCAAGTTATTATAAGGGATTATAATCACCCCCCACAAAATAGCACTGTCTTCCTAAGTATTGATGTAGAGGATAAGAATGATCATTCTCCACATTTTCAAGATGACATTGTAGTGATTGGCATAGAAGAAAATGTACCCATTGGCACTCTGGTTTCCACATTCAATGCAAAGGATGGAGATGGCGGTTTTCTGAACAGCAAAATAGAGTATTCCTTAGAAATAAGTAACGCAGGTGAAAATCCATTTCTTATTCACCCTTTGTATGGCACCTTGACTACAGCTTCTCCACTGGACAGGGAGATTACTCGTTCTGTGATCTTGACGGTGTTTGCAGAAGACCAGGCAATAAATCTGACTGATCGTCGGCTGGATTCCCTGGCTGTCAAAATTGTTATTTTAGATATCAATGACAACAGTCCCAGTTTTGTGTCTTTGCCTCTTTCCTATGTCATGGAGGATGTGGAGGTGGGCTTCCTTGTACACCACATATTTGCAAAGGATCCTGATGAGGGAAGAAATGGACAAGTTACATACCACATTCTTTCAGGCAATGAAAACAAAGCATTTGTACTGGATAAAATCACAGGTACCATGACTTCTCTTCTCTGGGTTTTTTTGTGTTGTGATTCTCACAGTAACATTTGAGAGTGCATACCATACAATAGGGAAATACCAAATTAGTGTGGCGCTCTGCCCAGCTGACTTCTTGTCCTCAGGAGTTATTGCCTTGGGCAGAACACCACACAAGCAGGGCAGAGCAGAGCACAGTAGTTAAGCACTGTGAGACTCAGCTCAAAAATTTTGGCGTAATACTGTTACTGTGTTGTGTAGGTGTACTGGGTCTGTACCGTAGGTGTACTGTATCTTTCAATAGTGTATTGAGGAAGGCGGGAAGAAAATGCAGGCAGTGAAAGATTTCATTCTGATTTTGGCATGATGCATACTTTAAGCATGTGCACACATGTATGTTATGATAGGTACACATGAGGAAAGGCAAAGTTGAGATCAGGGAGTCTGCATTACACTGTGGGTGGAATGTGTTCAGTGGAGGCTCAAAGTGCTGATGAATTTCATTCTTCAGCTCTCTGAAATTCTCTGATTTCTCACTATTATACTATGCTCTCACAAATGCTAATATCACCTTAATTGTTGTAATATTTTCTGGTTCTTAATCTGATTTTGAATCTATTAGGTGATGAAGCTGACACTGATTTGTGGAGCTCCTAACTGCATAACTTATGTGCAAAAAAAGACAAATATTTAAATTAAATATAGTTACAAAGTTAAGCCCAAAGTTAAATTAAAAGCAATCTCTGAACTTCACTTGAATTTTCCATGAATCCCAATACTGCAAAAGGCAGTATTTCTGGGCCAATTAGCACCGTAGAGGGAACCAAAGGTAATGAACGACTGCAAAGTCCAGAAGCCTTTCAGCAGTGGCATGGTGATGTTACATTGAAGCTGTGAGTGCTGGAACAACTGGGATCCTAATCTGGACCAGGGTACTTTTTTAAAACCTTTTTTCTTTAAACTAGGACTCTTAACTACAGCCCAGTTTCTAGACCGCGAGGTTCAGGAGCGCTACAGTTTGACAGTCATGGCTCTTGATGACGGCAGCCCAGCTCTCTCTGCCACACAAGTTCTAACCATCATTGTTCTTGATGTGAATGATGAGACCCCGGGATTCCTGAAGCAACTTTATGAGACTGCAGTTCATGAAAACCGAGATCCAGGGGAGCTTGTCATAAGAGTGGAGGCTGTGGACCGAGATGCAGGTAATTTGTGTCCTTTTGCTTCTAATTTACTTGTGGACCATAGCAGACCAATCCAATCTTGATGCCTTGTGTGTACAGCTGTTGTGCTTCTGTCAAGGTGATGTTTGTCTTTTGAGTTTTGGTTCAGACTCTCAATCTTTGATTAGAGCTTGGAACTATTCTGACTTAGACTTTGGGGTAGCTTCAGCTCTGATGGTTATATTAAATGTAAAATGTGTTCTTGAGTGACAAAGCATATTGTAGGTTTCACATGAAGAAAGCCAGCGTTCCCTGGTTATAAATCAGCGAACGATATTAAATTCAAAGTTGACATCTGAAAATTTTGTCTCTCCCAATCAGATCACTAGTCAAGAGTCCTGGTTTTGTAACAGAGCCGGCAAATATGCGCTTATCTTTTCTGACCAGAGAGGGGCACTGTCATCCAAGATTTTCAAGCTGGTAGGGCTGTGAAGGGATAGTGGAAGCTGCTCCGGGTTTTAAAGAGGACTTTACATGCTAAAGAGTGTTAATGCATTGTTTTTCAAAAATACACAGAATGGAGAAATAAGATGTGGGGATGGTTCATCTCCTCAGAATCACATGTAAGGACTAAACCTGAGAGAGTCTGCTAAGCAACAAAAAATTCCCTCCAGTTCTTCCACTACCTGCTCTTTTGAACTGTCTAAAATGCATAGCATATGATGCTACAGTTAGTCCGTGTGCTGGAGCACTTACACAAGGTCTGTGTGATAAATAATAAAATCTGGAAAGAGAGGTAAATATTACAATACTGCCATCTTTGGCCCAAAGGTAGTTTCAGCTCTGTGAATGACTTCAGTTTACTCTGGGTTCACTTTCTTTAGAATTGTGTAAGACTGTGCTATTTAAAAACAGATAATGGAACTTGTTAGCAAAATAATCTTATGTATTCAGTAAGATTTGTAATTTTAATATAGAGCAAATATTGATTACAAAAGGCTGATGTGGGCTCAGTAGAGGTATTATATAGAAAAGACATTTCCCCACAAGTATGTAAAGTATTTAGAAATTAGGAATATGTAGGTATCCCTGTCTGTTATGAGCTCCATAACAGCTGAGCTGTACTGCAGTCTGCCTCTGTATCTCACTCTTCCAAATATTTTCTTTCTTTTGTGGATCACAAAATAGGTGATACTCTAAGAAAGGTTTGGAAGATAAAGAAGACAACTGAGAGTTTGCTTGAATTCTTCTCCTTCCTTTTCCATCCTTTATATTTTTTTCACGTCTTGTGGAAAATACAGCAGAAAGGAACTTTCCAGAGCAGTTAGTGGGAAGGAGTCGGGGTGGCTTGGCAGGGTGGAGGGGAAGGGCATTCCAAGTGTACCGGGTGGCACAGTGCGTGCCTGCCTGTGCAGACACTTTGGGCTGGAGCACTGTTGTGGCTGATGGTTCCTTCCTGCTAGTTTTTTAAAGTACATTTTCCAGTAACCAGAGTCCTTCTGTTGGGTCTTTTTCTTACATTTGCATGATTTGGCCCCATGTTGTGGGTGTGTCATACTATTGTTTCAAATTAATATTGAAGTGATGTTCACAATGTAAGAAAATTTGATTTATATAGGAGTCATATAAATATAATGTTACTCACTTTTCTTATGTTTTTGGACCACAGTTTTGGAATAAAATTACTCCTGTCATGATGTCCTCTTTTTTGTTTTTCCATCTTTTTTTTTCATTTTTATACACTCTTTGAATTGCAGTTCACATCCCATTAATATTTGCATAGTCTCAGTGAAGGACTTTCTCCCATCACAATTTTTTGTTTACTTCATATGTTCCCTGAGTGACCACTGGGAGGAACCAGTCATTATCAACTTTTTGTTTTATTTTCCTTTCTGCTTCATTCTTTGTGACTGGAAGGGGGTCTTTTTAGGGGGAAAGTAAAACTTCTGACTTTGGAGTGGTTTTCTTTCACATGAATATCCTTGAAAACTTTTGTTCAGCTACCTCGCTCCTGGACGTTATAACATCTGCACTTACTGCATCTCTATGTGGCCTCACTTTGGGAACCTTTAGGGAGCCCTCCATGCCCTCACCCCTACCCAGCTGACATCTGACAGCTCAACATCAGTAAATGCAAGTGTAAAAGATGTTAACATTGGAAAATGTGCATGTTGGAAGAATACACATGGCAAAGCAAAGATACCAGCAGCATATTTAAAATAGGTCAGGGTTTTTTCTTGAGGTAGGTCTTTGCAGAAGACTAAACTAGCATTTGGCAAGGTCTCCTATTAAGCTGATATACACCTCTGTGGTTCAATAGTTATGTCTGGAGCCTTAGGAAAAAAATCTTGAAAGGTTAATAGGAACCATTGACTTTGAGTTACGAGACACAGCTTACTGCCATCCATTAGACTTTACAATAAAGTCCGATACAGATGAGACTTGAATCTGGATTTGGGGAGGGGGGACATTTTTTATTTCAGTTTGTAATTTCAGCTCCTAAAGTATGACCAGTGCTACTGAATAATTAACCTGCAGGTTGGATTGAGTGCAAATGTGCTAGCTGCTGTGCTCTGGTGTGTGCATGTGTAGAGTCAGCACACTCCTCTCTGGGCAGGGTGTGCAGCTTCTTCCTAATGCTACTTTACACTCCTAGCAGTTGGATGTAGGAAAGGAGTCAGTAAATGCTTGGTAAATAAATGTAATTAAGATGTCACGTATCTGTGTTCTTTAAGGGTTAAAAGTTTTAACTTCAGCATTGTGTGAATAGTTAACTTGGATGGCACCCATGTTTTTTCAGCCCTGGTTGTGAATAGTGTCCATTGTGGAATCTGCTGGAGAAGGAACCGCATTGAAGCAGCTCAAATGCAGGAGGCAAAAAGCTAATACTATCAGACCTGCAGCTTTGTGTCTCTTTTTTTACATCTGTAGCATATTGGTGATAAAGGATAGATAAATGCAGGCAGAACTGTGAATAGCTTTTAAAATTTAGTTGAATGTTATCTGATATGGGCAGATCAGATAAATATAACGTGAGACTTTGAAGACATTCACCTTGACTGTCCTCACTGATGTGGTTTTTCTTCCTTCTTCTGTAAAGCTGAAAGGATTTCTGTAAGTCATTTTTCTGCCTGCTGTGTATTGTATACATCCCTCCCTTGGCTTTGTTTAGGTGCAAATGCATTCACGGTAATAATTCTCTTAATCAAATTTCAGTAGCGCTGTCAACCACTTAACAAAGCTATTCAAAGGCAAATGAAGTCAACTATGTTAAAAACTGTAGACTCTGTTTCTTCTCTCACGTGGGTGTTTCTCCATCAACTCCAGTGCAGATTGTCTTGTGCTTGACTGCAGCAGATGAGAACAGACAGGCAGGCAGTGTTTGCAAATGACTAGAAGTGTCGTGTAATTTTTCGGGCATATCAACTGTCCCTGCCCTACTCAAAGACTAATTCTCGGTGGGAAAAACACAGAATGGTTGACTGGAATGTAAGAAAATTAGGAAAAAAAAAAAAAAAGGGCACAATAGTCAAATCCTTCAGATATATAACGTAGGATTAAACTCATTAAAGGTAATAATATAGGTGTGATGGAGATGACATTATACTTTCCTTGTGAGGATGTTTCAACTAGAAGAAACATGAAAGGAATTATCTTACAACCATAATAGGTAAGAATGTTGAGTCTCATTTCCTGTTCAACTAAGGTGGGCAACTTTGAAAGAAAGGTTTCTAAAACCTTTAAAAGTTTTAGCCTATTTCCTAGAGAAATCTGGGAAGGCTAATATGCCTGCACTATATACAACTGGTAGCTCTGATCAGGAACTTTATGGAATTGTCATTCAGAAGGACCTGAAAGGGAAAGAAAGAGACAAATAAGTAGACCTGAATGTGAGGAGAGTTGCTGTGTTTTACTAAGATTTCCATTCTGTTTTAAAGGGCTGAATTCCTTGCTTCAGTATGAAATCTTACCAGGAGCTGGTTATGAGAAATTCAAGATGAACTCGGACAGTGGAGAACTTGTAACAGCTGCATCGCTGGACAGAGAAACCCAGGAGGTTTTCAGTATTAAAGGTAGCAGTGTGAAGTATCTATGAATGCCTCTGGAGTGGGAAGTGAGAGTGAGTGAGGTGTTACTATCAGCACTACTTTTTTCCTGCCTTCTGAATTAGATGCATGTGGTAAGATTTTCCAGTACAGAAGAGCATATGCTCTTTGCATAGCACAAATAACTCTCCTACTCTGATATTATTAAAGAGCATTTATTGTTGCAACCACCACCACTGAATGAAAATTGCTTTCTTTTTATTGATCTTAGTTTTGGTTCGGGACAGTGGAACTCCATCGCTGTCAAGCACAGTGACAGTAATCTGCACAGTGCTGGATGAAAATGATCACTCTCCCACATTTCTTCTTCCTCCCTCTGAGATCTTTATTCCAGAGAACCAACAGCTTTCTGTTGTTTACATTATCCGGGCTGTAGATATGGATGCTGGCAATAATGGAGCTCTAAGATACAAAATAACTGGTAAGTTATATTCCATCATTTTGTTAGTATAAATCAGAGAAATATTTAAACAGCAGCATCTTAGTTTTAGGCTAGTCTTGAATTTACCAGGCCTCCTGAGCTCCCATCTTGTCCACATGCTTCTTTTATGTGGAAAAGAAAAGAGATCTTTCACGCTTTTGTCAGCACTAATAAGCACTTCCCAGGCACACTTTCATTCTGCATTCTGGATTTGAAATAGTCCAGAACAGAGAAACAAAAAAAAAAAAACCACCAAATGCTGGAACGAGGCATTAATCATGAAGGCATAATTTTTGTCCTTTTTGTTACAGTTGTAGAAGTCTGAATGTAAATATTCCCTTGAAAATATATCCAAGAATTAATTGAAATTTATTTGTTTAATGCTATTTATTAAATTTTATTTCATGAGAGCTTCTTTCACCCAGCAATTAGTAATGTCATACTTGGCTTCCATCTTGCCAAACTCTCCCTGTGTCCACTATGCCAATGTAAGCTCCACAGCTGTTCAAAGCCTCCTGTAGTATCTTTGGACAAGTACAAGTTTGCTGTGCTTACTTTGGTTTGTGGCTCTCAGCAATAGCTCAAATGTAGGCAGAGAGCTACTGCGGTAAAAACCAACACATTTTTCTTTGAAGAAACAGTTATGAATTCCTTTGTTTTCTTGGTTTTAATGTTGTGATTTCTATGACATTTAATTTAGTTACCTTTGGTCTGTCTGCATGTTATAAAGTATGTAAGCCATTCACTGTTACTAAAAATGCTGACTTTTCAGTTGACTGCTTCATATTTATTCCCAGTGCTCCCGAATCATGACCTTGCCCAACTCTTGAATTCCAAGATATAGGTTTGTAGAAGAGAACTAGGAGCAAGCAATTTCAATTGTCAGTAATGCTTTATAGATTTGTGGAATTTGTAACTAAGGCTGGGAAGAGGTCATTTCATGGAGCAGCATAGATGCATGAGCTTTTGTAAGGTGGGCTGGTTTGGAAAAAATGATATGCATCTGGCCAAAAGGCCAGTCTGTAAATTGTTATGACATTCTGCATTTGCTATCATTGCCGCTCACTGATTTAAATGAAATACAGGTTTTAATTTCTATGAGAAATAAAATATATGAAAGGCACATGAGCACGCCAGTTGTATGAGCATTGGACCTTGTTATTGCAATTAGTATAGAGTATTCACAGGGGGTTCTTCTTTAAAAGTAGCTGTTTGTGATCATTTAATTTTTTATGTATTTGAAAGGTGGAAATGTTGGAGAATACTTCACACTAAATAACACGTCAGGCAAGCTGCTGGTCACTCGTAGCTTAGACAGAGAAGACATCAGCAATTTCACTCTTGTAATTGAGTGCCATGACCTAGGCAGTCCCTCGAGAAGCTCCACTGCACAGCTCCATCTAACAGTCTTGGATGAAAATGACCACAGCCCGTTGTTTGCGAAGACCCAGTATCAAATCTCTGTGACAGAAGACCTGGAGGAAGGCTCACCCATCCTGGACCTCTCTGCTTCTGATGAAGATGCTGGCCTGAATGGTGAAGTTATGTACTCCCTTATTGATGGCACCTATGGAGCATTTGCCATCGATAGTGTCACGGGATCCGTCGTTACTACAAAGGCACTGGACAGAGAGACCAAGTCCCAGTACACTTTTAGGGCTGTGGCAAGTGACTGTAGCACCCATTTCCCAAGGAGCACCACTGTCAGTGTTGTGGTGCACATTAATGATGTCAATGACAATGATCCCGTTTTTTTGCAGAATCCTATCAGGGTCTTTGTGCCTGCTGAAACTGCTGTGAATGAGACAGTAGCCACTGTGAGAGCAGAGGATGTGGATCTGGGATTAAATGGAGCTGTTGTTTTTAATTTGATGATGGCAGAAACTGTATTTCAGGTCGATGTGAAGACAGGTGACATCATTCTTCGGGAGCCCTTGGCTTCCAAGGACTTCAGTACCCAGCTGCTAGTGACAGCTTCAGATCAAGGCAGCACACCTCGAACAGCCACAGCTGTGGTCATTATCTTTACAGAAGAGCAAGAGGAGGGGATCTCATTCAGCCGCAGCCTATACGAAGCAAGTGTGCCTGAGAACAGTGCAGCAGGTGGGCATGAAATCTCTCTTCTTGTAGTCACCAATCTCCCCTCCTTTTGGAATAGAAATTGTATTGAATAGTATAGGGAAACCTTTTGTTTTTTCACATGCAGCAGCAGGGAAAAGTTAATGTGGATGTAGCCAATACCTGTTTGCCCCTTTCAAATGCACCAGCATGAAAAAGATGCAATGGAGGAGGCATTGTCTAATCATCAGTGGGTTCATTCATTTAGCAAAATTACTTCAATGATGGGTGGACAGCATTTACTTCTTCACTAGGCAGTGCACACAAACTCAGATGAGTTGAGTGTTGGGAACCAGTTGCAACCTTCATTTCTTGTTTTCACAAAACCCTTCACAAACTGTAGTAGCTTTCATAAATACCTTACTGAAGTTTTAGGCTTTGCACAAGAAGGAGAAAGAGGAGTAGGATGGGTAGAGAAGGTCGGAGGCCATTTATACATGGTCACTTGGACATGCTTCTACAGTGTCTCTCTAGGTAGAGACTGCACTATGGAATGCCACCTATAGACCAACCAGCTTCAGTCACAAGGCGCTTACAGATTTATTTGCATTTGTTCTGGATATTGATGAGAATTACTGCTCTACTTTTTATCATTCAAAGAACATTAATAGGTATCCCTCCAGCCAATTAGATGTGGTATCTTCTCCTGCATCAGGGATTGGTTCTGTCCTGATGAGGGGCAGAAATGAATGGCTTTCACATATTTCTGTCCACAAGTCTCACTATTTATTTGGCCAGGTGTATTTAAAGATCTGACTCGCACTATATTCTCAATTAAAACAGCTCATAAGGTTCACCTTGAACAAGTAATTTCTCTTTTAGAATTCAAACTTCCCTCAGTAAAACCAAGGCAGTATTCCCTTATATCCTAAGGGTTTTGTGAGACTAGTGGATTCCTAGATCATGAGTAACAGCCTGTATATTGGATTATGAATCAGTAAATAAGAAATGTGTTAGTAATTTTGGAAAACCAATCAATATTCTTGGATGATTGCAAACAGAAGAGAGACTGAAGGGTGAAGATGGCTGTTGCAGTAATTACTGCTGTGGTTATTCAGCCATTCCTTCCCCTGTGCTTGTTTGGGACTACAAGCCAAATTTTTGAATTTAACAAAAGAAAATAAAGATCAGAACTTTATGGCAATAAATAAACTGCTCCGATCCTAGATTTTTTAAAGTGTAGATGTGTTCCTGGGTCAGGCTAAAAAGCCAGCCTGAAATTACAGAAATGCCCCAAGAAACTGTGGTATCAGAATGCCATTGTGTACTCCCATTCAATCTATAGAAATATAATTAAGATTCAATTTAAGTTGTTTTGATTAAAGGAAATTTAGCAAAGCTTCAGGGTAAACAGGCGGGTTTGATCACAAAATGTTAGTTTGTGTTTAATAATACTTCTATTTGCTAAGAAGATCAAATTCTTCTAAGAATATAAGAGATTTTACCAAATACTAGTACTGTTTGTCTCTGTTTATACTATTTTCCTTTTTTCATAAGCATAAATAAATATCAAATATTTTACATTTCAGTGGGGAAGAAAAGCATGATTGTAATTAAAACTCTCATAGAAGTTAGCTTATAGGATAGATGTGATCCTGGGACCCCTACAAATGTGAATAGTACCAGTGTATTCAGTCCAGGGAAGATTTACATTACATACTGATTATTTGTAGAACTGGTATTAATAAATGTGGCTTCTCTTCATAATTTTATTTCTGCCTTAACTGATGGAGAGGAAAAACACTACGTTTATTTTAAAAAGAGTAAAAAATATGAGTAATATAAACAACAAAAAAACCAAAGCCAAGGGTCCTTAGTTTTAATTTAGTCTAAACCCATCAAATGGGCAAGTGCCTCAGGAACTGGTCCTTGTGGTCACATTTTCTTTAAGTGTTTAACCTCCAAGTTTAATGACCTTTAGAAAACACCACTTTTCTTTTTTTTTTTTTGTTTAATATTGAATATTTAATGTCTTTAAATATTATAAACTGTTCTACAGCAGGCATTTAGAAGCTAATCAATAAATAATCAAGTGACTGTGCTCTTCAGAGAGTAAAAAACCTTTATTATTTACCCAACTTTTAGTTGAATGGTTGTTTGCATAACACTTGGAGACAGATTCACCAGTAAAATTTCTCAACTCCTATATTTTCTTTTTCTATTAGATATCAAATATGTATCTCCTCATTCTTTAAGTCAAAGAATCACAGAATGGGTGAGGTTGGGTTAGGGTTAGGGACCAAAGGGGTCATCTGATGCCACCTCCCTGCTCAAGCAGGGTCATCACAGAGCACATGGCACAGAATTGTGTCCAGACGGTTCTTGAATCATTATCTCTGTGCCAAGCTTTTCATTTCATGGCAATTAAGAGGTCTGAAGAAATAATGACAAGGATGAACACAGGTTAGATGGCAGAGGACAGTGAAAAGAGACTACTATAATGAGGACTGAAGAAGGAAGAAAATGCTACAGTGACACAGCAGCTCTGTGTGGTGCTGGTGTTAGGACATACATAAAAAGCCCCATATATATAAAACATGTTTGCCCTAACAAATTCAGCAAGTGTTTTGGAGCTGATTTGGCCAGGTAGGCAAATGTTCACTCTGCTGTGTTTTGGTTTTGAGTCTGCAGGCATAATGGTGGGATCTAGGCTGTATAAAGCAGTTTGAGATAATTCTATATGCAGTCAGACTGTATGTAATTAAACTGAAAAAAACCCTGGATTTACATATTTTACATCACTCTTCATGTCTTTCAATAGTTTTTACTAATTCAGAGGTCAATTTCAAGCTGATCTGACTGCTTTTGCTTTGAGCCTGATCTCCCTGCTGCCTTGCTCTATCATCAGTGCTGAAAGTGTTTTGCAGGGAGAGAGCTCCCTTTCCCTGATTTTTCTCTGTTAAGAGCTACATGATGTGACCTCTGCTTGAGGCAATGTCTGAAGTGCGTGTGATTGGAATGGCGAGTTCCAGCAGATGGACATTTTCTATTACTCTTTATCTGTATAGGGTCTATTTATGTCACAGCTGACCTCACACTTTGGTCATATTTTTTTGACAATGAACTGTAAAAATTCACTGTTTGGAGGAATCATTTTCTGTGAAGGGTATCAGAACAAGAGATTTGTACTCTGCTAAAAAGAAGCTGTAAACAACTCTATCTGCTTGAAAAATGTGGAGCTTAAAGATTAGGATATAAGCACTCAGAAAAAGAGTTTATTAACCTAACCTCTGAAAAACAAGGATTCAAGTAGAAATGTTGCTGCTTCCTTTATTTCTGGTAGTATTTCTTCTTAAACACACAAGCAAACAAAAAGATGCAGAGTGTGTTAAGAGATAAAGAGGGATATTGTTCAGACCTTGGAGTTTTTTATCTCTAACTCTGCTCTGAGGATGGTGTGAATGATTGTCCTTGAGGCTTTCTGTAGTAAACCAAAGTTGCCTGGCAATAAAAATTCAGCCTACAGCCCCTCATTTTAGTTCCTAAAAAACTCTAGGTCAGCATTCATACATGTCTCTTTACATATTGAACAGATAGACGTTGATTCCAGAGCTTTTCTAGTAAATATCTAACAAGTATATTGACAAGTACAGAAAATCACATGTCAAAATTGGCATACTTTTTCTTTTGGCAGATAGATTTTGAGAGCAAATAGTAAACGCTTAATAGAAAAATTCTGGTTTCTAAAAACATAATATGTAACTGCTGGAATGAAAAAGGTATCGGATTGTTGTAATGGCAATATTTCCTCTCATTTTTTTATACTAAAGTCTTTTCCTGTGGCATCCAGGACACTGACTATCACCTTTATGATATAATAACTAGTTGCCTCTAATGCTGTTTGAAAGACTTAGGTTGCCTCATTCCATCACAGCTGCATGGAAGCAATTACAATTTAATTAAAAATTAAAAACATTAAAATCAATGACCATATATGCTAGACAATTTTGTAAGTCACTTGAAAAGAATAATTATTTGGAGATTGTGATAATGCCTTTTGAACTTACTATATTTTTGTTAAATGTGATGGTTCTGAGCAGGATAATTTATTGAGTTTCACATTTACCCTTTCATTTTATTCCAAATGGGACTTCAATTTCATGTCTCCTGCATTCTATATTAAATTATTGGTCTTTTCATGGAATTTGGATTCTGTGTGAATTGACACATAGCTATGCACATAGTTTCATCTTTTCTTTCTCTTTATCAAAAGATGACTAATTAAAATTCTGAAGGATATTTCATTTAAGGTACTGTTCGAAAACCCAAATTGAATCCTGATAAATGGAGACAAGTAAATACACTCTTTCTGGTCATTTGTGGGTGACATGATGCACCAAAACCCAAAAAAAAACCCTAGATATGACTTCAGGTAAGAGAGAAGTCAAATGGTTCCTGTGAATTTGCAATTAGGAAAAGTTAAATCTCATAATTTTATTTAGGCAGGTAAAGTTGTTATCAGACGTGTAATTTACTGAGGAAGGAGGGATAGACAGTGCTTTGTCTATGAATTTTTAATATAGGAAAAATCATGGAGAATTATTCTTACCGTTTACTAAACTAATGAATGACCACCTAACCTAGTGTGTAGTTGTGTATCTGCTATTTATATCAATACTATAAAATTAGAAAAAATCTTCTTGTTTAACATGATAAAAATGTCTTATTGCTTCCATAGGTACATCCCTTCTAACAGTAGAAGCCTATGAACACAAATTTACAGGAGAAGACATAAAATACCGCATTTTCAGTGACCAGGAAATATTCTCCATACACCCTGTTACAGGTACATTTTATATTTTTTTTCAAGTGTCTATGTGTATTTTGGAGCATTAGCAAGTTCCTACCACAAGAACAAGGGCTAGATATCTTAAGAGTACTCCCTAGTAATAATTCTGTTTCAATAAGCAGGTCATTAATAAATCCAGGCACTGTTATAAACTTGAGGTAAAAAGAAATTGAGCACCACTATACCTGTTTAAAACACTCCGTTTTGATTTACTATTGATCACCAGGTGTTGGGAGTTGATAAACTACCGCTTTGTGATTCAAGCTGAGATTCCAGCTTGTTTCTCATCATACAGTTTCCCAAAAACTCAATGAACAAAAATCCTTCAAAACACTTCCAAAGTAGAAGCATTAGACACTTGTTGATTTTAATGCTCTTTGTTTCAGGCAAACATCAACACATTTTAAAGTCAAGTCTGGTTTGGTTTTTTTTGTGATTGTACTTGTGTTCTGCAGCAGTTCTGCTTTCGCCTGCTCTTCTGCCTGGAATTCAGGTGCAGGAGGGTTAGGTGTTCCCCATGTACATTTACATTTTCTCCTCTAAAAAAGGAGGAGAAGCTGTGCTTCTAAGAGAGCACAGCTACTCTGGTTACCTCTCAGCTCCTAAACATCTGCAATATGTTTGCCTGCTGAATAGCTGCAGTCTCTCTTTTTGGGATGGCGTATAGACAGTGTAAGCAGTTTTCCTCAGAAACAGTGTCAATATT
The DNA here is from genome assembly GCF_027477595.1 of Haemorhous mexicanus. Taxonomy (NCBI): domain Eukaryota; kingdom Metazoa; phylum Chordata; class Aves; order Passeriformes; family Fringillidae; genus Haemorhous; species Haemorhous mexicanus. The sequence goes on along the minus strand of NC_082344.1, from coordinate 34,325,902 downwards.
TGTATCCTTAATAAATAGCTTTATCTCTGAGTTTCTGAAGACTTTAACCTCTGATTATCATGATGTCTCCAGGCAACAAATGGCATACCACTAGAATAATTTTTTTAGATGAGGGGTTCTTGAAGTGCATACTTTTGATTTTCAAGTCCTTCTTATTTCACTGAAATAAAACTAGCGAGATTGGCCTTTAAGAGCATCTTAGACCCAGATAGGTTTTTTACTGAGGAAGTGAATCTTCTCCAATATCACCTCAAAAAAAAGAAAATTCAAATGGTATTTTCTCTTTTTTTATCAAGCTGGGCCGAAAAATGGTTATGTGATGCTTTGAAGGGTCTCATGAGCACTGTCTTCACAAACAGGAGTGGAATTTCTATAGCAGTGAATGTCACAAGCCTTCTTTTGAGACATTTGATCCATTGTGGTTTCTTCTGTTTCCTTTCCTCTGAAGCCTCTCTTGTGTTTCTTAGAAAAAAATTAATTGAAGTTCAGCCTTTAAGGACTTTTGAAGAGCAGTGCTTACATTAGCATAATTTTGACGCCAGTACTTACTCTACCCCTTGCTTCTACAGCAGAAGTATTTTGAGCCGTACCAAAATTTTGCCCTATCTGTAATTCCTGTTCTGAACAGCCAAAGCTCTGCTCTACTTGCCTTTCCTGGCTTAACCTAATGTTAATTAACCACACTTTGGAGAAGACTCTATACCATTTTCAAATTTTTTATTATGCTGTAGAATTGTAGAAAGAGTCAGAGGTGACTCAAAGACATCAACTAGTCTGTCCCTCCAATGCAGGAGGGAAATCAATTATGCCAAAATATGATAGAAATTTGTACTGTCCTTAAAAACCATCAGGGACAGTGATTCTGCAAACCCTCTCAAAAGTCTGTGAAAGTCTTGGCAATTGGAAATTTTTTTATTCATATTTATCTGAATGGTTGCTGAAAAGTTTTAAACTTATTCCTTCATAATCTAGTAAGAGTAGACATAAGACAAAGGCAACTCCTCTGTAATTTGCATATTTGAAGATTGTTACCCTGTTTTTTCTTCAAGTGAACTTCTGAAGGATGAGCAACTCTGTTTCTTCACATATTCCTCCTAGGTGGTGTACCTCAGACTTGATTATTTGTTTCAGTCTTCACTCGAGCCTTTCAGTTTGCTCTCTGTCATATGGAAATGTATTTCTTCTGTCGCTGTCTGTTTTCTTTTCTCTTTATACAGAATGTGATATTTTAAAGTGTTATGCTGAAAATAAAACACCTTTGAAATATTTATGTTCAAGATGCAGGTCCATAAACAATATTTAATGTTTGCTTTTCCTAGAAAATAAAAAATAAAAAGCACTAGTTTGGGGAGCCACAGCTGGTACATTCTTATGATAGCCCAAGTTTGGGATAACAAGATTCATGACATCATTACTGAAAAGTCCATGCAAAACTGAATTTGAGTGAAAATTAATATACAAATCAAGTATGTTTCATGCTTAGATGTAATAGAAAATTATGAGTATGTTCCTAGAATATTGAAACAATGTCTCTGGATTTCCAAGGACATTTCATGTTTAATGTGGAGCTGGCCAGTTGTGCTTGTCATCTCAATAAGTCTCATTCTTTATTTATTTTTGATGGAGTAACAGCTTGGAGGAAGGGGGCTCGCTGCATCAGAAGGAGTGAGTGTTTTGCCTGTGTGTCAGGCAGGTACAGAAATTGCTACAGCTGTTGCCTGATGTGGATTTTGGTGAAGGGGAAGATGTAGCCACTGTCAGATGAAGGACGAAAGTCTCTTCTGACATGGCTGTCTCACTGTCATGTGCTGAGGAGGAAACATCATGCAGACACTGTGTCTCTATTCCTCTGCTAGTAAATTGGCTTAGCTTTTAGAAATTGCCAGTGTAGTGGTGGCTGGTGAAAACTTAGCTATCCAAGATTTATCAGTACCTAGCATGTTGGGGTGATGGTAGGTAGAAAAAGGACACAATGGCAAGCTTGCTGTAATTCTGGCATGTGTTCAATGGAGGTGAGTATATATGTTTGGAATTTTATAACTGCATTTGTACATGTTTTTTCCTGAATGAATATGTCACATCTTGAGATTTTTTTTTCTTGTAATAAACCAGGCACAATCACAGTAAAAGAGCCAAAGTACCTTGATTATGAAGATAAGTGTAAAATATATCTTACTGTTTTGGCTGAAAATAGCTTCAATTCAGTGTTCTGTGGAGTGACAGTTTTGATTCAAGATGTGAATGACAATACACCTAAATTTGAGCAAAGCTATTACAAAACATCAATATGGGAAGGCCAGAGTCCTAAAACAGACATCATACAGGTAAGTGAAAGTATATCTTCCCAAGCACAGTGCTGTTGTTCAAAAGAAGTTTGGCTGATCTATTCATGACTACAATCCTGTTAGCACTGTCCTGGACCATTCTGTCTTAAAAACTGGGACTAGGGCTCTTGGTGTTGCTACTAGTCTGCTTGGATATCTAAAATATTACATGATTCTTTCTTCTAGACCCTGTTTCAGATCAGATAATTCATTCAGGTCTGTTGAGCTGAAAGAGAATTCTGTTTCTTCTGGGCAACTGTGCTCCTGGAATTTAAATTCTCTTTTTAAAAGAATTCTGTTTCTATCTTCAAGAAATTGAAAAATACCATTCAAATATGTGGTTCTGGTTACAATATAGGCTGGGTCTTGTATTAATGCCTCTACTGAAAGGACTATAGCAATAAAAAGAATACTTTCTACTCATCAGACTAGTAGAGTCAAACCCCAGTGCTCAATTTAAAATCTGATGCCTAAAGAGCAGCTTGTCTTAATTTAAATGTGCAAACACTTCTTCCTCTGAATGGGTCCATTCTCCCAAAATGTTTCCAGCTGGCTGTGTTAGAGCAAAAGAAGACATCAGTTGGACTAGAAGAACACATAATTTCCTCAGTACATGTTCTTGCATTGCAAGTCAGGTCACGGTGAGGGTCATGTTAGGTACTAAAGATATTCCCTCTCTAGAGAATAAATAAATGAAAAGCTACAAATGCCTTCAGGGCAAAGTGATTAGAAACTGATGGACATTCTATTTAGAGAAACATATGTCCAGGAATGGAGAAAAATCAAAAGGCATTCAAGCCAGATGTGTAATCAGAATTTTATGACAGAATATATTCTATTATGTTTCCTTTATTCAATCTGACTGGTTGCCTCTGCTATGTTTTGGATCCCAGACTCATTATAGTGCTTGTTCAGCAACAAAAAAATATAAAGATTACTCTTCAAAGAGTAAGAGGACTCTTTGAGAAACCTGTTCACTGCTGCTGAACGTTCTTTATTCTGTTGGCAAATCTTTACAGATTGCCTCTGCCCTTTTTACATTTTCTGGTTGGTATTTTTAAAAGGTAATTATCAAACTATTCCAGGAAATCTCTGAAAACATAGTAGTTTAATTATTTTATCCTTTGTCTGTTTGTGTAGCAGCAATACTTTAAAGGTCAGTCCTGTACCACTGAGAAAGTGCATTTTTATGTGCTCAACAGGGAGAGCATTCTAACAGCAACCCAATAGTAAAATGATTGCATTCAGGTCTAATGCTTTATGTAGCTGAATTTCAAATTACTCATTCATTTTCAGCCCATTGCAGTTCATGAACAGATTTTGTGACCTTACACAACACTCAAGCTGGGGACAAAGATGATTTATTTAAATACGTGCAGTTGAAAGGAAAGTAATCAGAAATATCTGACTGTAGTATAAGAGTTTTCCTTCTGAAATCATGTTCTACTGTTTTTAATTAAGCCTCAGGTTTGCTCACAAACAGGTATTTGCAACTGACCTTGACAGTGGGCTGAATGGAGAAACTGAATACTCAATTGTATCTGGTAATGAAAATGCAACATTTCTAATTGATTCAGCGCGAGGAATTCTAGCAACTAATACAGGCCTAGATTATGAAAACACTTCATCTTACAGGTTTGTATTTAAGGTTCTCATAAAAATGTATTCTTTTTGTCCAGTCTAACTTGAGAATATTAATGTTACATATTTCATAGTTTCCTGTTAATATCCATTACCCACAGAACCTGGGTGCAAGCTAGACAGCACTGAGAACAGCTCTAAAGCTGCCCATTTGTACTATAGATTCTTGTGTAGTTCCAAATTTAGAGAAAGAAATATAGTCTAGTTTAGTCAATGACAACACTTATTGATATAGGTGTGATTATTCACTATACGAACAATGACATTTCCTGGATTTTAGTTTCTTAATAACTGTACAGCCATTCCCTCTCTGGAAATGTACTTTATAAAGACACAGTGAAAACACTCAAATCAAATCCAAGAAACAGGGATACATTCTCATTTTTATTTGGTAGATAGTTCAAAGTTTCTACTCAATAATGTGATAAAGACTCTTTTTAAACTGTTTCTATCTATAACCTGTCTTCCACTAAGTAGGAATTTTTTCCAGTTTTTCTGAAACTCTGAATAAATATGGCCAAGTGGACATGACAATTTTTCTTTATGGGTCATGCCATAGTTGGAATTAGAAAGCAAATAAAAAATGCCTTGAAGAGAAAATATGACTATGAAGATTCATTAATAGACCCATTTTAAGTATTGCAGTCACCACAAGAAGTAGTATTTCTGTGTATGTGTCAGTAGAAATTACTCTTTTTTTCCCATCTGGTTGTGGTATCAGTTAAAATATTTGCATGTTTTCCTGTCCAGTGGGACCTCAAAGTTTTAAACATCCAATAAGAATTCTTATGAATGAGAATAACTTGTAGAAAACCACATCCAAGAATATTGATAAACTATGTGGGTTTTTTTTTAATTTCAGGCTGATTTGTTAATTATATCCCCAAAATACTTTGTTTTAACTTTATACACAGGACACTTCATTTGGGGGGTTTTGTTCAATTTTTCACTCAATCAAGAACGTCCATTCTGATTTTCAAAAACTTAAATACTACATTTTATTTGTTACTAGTTCTTTAATACATCACCTGGAATTAGTCCTTCAAATTAAGGATGTTTACTGTTGGTGAAATGTTGAACATGAGAGCATAATAATTCTCATATCTCACTTTAAATGGGAGCCTGATTTATTTCCGTATCTATGTTAAAATTCTAGACTTTCAGTTTGACAGTTTGTTCAGGGAATCTGTGGCTTCATATTCCTTCTCTATAAAACAAGCTATTAATCTGGACATTGTTAGGTGAAAAGTGAATAGCAAAAGAAGCTTTCAAAACTATTTCCTGTTTGATGTCAAAATGTTGCTGTTGTTTTTTCCAATTTTCAAGGAGTTGTTTATATATCTGAATTGAACATTTTCATCCCCAGAAGTTCTAAGTCCCTTACAACAGGGTTTATAAAGAAAGTGTTGACAGAACCTTAATTTTAATGCCTTGGCTAAAATGTTTTTATGAGAGGCTTTTTTTCCTGAAACCTTAGAAAGTGATTATTTTTAGTAAAATATTTCCATATGCATACCTTACCAATATTCATTCTAGAAAAAATACACTTTCTATATGGAATTATGCATGGTCACTGATCGAATATTAGCCTGCAATTCAAGTTATCTTCTGTTGGATCAGAAACCACAAGGATACCCAGAGTAGAGCTGGTGTGGTCAAGAAATGGAAATGGTGTAAGCCACAGCTTGAGTTACAGCCTTGGTATTCCATATTGTCAAGTGAACATTTAGGAAGAAAAATATCTATTTGACAGTTTTTAACTGTTATTTAGAAGAAAGGTGGAGAAACAAAGTGTTTAGGAGACCTTCAGGGAGGCAAAAAAAAATGAGGTGCAACATGAAAACAGTTGTTAGTTCATAGAACATTTAACTGAGATGCTCAGCTTTAGCCTGTATATCCTTTAGCCTAGCTTGTTGTTTCCTTTTTTCCGTTTTTTTTTGGTTTGTTTTTTTTTTTTTTTTTAAGATTGCCTGTTGAGTTAGATTTAATTTTGAATTAGTTTCTGGAATCTTCCCCACTGGGAAGTGGTAAGGACTTCCAAATAATCTCAGTTAGATTTGCTTTTTATTGTTCAGAAGCTGCTTCCCACAAGGAGTAAACCTTTTATCCATGTTTATCATGTTGCTGCTCACCATTTTCTTTGCTACATTGTTTGTGGAAATGTTGTTTACAGAATTTACAGCCCATCTTTATGCAGATGTGAAATGGAAGTTTAAAGTCAAAACTCTTCTAATCTGATAGCAAGATTCTGATCCCACTAAAATCAGTGGGAACTCTGCCATTGTTAAATGGTGCACATATTCAGGGTTTTCACTTTATCGCTTGCATTTATAATGTAATAGAAGGGCTGCTCTGTGTCTGCAGGCATCCTGGCTGAATACTATTTTGGATGTTTTTGTGCTTTCCAATTTCCACATCACTTTTGTCCCTTTATAAACAATGAGAAGAGTCAAGTTCCTGCAAATAATAATTTAGTACTAAGGTTTTAATTCCTGCTGAATTACCAACAGGAGAACTGTGTCTTATTTGAAAGAGTTGTTTAACCACTTAGATTTGGTATTAAACTGGATTAAATGAGTACAGACAAGCGCTTCCTTTTCTTTGTATGATTTTATCATTCTTTTGCCATGTAGAATCTCCAGGACATTTTTCCTGCAAAACCAAAAATTAAAACTGTGCACAGTTAACCTTACAGAAAAAAAGATTGGATTTAAGAGCTGCAATGAGGAACAGAAATGGCTGTTGTTTTTTGGTTTACAATTTCCCCTGCTTATAATAGTGGTCGATAATTCAGTGATTTCTGATTAAAAGTGACGATTAGTGCCTCCTTTAATTGTAGGTTGGTTGTACAAGCTGCTGATAAAGGAAACCCCAGACTCTCTGCTACAACTATTGTGAGGATACAAGTGTTAGATGTTAATGACAACGCTCCAGTTGTCCAACCACTAGGTGAAGTGGAGGTCCCAGAAAGTAAGTGTGAAAGTACAGCTACGTTTCTTTCCTAATTCCTAAGGCTAGGAATTCTCAGATAATGATTTAGTGCTTTTGGTGATTTGTGTAACCAAACAACTGTAGTAAAAATTATAATGGATAGTATTAAAGCTGAAATATCAAAGCAATTTTTGATCTGCTTTTATTCTCAGAGTCATTATTTTTAATCTTTATACATTGTGAATAGTTTGGAATAAAACCATAGGCTATTTAGAAGGAGGAAAAAGTCTGCAGAAATACAACTTTAATCTGTTCATTTTCAGTATTGTACTCTTCATATGTCTTTGATTTCTGCTCTTCTCCAATAAAAATGTTTGGCGTTAAAACCAGCATTGCTAGAAATGAGACATTTTGAATTTCACTGTGATGAAAGAAATATTTTCTATAAATTTGAATGAAATGTTACTCAAACTCTATAGCTAAGTCCAGTTGATGATCATTAAGAGAAGGACTCGGGACCTCCTGAGTTCTCAACCCACCATGCATCTTGTGTCTTGTGTGACATTAGCTCGACATCTGCACAGCTTGAGTCCTGGCATCTTATGTAATTTTCAAATACAGGCATCTTATGTGTGAATGCATTAAGAGACACAGCAGAAAAATTATAAACACCAGTACTCCTGATATCAAGTTTGTCTTTTCTGATATATTTTAGTCTTTCCTAAGTTTACCTGCCACTGATAATGACAAGTACAGAATTCATAGATTCACAGCAGCTCTAAACTACAGGTTACTTAATTAGTATTTTGTATTCCATTTAAGGACTTGCTGTAGGACATGGCACAGTATTTTTGAGGCTTCATGCCCAAGGCATGCAAATGAGAAATGGTTTAGCTTCTGTTAGTTCCAGGCTTTGCGAAATGATCGCTAATAGGTTCAGTTTGCAATCTCTGGTACTGTCAAATTGGTCCATGACAAAAGCTGTCTGTATCTAGTTTCTCAATCTCGTAGGATAATACCTTGATCTCTTCATACTTTTGTGCCATGTAGGTCTGTCTGAAGGCCTTGTTTCTCTCTAGTGGCCTTCTCCTCATTTGGAAAAGCTCCAGAATTGCATTTGCTGGTTCTACACAGATCAGGGTCTCTAATGCCTCAGTTAAATATTCTTGTGGCATTGTTCAGTAAATACTTGTCATATAAATGCTTGTGGAAAACCATGTGAGTTCCTGCTGCTGGTGAAGAAACTGTATGACTACACTGGATCTGGGAAAGTCTAAAGAAAACCCAAATTAAAATTGGGATACAGCACATACCTTTGAAGAAATACACTACTGTTTCTATAGCTTTTCTGGCTATTGTGATTATTGTAAAACACAAAGTTTAAATACATCAAAAGCTATACACAAAGACTTAATATATCCAAGATCCAATATTACAAAATAGGCAAAATCTTCAGAAATTGTAACATTATTTTTTAACTCTGACTTATTCTCAAAATTATTGTTTCAGATGCTCTGCCTGGTTTTATAGTGACTCAAGTGTCAGCAAGTGATGCAGACTCCAGGCCAGCACTTCAGTTTGGTTTTATTTCTGATAATAGTCCTGAAATGAAATTTGCCATCGATCAACACACTGGTGTCATCATAGTGGTGGAACCATTAGATTTTGAAGAAACTGCTACGTATACGCTGCATATCATAGTTTCAGATTCTGTGCATCAAACAGAAGCAGAACTCACCATCCTTGTTTTGGACATCAATGATAACCCTCCAGTGTTTACTCAAGATTTTTATCAGGTGGGAACGTGGCAAATGAACAATCAGCATGTGGTATCTTTCCATATAGGATGATAAATAGTAGGTGTGCTTTTTCATATTTGTCTTTGAATGCGTGTGAGCACAGAGAAGAAAGGTCTCTGCAAACTATTACTGAGCAGAAACAGAGCAGGGCTCTTCTAGGGACCTCCAGCCCCTTCCTAAGAATTCTGCTAAAAGGACTGAGGGAACTGCTCAATTCCAACGTTTCTGGTTTCTGTCTTCAGAAGGCAATTGGTGTGAATGCTAGCTCATAAACCATGCACTAGGAGTTACTGGATACAATCCAATCCAGTTTGGGGAGCAGGGTCCGGTGTTAAGAACTTCTTACTTCTGAGTAAGAAGTTGGTACCAAACAAGTTGGTACCTTTATAATGGCCCAATTACTATGGCATGGATTTCTTTGTTTTCAGTTACACAGCTCCACAGAGGTGTAGCAATTGCCCTTGTGGTACATGATGCACATAAAGTTTGCAATGTGTTATGCTGCCTTATGGCTATGGCACTCACCTAGGGAGTGAAGGATATGAGTTTTGACCTCCCCAACATCGCTTGAGACTGAAGAGGGTACAGAGCTCTGCTTTTGGACTCCTGGACAAGCATTTGAACTGGTACTGTTGTAGAAGTGAAGTTGTCCAACAGTGAAAGCAAATCTTTTTGTGACTATAGGCAGCTGTGGGCCATAAAGAAAAGTGGAGATTAAAGAAAGTGGAACATATATAAAATAGAATCATTGAGTTGTAGAATAGTTTGGGATGCATGGCATCTACAAACATTATCTAGTCCAAGTGCCTGATCGCTTCAGGGCTGACCAAAAGCTAAAGCATGTTGTTAAGGGCATTGGCCAAATGCCTCTTAAACATGGAGAGGCTTGAGGCATTGACCACCTCTTGAGGAAACCTGTTCCTGTGCTTGACCACCCTCTATGTAAAGAAATGTTTCAGCCTCAGGGAGAGGAGGATCAGTCTTACCAATCTCTTTAAATATTAGCTTGGGCAAGTAAAGATGGGCAAACCAAATTCTTCTCTGTTGAAACACAGGAGGCAGTGGGCTCAAATGGATGTACAAGAAGTTCTGTTTAAGCATCAGGAAACTTTTTTTTTTCCTTCAAACTCCAACAGCGACTAAGCATTGGCACAGGTTGTCCAGGAGGGTTGTGGCGTCTCTATCTCTGGAGATATTCAAAACTCAGCAGTATGTAGTTGTGGGCACCCTGTTTTAGGTGACCCTACTCTGACCAAGGATTACACCTTATAGGTACCCAACAGCCCCAGCCATTCTGCAGTCCTGTGAACTGAGCTGTTTGACTTGGTGCTTTTTGTGTGTGGTAGATGTCCTCAGAGCCAAAAATATGAGGCACCACGTGGTTTTAATAATGCTCCATTTGTAAGTCTCAGACAGTTTTAGTAAAGAAATAAGTCTAAACATTTGGCCTAGTAAAGGATTTTGTACCTCTGAGCATTTGCAGGCACAGTAGTTTAGTCACTTAGATACCTCTGGGACAAACTGTAGACACCTGTGAAACTTTTGGGTGCCTGTAAATTTAAAAATTTACTGAATTTGTAAATTTCCCCCTAAAAATCATAAATCCACACTCTGGAAAAAATGCATTATTAATACTCAAGTGATTTTTAGACCTTTATTTTCTTCAATCCTCATATGTGTCTGATTTTGGAGATTAGCTTATGCAAGTACTTGCCTGTGCCAGAGTTTTTTTTTGTAGATTGGAGCAGACATTGTAGGGAGCATTATTAATTGATTCAAAACAGTGTAGCTTTATTTACTATTTTAATGTAAACTACTGAACTTCTGTTTCCACAGTCCTGATATTTTGATGTGTTGCTTGGCAAGTAAGATACACTGCTTCTTTTTGGTTGATGATATGTATAATTCCCTATTCATCATCCTGTATTTTTACCCTTTTATTGTTCCTTCAAGTGTTTTCGTATTTATGCTCCTCACATATAGCTTAATATACATATGTGGTTATTATATACATATAATCTCTCTGTTTAAATTACTTAAACTAACACTTCAAGTTATGACAGAGGTAGCTGCTATAGCATACTGTTAGTTTGAAATTGGATTTATAAGGTGGAAGGAAACTTTGGTCACAAAAGTGCTGTATCTGGACTTGAAACAATGAAAATTCTTAAAAAGGGAATGGATTTTCTTGGTTTCCTAGAAGAAAGAAAAAGGAAGCATTTTGAAAAGTCAAATTCTAGGAATAATCTAGTAGTGATTAAGTGCTGGAGTTTTCAGGGTGCACATGTTGGCTTTTTTAGCATTCAGTCACATACTCCAGACAGAGTCTGCAGACTGTATTCCATGTATGGAAATTAAGGGGTTTTTGAAAGAAAAGGGAAAAGCCTTTAGTTTCAGTCCGTAAGTGTACTCTTGAAAAAAGTGATTCATTTATTTTCTGAACTTGCTGTCGTAATGAACTAGATGGATTTTACTACTGTTTAAAGCTTACTATGAATTTTGGCCATATTGAAGGCATAGTTTTTCATATCTCAACTCTTTCTGGTTTTGTCCCAGAAGAAAATGGGTAGGTAAAACTTCTTCCAAAGCTGGGAATTGTGTGGGTTTTACTGATAAGTTCAAAGAAAGGCAAAATTTTTAATATCTGAAATCTTTTATTAAGCTCTATTTTTGCTTTATTTGTCAGGTGAACTTGCCAGAGCTCATTTCTATGAATGCCACTGTTCTGACACTCTCTGCCGTAGATAGAGATTCTGAACATAATGGAATGATTTCCTACAAAATCCTCTCTTCCTGTGAGGGGTTTTCCATTGATCACAAGAATGGTGAGTCTGTATGGTTTATAATTTCAGCTTTTTAAGTATAAATCAAAGAGTCCTATTGCTTTCTCACCTGTTGCCAGTGATTACTTGAGTTCTGGACATTTGTGATGGCCAAAGTCCATCATGTTTTTGCTAAATCTGCCGTTATCAGTGGGGAACTATTGCATCAAAGACTGGAGTTCTCAGTTTGTTCCCAAACCATGCATATTTTTTCTGGTCTAAATGCAGTATGTGTATTTGATTGGGCATCACTGAGGGGAGGTCTTGCCTTGCCTTCACAGCATTAGCTATGATGTCTTAGAATCATCAAATAGTTTGGACATGATCTTTAATGGTCGGGTAGTTCAACCCCCCTGCAACGAGCAGAGACATCTTCAAATAGGTCAGGTTGCTCAGTGTCCTGTCCAACCTGACCTTGAATGTTTCTGGGGATGAGGCATCTACCACCTTTCTGGGTGGGAGTTCCAGTGTTTCATCACCCTCATTGAAAAAAATTGTTCCTCATATCTGATGGGAATTTACCCTCTTTTGGTTGAAAACCAATATCTCTTGTCCTATCATAAAAGGCCTTACTAAAATGTCTGTTCCCATCCTTATAAACCCCCTTTAGGGCCAAAATAAGGTCTCCCTGGAGCCTTCTCTGGGCTGAACTATCTCAGCGTTTTTTTAGGAGAGGAGCTCCAGTCCTCTGATCATTTTTATAGCTCTCCTCTGGACATGCTCCAACAGGTCTATGTCTTTTCTTTGCTGAGAACTCCATATCTGGATGCAGCACTCCAGCTGGACTCTAACAAGAGCAGAGGGATTGAATCATGTCCTCCTCCCTGCTGCCTGCACTGCTTTTGGTGCAGCCCAGGATACAATTGGCTTTCTGGGTTCTAAGTGCACATTGTTGGGTCATGTCCAGTTTTCCATCTACTGGTACCTCCAAGTCCTTGTCCACATGGCTGCTCTCAATCCCTTCCTCCCCTGCCCCCTGTCAATATCAAAAGTTGCCCTGATTCATGTGCAGGACCTTGCACTCATCTTTGTTAATCTTCATGAGGTTCATGAACCCACTCCTGCAGCTTGTCCAGGTCCACCTGGATGGCATCCCATCCCTCAGGCTGTCAGCTGCAGCACTCAGCTTGGTGTCATCTGCAAACTTGCTGAGGGTGCACTCTATCCCACTGTTTGTGTCACTGGTATTAAACAGCGCTGGTCCCAGACCTCTGGGGGATGCCACTTGTCACTGATGTTCATCCAAACATTGACTCACTACTCTTCAGATGCAGGAGAGTAATTTTGTTGTCTACAGCCATTATGGCTGGGTCATTTTCAAATATGACTCTTCAGAATCAGCTTTTGGAATCACATTTATTTGCTATGAAGTGTGGGCTTTTGTTAATTCTGTTTTATTTTCAGGTTCACTGTTTTTCACGGAACCAGTTATGCAGCTGAAAAATATTTCCATTATTCATCTCCTGATAGAGGCCACAGATGGTGGCAGTCCCCCTCTGAGTGCAGTTACATCCTTAGAGGTGCACATAGAAGATGTCAATAACTGTGCCCCTCGCTTCACAAAGGCTCTGTACAATCTCAGCTTGAGTGAGGATGCCTCAGCTGGGGAAAGTGTCCTCCTGTTCTCAGCCATCGACTGCGACTGGACGCGTGACAACACGTTTGTTGAATACTCTATTATTGGTGGCAATGCTGAGAATTTATTCTCCGTAGAAACAAGTGTCGTGGGGTTGGAAGCATCCTACAAACTTGTTGGCAGTCTTGTTTTGAGCAGTGCTCTTGACAGGGAAACAGCTGCTTCTCACCAGTTGGTTCTCCTTGCCTCTGATCGTGGAACACCTTCCTTGAATTCAACTGCTACAGTGCTAATAACCGTGCTGGATGTTAATGATAACCCTCCAGTATTTAGTAGCCCAGAGTATCATGTTCATGTCAAAGAAAGTATCCCCATAGGCAGTCGCATCACTGAAATTTCAGCAAAAGACTGTGATGCAGGCCCTAATGCAGAGATCACTTATGCTATCATCTCTGGAAATGACAGGGGGCATTTTTGCTTGGATGCTAGAACAGGATCTGTAAATTTGACGAAAACGCTGGATTATGAGGATACCATGAAATTCACTTTGGTTATCCAAGCCACAGATGGAGGAACTGATATAAAAAATATGGCTTTTGCTGTTATTCTTGTTAGCGTCCTAGATGACAATGATTATGCCCCACTTTTTTTGTTTCCCAGTCTGAGCTGCACCGTCAGTGAAAATCTGCCTACCTTTTCTTTTGTGTGTGCTGTTTGTGCATTGGATTTTGATAAAGGCTCCTATGGGCACCTTACCTACTCCATTCAGTCTTCATGTTTGACTCATCGTGAAGCTGCTAGAGACCATGACATGTTCTTCATTGATCCTTTAACAGGAGATATTCATACAAAGCAAATGTTTGACTATGAAAGTCAAAATAGGTACTGTCTCATAATCCAAGCAAAAGACAAAGGTGATTCACTGGCTACCACTACAGTTCAGGTAGATATTGAGGGGAGAGATGAATTTGATCCAGTGTTTACACAAGAACATTATTTCTTTAATCTTCCTGAGAAGAATGAAGCAGGCCAGTTGATTGGTAGAGTGACAGCATCAGACAGTGATGGTGGACTGGACGGAGTTGTTCATTACTCCCTTCTAAAACCTTCTCCATTCTTTTCTGTGAATCAAACCAGTGGCGATATTTATTTGACTCAGACTGTTCACAGAAGGAAAAATGGCATCAAAAGGAATGATGATACTCTGAAATTGTTGGTAAGAGCTCATAGCCCCAAAATTGTGTCAAGGTTCACAGCATGCTCTGTTTTCGTCAATGTTTCCAATTCTCCTGAGAGTGATCCCACAGTGTCAGCACACAGCCTGACAGTGAGTGTTTCCATCTCACTGATGGTGTTTCTGCTGTTTGCCATCAGTCTTATCACACTTACTCTGAGACTTAAGCAGAAAGATCTGATGAATGCTTGTGTGAAAAGAAACCCGGTATCCTCCTCAGCTGCTGATGTGAATTCAATAAGAGAAGATGAGGACTGCCAGAAAATCCAAAGTACCGAGAGCAGTATGCTTCCCATGGGTGCTATAGCAAAATGGCTAAGCCTAGCAGGACTTGGAGAGGGGAAGGATGATGATGTCTCCTGCAGGCATTCAGACTCCAGTGGCCATGGTTCTGCTGAAGGGGAGACTGCAGAGGACGAGGAAATCAAACGGATCTGTGAGTGTCCTTGCAGAAAAAGCATTGGCTCAGCCCTGAGCGAGCACGGCTCGCAGATGCCAGATTCAGGGATCCCAAGACAGTCTGATCAGTTCTCCTATCATTCTGGAGAAACAGATGTCACAGCTACCATGCAAAGCATGGAGAATGTGCAGACTGTTAAAAGAGAAAGCAGAGAGGAAGCCTGTGACACAGCCTATGCACACAAAAACTTGCCTCAAACACTTACAGAAATTGGAATAAAAGAGGAAGGCATGATGGCAGACCTCTCAAGAGACTATGTCCTGATGCCACATAGGAAAGACTCTGGGTATGATTTGCTTGCAACTGCTGGCACCTCAGATGAGGATCTCAGAGGTGGTTATAACTGGGATTATGTGCTCAGCTGTGAACCCAGATTTCAACCTCTTGCCTCAGTGTTTAATGATATTGCAGAACTGAAAGATGAAAATGCTCACATTCACAGCTTCTCTCAGGAGAAGGAATCTCTTGTTTTCCCTCCTCCCTTGATAACATCAGTAGCACAGCCTGGCATAAGGACAGTGCCACCAAGAATGCCAAATATAACATCAGGGCAAGCTTTCAATAAATACCCTTATTCTCCCATTATCCATTATCATGGATACCCTCCACCAACCATGACCCCCAGATTTTCTCCTACTCTCTCTTTACTTACCATGCAGACACCTTCTGCTTCTCCAGTAGTTTCTAATGGGAAAATGATAGGAACATGTCTTATTGATCCAAGCTACGAACTTGCAACAGAAGAAGAAATTCAGGTCTAGGTTGTTAACTGACAGTATTTTATGGTAAAAAATATGGCTTAAAATGTATTTTGTTACTTTTTAACAGCAAAATATGCCTGTCAGAGCTGCATCACCAGTATTCTTTCTGTTTTCATGAACTTAAAAAGTTAAAATACAAAGTAGGCAGAAATTTGGTAACTATACCTCTTGTTCTTCCCAGAAGACACTGTGAGAGCGTGAGGTTTCTCTTTCAGTTCACAACTGTGGTTTCTATGTAAAACACACAGCCAAGTGCCTGATAACCAATTTGACCAATTTTACCATTTTTCTTATAAAATACGTTAATAACAAATGAATGGAAGTAATTATTTATTGTGGAAAGCATTTGTTAGCATACTGGTGGTTTCTGACTGATTCTGTGGTGCTGTTAGAGGAGAGTGCTGGAGAGATGCGTAAGTACAGCAGATGTGGGGGTGGATGAAGGATAAGTCTTGGGTTCCTACTGAGCTCTTTCTCCTGTGTTAACCCAGGTTTCCCACCTCTCAGCCTCTGGGTCCCAACGATCTGTTTGGCCTGGTGTGGTTTCATCATCTGCAATGGCTCCTCAGTGGGCTTTCTTAGCTATCTTTGTGCTGTGGAACCCACTCAGCAGGTTCTGTGCCCCTTTTGTTCATCTACTGGTTTAAAGCCAGCAAGTCACAATAATCTGAATAATGGATGACCTTTGGAAAACGGAATAATCAATGATAAGATAAAAGCAGCCATCTTCTCTATTGCTAGTTCTGAAGTAGATACCTATTGTCTTTTAGTAGCATTACAGAGGGTGCCCTGGGGCTCAGGCAGCTGTAAGAGCAGACAGTGTTACAGTTCTGAAGGTTGGGTATGCCTCCACCCTGGTCTTTGGTTCTGTGCTGGACCAAAGATCTCTGCAAGACCAGATAATCTGGCCTTGTTTGTTGTATGTATCATACACATGGCATTTTGTGTACGTATGTATATCCAGACACATACACATGCTGTATATGCTTGTATATTGATCAATAAAATACACAGACAATACATCTAGAATAACTGGTTTTTCTTCAATGTATGTTTCAAAGTCCTTTGCATCACACGTAGAAATGTGTAATTGGTACCTAGGAGTCTGCTGCTACAAGTTGCATGTATACAGAGTTATGTATTGCGCAGGTCATACCAGGTGGAGGGAAAGCATGCAGTGTGGTTAGGCTGAGTGATTTTGTGGGATCAGTAGCATGTGTGCAGTGGCTGCTTTTCCTCAAGCATGCATGTCAACAATTGCAGCCTGTGGGCTCATAACCAGTCTTTGAATAAGATCCTATTTCTGAGGCTACACTGACACTGTATATCTTGCACATGCAACAGGATCCATGATGCTATGTGTCTTTTAAAACTGACATTTCTTCTTTGTACTGCCATAGAGTTGGAAATGAGACTTAGCTTAGGAATTCATTGGGACAGACAAATTTTACTAAGAAAGAAGATGGGATGGCAAGTTTTGTCGTCAGACGAAAAACTGTGCCAGGGAGAAGAAAGAAAAACGAGGAATTAATTCCCAGTTCATATCTAAGCGCAGAGATTCAGCTAAAGGACATAATTTCAGAATGAATGTTATTCTCTGCTGTCAACACTCTGTCTGTTGGCATTATGTCCGTATACAGCTTGATTGGCTTTAACTTATACGTCTGAAGTTGTAAAGTAATTTCTAATACACTGAAAGGTCTTCTTTGGGTGTTGACTTCTGCTCAGGTATAGTATCAGAAGGCATGCAGAGCTACCTTTTCTGTGAAGTCAACAACTTCCCTAATTTGATTTTAGTTTCAGATGGTCATGGACAAGTGGCAGCTATTGCTCTGGTGAGCAATGAGCACGTGCCATCCTTAGAGAGGAGTCACCTTTTCAGCATGGGATCAGTGGAAGAATGAATGTTTTGCACAGCAAAATTGTTTCATCCTTCACATTGATGGATTTGAAGCAGGTAACAAGGCCTTCATTTCATGTATACAGTCTCTGCTAATGGATGAGTAGCTTTTTCTTTGCTAATATGGCTCTTACAAATGTTCTAATGCCATTAGCACTAGAAATCATTAGAAAGCATCACTAATCATATTTAGGGCGATATTTGGACCTCACCTTGCTAATGGGTGCCCACCTCCTAGAGTTCTTGAAAAACAAGAAAATTGTTTCTGTTTGTGCATTTTTAGCTCCTTCAAATTCAGCTTGGTTTTGATCCCTTTCTAAGAAGATTAGATATGATTTGCATCCTATTTATCAATCACACGATATAAACAATGAATACTTTGTGCTCCATTTAAGTGTAACAGCAATATTCTCCTTGTTTCTTAAGTATTTATTGATTTTCTTTTTTATCAAATGGGAAACAACGCTTAGCTAATATATTGTTGTGTCATATATAGTCAAGCTCAAAAACTTAAACGTTGAAACAAGTGCCTGCAATAAATCGTGCACAGTTCTTCTAACCTTACTGGTTTTTTTCCCCTAAGTAAACAGTATAACTTTTATAATTTACCATGACTTTAATATTAGCTTGCCTTGAAGAGGCTGTGTTACTTTGCAATTCTGCACACCAGTTTTAGCACTTTGGAGAAGGTACTGAACTTGTTAGTGGAAAATCATATTAAGCTCAAAAAGCATAAGCTATAAAATAAAAGACAGTTGTCTCTTCTGGAATTTTGGCTGCCTGCCTTCTGGATTTGCTTGTTGGCAGCCTTGAAAACACTGGTGTAAATCACTACCAAATGGATATAAAAATTCCATCTACCGGTAGTAATTGTTATATTGACGTTCAAGCAGATTTCTGTGCAAAGGGAAAAAACCTTCATATTTTCGGGGAACCCATTACTTACAGATTATAACATTGTAGGCCTGCTTTCTAAAATGATACTAAAAACACTAGTTACCGACACAAGTCCATATTTGTTTTGTACTTTATCTTCAGCTGACGACAAATATTATTCCTGAAGCAGTTTTAGGTAAAAATAGTTGTGATAAAGATGAACCCTTGTTGCAAAGTCTATTGCACTGACAATTCCTAGTATCATTTACATTTGGTAGCCATCCATCCTCTGGGCTGCATGTCACTTGTTTTCTATAACTGACATGTAGCTTCCTGAAAACTATATTTAACTGTTCTCTTTGGGACATCTATAAACTGCAAAAAAGCTGCCCTGACCAAAAAAAAAAAAAACCACAAAAACAAAACTAGAACATCAAGAACATCAGCTAGTACCAGACTAGCAATTGTGCTCATATAGCTTTATACTCCTCCGGCACAAAGACCAGTTGGCAGTCCAGTTAGCCACCATAGGCACGTGTGAGGCCAGTGGGATTAGACCTCCTCCCAATGGCAATGCCTACATTGCTCCCTGAAAACCAGCCCTCTGGGGGTGAAGAACACAGAGCAATTGAATCCTTGCAGGAAGGAAATTGCAGTGGTTGGCTGCAAATGGAAGGGGGTGTTCTCTAAAATCTTGTAAAAACACTAATTGGAATAGGAGGCAGTTGTGACTTTGTAATTGAAGAATATACTGTGGTGGGAGGTTTATATTTAGGATTTGGCTTGCTTGGCAAGTGAAGTCGCTTTGCAGCTTCTTGCTCTTAATGTCTGTCACAACAGAACCGACTCACCATGGCAATGTGTGGCTCAGTTGCCTGTAGATGATCTGGTTGCAATAAAAAAAGTGTTGCAGAATCAAATTGAGTATAGTTTTGGGTGCCTCATAGTTGCTAGTTCTGTTAGCTGTTTGCTAGCACGTATGGAAAGCCTAATGTATATTCAGTCTGTGCATGGATTTGTATGTTCAGAATTCATTCAAAAAGCTGCAGTCTGACACCAAAATCCTCTTGGTGGCTTTGAAAATTCCTCCATAAATACATACAACATTTAAAAACACTGGAAAAAATGTGGATGCCTAAGCAAAAGAAAAGGGGCCTTATAGAAGGGAAAAAATGAAGATCTAAAACTTTCTGGTTAAGGCTAGCACTTTACATTGCTGCTAGGGCTATTCTTCATAAAACATCAGATGTTTTTCTTTTGTAATGTGTAAAAAGTAATAGAAAAGCATCTGTAAGGAATATCGAGAGGCAACAGGGTAGGCTAGAATTACAAAATTATTCTGTTTCTTGACACTTATGAGTTATTTGAGCAATGAAGAAAGTACCAAATCCTTTAGCTCATGATAATCACAAAAATCACAATTGCTGCCTTGTTACTATATAAATGTTTAACTGACCCTAATAAGTCCTGTACTGGATGAAACATTAGGAGCCAAACCATATGCCTGAAAATGCAAATGTCATAGTAAAGGACTGAAGGAATAGATCATAGTTTTCAAAACTTCAAATGAAAATCTCATTACAATTAGAAAACTCAGATTTCTTGACTATCATGTTTAAAATAAGGTATTTCTGCCCTAAAAACCACACCAAACACTGTCCATCACATCTGTGTAGCCTTATCCTCTTGAAAACAGTAATGTTTTACACTTTTTTTGAAAGTTAGTATTTACATAATGCTGGTCACCTTCCCTAGAACTTCATGTTGATTGTCTATGAAAAGCTCTCAGAAAACTCAGAAAATGGAAGTTAAGCTGCTGGTTGTGAGAGCTGTTCAGCTGCCATTAACTGTTATATAGAAGTGGCATTTCAGAGCAGCTGGGTGGTGCCTACTCACTAGCTCGACCTGGGAGAATACCTGGCTGTTGCCTGTATCCACCTCCACCATTTTGTTGGAAACTTTTAAATGGGAAACTCAATAGAGTTTCCAAAATGGTGTTACTGGTGCCATAACCAAAAGAAAAGAGTAGCAAATCAAACTTGTTTGCATTGACCTCTGAAAGTTCTGTCTCGACCCCCATCTTGCTGCGGACTCTCTTTCCAGCATCTCCCTTTTAACAAACTGAAGGTTCTATTTAATTTCAAAGTTGGTTTTTTTTTTTAATGCTGGGTTCTGATCCAACATCCCAGACTTCTTCCACTGATTTAAGTGGGACTTGAATAAAAAATGCACTTAGAAGAAATGGGCAACATATGTCTTGCTGATGCTCCTGCAAGAGTCAGTGGCAGTGGAGAGCTGGCTCCCCAGTGTGCAGGGCTGTAAACCCACAGGAGGGAGCATTAAGAGAAGAGAAATCGAGAGCCTAGAAAATAGTAGAACCAGCCATGGGCCAGGGGGCTGGGATTTGGAGTGGAGGTTCCTCTGTGCTTCCAGGTGATTGATGCAAACCTTGCTTTATATGCTTATTTTGGAGTGACTTTTAGGGAAATCTGGGAAGGTCTGTAAGTGAAAGGTCATTTACTATTTCTCTATTCTTCTTTTATGTAAACTATAGTTGGCTGCCTGATTTGCTACTGCTTTTACTGAATGCACAAAATAATTACACCTTCAGACAAAGATTTCTTTACTTTCTTCTCTACTTGTCTACCTGAGATCAAGTACAGGGTTGAATTAGTCTTCAAAATTATCCTAGTAACTGTTAAGGTAAACAGGAAGGGTTTAGGAATTGTTGATTGATCTTTGGGGATTTATCTGGGTTTTGGGAGATTTTGTGGCATTGATTTTTTTATTGTGTTTTTTGAGAGATGCACATGTTTTTTCAGTTTAGGCTGAAATCTTCAGCTTTTGAACTTTGAAATCTGTCTTCCACCACATGAATGGAGCATCTTGTGCCATTGGCTGATTATATATTCACTGGGTAGAGATTGGTAAATTTCAGCAGCCTGCTCTTTTCTCTAGCAATAGAATTGCAGTAAAGTGTATTTGATTTTGTTGCTGAATGTCATAAACTCTAGGCTTGATCGCTGATATGTTTGAACTCCCCACTTTTCCTTCAGATTTTTTCCATATGTAGCTAAAATGTTTCACTGTTCACCATTTTCAGCCCTCACATACTTCTTTTAACTTAGTTTTAATAACTGAAAATTGGGCATTCTGATCCCTAAGCACTTAAGGTGTGGAGCCGAGTTGTGAGTATTTCCTGTTAAAAGAATGTGGTGTGTTCTATCATTATAATTAGAGTTAAATGCAGGTTTAGTAACACAAGCCTCCTCTTACCAATAGTTTTTGTGTGGGGTCTAATGAAGTCTTCTGTGATTTGCAGAGTTAAATAGTGAAACGTAGAGCACGGAGATAAAAAGCAACAAGGAGATTTGATTACTGCAACTAGTGCAAAGGTAAAATGATGAAGCAAGGAGGACATCTTGATAACCAAATTTTAAAATATGACAGTGAGTAAAAGGCCTATCCTGTTCACCCACATGCTTGAGACCTTGACTCCTTAGGAATATCTTGTGTTAATACTGCAAGGTAATACTTTGGGGAGTGCTGGCCTGCTTGTCCTTTGTTACTGTTCTTTTGTTTTGTAGCAATGATAATTCTCACATGTATAAACAAAAGTGCCTGATACTGTATCCCATTCCAGAATTAGTGATGCCTTACGGAACAATGGGAACTGAAACAACACCATCAAACCTGTCACTTACTGAGCTTGTAGTTTACAAAAACTTGCCTAAAATAAATAATAAAAAGACAGATTTTGGGATGTTCTTCCTAAGAGAGAAATTAATTATGAATCTGAGCCAAATCTTTCAAGAGACTGCTGATTACATTCTTTTGAAATGTATATATATTTGTTTACTGGGTGACTCTCCTCAGCAGAGATGTGAGTGTCAGCAATGGAGAGATGAAGGTTTACGATAAGGAAGAGAAGATGGGATAAACTGGAGTTGAATGGAAGAGCAAAGATACATAACAGACATAGAGTATATCTCTGGTAGTGAGGACTCCCTGTTAGAGAGAACTGAGTAATTGACAGCTCAGCTGTTTCGGAAATTAATGTTGTGCTCCCTGCCAGGGTCAGAATTAGAATTACATGTTAAAGACCTGACACGGATATAATCTCTGAGAAACAAAAAAACTTATTTGCTCATTTGCAGTCTCCTGACAAAAGACACTATCTGCTGGAGTTTGTCAGGGATAGTGATGAAAAGCTGGGGCATCAGGACTTTGCAGTCTAGATGACTGTCCTGCTTCCAGCCAGGGCAAGGTTAACTTCGGCAGTAGCCAGGAGGGGCCATGGCCTATTCTATACCACCTCATGTCATTGCTGAGGGCAGGGAAAGGGAAATCTCTGCTAGGGAACAGGAGTTCCTTGCATTGGAGGGGAGCAATCCATTATTCTCGATTGTCAGGTGTTTTTTTTCCTTGTGAATTGTTTCTTTTCTTATGCCCTCTGTCACTAGTATTGTTACTGTTACTGTTCATTTTCTTGTCTTATGGCTCGTTCCAGTAAATTGTTCCTATCCCAACCCTTGATTTTTGCCTTTAGTTCCTCCAATTCTCCTCTCCATCCCAACACAGGAGTGAGGGTGGAGAGGGGGAGCAAGCAGCAGTGTGGGAGCACTAAACTGGAGAACACCATTCCTAAAGCATGACAGTGACCTTCAGCAGAGTTCTGCTGGTCAGCCAAGTAGAGGGAAGGAATAACGGAAGACAGTGTGGAGAAGGTCACACATATAATCTCTCAAGCCTGGTTTAGTTAAATAGAAGAGAAAAATCAGGTGAGGAGGTGGGATGAGTTCCAATTGTAATTATTCCAGTTCAAAAAATGTGCTCTGTCCAGGTTTTGGTTGGTTACAGAGCCAGCTGTAGCCTCTAAGGTTGGCTTAGGCATAAGTATATATGTACACATAGGATTTTCTGTAACTGTACTGCTGGGGTGTTTTCTGTAATAATATATATGGCTGGTAAACAGATATTGCTAATTATATAGAGCTAACACACTTATTCACAAAGTTATTGACAAAAGGTGATCTGTATAGAAAACTTTACTGCAGAAAACAAGCTTGTATCTGTAACCAAAAGTTACTTTGGTTAAAATTAAAAAAAATTAAAAGCCTGTTCCAAAGAAAGGAAGAAATAAGTGTGTAACTAGGAGTTAAGTCTACACAACATTATCTACCTAGCAAAGTGATTACTTCTGAATGGGCTGATTTGAATATCTGAAGCTGTTCTGCCACATTCTTTGCTCCAGCTAACAGACTCAAAGTTCACTAGCTCAAGTGGAACATCACACTGACATAGCTACGCTACCCACGAAGGCTTTGATCGTATTCCCTACTGTGTCATATAAACTAAATTCTAGGATTACTGACTTCAAAGAACAAACTTTCATAAATATAGAGGTGAAGGCATTGGGTCACAGCAGTCTGAATGCTCGAGAGGTTTAGAATTGTATCAAGCCAAAGATGTGAACATTAGCTGGAGCTATCTGGATAGCAAAGATTATTCAGGGCAAAAAAACCCCATGGGGTATGGACTGTCCAGTAAGAAGTGCTTATGTTTAAAAGGGGACAAAGTGTAAGGATTGCAAAAAGTCAATGAATAGGTTTGAGAATATTACTGCAAGCCAAAGGCTTTTTGCTCATAAAAAGAAAGAAAATAAGTCGGAACCCTGAAAATCAAGGTAGAGGTTAAAAATAATCTCCTCTAGCTAAAGTGAAGGCATTTTTAACCTTAATTTGCAGTGAAGCTACCGGTAATGATGATCATGAGATTAATGACAGGACAAAGGTAATAATAAGGGCAGGGAAGGAAAAGAGATAACCCCTAAGGTGAAGAAAATGTACTCTAAGAGAGGGGAAATAATAGTTCTTGTCCTAAGGCTGAAATAGGGTATGTGGGTGCAGAGCTAGCTTGCCCAACAGCATGGTATGGTAAGGCACGAAATGGTGTGGCTTTTCACCAAGAAAAGGATAAAAGTGTGCCTATGGAAGTCATGATGGAGTCATGACTAGCAAAGAAGGGGAAAATAAAAGGATTCACCCAGCTCTCCAACAGTTACCTCCACTGGAATGGAATCAGCTTTGGGCAAAAATCAGGATAAACAGATGCAATAGTATTGTGCATGAATTTCAGGGCAGATCATGTGCCCAAACACTGCACTCTTTGAGAAGATAGCTAAATGCATAAATTCAATGGAATTCATGTATTTGAGATTCAGAAAGACATTTGACACAGTGCCAAGTAAGAGTTAATTCTAGAACTGCAACATGATACATTTATTGCAGAGTATATTGGCAGGGAAAAATAGAGTTGGAGCGAGGTCATTGGTAGAGACAGAGAGATTTTTCTGGACTGCTTAATATTTTCCAATCGAGTCAGCAACAGAAACAAGGCTGATTGAAACAGAGTTTGGTCAGATTAAAAAAGGGAATTTGGAATAATTTCATATGTGAATTGGCCAAATTTCATCCACCAACTATTGGATCATATAATATCTTTTTCTGCTTTAGGTTAAGGAGCACCTGATGTGATTGCTCATTGTAACTGTATCTATTTTAATCTCTTTAACCTTTTCTACTGTCACACCATATGTCATTTTCTCTAATCCTTGAGAAATTTTTGTGGCTGTCATCAGAACCTACATTTTCAACACCCTGAAATATTTTTAATTCAGTTGTTTTTCCAGTGTTCCTAAATACTAAAAATAATTGCAACTTTATATTTGTAGACCAATTTTTATTTGATTGTTGTATGCAAAATACCCCAGCGTCTGACTCAGCCAGAGTTATGTGTTCTCTGACCTTCGTAACATCTCCATTCCTTCACTTAACTAATGGACTGGACAATGCTTATAATCCATAAATAATGTTGGAGGTTCTTCATGTTCTTCCTTCAGAAGAACAAACCAGAAAGAAGTATTGAACACTCCTGAATTAACAGCATTTCACACACACTTGTAGTTGAAGAAAGAATTTACCTTTATTTGTGCAGAGAATGAAAATACAATCATTTGAAAAGGTTGCATAAAACATGAATGCAAGCACAATAGAGAATGTGCACATTGGCATGGGCTTCAGTACTCTTCAGGGCACCATAACTCACAGAGCTCTGTTTAATCCATTAGGCTATCTAGAACTGCCATTTCTTGATGAGAGTTTGGGACCAATTGAGTTTTTTTTTTTCAAAATTTGCCCAGGGATTCAAATATTTAAAAATATTTTGGTTGAATTCTCATCAAGGTATTTTGAAATGTAATAGAGATGTTCACATTTAATAAATAATGGATGAAAATTCAAAGGCAGGCACATTTTACTTAAGCTTCCAGTTTCACAAATCTGCCTGTTTCCTTGCCTCTCTTTCTCCCCCCCCCAATATCTCTTCCTGCCAAACAATATCTCTTCCTGCCAAAAATTATTTTGGGAATTGAAGTAAAACCAGAGAGCTGTAGTCAGATTGCTGAAAGCATATTTTGCTATCAAATGTTGCATTACTGAATCATCTCACTCCATTTTAGAGATGTGAAAGTACAGAAGATAGGTGTTTGGGATAGATATAAAAATTGTAACATTTTTGGAATGTGGTCTGAGAAAGTTTTGCAGTGTGCATTTGGAAAGATTCAGTATTTCTGAGTGAAGGTACTGTGGGTGAGTTATGTAGGTCATCTCCAAGAAGCCGCGCATTTCACACCACATCTCTGTAGATGCCTGATATTTTACAGCAGCTTATTCGTAAAATATTTTAGTAAGTTTTAAAGTTTTATTGTTTCTATTTCTGTCTCTGCCTGTAAAGCCAAGCTCCATTAATACTACAATTCCAACTATAAAGAATTCTGTGAGAGGAAGGGAACTTATAAATAATGCATTTAGAAACCTCTAAAAAGGATCTTCAGAACTTTTGGCACTTGTTAAAGCAGAATATCTCATGATCAGTGACAGACAGATTTTTTTTTTTTTTAACCATAGACAGGTAGGAAGAGCTTCCTGTTTTCTTTAATTAAACTAAATATTTTGTTTGCAGCCTAAGCAGTTCATTAGGTTTATCAGTAGTTTTTATTCTGAGCAGGCTAATTCCATTTATGAGATTCATAGTTTATTTTGAGGAGAGAAGAGTCAACTAGGGGAAGGCATCACCCTGCTCACAGGACTGGTGTCTGAATCCTCTGTGCATCCAAAACTACCGCAGCTGGGTCCCAAGTTCCTATCTGCTGATACTCTGCAGAGCATCATCTGTAGCTCAAGGGATGATTCAATCACCAGGTTTTATGCATTGCAGCCTATAATTGTATTATTGTATATGGAAATCTAGGAGGAACTGCCTCAAGTTCAACAGTAGTACCTCCTCCCCAGGAACTTTCCCAACAGGCTTTGTTGTTTTAAATGGATTGCTGGTGGTTTAATCAGTTCTTTTTTCCTGTGGATGTTCCTCCTGCTCTGAGTGCTCAATTCAGATGCAATATGATGTCCTTTCTCGAATGGACTTCAAGGCAGGAGCCTGTTTCTGTCAGGGGACACAGGAGAGAGAAGTCCCACTGCTTTTCTTCTCTCTAATGTCTTTTCCTCTTCTAGACATCAGCCACAAGGTTTCCATCTTTTCAGTTCCTGCAAGTGTAAGACTGTAACTTAGCCATTTGGGAATGATTCCTTTGAATCCAATTCTTCCCCGGGGCATCAGTGGGAATCCTCACCCGGGACAGACCTCTTAGATATGTGGAAGAGTGCTCACAGCATGAAAAATCACATCATTTTATGCTTCCTTCTGCATTAACTCTAACACTTTATGACTTTCACAAAACTCACTACTCAGAAACCAAATTTAGGAATCAGAAACAACTTTAATGAATAGGCTGTAAAAGATGTAAAGTCCCAATAAGATAAGAGACAGTCTTTCTGTCAGAGCAAAACTTTCTAGTGGTTGAAAAGTCTATGGAAACATGTGCTTAAATCCTGTGCAGCTTCACATTTAGATCTAGATGTTGCTCAACGTAGCTTGAAGAATTTCAAGAATTCCTGGCTGATTTTCACCAAAGGAAAAACAAATCTTTGACTTCTTTTGTCTCCTTCTCTTTCTTTTATTGTAGACATCCTGAATGCTTTTCTTACTTTTTTCATCTTGCATAGCATTTCAAATCTTTTGAAGAATTTCAAATTCTTTTCTCTGTTGCATTCCCATAAAAGTTAAACATCTCCTGTCATTTGCACAAGGTATAGGCAAAAGAGAATAAAATTCAATACAACATTCAAGTAATAACTTTGTTTGACAGTGGCTGCTGTCAACAAACCTGGTGATCTTGAAGGGGAAAGCTGGAGACTGGACAAACAGATAAAAAAGGAAGTGAAGTGAACACTTTCCCAAATTCTGTGGTTGTTAGATGGCTTGGCACAAGTAACAGATTTCTTTTTTTGGTGAAGTTCCTGAATTGCAGTTCAAGAGTTTTAAGCCAGGTCCTGCAATTTCTGTCTTTGGAATGTGCTTTGTTCTCTGGTGGGCTCCTGAGGTGATGCACCCACTGCTAGGATGGACTTTAAAGTTGTAATCTGGTCTTTGTGGGATCAAAGGCAACCCATCAAAATGAAACTCTTGAGGATAAGTTCCTTGTTCTGCATCTTGCCACTTGCACTCCTGCCCACTGTAAAACCATTTACCACATGATCAAAGTCTTTCCGTGGCAAGTGACAAAAATTGAAAAGTGGGATTGAGAGCCTATAAAAGAAAAGGTAATTTAGGGTTTTTAACAGAAACAACTTTATTATGTTGCCAAAGAATTTAAAAAATTAATCTTCTTGGGTCTGACTTGGTTCTTGCTTGCCTGTGTTGAGATGCTTTGGAGTATTCCAGCTGGTCCTTCACTGCTCATTAGAGGTTGATTAACACAGCAGTAAAATATCTTTGATGTTTTGGAAAGAACATATAAGTTGCTTATTTTGTATTAGATACCTTTCACACTTCAGTCTTGATTACTGCTAAAATTAGTACTGAAAAGAATTCTGTGTTTTCAAAGAAATAGGAATTGTCATGGATTTTTTTCTCTTTGGTATTATGTAGCAGGTTTTATTCAGTTATAGCTGCAAATTTGCAAATGGATTGAACTTGTAAAGCAGTGAAAACCTAAGGTTTTACAGAATTGAAGACTTCTTTTTCTTCATATGTAATGCTTCCCTGGTCATCCATGATAGTGTTTTCAATATTGAAAGTGACTCTAGCATCATTTTTCTGCATTACTTTCTATGTGATTGTACCTGGCCAACCTTGTTTCTTCACTTCATTTTCCCAGAGGGCTCAGAGAAAGTTGTGTGCTTTGATGAATGACAAAATAGATAAATATATTAAAACGATAAGCTCTTAACAACAACAATAAAAAGACAAATACACAAAAGGGGTAAATCATATAAATAACTCCTAGAGATCTGTGTTTCAGTATTGCCTGGTGGATAATGGCATTTCCCAGTGGTGCATAAGTTCAAGGTAATAGTCTGTCTGTATCATCCAAATGCTTTAAAGACTTTAAGAAGAGGTAAAAGACAACAGTAATTTTCAGATTAGTCAGAATGGTGTTATTTTCTATATCCTTGCATTTATAAATTCTGCCAAGAAAGAGTTTCTGTTGTAATTAGTTGTCCAAGGAAAGGATTCCCAGAGGAGGAATCTTATTTTAAAGTGCTAAAAATTGACATGGAGGAAATTGCGTAATAAGAATTTCTTTGAAGATAAATGCCAGAATTGAAACCTTTCTGACATCGTGGGGACCATTTATTCATGTAAACAAAGAGGTGCAGATGATTGTTGTGCAGGGATATTGAGATATTTTAGAAGAACTCTCAGAAAATGTGGCTGGATGAAGCTGAGGCTGATTTTTGTTTGTTCCTTTGCTGGTTGCGGCCTTATGTGATTTCTTATATTGTTTCAAGCACAATGAAACTTTTAAAACAATCGGATGTGGCCACCATTGAAAGAAATATTCCCTCCAAAAGCAGAGTGGGAGGTTCAAGTAGCCTAGCTTAGTCGCTGCCTTATCACTTTTCTAAGCATTTGGTCATGCCAAGGTTCTTGCCTATGCTGAATTATTTACTCAATCAGTGAACTCCTTACTGAGGCAACAGGTACTTCTAGAGATGTGCCCTGAGCAATCAGCTTTTAACTTTATTGATTCTCTAAAGAGTCATGCTCAGATGACCTGGCTGTCATCACTGTCCTAAGGAATGCCCAGAATACAGCAGGAATCTCAGATTGCCTCTGTTGACCCAGAACTCCTGATGTTCCATGGCTGTAAAAGAGTAAAAGCTCTCATCCAAGAACTAAGAGTTAGGAGGTAAGAGTCCGAACTGCCAACATTTTTATCTCAGGGAATCCCTGACTGCCTGGTGATCACTGGTTTTTCTGAGGGAGAACTCTCCCATCTTCAAAGCTGAGCTGATGCAAGGATTTTCTTAGGGAAGAGTAAGAAGCAGATTTTTTTCAAACTCACTAAAGCTCTTAGAAAAGGTAGTTGGTTTATTGATTCTTCCCTTTTACCTGTGCTACCCTATTCTTACATCTGAGTACGAGGCCCTCACTCCTGGTGGAGTTAGGAAGAAACTCAAGGGCTGGATTAGCTCAGATCTCCATACCCATAAAAGAGAATTATTTCTTCTACAGTGTGACTTCAGTGAATGGCAGGCTCTGCAGCAGCACAGAGATCTTTTTCAAATCAGGGCACGTTCTCACTCACCCTTTCAGTATGTCCACCTGCGGACAACATCTTAGCCATGAGTACACAGCACGCTGTTTGTGAAAAGCCACAAATTTGCTAAATTAAAGCAAATTACTTTCAAAGCATGCAAGGGCACTAATTTTCATTGATTACTCAGTCATGGCCAAGTGTCAAATTTCATCTGTTTTTGCTGTAGTTCTTCTGGAAAAAATTTGGTTAGAATCACTCTCCCATAACCTAAAAATGGTTGCAGGGATTTTGCTTTGACTGTAAGGGGATAAAAAAACCTCTCTTTAGGCATGGAAAACTTCAGCCTGAACAATGAGTGATTCAGAAGACTGTGGTTGTGGGGAAAAATGGACTTTTAATTGGCTTCATTTTGCTTATGTAACCATTTGGCCCCTGCTAAGCGGCTATTCTAACAATAATTTTGCTTACCAATGATACATAGTCTCTTCTGAACTAAGGTATCAATAGCAACAACAATGTGCTATAGGCCTATATATATAGGCTTGTGTTTGTATGCAAACTTTAAAAATGTCCGGCAAAAATTTGTGGAAGAAAACCCTTTCCAGAGACCTTCATAGAAAGACATTGTTCTGGCTCAGGAAATCCTCCAGCCACAAGTGGCTGGAACTTGGGAACATATTCTGAAAAAAACTAGATTTTCTGGGTTAGATGGAGCTTTGATCCAGTTCACTCAGACTTGGGTGAACAAAACAACAGTAGCGTGAAGAGAAGCTTCCTGTGAGAAGATTGAATGTTTACTGCTTTGTCCTAAGTTCCATGGAACAAAAACCCAGACTTCACCCTCCTGCTGTGGCTGCTGTCATTGAAAACATCCTGAGAGCTTTTAGCACCCCACTTTGGAGTTAGACAGACATGCTGAGTCTGTTCTCACTAAGCTCCTGCACAGGATGTCTGGAGAAAGGTCTTGTCTTTTTGTGGCTTGGTGAAGATGAGGAGTTGTTACTTGGGTTTGCAGCTGGCTTTGCTTTTAAACAATTCAAACTGGTTAATCCAGCTGGGTCAGCTGCAGTGGATGAAGCTAAGCAGAAAGGCTTAGCACTGAAGTTCCTGTTAGGGAAATACTGGAGGTGGCAGATAGAAGAGGCAAGCAAGTGATGCTCTTATTCTGACTGGTCATGAAATGCTTTCCATTGACATAGTCAAATAGATTAACCCACAGGTCTCAATAATTAGTTTGTAAAGAGCTGCATGAGAAGGGGCTGGTTTTTAAATGTGGTAGTCCCTCACACCATGGGGAACTCATAAATGTAAATATTAAGTCAATGTTGACATTGAGACAACTGGAGTCACTACTGTGGGCTTGTCAGCCTGGCCGAACAAAATGTTGGAAATGTGACTCAAGAGGGAATTAAACAGCAATAAAATACCTAATGTCAGTTCACAGAGGTGAGACTGAGGTAAGGGAAAAGATAGTTTACAATATAGTTTGGTAGAAAATTTGTGTTCTTGCATATATTGTATAATTTACAATATAATTCATGAAGTAAATTCACAGCCTCATCAAAACCTGTCATGAGCTTGTGAATTTGCTTGCTAATGATTGCTGTAATGATACAAGGTGTCTAGTATTGTTTTTCCTGACTGTTTTAGTTTTGACATAAGAAGAGTGTAAAACCCCTATGATCTGTAGTCCATGAAATTAACAGGATCAGATCTTAGATCTGTGCAGTTTCTTACCTTTTACCAATGGCCCAAAGAGTAAAGTTGCAGTTTAACCAAGAGACCAGTGAATGAAAAGCCCCCAAGGGAAGTTTTATGGCAGAAAGGGGTCAATCAGATACTTTTGGTTCTGGTGTGGCACTCTACCCTGGTGCAATGTTGGCCACATTTGTCATAGTACTCTGCAGTCCAAGGAGAGAGCTGGGAATCGTGGTGGCTAATGGATTAACTCAGGCTGCCTGTTCAATTGTCTAAGTAAATGTGAGCTGAGCCTTCAGCCTTGCGTCTATAATAAAGGAGACCTTACGTGGTGTGGGGACTTTCTCATGTTTGTACTTTGCAGAGAGACTCCTGTGCCAAGTCCGTCCTTTTCTAGCACTTGTCATTCAAGAAAATGTTGCATATTGGTTGGGTTTAGAGTTGAGGCATGACAGTGATAATAGTATTCATTTCCATCTGCTGAACTTATCCTGCTGAGCACCAAATAAATCCAGATCCAGTCAAATGAGAAAGGCCTCTAAACTGCTGACTGGGGCCTTTACCTTCCAAGGAACTGCTTACTGTAAAACACTGAAGTGTTAGGAGGAGGCAATAGCACAAGCACTTTTCACAGGGGAGAGACTGCCTCTACTGGCAGGAGAAGTGGAGCCAAGAGGGCTTTAAGAGGAGTAACTTCCTATGTGCTACATTTAATGAAATAAAAGCTCTAGACACAACAGACAGTCCCACGTAGGTAAAAATAGACCCAGCTTTAGGAAAACTGTGGTTGTGCACCCAGGTTTGGAGCATAGTGTCCATGCAGATCATAAGCTCCCTGAGCATTTTGACCATTGCAACCTTCCCTATGAACTCTTTCTTTATGGATCAGAAGGGTTAGGGAGTATTAATGCTGTACAGCAGCAAGTCTCACTAGGAAGGCATTTCTAAATTTCAGTAAGCAGGACAAATGGTTGTCACTGGCTGCCTGCATGGGAGAGGTGTTAAGACCATAAGTTTTTGGGGTTGGTAGACAACCCCCCAAAACTGCAGGAAGTGGTGAAGAAGGCTCAATGAATTATGTCCTTGTAAAATCATAACCACCACCAAAAATGGATTTAGTTGACAGCTCAAATAAAAGCATTTATGGGTTTTTTGAGTCCTTAGTAAACCAGGAGACAAAAGAGTTCAACTTAATGACAAATCAAATCATTTGAACTTCTGCATTGTTTGAAGGTCCAATTTTTTTTCGCCAAAAAAATCAGTTAAATCACAAAGAATTTTGACTGATTTAAACAAACATTTTTTAGAGAAAAGCATTTCTTCAAAAAAAGGTCATACTTTTTAGTCAACAGAGCACTATAAACAAGCCAAGTAAACTCATTAATATGTTATGCAAAACTGTGTAAAGACTCCATCAGAGAGTGATATTCCCTTTTGAGTATCTGCTCCATCTGTTTGAAAATGTGAGCAAGAGCTTAGATATGAAAATAAACTGAGGGGTTTAAGGCCCCTCCCTTCCCTGCCCCACAAACATTATGAAGCTAGACAGTTTAATCCAAGTAGTCTAGTATCCAAGAGCTCAGAGCCCATCTACTGATCTGCAAGATTTCTGCATTTATGGTCTGGTTTTGTTTGTTGCCATGGAGTCTAATAGAATATTTAGATGTGTGACCATTGGGCAGGATGTTTGTGATTGCAGCACGTGGCTGCTTGCCTTCTCCATGTGGAGAGGAGGCTGGGCCTGCATTCCAGCCCTACAGCTCTCTCTGGATTCTGGTGTAGGGCTTAGGTCCTAGTCTTCCACCACACTGACCAGTGTAGTCTCAGCTAGATTAGAAGGTTGAATTCCAGTTTGAGTGTCACCAGCAGAGCTGCAGCACTGCAGACCAGCACACCCAACTACACTGTGTGATGTCTCAGTCACAAGAACCTGGCAGAGATCAGGCGAGCATAGAGTGGTTCCCATGAGGAAACACAGCAAAACCTCCCTCTTTCCTGCCTTCAGAACTGCCATTCACAAAACTAGTTTCCAAACCTCCTGACAACCACAATTAAAACATTATTTAAAAAAGCAACAGGTTATTTCACAATAAAAAATGTCATCTTTGGAAATATGTTTCCTTTTGATTATACATAGAGAAATAAAAATATGGCAGAGTCCCATATTTGACATTTCAAGCTGAAGATATTTACATTAAGGAGAAAGAGGAAAAAGAAGTATTGCATCTCCAGCCTGCTGTTTCTTCAGATATGCCATCAGTTTAAGCTCAGAGACATCTCTTAAGGAACCGTCACTTACATCAATGTCTGTAAAAATCAACAAAATGGAACTGTCAATTATTTAGAAGTGTAGATGCAGCAGCTGGTGAGCAGTTTGCTGTGTGGCATTCCTCACGAAGAGAGGTGCCAGAAATTTACTGCCAAAACACTTCAGCTAAGTGATCTCAGATGAAAAAATGACAGCTTCTGCTAATGAACAGTCAGTGCTGTGAGCATAAACATTCATCATAGTCCCAGAGTAGAAGGACTGTGGTAGTATCTGGCTTTGCAAAGCCTTTTATTTGCACCCAGTGCATATTTAGCCCAGTTATACTCTGTGATGGTTCTGGGGCTGGTGTGTGTACCATGAGAAGAAAGAGCAAAGGGCATCTGCTGACAAGGACACAGCTCAAATGCCTTGGTAACCTTTTCTCAGAGAGTCTTAACTTTGCTCCAGAAGCAGCTGCAGGGAGGCTCGCTGTATCCACAGCTCCTAAGGAAGGCAGTGAAGATCACAGGAACCATCCCATGTTCTGCCCCAGCCACAAGCAGCATCAGATTATCTGGGAGAAGAGTGCCATAACCAGAACAGTGTTGTCCTCTGGGGGCCTGGCATCT
The DNA here is from genome assembly GCF_027477595.1 of Haemorhous mexicanus. Lineage (NCBI taxonomy): Eukaryota > Metazoa > Chordata > Aves > Passeriformes > Fringillidae > Haemorhous > Haemorhous mexicanus. Next base: position 34,291,341 of record NC_082344.1, on the reverse strand, counting down.
GCCATGACACATGGTAAGCTACAAGGTGTAAAGGTAAAATTGCCTTCAAGAGCCACTGCACTCCCCTGTTTTCTGTTAACTGCCCTAATCTCTTTTTTAAGTAATTTCAACTTCTGGTTTCCATATGGGAAGGACACTGTATCATCATGCACTCTGTGGGAAAAGGCCTTCCTTTATCTTCATGGCATTCAGAATGAGTTTCAGGTGATGTGCTTGTTTGGGAATATTTCTCTGTGACTGCAAATGAATTATTAAGACTGATGCATCTACTTTGTTTTAAACCTAAAGCATTAGATCAGATTATGCACTGCAGCTACCAACAAACTAGAGTGTTCTACAGTAAATACCTTCTAAAGAAAGAAGACAGCCGTGGCTGTGGAGCTAAAGGTTTAGTGTCTTTATTTGTGGGAAGCCCAGGTTAACTGGCACAAGTAACATCCTGACAGTGCCAGAAGGGGCCTTTGCAATGCCTTCCAGTCACCTCCAGGAGACAAACACACAAATGTCTAGGAAATGAATACCGGCCTGGAAGAGATTTGGTATCTGCAGAAGAATTTTCTACAGCATTTGAGAAAAATAACTAGAAATTGTACACATCATCTGGATGTGAGAAACCTTGCAAAAATATCCTGGCTCTGAAGGGTACAGGCCATGGTGGGCAGTCATGCCTTGGGGTTTAGGTGCTTTAGAAAGTCACTGAGGCTGACAGGCCAGCTGGGACTACACTTCCCACCTGCCAGAATCAGATTTCCTTAGGATTCCTGATTGGCATGGAGGGAAGTATATTCAAAATTGTAAAATCAAGGAGAGACATTTCACTATTTCCTTAAAAGAACAGATGGAACCAATAAAGCTGATCACCCATGCCAGGGATATGAACCCTGGCAAATAAAAGGGTTAATGTTGATGGCCAAAAAAAAAAAAATCCCTGCCCCCTCAGAGGGGGCAGAGGTGAATGACGCTTCTCTCAGTTTTGGTCTACTGCAAAACCTGTGTTCTCATTTTAATCAGGTTTTGTCAATCCACTGCTATAGCCCCCTGTCATAGTCCCCCTGCCAGAGGGGAATATAGCTAAACATAAATAGTTTGCATCTAATTTAGTCAGACATGACTCAACAACTTGTCTTTTATCATTAAATACTATCCATTTCATGCCTAGCCTTTGGGGTTTTATTGTACTCTTACAATTCTTTACTTGTGATTTTACTAAAATCAGGCATGATTTTAGTCAGTCTGACATAAAATGCAGATTGGATAGGTAATATTAGCCTGTTCTGTGCTCAATCCACTGCACATGGAAAAATGTTGGTAAATAATATAATGGCTCCTGAAGAGGACTGCACATCCATCCATCCATCCATCCATCCATCCATCCATCCATCCATCCATCCATCCATCCATCCATCCATCCAATCTAAAACATACAGAAATGTAAGGATCTAACATAGAATTTGTACTGCAGGGTAGGTTTCTTTCCCAATGTCTCTGTATGAAGTCACCAGGATGTGCTGTCCTTCCATGTGTCTCACTGCTGTTGCTTTGGGAAAAATAACTCATTTTTTCAGTTTCATAAATAGCTGTCAGGTGAGGTAGTTATTAACTCATCTTCTCTGTTGTAGAAATATGTGGCATACCAAGTGTAGGTTGTTTCCTCTCTTTTTATCCAGACCAAGAATATTCCTCAGTTTCAAAGAGCTCAGACTTCCCCCAAATGTTTGTTTTTTCCATGCAATTCAGTCCTCTAACTTGAATGTCCCATGCATGACATCTACAGTCATCCTCTCTGAGGCACTGAGAAAACATAATTTTTTAGAGAGGCTTGGCAGAGAGTTCCCAATGGAACTGCCTGTGGCAGGCTTTTTCCCTGCAGCATTTGGAGGTATTCTCAGCAAAATGACAGCCTGTGGATGTAGGCAAAAATCCACACCAAAACAAATAGAGAACACCCCCCTCCAGATGCAGCAATGCACCTGAAAAGTGACTTTTCTTTGTGGGAACTGGGCTCATACACCTGCCAATCAGGTGGGCACCATAAAGTGCAGAGACTGGGAGTTAATAAATAATGTTTTACCAGTCTTATAGGCTTTTTCCTCTACTATAAAAATTCTTTATAATCCTTGCTATGTTTCTGGCTTTATTTATTCACTGCCATCTGCTCTTTGTCTCCTTTCACTTTTTCTGAGGCTTGCTTACCATCCTCCTGCTTGCTTGTGTTTTGGGGCATCCCCTTCCTGCTGCTTCTGTGCTCTTCCCAGTGGCCTGTTCTCCCCATGCTTTGCTGAGCAGTGGTATTCTTTCCCATGCATGTTTTATGTCTGTTGGGGTGTGTTAAGTTTTAAATATGGACATTTCTAGCTAATAGGGCAGAAGGAGGCAGCAGTCAATTTTCTTCACATCAATCGCTTGCAAAATCGTGTTTTCAAAACAAATGTGAAACACAAAAAGATTTATCTGAGCTGTCTGAGGTGATCCATTGCATCTTTTCTGTAGCTGTCAATTAATAGCAAGGCATTTGTTTGCTGTCTCACATCTGTCTTAGTTATAAAATTAATTTACCATATTTACCACAGCTATCCTTGCTTATGAAATTTTTGGAAGAACCACTAGGAGGAAGTAGAATAACTTTTGAATTTTATTGAAAATTAATCTAGTTTTTTAGACAATGGGAACCTTTTATTCTCTAAGTTAAAACAGAATGTATGTAGCCTGTTTCTAATTCACATTGTCTGTGAAATTGAAGCAATGGATTCATCTTGACTTTCATGTTTTTTGTCCCAAGTAAAAAAATGCTCTCCATCAATTGCCCATAATTTGCTGAGGTTGTTTACTGCTAAGCTTGTGTATGGTTGGAAATTAAACAAGCAGCATTGTCTAACACATGGCCACTATTCATATCTGGCAGGGCCTGGTTTTCTCATTGAAAAAGCATCACTGAAAAATTACCTCAGGTATAGTATTTTTCTTGATAATAAAAAAGTGCTCTCTTTTAGATCTCCTGTTGGGCAGAAAGTACAGGAGATAAGCAGGTGGGTTAGTATAAAACCAATCTATTCTACGCCTAAAACAGTAACTAAACTTGTTCTATGCAAGCAATTGAATATTAATATCATGAGGTGAGAAAATTAAGATCTCATATATTACTGTATGTACAGATATTCCAACAGAGCTTGATTGATTGATTAATTATTGCTACATCAAAATTATGGTGGAATGATTCCTAGTTTATAGAAAGAGTTTTTAAAACCAACTGTTATTTTGGGGGTTATATTTCTTGGATATCTATGTGAAATAACTTTAGAAAGGATTCATTTTCAGGTGGTTACTTCTTGATGCTTTCTGAAGACCTGACATTGTCAGAGCCTCTCATGTGAACACCTAAGGTGTGATGCACTGAGTGCCATTATTTTTTAAATTTTATTCACTTTCATGCAAAAAATATGGAAAAAGATGTTTTGTAAGTGAACAGACCACCACTTTTCCTTGCACTGAGCCATACAAGTACACAAATACCAGTAAGATCTCTTCAAGGCTGAATTTTCAGAAGCCTCTGAGTCAGACTGGAGCTGCTCCTGGTAGCACACTTGGTTGGTGGTGGCCTTTACTTTGCTGGCTGTGGCTATTTCATGTGGCTGGAAACATGTCCTGAAGGGGAACTACAGCTGCTTTACATTGCTGAGTGCTGTAGGAGAGCTCATTGTCTCTTTTTCTTCTCCTCACCTCCAACTGCTGCAACCCATCTATCATGGTAATTGATGTCTCTTCCTGAAGACCTTCATCTGGTGTCTCCTGTTCAGAGCCTGATCTTACAGGAGACGGGGAAGCCACAGCCTACAGACATCTGTAACAGATAATGCAGTAAAAATGAAGGATGAGGCACTGCCACACTTGAACACAGCCCTCCACCTGTCACGCTGTTCTCTCTTGATTTCTTTGTATTTCCTTTTCCCTGCTGCTGTTCTTGGAAGGGTTTGCCTTGCAAAGCTGGAGCCCAGCAATGTCAGTGTTGCTGCTCACCATACATGCTGGATGCTCCTATTCCCAGTGGCCCACCAATGGGCCTCAGGATGGGGCACTGGTTGGCTGCATCAGGGGGTGAATGGTGCTCAGTCCTCCCTGTGGCTGGCAGCCGTGAGCATGTGGAATCACGGCAGGCAGGCTGCTGGGTAGATGAAACCTGTGTAATCTGCAAACAGCCTTTGACAAGCTGCTGGGCGAGAAAGGGCTGACAGCAAGGCAGGGGGAGTAGCAGGTTTTATCTTCCACGTGGCAGCAGTCAGTGATAAAATAGCAGTGGGATTTATGTCCCAGGATCCGACTTGTCCAGGGAGAAACACTTCATGGGACAAACAGCAGTGTCAACAGAGCTTGTGTGTGGAATTTACATTTCTGCATAACCCAAGAATACCAGCACAAGGTAACAGCTGACATCTAAGCACAGCTTCCTTAGGCCTCCATAGGTTTATCTTGATCTTATACCCTTTGCAATTTGCCCTTGGGCCTGCATCTGTAAATTTATCTTTTGTAAGACAATGTGACCTAGCCAAGGACACTGAAGAATGAGGTGACCCAGCTGAGTTACAAGGAAATTGAGATTGCTAAGTAGCTCTGGAGGTCAGATTGCAAGTTATATATAGCTCCTTAGAATTCTGCAATATCACATTTGGCATGGGAATGAGGCTTCTTAAATTCTGTTGTTAAGGAAAAAAAAAGTTATACATTTTTCACACCATAAGGAGAAGTCAAATTTGGCAGTGGAGTCAGCTTTGCAGGAGCATGTAGGTGCCTAAAGCTATTGGCAGGCTCCTTGTGAAACTGATAAATGGATGGAGCAACTATCTTGGATTTCCACTGGTAGCTCTGGCACTGCCAGGTCCTCCCAGGGGCTCCAACTGCAGCAAGGACACATCAGCCTGCAGGTGGTTTGCCAGAACTTGGGCACAGTCCATCATACTAAAACTGAATCCCTGGTGAAGGCAAGAGGAAGACTTTTAAATTCATCCTAAAGAAGACCTGACCTCCACAAATTTAAAATAGAAATTATGGTTAGTTCCAGTCATTATCTTATTTCCTAGTATGGTATGTTGGTGAAAAGATGGACGTTGTAAATAACCATGTCAGTAATGGATGTGAAATGTAACTTCAGAGAAAGCTCGAGAGGTATTTCTTGTCATTCTGAAGCATGCAGTCCTACAAAGAATTGATTGTTTACTACATTTCTACTAAATGCAACGCTTGCTATGTTTTCTTCAGGCAGAGAGCAAAATGTGGTTTAATTCTTCATCTCCCGTCTCCAGCTCTGGGTAAGTCTGTGGCTTGGGGTGGAGAGGAGAAAGGCTCCAGGCAGAGGAATGAGACAAAATGTTCTTGTGGTCATTCATGTGGCTTGTCGTCGGCTCCAGGGGAGGCAGGCACAGCTCTTGTGAAGGCTCTGACAGCACTGAAACCAGCTGGGATTGCAGAAAAAGATGCACAGAAGGAACAGTGCTGTGAAGAAGAACCTGTTTCTCACGTGGGGAGAGCCCATCACAAACTGTAAAGCCGACCCTGTGGTGATGGAAAGTTGTGGAGGGTTCTGAGTGACATGAACATCAGGTCACTGCTGCTTAAATGTGACGTTTTCTGCAACCACGCAGCACAGGTGCATAAAGGTGCCTGTTCCTATAGGGACAGGTAGGAGACTTCTTTTTGCTTGGAGCAGCGCACAGGCAGTGAAAAGGGCAAGCACTTCCCATCACAAGCAGTGGGGAGAGCAGCTGCCCACCACACCACAGATGCCTGCCTGCTCTGAGGCATGTGTCCTGCAGCCAAGGGTCACCTTTCCCACTGGCATATGCGCTCTGCACGATGCTTTTCCTGACGCAGACAGCAAATTATCCACACTTAAGCTCCACGGGGGAACTTTCCCAAGAGGAAGAAAAACCAGAGAGAAAAAATGAAAATAACATCCTTCCTCTTCCAAAGAAAGCAGTCCTTCTCCCAGAGCCCTAATTAAAATGCAAAGGTTTAATAGACAAGCCAGCAGAAGGCTTAATCACTGTGACTCAGCTCATAGAAAGACATCCAGCTACGAGCTGAACAGCAGCAGATTGTGGGCTTCCTTTGAGGAGAGACTACAGTTCATCATTCCCTGGAAAGTGCCAGATGGTTTGATTGCAGGGCCTGTAAGCAATGGCCTGTCATCTCTCATTTGTAAGGGAGTCAAACTCTGGTGAAAGAAAGAGGTGAGGACAGTCAGGAGAGCAAGCCTGGAGTCACGGGCTCACAGAGCTGGGGGGGAGGTGTGGGCTCATGGACCACCCAGATGCTCTTCCTTTTCATACTGGATCATCAGCTAAACCAAAACCTTTTCCAGCAGGCACTTCCTGGGTCTGATCTTGAGTATGTCACTCCTGCACAGACAAGTCTGGGTGACATTTAGCTTTGTCATAAAAACTTTTATCTTGATGCTTAGCCTGAGCATCCCCAGGTGCAGGTCTGTCCCATTGATCCAGTACCACATGGGTACCACAAGCCTCAATTCTCCTTTCAGTCTTGCCCTTCTCCCAGCTGGAACTGTGCTCTCTACTCACCTTCACTGAGGTCCAGTTTTGTGCCACTCAGCTTAGGCATTATATATTTTCCAGTAGACTGTATTTTCAAGCTGAGCACCTGATAGCATGCATTATGTTTATACATACATTTATGTGTTTTTAGAAATATATGTGAACTTAGCACCAATATTTATTTGTGTATGATCTGTATGGTATAATATGAAGTTTATGACATGTTATGGAAAAGAAATTAACATAATAGGCATATAATTTTTCTTGTGAATTCATAAAAAACTCCATGAATGCTTCTGGTCAGGAAAAAAAGCAGGAAACAAAACAAAAAAAGCATGCCTTTTTTCAACATTTAAGTAAAGTTAAGTAAACAGTTTTAACAGTTAAGTTAAGTAAATTAAAAAATAAATAAATTTTTTATAGCCTTTCACTTGGAAGTTAGTGTGTTCTAAAAGTTTTGAATCAGATGGAATGTTTTAGTCCAGTGGAAGTAACACTGAGAAGGGAAATATTCTGCAAACAAATGCAATTTGAGATTGGGTTCAGGAGCTGAAACCATTTAGCTTTTGTCTCTCTCAGGTTGACTGGTGAATTGAGGAGATTAAGTGCATGGCCTCCCCTGTCCCTCAGCACAGGAGTTCAGGAATCCTGCTACCCTGGATTTGTGACCACAGGAGCCTGTGAATCATGAAAGAACATTTAAGCAGAGGACTCTGACTACAAATAAAAATATGTCTTTGTGGAAATTTAATGTGAAGATAATTCACAGGTATGCTTATTGGGAGGAAACCATTGCATAAAATGTAGGGGTAAGGTAAAACATTGGTTAAAATACCACCCAGGTAAATCAGTTTCCCAGGCAATATATAGAGAGTGCTGCCATTTAACTGCTCTGAGGCAGCCAGCAAAAATTCTAGAGCTGTCTGCCAAACAGCTAGATGTTGCTGATGGAAAAAATTAGCCTCAGTACATTGGCATCTGGAGTCTGTGACTGCCATCCAAAAAGAAAAGGGACTGGTGCTGTGGAATTGGGTAATTGCACTCCAGAAGCCTACCACAAGTCTGCTGTGGCTTTGTCATTAAAAAAAAAAAAAATTAAAAAGTTTTTTAAGTGTTCTTAATTTAAAAATAAGAGTTTAAAGTATAGAAAGTAAGATGTTAGGGGGAAACATACAGTTAACTGGATAAAAGCAATCGCAGTTTCTGTGTGTGTCTGAGTACAGAACAGACATGTATGCTTTTCTGTGCATGTGCTGGGTTGTGTTTCAGAGTACTTGTTTCTGTGTCAACTCTGTGTCCATTTCACAAGGAATTACACACTCCATTTACTTGAGATTCCAATGTATATTACTTGGGAATAAAACCCAACAATTTCTGAGTACAACCTATGTTTTAACAATTATATTCCTTCCTCTCTTCCCTGCCCACTCCCTGCTGTAAATAAATAATTTGGGGGGAGGGAGGCTGTCAGTTACCAGCAGTCACCTCCTGTTGTGAGGCCGAGGGTGGGAGTGCAGCTGAAGTAACCAGAGTGGAGCAGCAAGTAGAGATAAATTACCAATTCTTAATCTGAAAGCATTCTTATTCATAGGAGAAATTTACAGGAATCATGGCACAATAATGCAAAATTTTAGTTACCTGAATTGTCACAGTTTGCTTTACTGCTGATGTCCCAGAGATGATACTGAAATCACTCTGCTTAGATTTCTGCATGGGACTTTCTTTTGAAGACTTCAGTTGCAGGTGTTTAGAAGTCCTTCTCTCCAAATGAGCAATGACGCATATGTCTCACATTTGAAACTTCATGGAAAATGCACTCAGTAATTTTCCCATTCAATTAAAAATCCCTGTATTTCTCGTACAAGACTGACTGAAAGATGGTGTAGGTTTAGAACCTCAGGCTAGAGAGCATCTGGTTCTCAGACAGGGATATGCTCAGTGCTAAGTAACCTGTTCAGAAGAATTCAGTGTTTTAACAATGACAGGAAACTGCACAACCTGTGGATTTCAACATAAGATTGTAATTCAGACTTTGCTTGATGTCTTTTCTTCCTACGGTGTTATTTTTTTGTGTCTGTGGCAGTTAATTAACCTCACTTCCTATGAGTGGAGCAACAAATAGGTTGTGGTTCATATGCCATGGTGGAATACCCATGGAATAAGATAGCACCTGTCTTGTTCTGCCTGTCACAGCCTTTCTATACTACAGGCAAATGTGAAGAAGAGGGGGAGGAGAAATCAATTAGAGGTGAATTAATTTTTGGGTGAAAATATCTGATATCAAAAGAGGAGTTCAGAGGCATTTTGTTGGAATACACATGTTTTTTGTTGGGGATGGTAGACATACTGAAGTCAGTGCTAATTTGTAGAGGCAGTTCTTGTATGCATTAATAATGGCAGATAAGAAACATTAGTGAATAAATATTTGAAATTTTTTTTAGCCATTTCTGGACAGCTATTTTGCTTAAAAATTAAATGAAGCAGAAACAGAATGCATTCACTAAGAAAAAGGCAAGAAAAACGTTAGTACAGGAAAAAACCACGTTGACTCAAGCACAGCCCTAGGCAGCAAAGCACTTAAGCAGGTACTTAAGGTAGGGCACATACCTATCTGTTTTTCTGAATCATTGCCATGATTACAGGGCGTTTCATTTGCTCTCTGTAGTGTCCTCGGTTCCAGAGATCTTTTTGCTTTCACAAAGAAATCGTGGTCATTAATCATTAGGCATTAACATTCCCACCGCTGGGATTATGAATTACATTTCTGTAATAAATGTGAATGCCATTTCCCTCATCTCCTGTTCTTTCAAGAGCCCTAAAAGTTTTATTTCAACTTTCAGACTTGCACTGAGGGCTTTGGCTAGGAGTTCGTGCTTCTGGCTCTCTTGAGCTAATTTGGCAAGTAATTTTAAAACAACTCCTATTGTACATAGAGCTGCAGGGTTTGAAATATTGCTCAGTCAGCTCTTACTTCATGAGCAGTTTGTTTGATTAGGTGCCCAGGTGAAACACAATCGGGGAACCTGGTGAGCTGTAAGCCTTCCACAGGGAGGAGGAAATGAAGTGGACTTGCTCGCTCCTTGGCAGAGCGCTCCAGCTGTTCGGCTGTTGTGTAAAGGTGTGTCGCCTCCCCCTGCCCACCTTTCAAAAGCATTGCTGGTGTATTTTTTGAAAAGTCCTGTTCTCAAAACTCCTATGAGGCGTGTCCTTGACCATCTAAGTGGGTCTTGTCTGTGGACCTTGGCTTAAGCTTGACGAGCTGCCAAGGCTCGGACAGCACCAGGTGTGGGCAGGAGGACCATGCTCAGCCCTTACCAAGGGGCCATCCAGGTCCTGGTGCTCCCAGAAGGGTCAGCTACCTGTTGAGCATGGGCTGTCAGGATTCATATTTTGGATTTCAACTACTAAACTCGATCTGCGCTTGATTTTATGGCTCTCAGGACTTTTTGTGGACTTTCACTTCCTAGAGGTTCCAAAACCTGCTTTTGCCATGGTGGATCTTACAGCCCCTATATGGTGATAAAGCTGAGCTGGTCAAAAGGGCCCTGGTGTGATCTGGCTGTTCAGGGTCTCAGCTGTTTCTCACTGGCCATGGTGGGCCCCTATTGGAGACACAAGCCCATAGGCTTCAGGTAGGTTTTGGGATGTGAAAAGTGAGGATGCAGGCAGTGTACCCCATTGCTCTGGAGACCCTGGCTCTCCAGGGCTGCAAGGAGGAGGAGGAATCCCAAAACTATCGACAGAAATCCCAGCAATAAAGAATGTACCTTCAGCAAGGAATTAATAGAAAGTATAAGCATGAGCTGTGGGAGCAAGAACAGCAAAGGAAACCAAAAAACCCCAGAGCATTTGTTTCCAAATTCTTCCTGAAGCAAGACATACTGTATCCCAAGGACAGAACAAGAAAATAGATTGAGTTTATATAAAGCTGCTTGTGGAAACCTCCCTGGTAACAAAATGAGCTAACAAAAACCAAATATCAATGAGAATCCAAATATTCATCTTTAAAATCACTGAGCAGTAAATTACACATCACAGACCTCTTCAGTCTTCTGGCAAAAGCTGCAGAAATGGAAACTCTTAAACGCAAATAAAAAATGTGTTTGTTTAATTCAGCAGTAAGAGCAAGTCTCTGGACAAGCTGCATTTTCTAAATGAGGCCTTTTTTGTCACCTGAGTGGAAGAATGCCTTATCCAACACAACCTACAAAGCATTTAATCAGACCTGATGGTAAATTTAAAATGTCAAATTCCTTTCTGCCTTGCTCCAAAGTAAAGAGCTGGGTGCATTTCCTAGGACAATTTGAAAGAATTTTTCAGATAGTCTTTACCATATTCTGCAATTTTAAAATTAATCCAAATGAACTGTGTGGGTTTGGTGACGACCCTCTGTCAGGGGCTTTTATGTGTTCTCAGCCAGGGGTTGGATCACATCATGGTGTCATGAGAGACTGCTCAGCCGTGTGAAGACTGAGCTCCTGCTGTCATCTCCTGAAGCCAGAGCAGGAGAAAGAAGAGAATCCTGCTGTCCCAGGAGGAGGAGAGGAATGCACAGGCAATTACCTAATAAGCAGTGCTCTTACTGTGCCATGGACATCATTGGGATACAGGTCTTTTATGTCACCTTTCTCTCTGTCATTATGTGATGCCTGTGGTGCTCCACCTCACAGGTGCTGTGCTTTTCTCAGTGCTTCATGTGCTGGTGCAAAGTCTCCACTGTCTAAACTAGGCATGGACAAAATAGCAGTGCCTTTCTGAGCAGCTACTCATAAGGTATCAGAAGGACCTTTACATAACTCATTCTTTTTATTGATTGGCAATAAAGCAGTATAGTATCTGATATTTTATGAAGTAATACACAGTTACTCTTCACATAAGAAGTAGCAAAATGGGGTTGCAATGCCCTCAAAAGCTATTTTAGTTGTTCTTTGCACCAAACTGGTTTAAGGCAAGTGGCATAAAAAGCTATATTGATGATTATTTGGCTCTTCTGCACTTTCCCCTTTGGTGAGCTGTGGTGAAACCATGTGAAAAGCCCATTTTTGGTAGCATTTAATTGTGGATGTCTGCACAAGACATTTTAAAGCTTCAGTGATAAATTATAAACCCTTTCTTTTAAACATGCCATTACAATTTCCCATTATATTGTTGCAGTGGACTGAACATAGCAGCAAACCAAATCCTAAATCCATAAAGGCAGTAAATTAAATGTGGCTCCAGTGGTTTTGGAGCTTGACCAACAAGTTATCTTTATTAATGCATTCAGGGAAAAGGTCTCATTTTATTACATTATTTTCTTAATGATAAAGGCAGTAATGGAATCTCAGCAGAACACACCAAAGGAATCTTAGTTTGCTGGCAGTTGGGCGAAATTTTTGTCTGTGTGTGCTTGGTACGGGGTTAAGACTTGGCAGTGTCCAACTCACTGACTTCTGTCTTGAAAAGCACAGTCTTTTGCTGCTTCTCTGTAGTTGCTAGTTGACGTTTTCTTGGCTTTAAATGAAATTTTGACACATAAATCCCACATGTCAAATGATATTGTAAAACAAGCATCCAAGTGTCAGCACATAGCCCAATAGTCTAGGGAGTAGAGAATAGAATAAGGAACACCTTTATGCAGTCTTTCATCTGCATCCAGCCATCTGCAAGTAATTTGAAACCAGTTTCAAATGAAGCTAGGTTGTTTGGTCTGTTAAGGCACACAAAGCCAAAGCAGAAGTTTGGAGTCTTCATGGCTTTTATTGACTTGCTAATAAGTAGATAAAGCCTTTATTTTCCAAAGCCATACTTTTCTCAGATAGCCCATTCCAAAGAAAGCCTAATTGAAATTACAGAAGTCTCTTGCAGACTGCCACAAATTCCATTTTTACATAGCCTGCTGATATTGAAAGACTTCATGATGAGTCTTTCACTTGCAAAGCAGGACTGGTGGGTTCCCCACTGATGAACTGTTTTGTTGGACTTGGGGAGACATTAATGGTACCAGGTTCCTACAAAACCACACCAACAAAGGAGTGTGGATTTACATGATGATGGGCTGGCCCCAAGATTCACCACTAAAATACTACAGCAAGCCTCATTTAGCTGCCAGCTGCAGTGTGTACTTTGCCATACATATTTCTTTTCTGCGTAGTACCATTGAAAAAACAGAATTCAGGTAAGCCATGATCTAACAGGCTTTGTTTTGTTTTGTTTTTTTTTTTTTTTCCCAAGGGCCTTCAGCTGTGGCAAGCTGGTATTTAGTAGAAATAAACTGCACATTCAAATGGTATATTAGATATGAAGGCAGTTATGAATTTTAGATGACATAAAAAGACAGACCTTGAAAACAATTACCTATGTTGCCAAGACAAAGTCAATCTAGCTGGTTTTCAGCATTTCAGCTCTGCCTGGTATTCCTGCACTTGCAAATGTGTCAGAACTGAACAGTCAGGGTGTGGAGGTAGTTAGGCCCTCCACATGTAGTTTGAATGGTTGTTGGTACTTCAGCAAGTGACTGAGATGCCTTCAATTTGTGCTGATTGTTTTTAGAGGAAAAAAAAAAAGCCACTCAAAGCCTACATATATGGAGGAGCAAAACAAAAGATTCCAATTTTTGCAAGTGAGCTCTGATGGCACACGGCTGTATTGGAAGGAAACTTTTGTGAGCTACTCAAAATACTAAGGCTTGTAAAGTTCTCAGTCCTATTTGGTCTGATTTTTGGCTGTTTATGGCGCTGTCTTGGAGTCCCTTGTGGTGCAGTGTGTGTGCGAGCAAGTGGGGAATCAGGTGTTGCAGTCGGAGGTGGTTCCATCGTGTCCCTGCAGTCCTTGGCCTCGCACTGATGGCAGCAGCTGTGCCTCCCTTTGGTATCCTCCAACTCCCTGGCAAGCGTGACACCAGCACTGCCCCTCCCTGAGAGCTCTGAGGGGAGTGCAGTCCTGGGGTGCCATACAGCTTGTCAGCTCATCCCAGAAATACACGTCAAGGGAAATAGGCACCATCCACTCACCCCTGCAGCATTTCTGCCTATTCTCAGCACCTCGAACAAGGCCACCAGGTGCTTTGAGGGAAGGGGACACAGTACATAATGCTCCTTTCACAGTAAAACATGCAGCTGTTGCTCCTCAGCACCTGCAACACCTGCTGAAGGAAGCTGACAAGCACAGTGGGGCCAGAGGCTAGGAGTGTTGGCTGCATTGACAAAAGCCAGCTCTCTGCCCTCTGTTTCAGAGAATTTTACTTCTCCAAAAATATCCGTGAGATAAAACTGCAGCAAATATGGGAGGAACACCTAAAAAGATTCTCTTCTCCTGATCTCAGGCTCTTTTGCATCTTTTTTCATCAACCTGTTTGTTGCAATGGCAGAGAGACTCACACCTTTAGAAGATGTGCACTGGTAAACAGGGGTGCGCCAAGACAATGTGGAGACAGAAATCTCTCTCCCTTATGCCCAGGACCTGTTTGAGACACCAGGCAGGGACTGTTAAAACAGTAAATTCCCTGACACTGCTTGATTTACTTCTGTAGGTGTAACCTGGGCTAGCCTGGTCTTACCTCTGCAGAAATGTGGCCATTGTTGTTGGATTATATTCTAGCCATCATTTTTTTTATCAGATGCCTGGCTTTCTCAGGATCTGTTTTGCTGTCTGGTTTGAAAAACATCAAAAAGTATTTAGCTGACTCAAAATTATTAGTGGCTTTGCTTTTCTCATGCCTCGTACAGCCAAAGCCCTGCTTTGCTAACATACCTTCCAGTACACTACACAATTTCCCTCTTTATTCAGCTGTGCAGCATAGAAATACAATATAACAGACATTCATATGAGAACTCAGGAATAATAAGTTTTTAGTGAGTTACTTTCCTTAGCATCTAATAGCTTAGTACAAAAAAAATTGTCCAGAAGTGTGCTCCTTGTAACTTCTTTAAAATCCATGCAGGTCCTGTTAGGGAATATTTTTATTTACACGTATTTATTTCAAGCTCCTGCAGTGTTCTATTTTCATAAATACTGAATTTAAGGCTCACAATTTTAGCATACTTGAAGTATGAACTGAGTTCGCTGATGGACACTATTACAAAATCGTGCAGAAAATTACAGGACCAAGTGTATGATTTGGAATTTGAGACACATAGAGCTCAACCCATTTTTGAGGATGACATAATAGCACTGGAAATGAATGTGATCCATTTTATGTACTGATCTCATTCAACAGCTAGCAAATTTGAAAGAGTGCTTTCAGAGATAAACTCCACACTTTTCCAGTGAGCGTAAATGGGATTTTTCCAACACACTCAGTTTCTCCAGTTCACAAGGCTACGGCAGCAACTGGGTTTATTTCATTCCTATGGGCAGCCAGCAAAGCATACTGACACACTTAAATAGTTTATTGATCTTGGCCATTTACAGCGGCATCACAAATCCAGTGATGCAAATACATCTTGTGGAGTTTAAAAATTCTATGGCTCTATGTTTTTTGAGCAACATGCCTAAGTAAAAGGATAAAAAGCTTGCAGAAAGGTATGTTTTTGCAAGAACTGTAATTGTGTTAGGCCAACACAATCAACAGTTTTATGGAGTTTAACTAGCTCCCCTCATTTTGTAATTAAAAAGTTTCATCAGCGCAGCAGACAGAAGGTGGCATTTGTGACCTCCTCAGACTTTGGTTTGTTTTCATTACAGTGTTGATGCAGTCCAGAGAAATAGGAATCTAGCAACATCTCAAGGCACAGGCTTATGTAACAAATTTTACAATCCGTGCTTTTTCATACTCAGGGGTCAACTGTGAAGCCTGTATATTGGCAGGATACAGATGATGCAGGGTGATTGTTTCACACAAGTTCATCTTCTTTCACAGTATTGAAATGTGTAGCTAGCAGCCTGGTAAGCTTTCAAGAAATTATTAATACCCAGAGATTTTCCTTTTTCAGAAAACATATCCCTGAGTTGTGCACCATCACAACAAAGAAGCTTTCTCATGATGCCATCTTGACAATCACTGAGTTCAAACACATTTTGCTTGTGTACATCTGCACATAATAGAGAAATTTGGAGAAGCTTCTGTACTTTGGAGAAAATTCCTACAATTTCCTTTTCTTAAATATGCCACTAGCATTGTGTACTGTGTATATATGTGTATAATTTACCAGGTGTATGAGCACATCAGCCACATGCAGCATATTAATCTACCTCACCAGCTGGGTTAATCCAGCTCTACAGCATTCAGGACAGATTCAAAGAGTCAACATTTTAAATAGCTTGTGGTTACAGCAATGTTTCTTCCCCAATTTTTTTCAATCACCACCACATGTGTTTTAAAATGCAGATTAAAATTTAATCCTCAACCGGGGACACATTTGAGGCGCACATGTGGTTCTGCGTGCAGGATGGAATCCAAAGATGAAGTATGCATTTCTCTTCCAGACTTATACCCAAACAGGTGAGAGTGTGAGAGGGTGTCAGTTACAAGAAGGCAAGTTAGGAAGTCTTGATTTAAAGAGGCTTGAGTATTTGGCTCTTTGTGGTGCTTGACTATAGAATTTTTCCTAGCTTGCTGCTCCATGTCTTTCATAACTTTTTTTTCCTGTTATGCCTTTGCATGAGAACAAAATACAAAATGTTGGATTTGTGTGTCTTGTGAGGAAATGTTTTCACTGATCTGCCACATCTACATAAAACATATATGCTATTCTCAGGATCCGCCTGAAATAACAGAGGAACTTTCTTTAATATCCCTGAAGGCCCTGTGCTGAAAAGATATTTTTACTGTTAACACCATGACTAAATAAACAAATAAAATATGAAAAGATAATAGCTTAATTGAAAACATTTGCATATTAGCATGATTTCTATTAAGTGCACCGATTCTAGTGACAGAGGCTTGGAAACATTTGAAACAGCCTTTAATTCAGTCTGCTATCTTTCCTTAAAAATTTGGGTTTTTTCCTTGTTTTCTCACTCCTCCCACATCTAGTTGTTTACCATGGGAATTCTCAGCTTTATGTGGATAAGGGTCCTTATTGTCCATTCTAACATGGCAAATTTTCTGTCTGCCTGTTGTAGTCTAAAATAGCACCTGAGTTTTTTGAGATATGTTTTGGTTATAAGGTTGAGAATGTGTAGAGGAATAATGCATAATAATACAGCTGGGCCCGAAAATGTTAGGACATTGAGCATACTTAGACATTGCCTTAGTCTTCATAAATATTACTCATAAGACTGTGGTAGGAAGGAAGGACCAAACTTCAGCTCCAAAGTGGGAGAAAAAATGTCTAAGACGCTACAGCAGAATTTGATCCTAATTTCTGTCCAAATTTAAACTTGTAATTCTGAACATCCTCTTTCATCTGCTTCCTAACTTCATCTGTAGTTTTCCCTGTTCTCCAGACATTTAAGATATGCCTCTAAGAAGACAAATGTGTTTCCTTCTGGGAAGTCCACACCAGGGGTGCATGAGTTTGCACTCAGGACACCAAGGCTGGAACACACAGCTGGAAGAGGATTTCAAGATCTACCCCTGTGCATTGGGACGAGGTCAGTTACTCTTCCCTCATTCTTGAGAAAAGCCTGACTTGGTCCTGGCCATAGAGACCCCACATGCAGCTTGCTGTAGTGTTCTAGTGTCTGTCCTATTGGAAGGTCTTCAAAGTGTCCAATCTGAACGTTTTCCTGGCAAGCTGAGCTCTCTACACTCCATCCTACTCCCACAGACACAGAGAACAATGTGTTGTTTCTCCATGCTGCATGACAGGATAGTTACTTTCCCCTTTCTTGGTGTTTGTATCTTCAGGGTGCTCTGAGTGACCTCATGGGTCACTTTTTTGAGATCATTCTTGCTCATCTCTCCTTTGCAGTTTCTCATGTATGTGTGTGTGTGTTTTATCCAGTGACTATTAAATAGAAAATGTGGCCATGTTAAAAGTTTCTTTTGGCACCTGTGGAAGCTCCAAGTTGTGGAGACCTCCACAAGAGCCAGGATTTCTCCACAGCTGTTTGGGCCCTTCTGTCCTCTATGGAATGCCTGTGGCAAGAAATCCGTGCATGAACTGAGCTTGCAGCAGCTAATGTGGGGAAAGGGAAAATATGTGAATGTCCTCTGACAGTTACAAAACCAGACACTTGAAAGGATGTTTCACAGGGGGAACAGTTATGGTGATGTACCAGAAAAAAAAAAAGAAAAACCAAAAAAAAAAAAAAAAAACCAACAAAACCCCCCCCCAAAAAACCAAAAGAAACATATTTAATTCTCCTGGCAGTCAATCACCCTTGCAAAAATGTATTCCACTCTGCTCAGGGAAGGTCTGAGGCAAGGTCAGCAGTATCCAGAAAGCCAAAAATGGTGTGTTTGAGAGTTGATCACTCTGCAATTTGCAGCTGTTTTTGTGGAGATATTTGCCTTTCCAGCAGTGGTGTTGAGATTGCCCCATGCCCAGCTGCGAGGCAGTGGGAGTGTGGGGGATGGAGTGTCAGCCCCAGGACATGCTCCTGGCACTGTCACAGCCCCCTGGGCTCCTGCCACTCTTTGGTGAGGAGAAAACCCACTCTCCTGCCCTTTCCTGCATCCCCCTTGGGCTGCCACTGTGTCCCGTGCTCCGCAAATAGTGCGAGCAAGGATCCCTGGCCACTGTGTCCTCTGGGTGCAATGAGCTGGGGCACCCAGGAATGAGAGGGAGCAACCAAAAGCAAAAGCAGTCAGCAGAGAGGATGCCAGCAGATGGTGCTCCAGCCCATGCTGCCTCACTCTTCAGCTTGTCAAGGTTATTACTGAAAGTTATCTTGTTTGGAGGAGCAGCTTGCTTCCTCTGTCCCCCAGTTTAGAGTGTGCAGTTATTTACACCACATGATTTAGAGGATGGAGTCAATTGGTGAGCACAGGATGAATTTTGGATACCAGCTGTATCAAATGCTGTCAATGGTTAATGACCTGTCTGTAGAATAGAATCAGATCTATAAGGACTATGATAAATGTGAAGGACAAAACAACGATTTGAAGAAATCACAATGTTCTTGTGGCAATACAATAAACAAAATTAATTCTTAAAAAATAAATATACCCTGATCCATTCTAACCCGAAGGAGGCTTCAGGAAGTCCTGTGTATTACTTCTTCTTCCTTTAAGCTGGAACAGCTGATAGAAGCTGAGATTAAAAATGCCCCCCACAACAGGGGAGTTGTACAGTAATGAAACATACACCATAAGTTAACAAAGCCATCTTACCTTCCTTGATTTATGTCTAACATAGCTTGATGCTAGCCTTGTGACAGCTACTCATTAGGCAGATCCACCTATGTATTGATCCAATGGCCTCCAGTGGCTGTTTTAAAGTCAAAGTACTCGATTTTTACTGGTGTAAGTAAAGGAAACAAAAAGAAACTGCAAGCTGAACTCCATTTCTCATCAAAAAATTGAGCAATGCTGGTTTGTTTTTTATTAATCATTATAAGGTATATCAGTATTGCCTGCTTGGTTGGTTTTTTTTTTGAAAAAGCTTTGAAAATCAAACTCACATCCAGTATGTCCATATAGTGATTCAGTCTAGCCAAGGAGTCCTTTCAGCAGGCAAAGGTAACAGACAATGCCCAGAAACATTTTTGTAACTTTCCTTCTGCCATTGCTTGAATTTTACACTGCTCTATACCATTTACTTTAACTGGACTGGCTTAATGGTGTTTAATCCCTTCACTTTAAACCAAAGAGAAAGATGAGGGAAAACTGGTTTAACTCGGCCTGTTTCAGCCCTTGGCTTTTGAGATGCAGTGTCAGTTCTGTGCTTTGCATCCCCTCTGTGCCACACCCACCCACATGGTGGATTTAAGGAAGATTTGATACTGGTCCCACAGTAGCCCCGAGTGGAAATGGAGCTGCACACCTTATGATGGTCAGTGACTCATGTAGGGGTGGGTCTGGTTTAAGATCTTGGTATTTTTAGACATCTGTTTCAGCCTTAACAATTCTTTGATACCGTAAGATGCCAGATATTGTTCCCCAGACCACTGTAGGTTCGGAGGCAGATTTATACTTTGACCTGCAACAAGCAGTAAGTCCAGAGGCTTTCAGGGATGAAGTGAGTTGAGTTTTACATGTAGTGGTATAGAGCCTTTGTGGGCTCCATCTTTCAACGAGAGCATTGGTTTGCCATCCTCAGCCTTTCACTTCCCACTGTTAAATCCATCCCCTGCACAGTCAGGGCTTGGACTCAAATGCAAAAAGATTCCTATGTCATGTCTGCCTCTCTCTATCTCTGTCTCACTGCTCTTGCTTATTTGTAGAGATCAGTGCAGGTGACACTTAGAAATTGCTTACACTCACTAATCTCTTGAGTGTGTTTTAAATGATGCTGCCCTGCTGCTATACCTCTGCATTGCTTACTTTACATTTCCTTCCTAGCCTCTCACACACATCATTTACAAATGTTATTTTGATACATATCAAGTAGAGCCATAAGGCAGGCAACATAATCTTGTGGGGATATCTCTCTAGGAGGAGAAGTAATTCAGTGTTCAGTCAAAGAAGACTCAGTATATACAGCTTGAACCTTTATGACTTCTGTCAATAACCTTTGATCCTCTACATAGTTAGGTGTAAAGAGCAGCTCAGCCAAGGAAGTGACAGGACATCACAGTCCATATGCTTCTGGTTTGGGCTGCATGAAACACCTCATCCTATGGCAAAGATCATAGAATCACAGAATGGTTTGGACTAGAAGGGGCCTTAAAGATTGTCTAGTTCCAATTCCCCTGCCTTGGGCAGAGACACCTTCCACTAGATCACATTGCTCAAAGCCCTGTCCAATCTGTCCATGAACTGTCCACCCACAACTTCTCTGAACAACCTATTCCAGTTCCTCACCACCCTCACAGTAAAGAATTTCTTCCTAATGCTAATCTAAACCCACCCTCTTTCAATTTAAAGCCATTACCTCATCTAAAAGCAATGTTGTTTCAGAACAAAATCATCAAAAGATTTTATTCTGAAATTGCCGAAAGAAAATTATTTGAACGTACATAATTCTGTTCCTCCTATCCTCTATTTTGGACAAATGACCCAGTAAATGGCATCATATTTGCTATTGGTTCTATCACTTAACAAAATTTTGCTGTACTCAACCAATTTCTCAGCTAGACACATGCAGTTCTGTGTTCAGAAAAACAATGCATTTTCTGAAACTGCTCCTGCAGGCTTCATTGTTATTTATTATTTGCATTAGCACTGGTGGGTTTAGGGGTCCTTGTCTGGCTATGTAATAAAAACAATATTTGTCTCTGAACACTCATAATTTTCAACATCTCTGAGGGATTTTGATGCATTAAATAATTTGGTTCTGTTGCTCTATTTGGGTTAACTTGTCAATTCTCTGAGTGATGTACATAAAAACTTGGATACTGTAAAAAAGACAGCAAGCATGACTCCTGATGAACCACCCCATAATATTGACCAGATTTAGATCTCCTCCTTTTCATTCTATCTCCCGTCTAGGGTAGTCACATGAAAGATCAAATGAATGAGCTATAAGAAATTCACAGCACGCAAGATTACTATAAGTAATAAATCTCCTGCAGTAAAGGAATTTGTATAGAAATAATAAAAGTATCGGATGCTAAGAAGAAGTAAAACCAGCTGTGTAATATAAAAGAAAATCTTTATCCTCATCTCACTGGTGAAAACTAATTCAAACAAAATATATTACACAAATCATACACTTTGAAATTATTTACATAAAAACAGATGGAGAGTGTTCCTACTGCGATAATGAGGTTTTAGCAGAGTATGTCTTTCACGGAGTTGCCATCTTTCTGCAAACAACAGGGTTTATTCTGCCATCACCAGGGGTGTGAACCCCCGCAGCCTCCCTGTCTTCCCTGGGGGCCCAGGTACAAGGTGGAGCAGAGCCTGCTTTTGTTGCTGGAGCATCTTGCAAGTTTCATAACCTGCAGAAATGTTAAGGCCCACAGGTAAGCAGTTTTTGTGTGCTCCCCACTATTTGGGTGCCAGTACAGCGCATGCTAGCAGTTCCCACAGCACACAGAATGGCCCTAAAGGGGATGTGCTCTGCTAAGCATTAGCCCACTTAGCCATTGATTAGCCCATTTTATGTGTTTGCCCGTTTATTCATTTATTTACCCCCAGTCTGATAAAGTGTTAGCCCAAAGGTTCTTTTGTGGGCAGATAGGTCAACCACATCCTTCTTCAAGGCCATTTTCTGTCCCAGAGCATATCACAGCTTTTTTGGCTGGGCTTTCAGCAATGGGTGTAGGATGAAGCCCTGCTTCCTTCCCTGTCTGCTGATGCTGAACACTCAGTTCTGCTCCCATAAGCCTGGAGTACTGTCCCATGGCAGCTTTAACGTTCTTCTTCTCCTGCTTGTTCTTCCTTTTAAAAAATAAAACTTAAATCACCATGATTTCTGCAATGGTTCATGGTGCTTCTCCCACCAGAGTCCCCCACAGCAGCTAATGCTACAGCTCCCATGCTGCTGCTTCAGCTGCCATCAAGATCTGCTGCATGTTATAAACATATTATTCCTCTTAAAATAACAGCCTTAATTTCTTCCAAAGTATGGAAATATATGCTGTCTCTTTAAAAATGTATCATGAAAATGAATGTCCATAAAATATGAGTCAAGTTTCCGTATACCTTAATCAAATACTAGAGGGTCTCTGGGGGATGGCACTTACACTGCAGCTGTGCAATGTGAAGTTTGTTCCAGTCCTGATTGAAAATATTTTTGTGCTTCATTCATTTTTGCCAGTGAAAACCCCAAGGCACTTTCTGCAGGCTGAAGGTGCCGTTATTCAGGGTGACAGTGATGGGTCACAGAGATGGTGTGGAGAACTAACTAGCAGATTGGAAACTAGCAGATCCCCGAACCCACTGTCAGTCTTGAAAACTTTGGAATATATTGTGCCTGTCTTTCTCATTCCCTATTTTTATTCCACAGGGGAACAGAAAGGAGCGGGTTTGCACAAGCTATAGAGGTTTTCTGTAAAAGCAATAATGTGATGGGGTGTCATAATTTTTTATATAGTTTATTTTAACAAACAGTAGGATTTCTGGATTTGTGGGTGTGCTTTTTGCCCTTTCTCTTATTGCTTTCCTCAATGGTAACCATTGCCTGCTCTATCAGGTTGGTGCAGGACAGCCAGGGCAGTTCCCCCAGTTTTCCCAGACTCCTTGCTTTCTTCCCAGTCTGAACATCTCCACCCAGCCTCAAACTTTCCATCAGGACACACAATAGCTTTGCAGTCTTGTGTCTTCCCTGGTGTTCCCTGGGAGCTCATCTCTTTGCTGATCCCCCTAGCAGCATGGGACCCTCCAAGGTTCAGCATAGCCTCAGCTGGGTCTTTTCAATGTAAGGTTTTTCAGTCTGGAAACTCCAGCTAGCGCTGGGTTTTAATTGCTGGTTTGAGAAGGGTGTCCTCATTGGATGCACTTGTACACAACATGGCCCTGGTGCCTTCTGGTTGATCTGGCATCCTGGAGCCTTGGTTCCCCAACCACAGCAATACATCACTCCCAAAATGACACTGCTGTTGGCTTTTTGAAGAATGACAGAAATCACAGATTTCAGTCAGTGGAAGGTAGTTCTTCATTCACAGCATATTTTCCAGTGTTCACTTCAATGCAGTTTTAAATGATTCAATCAATTAGGCTTCCCTTCATTTCCCTGGGGTGGATATGCCACTCACTAGTACACTCAACCATTAGGACTTTTTTCCTAATATTCTGCCTAAAATCTCCTCTATTGTTTTGCTGTCTCAAGAAAACATTTTGGTTTTATGTCACTGTCAAACAGAAGAGAAAGTCAGCATTTTTAGCATCCAGAACAGGCATCTCCCAAATACTTGAGCTGACATTCATTTTGCTGTTAGGAAGATTTGTCAGGCTGCTTCACCATTCCTCTCCAGGCATGACTTTGTTTTTATGAGCTACCAAACTCATCCATTTGTTTTAGTGGCAACGACTAAGTCCCATCCATTCTTGAGAACATAAAGAATTATCCAGCTCTAGACATCACCTGAGTAAAGACGCTTAATAAATGAGGGCAAAACATGGTTAGAATCCCCACATTTCTCCTCAGCCTGCCAGATAGTCACAAAATGAGGAATTTTATGAAAAATGAACTGCACTATGATCTACAGTTCTTAATATTACATTTCAAGGTTTTTGGTGATACCCTTCTTGCTTGGTTAAACTTCTGCAGTTTTAAGTCTGACCAAAAAAACTCTCCTTCCAAGGCCAAATTTACTTTCTGCCTTCTTCTCTGGACCATCCCTCTTAAACTTGTGCATTTGGATATGTGAAACTTAGTCTATAATTTCAGTATTAGGTGATAAATACAGCTCGTGTCCAGACTGAATATTGACTCAAAAGAAAAAGCACAGGAAAATATTTCATGCTTTGTCTACTTTTTTTTTTTTTTTAAAGTAAAGAGCAGCATTTGTCTATTAATTAGCTGACTTTTATGCTCACTAAGGATAGTGAATCTCATCTTTTCAAAGCATCCTTTAGGTTAATATGAGGAAGGAAAGGGGAATGTTGATCTCAGATTTTTGCCAGTTCAGAGCCCACTTGAGAGACTTTTTTTGTTTTGGGGGTTTTTGGTGTTTTTTTTTTTTTTTTTTTTTTGTTGTTTTTGAGGTTTGGGGTTTTTTCTGTTTTGTTTTGGGGTTTTTTTGAGATTTTGTATATCAAGATGATTTTTAATAGACTACAAATCAAGCTTACAAAGATGTTGGAAGCATGTGCATTCTTCCAGTAAAAGTAATAAATGGCTGAACAGAATTAAAATGGCTGCACAGACCTTTTACCATCTCAAACTATTGAGCACTGAAAACAAATCCAAGTTTTTTTCCAATGTTGAAATGTCTGCTCTGAAAATATTGCAGGTACCCTCTCACAAGGTACTCTCTGGAAGAACACAAAGAACAGGAGCAAAGGTTTGTACCTGTGTCTGACATTTGTATTCCTCCTGAGGTTCTTCCTCTGGAACATTGTGGGCAGCAAGAAATGTCAGGACAATTTTTAAAAGTCTAAACTAAGGATGTAAAGGACTGCTGAAGTGAGAGGGGAAGGAGCTGGGCTGTTTTCAGGCACTGCTGAAGAGTTTACCACGGTTTGCCTAGTATGTTGAATATTCATCAGTGTTTAAGAGACCCCAAATGCTTTTTGACTCCCTATACACCTACAGCACAAAGTTTTAGACTAATTTACAAATGGCCATCGAAGCTTCGATGCAAATCTTGCAATACTCACTCAAGCAGATTTTCAGCTTGCTCAGAAAACATCATTAATGCCATTTACTGGTAGGAGTCAAAGCTGGAGAAGAGCTGTACCTTCCCACTTGGCAAAGGCAGATAAACCTGTTCTGATGCAGAGGACAGGGCCAGCTGACTTTCCACATCAGCACCCCATGTGACACAGCTGTTTAAAAAAAAAGCCAAAACAACTAAGAACTGATATCTGGAGTTGGGAGACAATGTTTTACTCTCTTTTTTGTTGCAAATTTTGCTTTTTTTTTGGTTTTGTTTTCTGGCATACCACTGTAGTTTTCAATGTTAAACGAATTTGTAATTACAGTGATTTTTAGGTCCAGGATGTTGGAAGGGAAGTAGGGTTGTTTGTTCCTGTGTAAGCACTGCTGGTCTCCCAGGAATTGTGAGTGGAGTAGGGCACAAGGTTTGTGCATGCTTTCTCTCCAAAGTTGTGGGAAACAGGTGGGACTTATGGAAGATGGGAAGGCTGGGTCTCCCTCTGCTGCATGGCTGTGCCCAGGACCCACACCTAAGGGGGCATCCATAGCTCTCCCTCAGATGTTACCAGGCCATCGCTGCTGTGTGCTTGGGCAGGGTGG
Source organism: Haemorhous mexicanus (assembly GCF_027477595.1). Classification (NCBI taxonomy): domain Eukaryota; kingdom Metazoa; phylum Chordata; class Aves; order Passeriformes; family Fringillidae; genus Haemorhous; species Haemorhous mexicanus. The sequence continues at coordinate 34,265,966 of NC_082344.1, read as the reverse complement.
TGATTGCTTGTAGACTTCTGATTGCTACTGTGAGTGGGAAAAACCCCACCAGAATTGTGGTGTATTTTGCTGTCTGTTTCTTTGGTTTTTAGGGTTGCTTTTGTTAGGTTAGATTTACATGTGTGCCTGCAGACCTAATGGGCTAAGCTGATCTCTCCCAGCAAGGCTGACAAAAATCAAGTTCAGTGGAGGTAAACCTGTGTGAAGCCAATGTAAATATGTGTAAAACCATGTTTCAAGTAGTTTTTTTTAACAGGAGAATTGTTTCAAAGGCAACCTGATTCTGCACATGCAGGTAAAACTCTGGGATCAACTTCTCTTATAATGTCATTACTGGCAACATTGTATGACAGGCACAAGGAATAGGGTCTGGCTTTATATGACATGGCCAAAGTAATAGATGTGAAAATAATAGTGGGTTATTTTTGATCCCACACAGCAGTAAGCTCATTTAACTGATAAAGATGGTTGACAACTTTTACCTTTGAGCATCTGCTGTCAACAGATATCTGACCCTTAAAATTAAAAAAAAAAAAAAAAAAAAAAAAAAAAAAAAAAAAAAAAAAACCAAACCTTTCCTGGTAGCTCAATTGGGTTTAATTCCACACTGCAGAGTTCCAAGGCCAAAAGGAAGAGGGGAATGGTTGTAGGACTTAGCACTTTTAAGCACTTGGAGCAATGTTTGAGGAAAGCAAAGAGTCAGGGGACATAAACTGGGGACTTGGCTACAGCTGGCTGCTGGATCTTGCAAAATGTGTGTGAGCACATCATCTGTGAACTATTAAGCTCTCATTACTTATGCCATCTAATATACTTGTTCAGGAATGTACAAACTTCAAAATAAATTTGATGGGGTTATGGTACCTTATATCTGTCTTAAGTTATCTGTCTCTGCAGAAGAAAATTCCCCACTCCAGAGTCCGGATCTTCCTGGTGTCCCAGAAGATGTGACAATGATATTTTGAAGCCACTATCAGCTGCATTCAGAGGAAGATGATAAGCAGAGAACACCTCACATGCAAATTCTTGTGTGTCTCATGAAAGGGTATGGAAGAGTCTTGCAAAGACTCAGGCATAGGTTGTGTAGGGTTTTCAAGACCTAAACTCATCTGGCCCACTTGCTTAGAAATTGCCCCTGACATTCAGGTGTTTATTTAAAAAAAAAAGAAGAAAAAAGAAAAATGTAAGAAAGGATAGCAATGAAAAAAGAAGAGAAAAGGGGGTTGGGGAAAAAAAGGAGAAAACAAAAAACAAACAAACAGAAGAAAAGGGCAGTGAAGATTTTGTTTCCAAGAGTAGCAAGGTCAGACCCCATCTGGGGTGCCTTGGGGCAGGCCCAAAGGAGGCTGTGCCCTGCCTGGGGGAAGCCAGTAGAGACCTGCACCCCCTGGCCCTAGGGCACCTCGGGTACTGCCATAACCTTCTCCCAGTTAAAACTGACATGGGATTTCTCAGAATTCTATTGGCCTGAAAATGTTTTGCTCAGACTAAACATATTAAACCAATTACAGCAAATTAGTCTACGTTCCCTGGTGACTTGAGCCCTGTTAAAAGGCAGCAATGGTAGTTATTAGCACGCTGCCTTTAGCTACTGCTTTGTGAATGCCACATTTCTTGCAAGCAAAATACCTGATGGGAGGTGGGTCACTCTCTGGTTACTGGATCCAAGGGACACCTGTCACGCTCCACCACAGACCAACAAAGGTGTCTCCCAGAGCCCCAGGTGGGCTTTTCTGGAGAGGCACTGTAAGCAGGGCAGCTTAGGGTTGTGGGCTTTGCCCCAGGCACTGTGAAACCCTGGGTGGCTGGAGGAGGTTGTGACACAAAGGCAAAACAGCTCCATCCACACAAGTGGGAACAAGACTTACTGAGCCCTGCCCAAGTGGTTTTTGTAAGTCAGTGCTCTTCCCCTTGGAGGCTTCCTCCCTATGGGAGAGGGAGTGGTGAAGGATGGGTCTGGGGTAATGTGTGTCCTGGTTTACTATTGTCTGTCCTTTGAGGGCTGCAGACATCTCCTGGGGACTGGAACTGCACTGCTGAGCACGCGGAAACTTCAAGTTTCCACAGGCTGCACAGGACAGGCCATGAGGGAAATGTCACAAGTTCTGAGTCTGTCATCTGCTTTTCAGGAAGAGCATTTCTTGTAAAGCCATGGAATGTGGGAAAATGCAAGACACTTCAGCAGCTGGAGTCACCTTTGTCCCCAGGGAGCCTTTCACCTTGAGCTCCTTGCTCTGTAACAGAGAGGTCAGTCCCAAGCTAGCATTTAACTGTTCGGGGGACATGGCAGCATGTCTCACACCACAAATCAAGATCAGTGCTGTGAAATGGGCTGGGTTTGTTATTTATTTAGTTGTAAGGTGATGATGCAAGTAATTGTGTTGTTTTCTCTTGTAAGTTCAACTAGAGAGAAGGTCTTCCCTATGTGATCATATGCAGAGATTTCCTGAAAAGAGACCTACAAAAGTAGGTTGGTGGAACATTTTACTTCATCTATTAACCCAAAAACCAAAAGTCATGTGTTTTCACTAACAAATATTTTATTGAAAATGTTTTATGTGAAAATGGTTGGACTCAATTATCTTAAGGGGACTTTTGCAATCTAAATTATTCTACAATTCTGTGATTTTACAATCAAGCAATTTAGCTGAACTTTTGCCTTCTCATGGCTTTTGAAACTTCAGATGCTTATAATTTCGATTTAAATATGTATAAATAGAGCTGTTGTCAGTGATATAAGTGCAGAGCATTACTGAATCAGGACTGACACATTGAATTATTACTCCTGAAAAGCTGTATAATGTAGTATTACAAGTGGAAATGGAACTCTGGTCATAGAAAGGCTCTGAAAATCTGGAAAACTCTATTTTGGCTCTCTGTGGGACTCCTGGGGCAAGCAGGACCCAGAAGGTTTGAGTCCCAGCAGCCACCATTCTGCTTCTGCTTCTTTTTGTGGTTAACTAGAAAAATCATCCAACCCTGGCATGGCTCACAGACAGACTGACAGGCAGAAGAACCTCAAATCTACCTTGAGCTTCATCCTGATCCATCATCCCTTCATCTTTGCATCCTCATGTGCTCCCCAGGTTCCTCATGAATTCAGGCCACTTCCTCAAAGCTCCTCTTCCCATTTCTGCTGCTGAGCCACTGAGGTACAAGATTCATCCCCAGACAGTGCCCTGCAGCAGCAAGGAGAGCTGTGTGGGAAAAGAGAGGCTCCAGAGCTGCATTTTGGATGACGGCCGTGTGGTCCTGTTTTTAGGCTAGCAGTTAATTTAATTTGTGTGGATGTTTGTCCTCAGAACAGCTCATTTCTCCTCAAAATAAGCTCTCTATTCTCTCCAATCTGAAGGAGCACTGCTTGGATATCCAGGCTGAGGAGCTGACATAGGAGCATCGTTCAACAGTAACATCGGGCTGATCCCAGATTCCCAGAGGAGGGAGATGGCGAAACAGGGTTGAGACAAGGTCAGATTCCAGTTTCCCCTGGTGTTTGTATAAATAACAGATCAGGATTTTTTCTGTCAGCTAGGATACAGCTATGAGCATAGTGCTGGAATAATTCATGAAATGACAGTGTTTTCCAAAGCCTTCACTCAAATTGATTATTTAGGTTGTTGAGGGGTTTTTTCCCCATTTTGTTCCTCACATCATTTTATTTCCTATAAAACAAAGTCATGGTGTGACAGAAGCATAATAAACCTTATCCCTTAAATCCTAAAAATTCAGTGCTATTCCAGCCAATGCAATACGAGCCATAGCATGTGCAAGTGAGATTTCTTTTCATTTCATACATTTCATACTTTAAGAGGTTTCCTTTGTGAACAGTTTAGGAGCTTTAGGTTGGAAGACTGTCTCATAACCAAACTGTGAAATATTTGCTATAAATATATGCATATGCATTCACTTAATATGTCTTCAACTATATGATGGTGACAGAGGGACAGACATTTCTGTTCTGTGCAGGAAGGGTGGCAGAACCAGACACAGTGTGCTGACATACAACACCATGAGTCTGCTGGAGGAGGGCTTAGGAGGGCATCTGGATGCCCCTTCCCCACCCCAGGCAGGATCACCTATAACTAATATCTTCACAGTTCATCTAACTTTTCTCTAAATCCCCTGGTGCTGAGGGCTGAAAAAATTTCTTGAGCAATTTATTGCATGACTCACTTCCCCTTCTGGTAAAATGCTTTTCTTCAGTCATCGCTGCTGAAGTGACAGCCTGTCGTTTCATGCCTGATCTGCAATGGACACAGAGGAGAGTTTGTTCCATTCATTTTGGCAAGAAGCTGTTACAGGTGGCCATGTCTCCCCTACTCCTCTGCTTGGGATTTCATAAGTTTCTGGCCTTCCTGGTCCTGTGGTGAAGTCTCCTTGCTATTATCCAGACTGTCTGTAAATAAGACATTAAGTGACCCATGGGATTCAACCCATGCTGGACCAAAGAAAGCAGTGGCATCTAAAATGGTGTTCGTGGACAGTGTGTGCCTGTTCCCATGTGCAAAACAAATGACACACTCTCAGCATCACAGAACCACAGAATATTCTGTGTTGGAGGGGACCCATAAGAATCATCAAGTCCCATTCTCTAGTGAATGGCCCATACAGGGATCAAACCCACAACCTTGGCATTATTAACACCATCTGAGCTAATCTCAGTGGCTAGGATGGATCATGGGATCCTGCCATACTAACTGGAAGTTTTGTCCTGCCAGGTTTCAGATTTCTTCATCGGTATTTAGAGCTGCAGCCCCCAAACAGTCAAACCAGGAAAGCTGTGCTGTAAAACAAATCCATGCTTGCCAAGGCTAAGATTCTGTCCTTGCTCCAGAAGGGGTGGAGATGCCCATTGCAAATGTGAAGCTGATGTACCCCATCTTCTATCACTAGAGACTAAGCCAGAGCCCTCAGTGTGCGGATACCTAAAAAAACTTTTGTCAGGTTCTGGCTTGCAAAAACCCGTGCAACCAAAGGCCAGAGCCCAGGGCTGTCCAGATCCCACTGGCCCACAGAGCCACTTCTAAGCACCCACACCTGGCATTGTGCCCTGAGTCACCTCTGCTGCCCAGAACCTGCTCTTTCAAAAATGGAGCATGAGGCAGGGGCAACGCCAAAGCACCAGGAGCATCAGTGCAGATGGGACCGTTTCTCTTTTAACTCTGGCTCTTGATGGAGCAGAGGGAGTGCAGTGCCTCAAGTGCCCCCTTGTGTCTGCCTCAGTCTAGTTTTGGGGTCTGAGGTGGGACTACAAACTTTTAGGGAAAAGAAATGATTCTCCATTTCCTGAAGGGTTTTTCTTTGGCATGAATGACAGCATGATTTTCCCTTGGACCGGGTACCCAAACTCTGCCTCTATCCCACTGCAAATATTAAAAGAAGTCTCCTTGTGCCTTATCCTTCTTCTACTACCTGGTTGCTCACCTACTCATTTCACACCAAAAAAAAAAAAAAAAAAAAAACCCAAACAAAAACAAAAAATTAAAGAAGTGTTACTCTTTTTCCATATTTTGTACATAGTGGACATGGTTTAGGCAGCAATAGGTGTACACTTGGATTTAATGATCTTAAAGGTATTTCCTAAATTTTTCTGTGATTCTATGGTTCTATGCTCTTAGCTTAGATTAATTTTCTAATTGATTTAATCTTGTGGGAATCAGGAAAGAATCAATGATGAGAGGATGGAACCAAAATTACCTCTAATCATCTCAGAAAGGTGGTGCTTCTTTAAGGCACTAAGGGATGAAACTGGAAAATATAATGGAACCACAGTGGGATAGTTTATCCCTAGAAAAATCCATTTCTATGGGAAGAGGCAGGACAAGAGCACTGCTAACTCAGGACAGGGAGAGGTGGTGGAAGGACAGGCTGCACGGGGTGTGCATCTCCATGCCTGCTTCCCCAGCCCAGACCTGCTGCTCCAGCCCGGCTGAAAACCCAGCAGCAGTGGTTTGCTGCAGACAGCTGCCTGCCTGCCAGGGGTGCTGAGGGCATGAGTCACAGCAGCAAAGTCAGTGTCTGGAGGGAGGGAAAATGAAAAAAGATTGCAGCTCTTAAATAGTTGAGGGTTGAAAAAGCCACTGCTGACAGACGCTGAAACTCAGTTATTTAAATACCACGATGATCTTGAATCCCTAAAATTTTAAACTAATTAAAATAAAACTGGATGGAATTAATATAAACAGCCTCAAACCAGGCAAAGGAAAAACAAAACCCCATGCAAGCTGATCTGATGAAGATTATGGAATGTAAGTGCCATTCAATTTTCTGGAATACCACATTATTTTTTATTCTGATGTTAATAGGAAAATATTTTACAGACTCTCTCAATAGGTTATGTTGGATTTGATTCCAATGTCTCCTTTTGCAATAATGCTAGTGGCAAAAGAAATGCACATCAATGTTGTTTTAGCTGCAGTAGAAATGCCAGGAAACTCAAACCTACACTGTGCACTATCACCTTGTCAGCTGGTAAATTACTAAATCGGAATTTTATGAAATTACTCAATCAATATTTGTGCAGATGGCTTCCAGGAAAAAGCACTTGTATGCCTGTTTAACTCCAGTGTGTAACAGATGGCTAGAGACAAGGCATTTCATTTCATCCAGACTCACACTGACACTTTAAGATAGCTTTAGTTGCTTATTAGTTCTTGTAAGCCAGCCATTAAATCTTGCTATATATATTACAGTTAAAATAAAATTCAGTCATAGACAAGGCCTTTAAGAAATGTTACAGCGTATTACTTACAAAGAAATTAAGTGCAAGGTGTTCCTTAAAATATATATTTAGTTTTAATTTGTAGCATTTAGATGTTAGAAGTCAGCTACTTGTCTGTACTTTTACTGCTGTTCTTTAACCATTGTGTATCAAAAGAGTTCAGCTCTTGTTACTAATCATCAGATGTGACATTGCCTGCTCTTCTTGTGACTCAAAACACCAGTCAGGCTCTAGGTAGGCTCATGGGTCTCTACATAGACCAGAAAAAAGGATGGAACCTCTAACTCTGTAGATTGCAATTTTAACTTCTGTCTCGGGTCACAGTGAGGGACACCTCATGGGTTAGGTGGGCAGAGAACCAGCAGTGCTGGCAGCCCTGTGTCTGCCCCAGCTCTGATGGTGCAGGAGCAGACCTCACCTCTTTTTCTACAGCTCTGCTGCATCCCCAGCTTCAGTATCCTGCACCAAAGCTGTTCAGATTTAAGCCTCTTCTTCCACGTGTGGCAATGCTGGAAAAGTCTGAGACCTCCACAAGCCTCTACACCCTGTATGAGGTGATTGCCCTGTATGGCTCAGACATTTATAGTCCCATTGCACAGACAGAAGTGAGGTAGGTGCAGGGATTCAAAAAGCACGTTCTCTGACACAAACTGTTTCCACCAGCCTCAGACTCTGTCACTCTTATGTGCAGAAATGGATGTCTCTCTAAGTGTTTCTCTTCCATCCATCCTTTTTAGCCTTCTAGCCGTGATTACTTACAGAGAAATTTTAGCTTTTTGAATGGCAAAACCTAATTGCCTGCTGCTTCACACTTGTTTCTGAATCATTGCAACCACAAGGGAAAAACAAGGACAGCAAATTTCGGTAAATGTAAATACAGTTTCCCAGCATAGCCCCAGGCACGACGAATCTGACTTCTGTGACTTTTAGATACGTCCTTTATCTGAATGCATCTTTTTTGGGCTTTGTACATTAACTGCACATTTTGCTGAGTTTTACTGTGCGAGAATAACATTACCAGATGTATATTCTACTTTCTGATATCATCCTGAAAACAATTATGTAGTGCCTTAAACATTCAATTAGAAGCCTTAGCTTTCTGGAAGTAAGTTTCTTGTCAGAATACTCTTGTGATACAGCGTGGTACAGCTCACCATCCACTGAAGACCTACTACTGAAGCCCTGAAGAGCTGGCATCTTTCACTACAATTGCACTCACCACAGCTGAGGTGCCAAGGAGCAATGAAAGACTTGTCTGCAAGATTCATTCTGCCACTCCTGTGTTTTGCTTCCCCTGTGAGGGAGAGGTGCACCAAAGTGCTTTTGAAATATTATTGAAAATCGACAGTAGAGGCAAAGAGCAGTTTGCACATCTCAGAATGGTTTTGTCATCCATAGCTGTGAGCTACAGATTAGCTTTAGGATGATCAGTCCTTCAGGGAGCTCCAACACCAGTTTTGCTCTCAGGCCAGGTTCTGTCCACCAGAGATACCTGAGCAAAAACAGAAAAAATATCCAGTCCAAAGACTTTGTTTCATTTGCTTTCATGAAGGAATTGAGAAAGAAAATCTCTGTTGAGCAGCATGTAGTTTCATAAACATTTCTCATCAGCCACAGGGGAAAATGATAACAGTGGAATTCTCAAAGATCAATTTTTGTGATATTTCACACCAGGAAAATCTTTGCAGAATCCTCCAGTTATTTCAACATCACCCTGTCATACAAACTGAATCCTCATGGAGGCTCATAAAGCCTGTTTCTCCATCAGAATTCATACAGGATTCTTTTGTCCCTGAAGAAAGTCTGACAACAAATAACAGAAAGGAAGATGCTAAAGTGACACCCACTTGAAAATCTGCTCAGCTCTGGGTGGTTCTCATCTCATTCTTCATTTCCCTTAATTTCCCCTCTCCCTACTGCCTCTCTGTCTGGACAAGAACTGCAGGATGTGATAAAGACTGACGTGCTAAGATTTTATACCTGCTACTCTGAAATGGAGAGGGATTTCTACATGGGTGTTGGAAGTCATCTCACAGAATTTTCTACTCAGATACTTTATCAGTATGTGTAACACTTATCAGCAAGCTCCCTAAGGGCTAAGCAACTCTAAGGTTATTTTAGCTATGATGACCTACACATATATTTGCAAGGATGTGTTTTCTTTAAAATTAGTTGATTTTTTCCCTACAAAAACTGCTGCCTCTGTGGAAATGTTATTGCTGTCTGCTGAGTGGAGTTTTCATCTCTCTCTAGCCCAAACAGAAGGAAAGGCTCATGAAGAAAATGTGCCTGGCTTTAGTGGATTTGATGAAGAGGAACTTTCCATTATAGATACAGCAATAACAATGCAATACATTCTGTATGCACATCACCATTTTCTTTGGCCTAAGGAAGTTGGGTTATTATTTTTTCTCATTTATGTAATTGTAAATTTTTATAGTCAGTTTATGTCACTGATCTCTCTTCTTTTTAAAAGCCTGTCTTATAAAAAGTTGCTGTACACGAAAAAAAGTGCCCCAAACTTTTGACAACCAATGAGCACAATGTGAGTTCTTGCAAGCTTTACAAATTGGAGGTTTATTTTCAAATATGCACTGAAAAAATAACTCTTTGTCTATTACCCCCTACATAGGTCCACAAAAACATTTATATATAATCCATATTTTAAAAAGCCTTATCTTTCTGTTCTAGGATCTTTTAAAACCAGCTGAAGTGAATACTTCTGGAGAGGTGACTTGTCCCAGCCAAAGAGCAGTTACATCCCTGGTCCATCATTTAGGGCACAATGGGACTTTGTGAGCCAGTTTTCTTGGGGACTGGCCCTGCCCCAGAGCCTGCTACAATGCTTCCCAGATTTCTGCATCCCATGTACAGCATAATTTACAGCTGGACACTTTTCCATGTCACTTATTTTCCCTCTGAGGCTCCTTTGGCAGCCTACGCAGGGAGCACAAGGATCCAGTGCATGGCTGCCTCAGTGCTCTCCGTTTCAGGGCTTCTAGGTGAGTGGGAATCCAGTTCCTGGATTTCTGGCTCCATCAGTGGGATACAGACAGGAGGATGCTAGCCCTTGTGCTGCCTCCCTGCTGGCAACCTGCCCTGGCCTATGGCAGGGAGAAGCTGCTCTAAGATAGGTTTAATGAGTGTTTACGGCCATTCCTTCTTGTCCTTTTCTTTTTTTTTTTTTTTTAGTCAACACTTTGAAAAGGCAGCCGTGAGGTTATTGTCCCACAGAATATTATTAAAGTTTAGTGTAAGTATTCATTTAGTACCAGCAACCTGGATATTCCATATAACTCCTGCTTTTAAATGTTATTAAATGTGTTTAAAACACCAATTGTGGACCCCACTTTGCCAGCTGTATAACATAGATGGCTGTCCAAGCAAAACAGCCCAGTGCATCAGTCTATCAAGGAGACACTTGCGTGGCCAGGGGTGCCTACTGGGCTGAAATCTACATTCAGACACCAGTTTCCTCCAAGTTCAGAGAATTTTTCAGTAACTCATAAATTTCTGTGGCAGTTCATGCTACCAGAGAAGAATTAAGGGGCCACTCTGGGCCAATGGACAAGAAAAGCAGAAAGGTGGAAGTGACCACATCCAGCTGGTCATGCTCTTGTCCCAGGGCAGTTGGAGGAATAAATGCTGTCTGTCCAATAGGTGCAGCAGTGGCCCAGGCAGTGTGCTCTTGTGCTGAGGTGGACATGGATGCTGCCCCTAGAGCCTGCTGTGCCAGCAGCATGACCAGACCTGGCTCTTTCACCTCTGCCGGCAGATCCCTACATTTTAGAGGCAAACTACTTGAACCGTTTTCCACCTAAACCATCGCGGTTAAACCACAAATATTCGTGTATTTGCACCAACAGGATTGCACCTTCGTGACTGCTGCAGCTGCCCATCCCTCTCCTCCCAGGGACTCCTTCCAGCGCCTGGCTCCAGTGGAGCGAGCAGGCAGGAGCTCCCTGCGCTCAGCACGGGGCAGCTGGGGACGCTGCCGCCCTCTGTGTGCTGCAAGCCATTGTGTCATAGGGACTGCTGTTCTCAAAACCCCTCACGCCGGCAAGAACAAGAGCATGTTTTATTGCCTTGATGAGCAATGCAGCCCTTTGGGTTCGAAAAATAGCAGGTGGCTCCGCCAGAACAAGACCTTGTGTCTTAGCATCAAGCCCTGTACAGCTGGGACCCCATAAACTTTCCCCTGAGCAAGGATTAATAGTGATTTGTGTCTGTGTGTACACTGTTAATGTGTTTGAGTAGGTTTTACTAAAACTCAAATAAGTATGAGCCAAAGTAGTCACAACAATTCACTGAGGGTCACCTTTTTAAAGTCTACAATGAGATAAATAAGAAAAGCAATGCTTTCTTTAATTCATATGCAGAAAACTCTTAAAGCTAAGAAGAAATGGTCAGGTACTCTGAATGTGTGAAAAATGCACCCTGATGAATTAAATACTCATCTGGGCAGCAGTAAGACATCTTCATGCCCTGAAACCCCAGCCTCAGTCCCTTTCTCTAGGCAAATGCATTTTTCCAAGGCTCAGCAGACAGCAGAACATGCTGCTGCACCACTCCCTGCTAGACGAGCTGTTATTCATCCTGCTAGAAAGGTTGTGCTGTGCACTTCTCAGAAGGGCACACAAAGCACCCACACTGATCTCTGAGTCTATTACATTCAATATGGCACAATAACCCAAGTAAATCACTACAGCTTCTCCATCCTTTTCCAGGGAATTTGGGGACGGGGAGCAGAGGCAGTGCTCCAGATTACCTTGTCCTTGAAAAGCAGCATCATAATGATGAGCTACTGCCTATCAGAGTCCCAGAGCCCTGCTCCTGTACCCTGTAAATCAGCTCCCCAGGTAAGCTTGCCTGTTCCTTTGTAAGCACCATGTAGTGCTGCATATTGCCTAAAGCCTTTTGAACGTGAGACTTTCTGTCCCATAGGAAATTCCAATGCAACGTTTGCTGTTATCTGCAACTGGACTGAGCTTTAGAAATGTCCATCCACCACAGAGGGGAAAAATTAGGAGAAATATGAGTTTAAAAAGTCATAATAACCTATGATACTGCCACAGACTGCTCCACAAAAGCAAGTGGCTCTGATAAGGCTTTAGGTGTAGCTTTAGATAAGTTTGTGTGCATGAGACCAGGGGGTGTGTCCTTGTATCTCCCCAGTCCCAGGCAATTTCACTACAGAAGCCTCTCAGCTTTGGCACACACAGCCACTGTCTTCATTGGATGGTCTGGACAACAGGATCCACAGTAACCAGGTGGATTTGACAGCTGACAGCATTTACAGCAAATTCTGGGGCAAGTGCCAAAGGGTGTGATGTCTGAGGTTCATCTGGTATGCTCCTGCATTTTTCCATTTTTTAGCCACAAAGTAAGTGATGACTTTAATATTTGTCTTTATAAAGTGGGTAGGAGTTATATTGGCTATACTGTTACTTGGCAGCCTCATGGCAGTGTGCTCATGATTAATAAGGAATAACTATCTTGCAATTCAGCCATAGAATGAAATGGGACATTTCGGTAGCGCTAACCAAAGAAAATGTTGGCAGTGGGTGCTGTCTTTGAGCTATTTTTGCCTAACTTGACTAATGTGAATAGATTTTTTTAATGGTTCAAGGGTATAAATATTCAAAGCAATGGCAATATGTTTTATTAAAACCAGCATGTTGCTTGGTAGGGCAGAACAAAATAATGGCTCAAGGGTCTGGGAATGGGAGATGGAACCATTTACATCTAAGTCTCTCTTTCACATCCAGCCAAGTTCAAAATAAACAAGAATCATATCATTACCAGGTGGTGGCCCACAGAATGAGAAATAAATTGATGGTGTGAGTCCACTTTCCATGGACAGAGGCAAACATCCCAAAAGCAGAACCAGAAGTGGAACTAATTGACCTTACTGCTGGCTCTACCTGGGAAGTTAAGGACAGAGCTTTGAGGAAAACCTGGCCACCTTCTTAGCGAGGAGGGTGGTCCCACCAGAGGGAGGTGTAGCCCATGGGGCAAGGCATGTGCCACCCTTCTTGTGTCAGGATAGCGTGGCACTGTACCTTCCTCCTCTGGGGCAACGTGCCCAGGGTCCTGTGTGAGCCCCACAGAGGTGCCAAGCCCAGAGACCTCCTCCCAGCAGGGCAAGGAGCAACCCCTTCAGCCTTCTCTGGGAACCATGCACTCCCAGGAAAAGGCTCATCACCCAGGGGTTTCCATTAGCACTGACATTAGTTATGGCCTCCACCTTCCTGTAATTATGCATCCACTTGAAATAATAAAGTTTTAGCATATACTACGTGAGCTTGGACTGAGGTGGCAGCTAATGTTTATTATTATTTTTATTGTTTGTTTCTTCTGGATTTTCTGGTGTAATTATTTTATCAAGCCATAATATTTTAAAAACATAAACAAATGTCATTCTAATTTAAAGCCAAAAAAAACAGACTCATAATGTATGAATAGTTAAAAAATGATTACTCTTTTTTGTTAAATACCGCAAGGAGAATGTCAGTTTAGCATAATTACATTAAAGAGCATTCCCCTGAGAGACAGAAAGAGGGGTGGGTGTTAAAAAAACAGAGTAAAGACCTGCCAAAAATAAAAAGGCAGCATGGATCAGTGGCCACTTGATTACAGTGGACATCTTACAATCTGCATGTGTATATACAAGCACATACATGCTTGTACATAATCATATGCATAAACCAGCATGCTCTAACACTTAGCTCCAGATTTATACATTATAAAAGGGTCCTTTTATATGTATTAAGTGAGCATGAAATCCAGAACAACAAAAGGAAGTGTGCTGGTTTGGTTTTACTTTTCTCGTACAACAGGCCAGATATTGCCTTTCTTGATGTTAATATCTGGAAATTTGTTACACAAGTAAGGTAGGGGAAAAAAATTAATAAATGAGACTCATTAGAGGTATTGCCAGAAAAAACTTACTAGATTTGGCCAGGCCACTGAGTTAATCAACATTTTTTTCTTATTGAAAGCAAATGTTCAAGTACAGAGGAGTTGAACTGGCGTTTCAAAAAGCAGAAAATAAGTCTGTATAATTCTCCATATAGCAAATATTACATGGAAGATAGCTCTGCCTGGATATTCAGGGAAAAGTAGAAATAAGAACAAAAGGTGGAATAAAGCCTAGGTGTCTGAAGAAGGATGCATTGGCTCTCCTTTTCAGTTTCTGGTTGCTAGGGTGATTGTTAGAGGCTGGCTATGTTGTGAGGATGAAGCTGCTTTGAGCCACTTTTCTCTCTGCCCAGTATCTTTGGAGTTACAGAAAGTTTCCCTCCAAGAGCTGGAGATGTATGCTGAGCCTTGGCTGCCAAGGCAAACACTTCACACAGGAAGGCAAAGAGCTGCCCAACGTGCCTGGCAGCTCAGTGGTGGCTGGCCCAGCCCTCTGTGCCTCCACACCCCATCACCTGTCCTGGCAAGACCACTCCTGCCACCTTCCTGAAAGAGGCAGTCAAACCCAGCCATGAGGGAGGTGTCTGGGGGAAAGGGAAATGCAACTAAGGCAGCAGGGACAATTTTTCCTCATCAGCCTCAGAGGTCAACACTCATGTACCCCTCTGAGAGCTGATGTCTGGTAGAGAATCCTGGTGGCTCCAGCTCCCTGAAACACTCCTGCAGCTGGCATGCACCTTTCTGCACCTAAATCAGGCCACATGGATCAGGGGAGAGGGGGCAAGCAGTGCTGTGTGGCAGCTGGGTGCAAATGCTGCTGGGCATTTGCTATGTGCTTGCGGAGAGAAACCTCTCCTGGTTCCTGCACCAGAGCCAGAATGAAAGGCCAGTCTGTATCATCTTATCTTTGCACATCAGCATGGGAAAGAACAGCAGCATGCAAGATAAGACAGGCACTTTCACCTAATTTAATTTCCTTTTCTGATGTTCAGCAGAGAAATTCTTCTTGCCAAGTGACAACAGGCAATGGGTTGAAGCAGATAAAAATCTCTAAGTATAAGCTAAGTTGCACATCCACAAGCAGCCTCATATAAGGCAGCTGTGCAAAGCTATTTTCCTACCCCTCTGTGCCTACAACCTGCACTTTCAGTCAACTCTGCCACCTTGCTATAGACAGAGATTTAGTTTTACATACAGGAGTCTTAAAAATAGCCTTCACCTCCTGAACCCCTTTCTACAAACGTTCCTCCATTAGCCACAAGCTGCAGTTAATTTTCACACAACATCTGCTATAAGCAAAACCATCTGTGTGGCTATAAGTTAAGGACAGAGGATTTATGGCCCATGTTCTTGTCATCTGACACTGGGAAGCTTTTGTGTGCATTGTCCATACATCTGCATTAGCTATCTGTCCTCAGGTCCAGACATCCACACCATTTCTTTTTCAGATACACTTTATTTTTTTTAGTCAGCAAAGAATGGTCATTACCACAATGCTTAGGAAGAAGTGATTCCAAGCTGACTCTAGCAGAGATGCAGGCTACTGTGCACGATTAGTTTTGAGGCACTGAAGAAGCCTGTCATGGTATTTTGATCATCCAGTGTGTTTTATAAAGGTTTCTCAGCTTGGACCAGTTTTCTCTTACGATAGGTAATTAGAAAAGAAAAATAAATGAAAGCAGGGCTCCCCTGGCTGCAGAGGAGTGCTGTGCTCAACATAACCCCCTCAGTTGTACAACACCAGAGGGAGTTGCTAACAGCACTGACAGTTCAGGGAAGTGATTTATGAAGCTTTTCTTCTGTGAAAAGTTGGCATCTAGACAAACTATACCCCTGCTGCTGCCTGTGTGTACCTCTGGCAAATATAAAACCAGAGAATATTCTATAAACAGACCACTATGCCCAGTGACTCCTCTTAAAAATCACGATTAGAAACCAAAACAACTTGATCCGTGTTCATATAATATAAGTATTGAGGATTATGATAGAGCAACAGTAAAGCAGGACACACATCATACCACCTGGTACCAGAGAAGATAAGTAACCATTTGTTTACTTAGATATAAACCTGAACTGCCCTGCTGAACATGTATTGCTGAGCTAATCCATTCTGTTGTGCTGAACACATTTTTTCTTAAGGTGTATCACTAATGAACACTTTCTCTGCTGGTCTGGATGTGGCCACAGAAAATCTCTGCCATATAATTCCTTGTGTCCCATTCTTGTCACTTTTACAAGAGCAGTGTGAGAACTTTGCAGCTTAATATGGTGACAAGCAGGAAGTCATTTATCTCTTACACAGTTTGTAGTGCCCTCATCCAGTGCTCAGAGGGACCATGGGTGGACAGTGCCATTAGTTAACCAGGGCATTAGTGGGTGCTGATGATTCCTCAGACATCCCCCAAGGAGCAGCCCTGGCCCTCGGGCAGCAGACCACTATGCTGTATCTGAGGCGCTTTAAAGAATCAGTTAACTACTTTTAAGCAATAATTTACTGGGAAGCTTAAAAGCTTTTAGAACTCTGATCCTATATTTAAGGATGTATTTAAGGCTGTAGTCCAGCCTTGTGGTCAGAGATCATGAGATAATGTAGCACTAAGGGGTTCTGCACTATAAGAAAACCATTTCCCTGCAAGAACAACTGCAGAGGCAGATGAGGAGCCATGCAACATACACCACTCAGCTATTGCAAGGCTGCTCATAATTCGAATTGAAAACATCATTTCTAATTCATTAATCTCTCTTATTATTGAATGCTCCAGCTAACAAGGCATTGGACAAAATCAGATGAGAATAAGGTGATACCTGATCTGCAGGAATGATAATAACTATTTCTCCAAAAATGTACGGACAGGCATCTGTAAAAGGGCACTGGTTAGTGACTTTAAAAAAATAATCTTGAGGACGTGTTAATAATACCAAATCTCTTCAACCTTTACAGCAAATGAAATAACACAAACAACCTTTTTTTTTTATTTTTTAAAATACAAAAAGAAGGTTACCTTCTCAGGAGACTTAACTTAAAAGGGCAAAGGAACCTTTTTCCAACTGCATCACAACATTTGTCACCAAGTGAAGCATGTTTGGCTGGAGAGCTAAAGGAAAAGAAAAATGAGGAGTAGATGGGGGCATTTTGGATAATATCCATAGTGGGATACCGTGGCTTCAGGGTACTGTTTTGTCAGCTTTGCACCCGTCCTGCCTGAGAAGCTCTGCAGAACACAGCCTGATTAACACAAGTGTGTTTAACCAGGACCCAAGGGGTCACCTCCCTGGCAGAAGTCTGTGAGGTTTTTATAACCCACCTATGCCATCACATCAGCTAAATAAACTCTCCCTGCGTTTTCTGGAGTGGTGACAACACTCATTTGATCTGTTTGGCACCACAGATTAAATACAAAGCTGCACACTAAAGGAGAGAACTTTTTTCAATTACGTTTTAGGTGAGCTAGAGCAAGAGTAAGGGGGAGAGAGAGAAAGAACAAAGTCAAATAACCTAGGCGTTACATTAGAAAGAAAGGCCTTTTCCTTGGCACAAGGTAATTGGAAGTTGAGCCAGGAAATTATGATTCTAGTACCTACTCTGTCATCCAATTCCCTGTGTGGTCTTGGGCAAGTCCTTTAACCTGCCTGTCTAATTCCTTCAGCTTGTAAAATGGGGACAACAAACCACAGAGGAGTTTGATGAGTACTAGCAGATGTTTTCACAGTACACTGAAAAAATGTGAGAATCCATGGATGCGGTATTGCTAGTCCCTAGGAGTACATCTAAATAAAATTAATCTAAAATTTACAAATTGCATTTAAGATGCAAATAACACTCCTCCTTTTGCAGTGGGCAATTTTATTTATTTGATTTGAGTTATAAAAGAATCCTTACCAAGATTTCTTGCTCTAAAACTGGCTGGGAAATAGCTTGTTGCAACCTTTTATCATCAAAAATGTCTGCTATTTTAACTGGGTCCCTAAGATTAGTTGTAGGTTGCTTAACTACTGGAGTATGATATTAAGGATTAAGTTGATGGAGAAAATATGAGAAAAATTTAAATTTTCTCAAATTTGTGGACTCAGAATGGAATTCAATCCACCCTTTCAAGGTAAACAAAGCTGGAGGCTGTGTTCTGTCTCTGCATTTCATTTTTCTCTTAATTATACCAGCTTCAAAAATAAAAGCCACTTCCCAGGGTCTCCACATAAGGAAAATGCATGAAGATACAAGAAATTAAAATCAGGAGATAGCAGGAAGACAAGAGGAGAACCTCCCCAGGAAGACAAGAGGAGAACCTCCCCAGCTTTGCTACTTGAGTTTCAATGGCTTTCACTGCATTAAGAAGAACTACACAGCAGCAAGTTTAAACAGTTTAATAATTTGATGTCTAGAAGTATTTTCCTTTGCTCTTAACCAGTGTCCTAACATGGGGCTGATTTGCAAAGATGTTGACCATTTGCCAGACTCCACAGAAATCCACAGAAGTTGAGACCCTGAGCAGGGTCAGAAAGGAAAGCCCTAGCCTAGCTGCCATGATACAATGTGAAATCCCAGCCCCAGTGTCTCTGTTTAAAATGTCTGCTGGGCTAACTCTAGCTTTGGTACAAATCAGCAGATTTAGGAATTTCTTACTGGCTTCAGATGCACTGTGAAGTCCACTTCCAGCAGCTGAGGAAGGGGTTAGGATTTCTTGCAGTGCAGAAGTCAGGGCGTGACAGTACAAATTCCAGCTCATGGAGTGGATCCCATTCAAATTTCAAACACTTGCCATTCCCTGGAATAAGTGTTGCTTTAGACAAGTAGCACAAAATGATCAAATAAAACTGGGACTTCACTTCCATTCTCAAACAAAGAGCATATTCATTAGGAAGAGCACCTCCTCCTAAGCCCTTACACTGGTGTGTTTCCTACAGACAGGCTTCAAATCCTATCATGTGTTCCTTATTTACATATCACATTAACTAGCGAAGACAACTGAAATCTAATGTTACTTCTAACCAGCTCAGGATCTCTGCATCTCATTAGTCACCTCTTCCCTCCAAGGACTTGTGCTGTGCTGCATGGTTGCAGTTAAGAAGTCACCAGATGGTACCAAGTCAGCACTCTGCTTTTGTACCCCAGAGCCTTTATTTTATTTTTTATTTTATTTTATTTTGGTTTTTTATTTTGTTTTATTTTGATTTGGTTTTACTTTCTTTAGTTTTAATTTTTTGAGGGGTTTTTTGCCTGTTTGTTTTGTTGGGTTTTTTTTAAGAAACAGGTTTTTTAATGAAAAGAGGAAGTAAAGAGCCTCAGTCCAGGAGAGGTATGCATGTGGTGGGAGTGTCAGTGAGTGCTGATGCTGCTTGGTGTCCATGCAAATGGGCAGAGGTGGGAAGAGCTCCCAGCAAGATGCCCCAAGAGCACAGAACTGCACATAACCCATGGGCATTTCACTGCTGCCCTTGCCAGCACTCCCAGAGCTGTACAACCTCATGTACTCAAGTGTCGAAACAGTGGCCACTAAATGAATTTCACTGTCATTTATTAAAAGTGGAGCAGCTCAACTGGCCACAGAAACCAGTAATAAACTTCTAAGACAGAAAAGGTCTTTCAAGGGAGCTTGTTGATTTCTTTTCCTTAGAGGTCTCTGGGAAGAATTTAATTTATTTGCCCTGTGGAAGAGAGTTATTTATGCTTTTATGTGGCACAACATTGGTTTCATTTAAACCACTTAGCAGCCCTATTTAAGGCATCTGCTTGTTTAACCAGTCCTAAGCTTGTGCTCCCAAATCTCCAGAGCTCATATGCTGTTGTGCCAACACACTAAATGGCTTCCCAGCTCCAGAAACTATGCATTCACAATGCCTGAAAGAAGAGTTACTTCTGTAGCTTGCCAAGGAAACTTAATTCAAGATCATTACATTCTAGTAGTGGGTTTAGGATATGTGTCAGCAGCTTTTGTTTAGTGCAGTTTAGTTGGCCCATCATATATATGAAGGATGTTATCAGGAGAGTTGAAGCAAATCTCCATTTTGAAAGCATTAAGGCAGGTGACAAGTCTTATTAAATCTGATGGGTTTTTTTTTCCACAGGTTAATTTCCAGGATCTTTCATGATTTTCCTTTTTCAGGATGTCACTATGGAGGGGGAGTTGGTGACTTCACTTGGAGATCCACATCACAGAAGGGACAGTGGTGTGGCCAGCTGCATTAGCAAGGAGTGCCACACAGGTGAAGAAGAAAATACCCTGGCAAATGTTTTCGGGGAAGTTTGCAAAAACTGCCTTAATTAAACTTCAGATCACTGCTATTACCCTCTTGCTTTATCAAGCAACTTTGTTTTAAAAAAGATGTTCTTCTTATGATACTTGGATATTGGGCTTTGGTTGTTTCAGCAATAATGTATTTTCTGCTTTGGGATTTTAAATTAAAACCTTTAGGACTGTAGTCTTTCCACTTAGCAAGTGGATTATTGCCACTTAAAACAATGAGGGGCAAGTATTTCCCTTGTGTTACGGAAGGATTTGAAAAAAATACAAAAGCAATGGAGATATGCCAACTTTTGTTAACACATTTGTGCATATCAATGGTTTACAGGTGCAGGCACGTGAGAGAAGGGCTGGAAGGCAAGTGATGGCATGATTGATTGCATTTTCCTATTTGTGATTATCTGTCCATGTGACATGCATATAACAGTATATGTGGCTAGCACAGACCTCCTGGCTCAATGTATTTCACACACATCCACCTCAAAATCAAAACTATGACTTCTTGCTTTTGCTTATTTTGCTGGACTAATATAGAGGGAAAGGTGGCCCAAGGAAAATAAAATTAATAACACCAGAGAAATCCATTTTCACTCCAAACTCATCAAGAAGCAGACAGTTTTCTAAGGCATAGAGAAGATGAAGGAGTTCTGTGGCTACCTGACCCTTTTCCCATGAATGCTGCCATCTCCATCATCAATCTTTTAACTTCTCTACCTATTTTTGGAAACTTCTCACACTACATTTCCTGAAGTTGTTTCAGCTGGGGTGGAATGAATGAAAACTGAATTAGGTCCAACATTTTGTCTTCTATACTGGCAGTATATTTGGAGAAAGGACTGCTTAAACCTTTTGTCTTGCTCAGAAAGAAGCACATTGACCCTGCTACACAACCTGCCCATGAATAACCACAGTCTTTCAATGCTACTTCCCCTTGCTACTGTCCCCTCCCTTCAGCACTTTTCTCAGGTTTATATATCTTTTCTCAGGACTCTAGGAAGTATTGAAGTCACTTTGAAAGATGCTCTTTTGATAATATTTCTGCCCTACTGCAAGTAAAAAAAAAAAAAACAGACAAAACTGAAAAAAAGATAAAACAGAGAAGAAAAGGTGAAAGATTGATCTGGGAATTTTGCCACTTAGATTTTTGGCTTTAGATGCAGAGTTTCTGTAATTTCCTGAAGAGTAGCCAGACAAAATCTCTCCTCTTTCAGGGCTTTTAGGTTTCTTGTGGCCTTGTTTTGGTACAGGGGCACTCAGACACATGGATGGTTGTTGCACTATGCATTCTGACTGTTGATACTACAATTGCATCAGCTCATGGACGTGTTATTTAAAGAGAGAGACCCTCAGCCTCCCAGTGGATGTCATTCTGACGGTGGGTAACAGCAATCCAGTGATGTTAGATTATACCTGATATCAGAATCTGGTCACTGTCTTCAAAATTTACTTGTCTTTGTCTGCAGTTTTGCAGTTCATTTATCAGAGAAGAGAGGACAGAAGATGCTGTACTCAAAGCCCCTGAGTCAACAATTACCATTTTTTTTTCCAAAATACACAAGAAAAAGCACTTTCTCATATTTTCTTTTACATTTTATTTAATTTGAACTTAGTTTAAATTAAATTAATCTAGAATGAATGTAATAAATTTTTTTATTTATTACTTTTTAAAAATTCCCCTCACAGCCAATCAAGAATTATGTTGGACCCATAATATAGCTCTTGTTTCATACAAAGTATGGAGAATAATAACTATTTTAAGAATAAAAATGATACTTGAACAAAATTCTGTTACACAACACTCCCCTGTTGGGGAAAGAAAATAAGCCGTAACCACGGTCTATCCACTTACTTTTTCCATTTCTATTCTCTTTCTGTCTAAGGAACATTGTCAACATTTTGAAGAGGAAACTAAGTGCCAGAGAAAGGAGCAGGAGGAATTTGATGGCTATCTTTCCAGCCATTTGTTTTCTTGTCCATTTATTCCCAGTCATTTGCTTCAGCGCTGCCTGGGAGTGCAGTGCCTGACACCCTGTAAAAATATTCCTATTTTTGGTGCATGATACTTGGTGCAATTCCCACTTCCCAGGATGCTCAGTATGATAACGGGGATCTGTCCTACCTCTTCCTCAATATGTACCAAACATGTTTTGATGTGGTTTTTGGTTCCTACATTTCTTAACTGCACTTAAATGCACTGACAGCAATCAGCTCTCCCAAACTTTGTGGTCTCTTCTCTCATTTTCTCTGTATTTTTTTGAAATGCCAAATGAAAGCACTTGTTTTTCTTCACAATGCATTTCTGTCCTTGGTGGACCTTATATCAAGATGCACAGCTGTGAAGAATCTCCCTCCTGTATGTGACCTACAGAAAGGTCAGGGACCATTAGATCTTCCTAAAGCTGCATCTACTTCCTTGGTGAGGACACAGCAGCCTCCCAGCCACGTGGCTCTGGGGTTCCTGCACTCCTTCTCCTCCACCAGCCCAGGGAGCAGCATCAAGACAGGGCAAACTCTCTCTCCCTATGGATTTGTGGCAGGAGGACGCACTGTCCTTGCATGCCAAAGCGGTCCAAGTGTGGGTCTGCCCAGAGAGCAGCACTGAGGAAGGACAGGAAACTCGTCTGTCAGTCACCACTTCATCTGGAAGAAGTCCTACCTGCCTACAGGCAGTTCACAAAGAAAGAAGCAAAGGAAAGAAAACTGCTAAATTAAGTCTTCCACTCAGATGTTTTTCCCAGTCCCTTCCTTTGCTTCTGGTTGCTGTAGCCAAAATGTCACTGTCCAAGCTGTGGGTCCAGTGACTATGGGAAGAGCAAAAGAGGATCCTCAAGGAGGGGAAGGGTGAGCACCCCATGGCCCTGCAGAGCAGACAGGGGCTGCTTCGAGGCCTCTGCCTTTCAAGACAGTCTGAGAGGATAAAGGTCCTCATGTCCCCCATCAGAACTAACCAAGGAAAACACACTTAATTAAATTAAGGCACTTTGTTTTCATATCATCAGGGCAATTTATAAAGATACCAATGTGACAGTTTCTAGGCACAGATACAGCCTTCATATTTTTCCTGGATGCAGCACATTGTTTTCTCAGCCAGAAAGCTGTGCTAGGGAGACTCTTCAGCACAAAGCAATGCTTCAGGCCATCTTCCTTAGTAAGAAGAAGGGGTGTTATCTGCCCTGAAATTGTATTTCTACCTAATTAAATTCAACAAGATGCCTTCTTTAACCAAAACCAGTCACATGGAAATATTTGGAGCAGGGAATGATGATATCTGATATAAAAGTTCACACCAGCTGTCATGCCTTTCAAAGGTGATAAAACATTCAGGCAAGCCATAAGCTGGACTCTTCCATTTTGACTATGTATTTCCTGCATCCAGAGTCTCCAGTTGTGATGGGGGCACAGTTTTAGCTGACTTTTGGTGTAGACAACTTTGTGAGTGAGTGCAATTACACGCTGAAATGAAGCAATGCTTAAGTTGAGAGTAGGAAGCACCTCTGCTGCCAATTGCAGAAGACTGTGACCCTCACAGGGCATTGCTGTGGTAGCAGGGTTGGCTGACAAGGATCTCCATAACTGCATCCTTGATAGCAGAAGGGGTTCTTGCATTCTCACTTTTCCCAACAACACTGAGCAATGTCTTGTTCTGATCTCTGTGCTCCCCAGTGCCTTTCTTCCCCTTTACCAGAGAAAATGTGAAATGAAGAACAAAAATCCAGCAGTAACAGCATCCTGACCAGTTTAAGATCATATCTGCAGCTGCAGAAGTGGAGAAGTGGGACATCCATCACGGGAGGTAGAAAGTAGAGGAAGAAGGCAGATAAAATCCCACGTGGTGCAAGCATAGAACATGTCTGAGGGAGGAGGCCCAGGCAGAAAAAACCATGCAAATCAAGGACACCCAAATCAGTTATTTTAAAGCTTCCTCTCCAGAGCTGTGGTCCCTAAGAGGAAGGAGAATTCAGTGGTATCTCATGTTAGCAGCTCAGGATGTACACCCAGTGTTTCCCTCAGCTTCCTACACTCTGTGGAACATCAGTTGCACCAGATTTGGTTCAGAGGAGCCAAGTTTCCAGGCAAAAATGGTGAAGAACTAGACAAGGGTGTTCCAGCTTCCCAGTGACCTGGAAGAAGGTGATTGCTGCTGGCAGAGCTATCAGACCTGTACCACAAGGGGAGTGCCAAGCACATTCTCCAGCATGCACATGAGAGGATTGCTTTAGATGTGCAAAAACAGCATCTCCAAGGCCAGTGAAGTACCTGTGAAGAAGGAGGAGCAGCACCACACCGAGGCCACCACACTGGGAGGACTTTCTCCTTCAGGACATCCTCATATTGCGGGTCAAGTTAGCATCAGGCAGATGCCCCTGGAGTCTGTCCTTCTCTGGGATAAGCCTTCCTCCCAGGAATGTGGGAGTGAGCTGCCCCATTGCCTTCAAAAAGAGAGACATCCATGTTGCTGGGAGGCAGACGCTTGGGCGTCATACGGTGCCTGCAGGCAGCTGTCAGCTGGCACGCTGAGTCTGAGCCTGGACTGGCAGGAAAAATGGCCCTAAATGAAGTCAGAATTATTGCTAATGTAATTCATAAATTACTCTCTTTGATGTTTAACAAAACTGAACATGTTGTAAATTAAATTAATATTTGTTCAGGGATTCATAAGATGCAATCATTGTCAGTTACAGATTACGGCAATAACCCATAGAGGATACAGAACACATGAGATCTGGCTATAGTTTTTATAGGGGCATACTGCCATGCCCTTGCTCACAATGAAATAGTGACTAACTTTAAAGGTATAATGTTCTTTTATTAGCAAAAAGGTTCTTTGGAGTGGAGGTGTTGCAATCAGCCTGGTCTAGATACTTATTGAAAGCAGAATTATTTCATATACTTGAGAAATCAGCAGCTAGGAAATTGTGCTTGATTTCTTTTGCTGTGGAGAATGAAGCGACCTGGTTGTGATTTGGGCTAGTCAGGGTTAATGTTATTGGTTGCACTGGGACTGAGCCTCTGCCAGATGTCCTATCTACATGACATTAAGAAAAGAAAGGGCAGCGAGGGTTGAGACAACCAGCTCTCTCGTAAAGTTAAACTGGATGATCCCAATAAATGTATTTCACTTAATTCACAGCCTCCTACACTCCCTCGTCAGAGGATGCTGTGATACCCTTTTGTTGTGGGAGTGCATTGCACAAAATCTAATAATTTCTGCTGAGCTGAGAAAAGAATAAAAATAATTCGGGTACACATTTTATGTGTGGTGTTTTCTTGGTCTTATGGAGTGATGTAGGCACATTGTTCATGCAACCATAGCCACTAAAAAAAAGTAAGATCAGGCTGAAAAATCTACAGGCTAGAGATGGAAGAGAGGAACAAAGTATTCATCTTTGACTACTTTGCCTTTTTGTTACTGACCCGCTGAAAGCCAGTGGGTTACTTCAGGCAAAAAGAACCCCCCTAAAAGCAAAGTCCCAATGATGTCAGATCAAGTTTATAGTGAACAAAAAGCAGAGCATTCAACTTTCCTCTCAGAGTTCAACATCACAGGCATGCAATCACCCATCTGTTTCCTGAACTAGCTCTTAGCTAGGAAAACAAGAGCAGTGCAGGGAACTTTATCAAAGACTGCAGGAGGACTATGGGGCATTATGTATCAAACACTAAATATTTGTCTCAGTATAGCAATATATATTTTGGCTTACAGGGACAAAAGAGAGTATTTGAGCAGTGACCAAGGCCCATGGTCTTGATGGGAAATAAAATTTCACCTGCAAACTGGCTTGACTGTAGGCCAGAGAAGACCAAGAAACAATGCGAGAGGGTAAAATTTTCATTCCCCTTCTGAAACCAAAGCAACCTCTAGTGCTTCAGATAAGTTCTAGTGCACCCACCCAAGTTAGGAGACACCCAGCAACTGTAACAGCTCTGACCCTGAGTCTCCCTGGGAAAGCATTCTGTCTGCTTCAGCCGTGAGTCCGGAGACATTAACTGGGGATAAAGTTCACGTTTTCCAGGCTGACTGGCTGGACTCCTCTTCAGCTGACTCAGAACTGAGGAAAAGGAGATCAGATACTTGAACATCTGCTTGAACCTCTGCAGACCTATTCATGGGCTTTCACTGAAATAGTTTTGGAAAACATAACCACTTTATGGCATTCTGTATGAAAACAATACAAATGAGGCACTTGTTTTGTTATAAGAACAGATTGCATTAGGAAAGGAAAGGTAGAAAAGCTGTCTCGGCCTCTTGTGCTTTACATACAGACACACAGGGTGGGACTTTGGCTCAAGACAGTTTTCTCCTCCCTGCATATTCTCTCCAATGCCTGTGTTGCTCCAGGGTTAATGAAGAGTTATTGTCCATACAAGGAAATTGGAACCTCTTGCATTAAGAGCCATATCTGGCAGCCTTTTAAAAATAGTGCATAGTACATGCTCACCTAATATCTTGATCCTAAAAAGCTCCCATTTGTGGAATTTAAATTTCATTAGAAAATCAATACATCCTCATTTACCCTTAGTTTTAGAGAAAGAGTTGCATGAGATATTCAGAGTTTCAGAATTTTTTATAAATTTTATTGGGATCATGATGAAACATATCACTCACAAACCCCTCCATCACATCATCAGCAAAGTATTCATTTGTTCTTCTCTAACTGGGATCAAATTTTAAATAAGGAATTTATAACCATGTAAAGATGAACTCTTAAGCTCTGTATTTGATTTTTCTCTGTGTTTCCAAGGAACTGAAAACGTGTTTCATCTTTTTCTGCTTCTTGCAGATAATTTGACACAGTGTATTTTAGAACATTTCTTTTGTATTTACATTTTGGCACGAGTATATTGTATTGTTACATTGTTCACAGCCTTACTATTGTCACTGCCAACTTCTTTTGGGAAAAATCAAAGAAAATCTGAGACAAGATATATCACGCCACAATCGTTTGACTGCCTAATATTTTATTGCTCTCTTCTTACTGGTTTCCAGTTGTCAGTCTTGTCATTAGTACTTCTAAATAAACTATTTTCTTGCTTGTCTAGTAAATAGTTTTACAATCCAACAGAGCTGTTTTAGGACATGAATCATACTCATCTTCATGTCACACAAGTAAAAGCAAGTCCTCAAAGTCACGCTGTGGTTTACTAATTTTTGGAAGATTTCCTCTTTATGATGGTATATTCTAAACAGAAAAACAAGGTGACTTTCACCGAGCTTAAAAATGTAACAATGTAACTGCTTCGGGATTTTAGGACTTTAATTGTTAAAGACTCTCTAGAGAGTCTCACAACAAATGAATGCAGTTGCCCTCACACATCTGTTTACTCCAAGTGCTTGTACTTATAATTATGCCTGTGTGTATTTACATTAAAAAAATTATATCAGAGGGGTAGAAATTGCTTTTTCACCCATCTGTCTCAGCCACAGTCTTGCAGCAGTCTTCCTCTTCTGAGGGCTTTCATCCATTCAGTAAAATTTTCAGTGAACAGTTTGTGCCAACCTGACCTAATTCCCAAGCATAAGCCAAAAAAATAATCATTCATAAATCTTAAAGAGAATCTGCTATGTTTGTTTTTCTTTTTAAATATTGTTTTTCCATAACATCCAGCATGGCTTAGATCCACCAAACCATCCGACTTAGATGGTTTCCTAAGAAACAGTCCATTTCTGCCTGTGCTCCCTATACTGAAAAACTAAAGCCCACTTGAATTTATTCTCAAGATAAAAGGTCTGGTATTGTAGAAGAACAGAAAAATCCTTCAGCCAGTGGTATCTCTTCAGAAACTGAGGGTGAAGCCATATGAGATGTGGTGAGTCAACTGAGGAACTTTTGGTTGATTCTGCTCCCTACCTCCACCTTTTCTGTGCAGAACTTTTTGTACCATGGTCCTGTGGAAAAAGGTCAGCTCAGATATTTTTCTCTGTTAGGATTTCTGTCTCTGACTCCACAGAGGCTCACAAAAGGTCCTTATGGGGTAGTTTTGGGGCAGTGACCAAGCGAAGAATCCATAGGTCTTTGCCATCAGGCAAGTGTTACCATGGATCCACTGGATCAGATTCCCAAAGAGGCAGGGGGGCAACATCAGGCATCTCCAGGGCTTCTTGATGGCAGTTCAACAGAGGATGCAAGCTGGCTTCAGGTGTTAAATAAACAAGACTGAAATGATCCTGAATGTGGGCAAAGCACCCTTTTGAATCAAGCCACTCATGCAGTCTACATTAATGGTCCCCATAGACCTCATTAGACATTGCTTTATTTTTTTAAAGTTATTCCAAAACTACACTTTTTCAGTTATTCTCCCCTTGGGACTGGATGATACTCTTTCTTTAAAAAGGAGGACACTTTAATGTGGGTTTTTTTGCTTATTTTTCATTATATTCCCTTATTCAGCCACAGATTTAGCTCTAGTTAGACTGAATGCGTGCCTGCTGTTTTTCAAATCTTTGTCTGCACTACTGACCAACATGATTTCTTCTGCTCTCCTAGGAGTCATTTCTCCTACACGTGGGGCAGTACTACAGCACTTCTCCACACACCAAAGCAGAGTCCATGTTGCTAATGATCCCCAGGGTTGATGAAGACTTCAGTATCCCTCAGATGGAAAAATGGTCCTGGATGGGAGGGTCAGCTTGTTCAGATGGAGCATCTGAACACAGCCCCTCATGCCAGATGATGTGATATCCACTCCCATAAAGAATCCCTGGGGATTTTAATCTCTCTCATGGTTTACACCACATTTCACCAAAATTTTATGGGCCTAATCTGTTCACAATCAATAGAGCACTTCAGGATATGCTTAGCCTGAAGCATGTGCTCAGGGCCATTAAAGTTAATGGTGCTTAGGCAGATTTCAAAGTTAAATGTGCGTTAAGGGCCTCTCTGCAGCAATGTCTTTCAACAGTTTGCCCAAAAAGAAACTCCATAAAATACAGCTAGGTTGAACTGCATAGTATTTTCACTGTGGCAAATTTGTTTGTCACAAATGGGGAAGTGTAAACCTCTGCACAAAATACTGCTAGGAGAATGATTTATAGACAGCACTAAAAAAATATTGCTGGAATAGAATAGATTAGCATAAGCTCTCTGGGGAGACACTATGCTTTCCTTGGGTTTTGTGGAGTGCCTGGCATACTAGAGATGCCAGAGTTAACAAGTAGTTATTAATAATAATAAAATACTTCTACTGAGAGAGTAGACACCAGTTCTTAGCATCAAGCAAATGTCAGATAGAAGAATATCAGACAGAAGACAAATATCTGATAGATAAATATAAATGTACTCAAATTTACTCTTTGTGTGTTAATAATTTAAGATGGGACTGGCTCTACTTTGTATATATTTTTACCCTTTAATTTGTCTCTTTGCAGTTTAAAATGTCTTTTATCAGCCCAGAAGAGCTGTCTGCCTCAGTCACATCAACCAGCATAAGTACAATAGCATCAGCCACTCTTACTTTGCCATAGGAATACTGTAAACCAAGCCCAAGTGTTAGCAGAGCATAAGAAATTGAAAATTAGTGTCTCTCCAGCTCACATTTGACTATTTTTCACAAAGAAATTCCTACACATTAAGTTGTAGGAGGTTGGAACATCTTGTTGTGTGGTGCCTGCCTTACTGCTCAGCCATGAGGCATGCCAAAAGCTCCACTCTTTCAGAAAGGAGTGACAACTGAGAGGGACAAAGTGCACATGCTCTCAGATTAATGCTGCCAAATTCAGGTGAAAAAGGCAAATTCTACTGAGTTGCCACCTGCAGCAGAACTTTTGCACTGGGTCTTACTGGCATGTGCCAACAAGGCTGGAGGTACCAAAACCTGCCACACTGAAAATGCACCATGACAATGTTTTGGAGAGGAAACATGGTGTGGAAGCAAGCTGGCCTGCCATGGGATGCAAGCACCCCTTTCCTAACTCTATGGTTTTCTGTGGCCAGCTGTTCCCAACACGGCCTTGGCCCACACCAGCCCAGCCCTTGGGAAATGTCCATGTGAGGCAGCGAGGCAGCAGCACAGCATGTGGCAAGGACACCTCGAGCTTGTTCTTCACTTCCTTTCCAGCCATGTCACCTCAGGCAAACTGTGCCATGGCCCCACACCTCTGCTAAAAACCTTGTAAAAGGACTGAAACTATTGCAAGCCAGAGAAAAAATCCAGAGTTTAAAAAAAGACGTGTCCCAGCCCCACAGTCCCAGCAGAGCTCTCTTTGTTCCCTTTCTGATTTTAGCACATCCAAAGCATGTTTTCAAGCTCCTTTTACCACAGCCACAAGAGCTAGAAACTTGTTTCAAAAAAAAAGGAAAAAAGAAAGAAAAAAACCCCCATAAAGCTAGGATTCCAAGCTAATCAAAGCACTCTGGGGGTTGGAACAATAAAAATAACACGGGAAGTTTTGAGAGCTGGCAGCGCAGCCAACGTCGCTGTTGTGCCCCCGCCACCTCTAGCTGCCTGAAGAGACAAGCACAGGCACTCAGCCTTCTCGAGAGCCCCGAGACACTTGCATGTGTTGAGGAAAACAGGATTATTTTGACAAGAGCTGCCAGGAAGTAAAAGGTTCATACATGCAAGGAAGACTGACTCTTCTATTTGCAACAAACCAGCGCGGCGGCTCCCAGCCCAGCTCCTAAGGGCTGTCCAGGGCAAAGGTACAAAGAGGTTTTTTGGAAGCCTCAGTGTTCTCCATCTGCCTCCAGGCAACTGTCCTATATTTTCTCAACAGGATCCTCCCAGCTGAAACAAATGCCCCTGGCCAGAAATCAGGCACCCAATGACACCTCGGGGACCTGCCAGAAATGGGGCACACCCACCCACACCTTCCCCCCCCCAACAGGTCCCAATCCATCTCTTTTCCCCCCAAAACAGTGTGGGGCTGCCCTGCCTGTGCTGCTGGTATTGCAGGAGGGACAGACTGCAGGATCACAAGCCCTGCCTTCACAGCAGGGGTGTAAGCTGTGGGAAAGGGGCAGGGCTCCCTCCAAACAAGGGTTTAGCCCATCACACTTTGCCTTCCACCATCTACACCATCTTTAAAAGCCATTTCACAAATAAATACATTAGTATGTGGAAAGTTATCCTTAATAGAGTGTGCACAGGGTTTTGGCTCAGAAAAGGTGTGTGATAAAGTGCATTCCAAACCACAGTCCTGATTAAGTATTTAAGAACATCTTCCAGTGGGGGAAAGGGATGAAGAAAAAAAGAAAGAAACAAAATTAAAAGAACTGAAGCAGCTTGTGAAGACACAGATGAATCATGAAAATCTACATAGAGCTGCCAAAGTTTCAAAACCACTTTCAGGTATGATGTATGAAATCAAACAAAAGGTGCTTGAAATTACAGATGTATGCATATATTGGTGGACTCCAGAATTAACTCTAAGCCTATTAAAACTTTAAACACTCAAGTGTGCTTGACTGTCAGCAAAGGTTTTATATAGTGTTGCAGTTTGCAGATCACCAGGGATTCAACTTTCTCAACTGAACACCTTAAGGCTGAGGGCTCAAGGGCTGCAGTCCACTATGCTTTAATGAGATGCAAACCACAAAAACATGGAACATTCCTAGAAATAAATCACATTAGGGGAAGGTCCAGCAGAGCTGCTGAAACCATGATGTGTCACAAATTTAAGAATGAGATCCTGCTATGAACATTCAAGATGTTTTGAATATGGCATCTGCTGATATGTTTAGTGTATCATGAGGTATTTCAGCAAGGCACAAACTGGGCACTGCCACACTACCTCACCCTCCTGTTCTGGAAAACAGAAAGTTTAAACTTCTAGGAAAAGTTCCAGTGGAAAAGTTTAAACTTCCAGGAAAAACAATGGAGTCTCCCCTGATGTGGTGCTCAGACACCTGATCTTGTGCCACATCACTCCTGCCCTAATGACAGACACAGTTTCACCTGAGTTATCTTCAGTAATTGATGATCTCCGAAAGGGATGAAATTATCAGAAGACTAACTTACGAAATACAATGTTTTTATCATGCAAAAATCATACGTAGAGCTTCAAAGAAATGGACTATCATCTATTAAACTAAGCAAAATTACAGCCTGAAAATCAAGGAACATTTCAGAAAAGAAGGTGGTGCACAACAGACCACATCTGTGGTTTTTAGTGGGCACAAGTAGAGAGGTTCAGTCCCCACCAGCTGAAACACTAGTTTTTTGGATGTCAGTGACTCTACCAAGGCTGGATTTATCCTAATGACAAAAAAAAAAAAAAAAGCAAAATTAATGCAGATACAGTGTTGCCTTTTTTTAACAAATCCACCCATGCTCGTGGGAAAGAGTAAAGCAGGAATCCCTCTCCCTTGTTGATCTTAGATTTCAAATTTTTTTCCTTTTCTAGATGAACTTATTAAAACCCTTCATACACTTATAAATTCTTCTGTGGTACACGATACGTTTAAAGCCAAAATAATAAAAGAATGAGAATGTTTCGGCCCAGAGATACTTAAATATTGAATGCAAATTTCCTGATAAAAATCCTGAAGCATCACAACATAGTCTAGTGTACTATAAATTACGCTAAATCAAATAAATCAGACTATATCATCCCTGGTGGCTCCTACACAGTCTTTAAATATATTACCCACTCCTCATCAGTCTATTCCACTCAATAACCAGCTCTGTCTTCAGTCCCCAGGCCCGCTTTAATTTGAACAATATATTAGCCTTCGCAGTAAAAGAGAGAAAGAAACTTCAGGGAGAAGGAAGGCCGGCTTACAAATGAATCACCCATGGCAGCTCACTCAGACGTGTAGGATGGATGGCTGTTCTGTGTCCCAGGGAAATAAATCCTTCCCTGGCCAGCAGCTGGGAGCATGAGAGGTCCCTGCCTCTGCCTCCCGAGTCCTCAGCCCCCCTTGTCCCTTCCAGACAGACAGGCTTGCAGCTTTTCCAGCTCCATCCAGAGGGCATAACTCATGGCAGGGCTGGGAAGAAGAAAACCAGAAGCTCAGCCCCCAGGGACAGGGGTCTCCCTTGGTGGGTCTCTCAGCACTGGGTGGTCATAGCCATCCTTGCATGGGAGGTGGCCCTGACTTGGTAGAGCCAGAGCCTCCATCCACCAGCCTCAGAAATGATGGGGTATGAAGAAGATGGACCTGAGCACCACATCCTATAAGCCATCATCAGGAGGGTGGAAGAGGGCAACCAAAGGTAGCTGCTCCTCCCTGAGGACTCCTCAAAGCAGGGAGACCAAACCACCTGGTTCCTAACCAGGCTACAGGCTGGTGTCCAAGGTGCCTGAGACAGAGGGTCACCAGCTGAAGCCTGATGGTGCTAAGCCAAGGCTTTGCTCAGCCTTCCCCCAAGAGCAAACAGCCCTGTGTCTGACATCGTAAAACATCTGGTAAGGCTATCAGGAGGGAGACTGCTGAGGATACAGTTTAACAGAGCTGCTGGGATTTTTTTTTATTGCATTTATTTTCACAAATCATAACAATAAAAAAAGGAAAAGTTGGAGTCTACTCAATTGAGTTAATGCTTTCGGAATTTTATTAATCAACATCTCAGCATTCATAAAAAAATGACACCTTTTAAAACCAGTGGAGGGAAACATTTCCAAATACTTCCAATCAAAAGAAATTATTTTAAACCTCACATTACATGTATTTTTAAACCAAACCCTCAGGGAGATGGGTGTGAACTCTGAATTATCCCAATTAACTTTAGTGCCAGAGATCAAGGCCAAAAATGCAAAATCAGCTCTAAGCTTTCTGAGTAGGTTGCTGAGGGTGCTGCAATGTTGGTAAAGCAGCCGAGCTTTTTCATGCCCTGTGCCTGGGTTTGTCCTCAAGCACCCCTAAGGAGTGCTCCAGCACAGTAACATGGAGAACAGTGGTCTTGTGCAGAACAAAACAGCACAGCCTGTGATAGCTCTGGTATTGACTAAATAAAATCTGCCTGGTGAGGAGAAACTGGAAGCCAAATTATGTTAATGCCCTTAGAAAGATGTTTACTGACCAAGCAAATGCATTCCTTTGTCTGGTCACATGGCTAGCGTTCACTTGAGGACAGTAATTTCAGTCCTGAAATTCCATATTTTGTGCCATGGCAGGGATGAATACCAGTATTTTCACTGACAATCTGTGGGTAAGTAAGGGGGCAGCACATTAACAGTGCAAGCAGCCCATGATTCCCTGGCAGTCTTCTCCTAACTCCAAGTGCCACACAATAGTCTTGTGTCCTATTTAACCCAGAGATGAAAAAGGTAGTTTGAAAAATCTAAATATGGTGCACCAAAACTGAATCTCCAAAACCAGGGTCATAATTACTTCCAGGATGAACACAAAAGCAGTGAGAAATCTGGGAAGACACTAATCTTCATCCTTGCTAGCTGCATTTAAGAAGCCATTTACCCCTTCTTTTTCCAACACTTAACTTTTCTCTTTTTCTGTGTTATCTGACTGAATTTCTCTTTTCTAAGAAGTTCATTCTCCTTGTCTTCACATGCTACTTTCTCCATTTGAAATATCTGCTTGGCACTCCTCTCCTAGCAAAGGGAACTTGTGAGAGTCCAACCTGTTCCTCTCTGGTAAGGACGACCATCTCTGCCTTCCCTGCTGCCTGGAAGGGGAAGGGCAGTGCAGATGGGAAGTTGATAACAATGATGTGGACATGAACAGATAGATCTGGTGGATCTGCCCAAGCTGTGAGGATTGTACCATGCAGTTCAACCAACCAGGTGAAAGAGCAGCTCTGACCCATCGAGTAGGAAGGGAGCACAGATCTGATCACAATCAAGGGAACTTGAGGTGCACAAGACATAGTTACACCCACTGGAACATTACCTCTCTAAAGAAACAAAACAGGATGCAGAGCCACATCTTGCAGGAGCCCCCAGCAAGGTCCTGTCTACCAGTGATGCTGTTCTCCCCTCCAGAGAATTGACTCAGCATAACTGCAGTCTTCTGAGCCACTTCCAGCAGGTCCTACAGAAAACAGATGGCCATTCAGTGCACTGACTCAATTCATCTTGTGAAATCAAATGGAAAAACAGAGGAGTTGACAGAAGGGAGTGGTTGTCACTGTCCCCATGAGATACAGACGCTTTTTTGCAACTATGAATGAAAGAACAACATTCAGAAACTACTAAAGCCATTCATTCAAACAGATACTGTGGAGCACTATTCTGCCACAAAGGCTTATTTAAAAAGAAGACAGTGAGGGTCCAGGAACCAACAAACATAGGGTTTGAAAGTTTTCAAGGGTGCTAAGTTAAATTCAGAATGATCCCTTATGAAGGCTATGTGTTGTGGAGTTCAAAGAAGTTCACTGTGAGCAGAAATGTTCATGTGAGCAAAAGTTACTGTGCACACCTGAGCTTCAGTGTCATACAAAGACCAAGACAAGCCAACTTAGCTGCCTAGAGCAACCAGGCAAGGCTTTACCACAAGTCCCCATTCTTTAAAACAAGTTTTGCTGCAGCAGTTAACACTTGGTGTGGTACTGTCCACAACAGCAGCCAAGTAGCTTGTGATCCTGGAAGGACCAGATTTCTGTCAACCATGTTTGTGCCAGTACTTAAACCCAGTTTGCAAAGGCATCTTCCAGTTGGAGTGAGTGTGAACCTACTCGTTCAGCAGCTGGTGCTGTTCAAGTAAGTGACTGGGAGTAAGGAATTCAGTAATTGGATCTTAAATTGCAGTGACTCATCCCTCAAATAATTCATCAGACTCCAATATTTACAGTCCATTGTTTTAAGAAAATGATGCAAACTATAAGTCTTTGTCAGATGAATTATTCACATGAGTAATATGCCCCTGCCTGTTCACAAATATAGCTCCTGATCCAGTTACTTCTCCAGCTGTCTACCTGCTGTTTCAGTTAGCTCAGGCTTTTGAGAAGTTAAAGGCTTCAGCAAAAATAACTCACCCATTTCAGTCAACTTAGCTCTGCAGTGCCACAAATCACTGGTTAGGGCACTGTACAAATCAGATGAGACTGATACCTTCATTTCATGGATAAGGCAGCTGAGTCATGGTAAAGGTGGTGTGTTATATTCCAAAAGAAACAGTGATGGATCCAGAAGCAAAATCCCAGTTGAAGATACTCAGTCCTGTACTGAAATCCACACCTTTTCAGATAAGACTGGCAGCCTGTCCACTTGAAAAACATCCATTTATATTCTCAGGTTCTGAGATGTTATTAAGTTGTGAAGTTGGGAATGGAGTACCACAGGAGGACACCTGGGAATCCCAGCATGCTCCAAGACTGAATCTCATGATGCCCTAGCCACCCCAGCGAGCCACAGCTCCCATTTGAAGACATTCAGCTCAGAAAGGTATGCACGGCCTGAATTCAGGAGGAATTGTACATGGAGATCCATTTTCTGAGGCATAAGCTAAGCAGAGAGATGGTATTTGCATAAAGAGACCAGATCCATCATAAGATTTCCTTGGTTCATTCAAGTTCTAGACTAGGCTAGTGCCAGGAAGAGTAACATTAACATTACGGAAAGAGTAACATTAACATAAGGAAAACCACAGGAAACAGGGTGTTAATGGTGAAAGCACAGGTCTTACCAAATAGAGAAAGGAGAGGCAAGGAGGCAGAGAGAGAGCAGAAGCAGTGAGTGCATAGACTTTGCAGAGGGGCAGAAACACGGCCAAACCTTTACAAATCTCATATACACAGATTATTGAAAGAATGTAACACAGAAAAAATGGAATTTTCCCCTCTCAGGGGAGGAGTCTTTGGGGAGGTGGTTGATGCCAAATGTTTTCCCTGTGCTTGATGCAAGGTTTTGGCAGGTTCCAGTGCACAAATGGAGCACAGATTTGTGTTCATGTAGCAAAGGAGAAGACCTCTATTCTACAGGGATTGAAAGTTCAATGGCTTTGATTATTTGAATGAACACATTACATTTTTGATGGTGAAAGCCTGCAAAGGTTTACATAAATGAAGTTTTGATCAGAGGGAAAATACCAGGGGTAGAGACTCTGCACAAGACTGAAAAGAAACAGAGTGCTGGCCTAAAGCTGAAAAATTTAAAAAACCCTATATGCATAATATAAATACATTCCTAGGAGAAAAATGAACAGAACAAAAGGGCCAGAGAGTTACAGGACTAAGACCATCACACTCTAGGTACACCAGCAGAGATGGGTAAAAAAGGACAGGCATACCTCAAAATTACAAATTAAAAAAGGAAATTTATCCTTAATCCAGCTACTTGACCTGAGAGTCTGAAATGGATCTGTGCAGATAGGTCCATAAAATGCTGGTAGCATTAGAAGGTCTGAGGTAGTTAATCAGAGGACTTGACTGGAGAAGTTCAGCCCTGAGAGCTAAAACAGTAAGTAAAAAATAGAGAAGCCCTTGGGCTCTTCCATGAGAGGTACTGGGGAGGTCCTCCCTAAAGCATGAGTTTAAATCTCACAGATTCTAATAAAAGTGTCAGTGTGTTGTAAAAGAGAACAAGGTTTGACTATGGCATTTGGGTGTCAAAGGTTTCATGTCTCCATGGACTGGTTGCTTATAAAAGCTGGAAGGGACACTAAGTCACCTACTGCTACTCCGAAAGGAGCATGACAAACTTGCCCAGGGAACAGTGAAGATTTCACTGTTATTAAGAGAGAATATTAGTATATCATATAAAAAAACTAGAAGAGAGATCATAGTCAGAAACACAGTCTCTAGAGCAACACTCCAATGCAGGTGAAAACACCAGAGGTGGGTGATGCTGCAGTGGCCTCTAGTGAATGGAGGCCTCTAGTCCTCCTCCTCCAAGGGTTGCAGAGCAGGCCAAAGGGAGCAAGAGACACATCTTCACATTACAAGGGAAATTGTAATTTCCTTCCCAGTAAGGCAGGGAGGGGAGATCAACCAGCCATCCTTAGGGTGCTCTCTTGATGCAGACTTTCACAGGGACAGAGGACTTGCCCTGCTTTTATACCTCAAGCCCCTGGCTGGGGAGGTGACCCACCCAAGCTCTGCCCTTGCAGAATCCATCTCCTGGCACAGAGCATGCAGTGGCTGAGTGCCTCCTCATACAGCTCAAAGCCCCTCATTCCTGGAGAGGATTTGCAGGAGATAGCACCACTAAACAAGGAGCTGCTGTACTAAGCATGTTACTCCCCACATAATGGTGCATGACCATAGGTTGCACCCACCAGTGATCCAGAGTTTTAAATAAATTGCAGTGAAGTCCCAGACACATGGCTGCAAGTCCCCTTTTATATCAGCATGATGGGCCACTGAGCAAAGCCATCAGTGTAATAAAGCACCTACTGGCAAAGGAGAGAGAGAGAGAGAGGTAATCAGATCTATATGTAGTACTCTCAAATTATAAAATAACAAAAGAGGCATATGGGCTGTCAGCTGCAGATTTTTATTTTTTTTTAAGTAATGAGAAATCAAGATTGCCTATGCCATTAGAAAGTGAGCTCAGGAACTTGCTGGTGCATGAAGAAATATTTAAAGAAAAGCCAATAATAAAACACAATGGGCCATCCAGAAAGCTGCTGCTGTGCCCTGGAAATGATTCTGTACATCTGTACAGGAAACCAGAGGTGGCTCTGCATGTCTGAGAAATAACTGTCTCAAGCACCTTATCCAGACTAGGCAGGAGGAAAATGAGGAATGTGCCTACAGGAATCTTGACCAGAAAGGATAACTGCATTAGCCTGAGCTCCCCACAGCACTAAATTGTTTACTTCTGCCCAGTGCTCATGGGGAAGCAAGGAGTAGGCAGACTGTAAATTGGATGGTCATGGCTACTTTGATAAACAAGCAAATGAGAAGCTTTTCATATCCTTTCTAATCTCAATGGTGCTTGCTCAATGCTATTAGAACAAGGAAGCTTAGTTGGGTAGGACAAGGTAGGCAATTGTGCATTTACAAGTCTCTGGCATGACCTGCTTGGACTGACCAATGTGTTACACAATAGTGGGAATTTAAATGTCAGCCTAAAAGAAATCTCTCCCAAACTTCATGGCCTTATGGGCTTTTTGACCCAACACAGAAATGCCAACTAAATTATAGGAAACTCTTGTTATTGTGCACTCTGTGCACATGCTTCTGGGGTTTTTGAGAAAAGATGATGCTCAGAGACAGTACAGAAGTTTCTTCTTGCAGATATCCCACCAAATAAACAGATTCCTAAACATGAAAGGAACATTAAATATCGCCAGCTATCGCCTGATTCAGTCAGAGGACATCTCTAGCTCCCTTATGGCAGGGAGTGGAGTTTATTTTGCTACTTGCTGCTACAAAAAATATTCCCTGTAACTGTCTTTCTTGACAGGACAGTTGATGTTTCTACCACCAAAATATCAGTTGAGGTTTCAACACAGCAGAGGTTTCCATCACTAAAAGATGTGTCTCTGAATTCACAGTTTCCTACAGACATCTGCAGAGCCAAGAGTTCTCCCTGTCTCTGTAACACAGGAGTGGGATGAATGAGTCTGTTTCCCACAGATGCCATCACTCTAGCAGCAAACACACACACACACGGAAAGGAAGCAGCTCCTTCAGTCACAATTAGCTGGTTTCCTTTACACAAATAGCAAAGTATGAGACAAAGACAAGTCCTGGAGGGCACCCATTGCACGCTGGTTTCACCTTGGTGATCTGAAACCATAGATGGGGCTTCTTGGCCAAAATATTAAAAGTGCTTATTTCCTCTTTGCTTGGGAACAACTGCACCCAAAGCTGTAGCAGACAGGAGTGCTGTGCTGAGAAAGGGGTCATGTGTTCCCATCCCTGTGGATTCACAAGTGGGCACAGATGTTAAGCCTTCCCTTTCCCTCCAAATCCCCATCCCTTATTCCCCTGTCAGCCCCTCCTTGACAAAGCAAGAAGATAATTTGCAGAAAGAAAGATGCATTTCTCCCCTTTGTTTGGATAAAATGGCATATTTCTTTTCAATCCTTTAAGTACATATTTGTTCCACAGAGTCCATGGAGATTCAGAACCAGAAAATACCAACTAATGATGATGGCTGATTGTTTGTGTCGTGTGGATGCCTGTCTCTGCCAGGCTGTAGCCTACACTGATGTTTCATTTGCAGGCAAAGACAGCAGGACTACTCCCTGAAAGTGGAAAGCAGCAGTTTTACTGCTCTAAGAGATGCCTTTTAAAGTAATGTTAAAGACAACTTTTTGGTAGCTTCCTTGTGAGTATATAAAAAAATATTGAAAAACCAAATAAAATTATTGCTGTCCAGCACAAAGTTAGTGGATCCCTGACTTGCTGGCATTTGCTTTTGGACTGAAGAGGGAAATATCTCTGTAAAGTTTCCATTTATCTATAAAGCAGAAACATCTGCTGAAAGTGTTGTCCCAGGCCATCTCTGACTGCAGTCAGCAGGAGGTGAGCCTGTGGTTAATAAACTTTCTCTCTCCCTTCCACAGTAGATGTCATTGCAATGAATACGAAGCACAATAAGTAAGTTTACAGGACACGGTCTAACTCAGCCAGAAAATACAAAACACAAACATGGAAAAAAGGCATCACTAGAAGACTCTCAACAGCTTTCAGATTAGTGGTGTACTCCTGCCAATGCAAAAAGAGAAACACTGGACCAGCTGCCTCGAACCAGCCCTGGGACTTGCTTCCATTAAAAATGCCATAAGGGCCATTTAAAATCTCTCCTCTGCAATCCTATATAAAAGTGCTTGCAAGGCTGGGATTTAATAAAATACTGTCTTCTCTGGCAGGACTTTTTGAGTATTTAATTCAATTTGCAGTGTAGTTTAAGCCGCATACGCACATTGAGAACTTTAATTTCCTCAGTGATGCTAATCGGCGTGCACTTCCAATGTGGCTAAAAGCATCCCACAGGTACCAGAGGAGTGGAAACTTCCCTGCACAGAGATGAGCATGGAATTTACTGCTGGCAGCAACATTAAAAAAATCAAGCAACATTGGTGCTCTCCCGGGCAAAGTTCCCCCAGGCTGCTTTTCATGACACTACTGGTTGTTTCCACC
Organism: Haemorhous mexicanus; assembly: GCF_027477595.1. Classification (NCBI taxonomy): domain Eukaryota; kingdom Metazoa; phylum Chordata; class Aves; order Passeriformes; family Fringillidae; genus Haemorhous; species Haemorhous mexicanus. The sequence continues at coordinate 34,225,154 of NC_082344.1, read as the reverse complement.
TACAGGGCATGTCAGAGAGCAGCTTACAGCATTTCATCTGGCCATCTTCCCTGTGAAACCAACATCACTTCCCCACCACAGCCAGCAGTGACATGGAGCACTAGCGGGTCCTCCACCACCCCCACCACAATGCCTGCCACAGCTTCCTGCACCCTGCAGTTGTGAACACCACTCCCCCTCCTATGGGAAAACAGAGATGACAGAGAGAAGGACAGTTTTCTGCACCTGATGCAGCCAGCAAGCCCCAGACTGGCTTCTGGAAAGGCTGTTTGCTGCACTGGGGGCAGTGGTCTGGGCAGGTCTGAGACTGAGGTGGCTCTCTGTGCTCGGTGAGGGTTCAGCTGGGACAAGCACCCTGAGGCAAGCACCCCAGCAAGGTCCACCCATGGCACAGCCAGCGCTACAGCCGTGATCATCCAGTGCCACCCTGCCCCCAGGGTGTGCCAGGACCCCCTGAGGCTGTGCCACTCCCTGGGCCCTCATTACCCGTGGTCCTTAAGAGCCTCAGGGTAAGTGTCCAGCAAAGGGCACAGCTACAGACACAGCCAGCGCTTCTGTGAGGCTTAGCAACACTGCCCTTCTCCTGGGGAGCCTAAAGTTAGCTGGTACAGAGAGCAGCCGGAATAGCAGCATCAACAAGGCTCTTCTTATTATATGCCACGCTGGTTACAGCATGTCACTCTGTCATCACCCCATCACTCCTCTGCTGCGCACACCACTTACTGTAACTTTCATGGCGTTACACTTACCAAGGTTATAATTACACATTACAGTGCGGCTTTCCTACGCCAGGAAAAGACTAAACTTACAATTACACAGCTCATAAATAGGAGCGCACACACTACTGCACAAGCGCATATATTCACATAAAACCTTTAATTACAGTTGCAAGAAGATTATAGAGATTTTACAAATATGTTATTCCAACTGTGGCAATTGTTAGCACCACCTCTTGGAGAGAACCTCCTTCTGCACTGGCTTCTCCCAGCAATGCCTCTCATTATCAAGAAAAGCATTATTAAAAAGCAGCTTGATGGGGTTTAGTGTTACTATTCTTGTTTCAATCATTTAGATATCTGAACCTCTTTAAATTATTTGAGTATTTAGAAAAACTGATTCCTGATAATCAAAGGTGTAGTAGTCAAACGAAAAAGCATGTGTGCCAGATTCAGTGACCTCCTCAAAAGTTTAACACCAGAGCTAAAGAGAAAAACATATGGCAAATACAAATGATTAGACAATTATAGATACTAAGATTAACTGCCACTGTGACAAGATGAGAAGTAAGGGCTTTCTTCCAAAACCACCCTTCATCTGAGCCATAAATACCCATCAAAGGGGATCAGAATAAAAAATCATCTCTTCTCTAAACGCAAGAGGGTGTCTGGGAAAAACCTACTGCGTGTTATTGATGTGAAAAATAATGATGCAATCACACTCTACCGAGAGGATCTCCCAAAAGAAAGATTCATTTATTCTATTAATTCCTTTCTGCTTATTTAATTTTCAATTTTAATTGTGCAGAACAGGCAGATAAAAATGAATGATTGGTGTCTTTTGAAATGTACAAAACCTGAAAAGTATGCACTTCTCTTAACATATCTTTTACGTTACTTACAGCACTTTGCACTCAGAACTGCTCACTGTGGTGCACAGTCCTGTGATTTATGAGGGGCAAGAGTTTCACAAATGGGAATGGGCCACTTTTTCTTCCCCTCCTTTTTTTCATGTTAGAATAATGACAACAAACAAACAAAACACACAAAACATGAGAAAATTATCTGAGTGTCTCTTAGATTTCCTAGCTTTGCCTCTGTTTTCTAGAATCATATTCTTACGTGTATTACTTCAGGAGGGAAAGTGTTCTACTTGGCTACAGTAATTTCATCATCCTCATAGCTTCAGCAACAAAAACATCTCAGCTTGTGGGTTCATAAAGGCAGAATTAACAAGAATATACACATATATACTGAGCCACATGAATCCTGATCACAGATACAGATAGGAGCACACACAGGCACAGATACAGTCAACTTCTACTTCCCTTTTCATTGTGAAGCCCAACTGGAAGTACTTAACAGAGGGATATGAAGACAGTGTGCAGGATATGGGTCTGGAACTTGGAGAAAAAAGAAAATTTCAGTTCTGAGCATCAAATGAGTTTGTGATGCTTTTTGTAAAATAGCAGGAGCTTAAGTCAGCATTTTCAGGATTTATTTTCAATTTAAAGTGTTTTAAAATGAGAGTGAGCCCTGATCTTTTTAAAAGGGCATGATGATTTCTCAAAACCAGACCCCTTGCTCCAGTCACATGAAATGCAGCACAATCAATATCAGCTCTCATTTTTTAAAATCCCACATTTCAACTATGATGGTGCTTGGCTTTTGGCAAGGCTATTGGCTGTGAAGTCTCAGCTGAAAGTGTGCACACTCACAACTTAGCCACCTTCCTGTTGATACGATAAATTGACCAGGAGGAAATGGAAGAAATTTTACAGTAATTTTTTGCAACATGAATTAATTCTTTGCCAGGGAAAACAATGAGAAAACACACATGTATTTGATGGCCTCATTCCCTAAATAATGAGTTTGTGATGCTTTTTGTACAATAGCAGGAACTTAAGTCAGCATTTTCAGGACTTTTTTTCAATTTTCAGTGATTTAAACTTAGACTGATTTTAAGATGACCATGAAGATGAAACATCCCATGAGCTCTCACACCTCTATATGCTGCTACATTAGGGCAGATTTCTAGTGAAAGAAGGACATGTCTGCAAGGATACAGAAGAACTGAATGGAACAGAGGCCTTGACACAACACTAGTGGTGTCCACGCCAGCAGGAACGGAGGGAAGTGATTTGGGCGAGGAAAGCTGAGTAAGGTCCTTTCAGATTTTAGAGACTGGAGCAGGAAAATAAACAGGTGTAAAGCAGTCTCCTGGGTCGGAAGGCAAAGGAGGAACAAGAACAAAGTACCTGAGAGGAGGCACAGGGCAGCATTCAGAAATAAGAAGTGGGAAAGAACCAGTTAAAAACAAGTAATGAGTGACTGGGTCATTTCCACCACTTGCACTCATGGATGAACACACATGCCAGTAAGGTCTGCAGTAATTTGCAATATTACAGGACAGTCTGGGAGATGTATTTGTTCCTGGAGGTTAAAAAACCGACTGTTCAACACAATACACTGATGGCATCACTGTACCAATCTAAAGAAAACAACAAAAAAAACACTGGAGGAAAGACTAAGCTCATCCCCCTCTACACAATGGACTAGAGCTCCCTATGGTGTACAGACTCAGGATGTGTTCAGTTCAGTGCCTCCCTGTCAACAAGCAGGAGCAGAGAGCCCAGGCCCTGTCAGTGCTGCAGGGGAAATAGCCAAACCCACTGAGCGGCATTCACCAGCGGTTACAAGCCTTAACGAAAACGGCCAAGTCAGCACATCCTTTGACCTAAATCAACAAAACAAAGTGCTTGGGAGAAGCTCTGCCGTATTCACAGTGGACAGCATCTTTCCAAGATGAATGCCCAAGTTTTATTCCCCTCTTAGATGCCGCAAATGGTTTTTGGCAGATGCTTCTACACCCAGATGGCGCCAAGTTAACTACTTTTATTATGCCTTTTGGATGGTAATCCTTCCACAGACTTCCTTTTGGCATTGCTACTGCACCCAATATATTCCAAAGGAAATGACAAAGCTACTGCAGCACCTGGAAAGGGATAGTTGCTTGTACAGACAAAGTCCTGGGATATTGCCATTGGGAAGAGAAATATGATAAAAGCCAGTCTAGATTTCCAGAGACACTTGGTATTCAGATCTGAAAGGCAATAAACACTGGGCTACATCAAAACGAGCTGAACAACTGAGATAACACACATGAAAACCAGGCATTAAGGCAGACTGAGGAAGGGTAAATTGGCCTAAGCAAGTAATAAATTAATGCAAACTCCTGAATCTATGTCAAAGTGAAATGAAGACTGGGTTATGAATGGTAGCAATATATCCTTGTAATGAACTCTTGGAAAATGAAATCACCTGACATTTGAATATGATACAAGAGTATGTTTTCAACTGAGTGGAAGCCCTACCTGAAGCACATAATTCTCCTTTCCCATAACCACTCAGAGCCACCTGCAACATTACAACCCGGCCAGACTGGGTTGTACTGCTCCAAGACATTTGCTGATGACATAAATCACTCTCTGCAGACTGAGAACTGTCTCATTGTAGAAGAAACATGCGAAAAATGTAGGGAAAAAGCTCTTCCAGAGAGCTAATTCAGCTTTTGACTGACCACAAACCACTTGTACCCCTGATAAATAAGAACGACTTGGATCGTGTGCCAGTGATTTGTCAAGCCCTACTTAGGGCTTAACTAGGTACAATCCGCAGACATAACACAGTGTTGGGCCTGGCACAGCCTTGCCCATTGGCACCACCCTGCCCAGATACCTTGCAAATATGACAGATGTATGAATATTGCAAATCATTGTGGAAATTAAAGCTTTATGAGAGAGGTCTGCAAGCCTTAAATCAGCGTCTGATTCATACTTATAACACATCTGATTGGCCAATACCAAAAATGTACAGCTACAATATTAGAGTGTGGGAAAAGTGACTGCCTTAAGTGCATTAGAATCATATCCTTATTCCAGAAAGAAGTAACATCTCAGAGCCAACATGGTTATCCCAGCAGAAATATCCCTGTGGTACTTCATTACTGAGAATTTTATGAATAAGCTGAGATGTCAGTTTAGTTGTGTGCCACAGGCAGAAGACGTCCTGCTCTTTCTAGCTATGCCTGTGAAACACAGACTACTGCAGTCGCCCACTGAAGGCTGAGATACCTGCCTCGATCCTCTGAGTTAGGCACATTCCTCACAAATGACCTCCTGGCCCCATCCGTTCCCACAGGGACTCTCCTGTGTTAGGGCAGTAGTGCTGGAGCACGAGTGGAGAAACACAATTACTTCCCATTTATTCATGATTCTCCTGACCAGGTTATTATCCTTTAACACAGTGACTTCTAAACTGGAATGCCTTTACTCAAATGTTTTAAGGTTTAGGCCTTCCAGCAATGCACTGTACATCTCTATCTGACATTTTCTCTCTCTCTTCACTCTCCTGGAACTCTTGCTTTCAGCAACCACATCCCTGGTTTTTGATTCCTGGAAAAAATTCTCCTTTCTCATGGTGTCTTGCTCGATCATTGAAGCTGACATGCCAAGAGCTTCCCACCAAGATCTTGCTGGCTTTTTTGGCATCCCACTTCTCCACATCTGTTATTTTTTATAGCAATCCATAATATTACAATTATTGTGCCAGTAGCTTGTCCTCTTCATATGCAGATCATATCTCTCACAGATTTCTCCCCAAATGGGTGCCTTCTCTGCTACATTAGCCACTCCAGTCCCCAAAAATCCATCTGTCTGAAAGCTCTGTTTTTCCAAAAACATAAATCACCGAGGCCCAAAATATCTGACAGCCCTATACATCATAAAATAATGACCAGAAAGTAATGGGTCCATAACTTGTGATTGAAGGCCAATGAAAGTGACACAAGAAACTTTCCTTTCCCCCGTGCCGTTGCAGCTTAAGTAGCACCCAGAAACTTGCTAATACCTGATGCCCACAAAAACAGAAATTAATGCTGTTTTTCAAGGAATTATCAGGATTACTTTTTATTTATATTAAAACGAGCTTCTGTTTGTAGACCTCAAAATGATACTGCATGCCATTCCCTCACAAATCAGAAGAACACAACAACCTGTGTGTCTTGGATGATGTGCCATCCTTTGTCCACAATCTAAAAATTTGCCTTGAAAAGCTGAGCAACACTAGAAGACAGGGATAAAAGAAGAGGCTTCCCCAAACAGAGGAACATCATGAAGGAGCCATACACATTTTTTATGATATTCAGCAACACAATACATCTAAGTCTCTAGAAGGCAATTAGATATAATCATAACACATGCTCTTATTCAATGTAAGATAAAAACTAACATTTATTGCCTACTTAACATTCACACTCATTCTACTAAAAATTTGCTCACAGTCTCATTTCGTCTGTGCAATTTGCTGGGCCGGGGCTACTGCCTACTGGCCATTGCTCATCACTGTACAACATTTTTGGGGAGAGAAGAAGGAAAACAGATGAACAGGCACCATGGCTTCTCAAGCCACAGCTGAAAGAGAGGGATAACCCAAGACAAAGGGTTTTAAACCACCATAACAATACCACTTTTCCTCTTATCCTACCCTTTCTACAATGGTTTTGCATACAATCTCCTATATTATCTCACACTGCATGTTGCCCCACCTGAAACATTTACTCATGGGTCTACAATGGGGCATGGAGGTGTGAAATTGTTTATTGGGTGGGCACCTTCACCAGCCAAGGTCAAACCACTGCAGCCTGCCAGAGTGACAGGTCTATGATTTGTGATACCTTGCAGGAAAAGTCTATTTTTTTTTTCCCAATGTCAGTGTTAAAAGCAAAATCAGGTACATTTTTTTAGCCAAATCTCACAACCAATAAAACCTACCACCCCAAACAAAAAAAAAAAAAAAAAAAAAGCAGAGCCCCAGACCTCAAAGCAAGCAGTCAATGAGTTTTAATGACTGAATTATCATTAAAAATTCACAAACAGAAAGAAAAACTTCACCAAATATTTGAGAAAATCAACACAGAGACTGCTCCCAGCCCCTTTCAGGAGCTGTTCAACACTAGAACAGGTCAAAGCTCTGAAAAGCAAATGTCTTTTTCTCCGGGCACGAGCACAGCTATGCCTAAAGAGTGCAGTGCTCAACTTACAACTGGGCTTTTTTTTTGGGAAACAGGAAATAGGTGTTTTCTTACCTGTCTCGTGAAAGAAGGAAGAAAATTCTTGTCACAGGGTGCAGTTGAGCGCAGGAATACAGAAAGGGGCTGCAGCATCCCTGCTCCCAGAGAGATGAACAGCTTCACCAAACTAGGCCTTGGAATACATCATCTGATTGCACAGTCAGGTCTGCTTTCAGCATGGGGTTGGACCAGATGGCCTCCAAGCATCCTTGCAATCTATAATTTAATTATTCTAATCAGTCAATAACAAAAAAAAAAATATTCTTCCAGTGAGAGGGTTTTGACATGTTCTTGTCACAGCCATGATAGCTGATCTAAAGTATTCAATGTGAAAAACATATTGTCATACAAATTCCTCCTTATGCACTGCACTGTTCATGTGTTTTACAGGACACTTTGAAAGAGGACACAACTGTATGCATTTACTTTGGTTGACTCTGTACAAAGACTCCTCTGTGAAGGAAGAATCTTGCGCTAAGTGGCTTAGGGCTACTACATCTGCAGGGAAGCCATGAGCTGCTGGGACAGGCATCTCACATCTTTCCTGCCTCTCCCTGTACATCTCTGGCCCTCACAGCACACATCCTGCAGTGCCCAATGACTTCCACTTATCTACAGTATTCACAGAACTTTCTGGGGTTTGTGGCTGGCAGTTATTTTTGTACCAACCTGGCAGCAATTGCTAGTGACCACAGCATTACCTTCCCAAGCTGTGTGCTCAAAAATGTTATCCATTTCAACAGGAAAGAAAGCCCAAGGACACAGATGTTGAGCAAGTATCTACTGCTTAGCTTTCTACCAGATAACCAAGGTTTTTTTGCTTAACTGCCAAAAGCAGAACAACAAAACTGTTTGCCAGATCCCACTCACTGTCCGTGCAAGTCCCTTCTCATCCATCAGAGTCTCTTCAGCTCCAGACAGGACAGGGCAGAAGAAACTGGCCCTTCCCTTCAACTTTATTGCCCACTGCAGACACATACATGTGTTCCACCCCGGAGAATGTCAGACCACTGGCCATTGACATAAAAATTCCTTTGAAATGCCATTGCTCAAAACCAGTAGAGTCCCCAGATACCCTTGCACTAGTGAAAGCCAAGTTTCCAAAGACTGCAAGGCAAAGAGGGGTGTTTCCAAGGGCAAGAACAGCAGTCATGTTCCTGCCTGGTTGCTGTCCTGGAAAAAAAAAAAAATCTGTCTTGCATGTGTGAGCAGCTGGGGCAGGGCATGATCTTCCTCCAGGGACATCCTCTCTTTGCATTGTTTTCCCTTTTTAAGAATACAAGTGTTGGGCAGCCGCCTGCAACTGTTTCACTGCAGGATGAAATGAAATATAGTGTTCTTAATAAAAGAAAAGAGTAACTCACACAATAGGAAGATTTAGTTAGGTTTCTGAAAAAGGAAGAGCAAAGAAGCAGTTCTCCCCACATGTCTAAGGCATTTGAGAGTGAATATTTGACTCATATAGCTGCAAGGAGTTTGGCAACATATGCCAAATTTCCAGTGGGACAGGCAGAAGGGCCAATGAGAAGGGATGCTGACAAGCTAGGAAAGGAGTAGCAGTGTGGTATTTTAACAAAGATGAAAAGTGTAGCTCTACATCTGAGAGCAGCTTTGCTAATGCAGTTGAGTTTCTCAGGCCACATAGCTGAACTGTCAGTGGGTTTGGCTGTGTCACCTCAATATAAGCAAAGCCTGATGAAATCTGAGTAATTTCTAAAAGAAAGCATTTCTGTGGGTTTGGTTCTCTGTTTTGTGGTCATTGCCTTGGAAGGAACATTAGTAATTTTGGGCTTTTGCACTTGTATTAAAAAAAAAAAGAAGAAAAAAAATAGAAGGGAGATAGAGATTTAGCAATTGTTAAAACCTTGCTGAGAGCCTGCAGCCAGAGCCTTGCTGGACCCACAGGGTCACCTGGACTGCAGCCAGCTCTGTACAGGCAAGGGGACTGCCTGCTCTGGGGCTTGGCACTGGCTGTCCTCCCCTTCCACCTCCTCCAATGCTGGGAGCTGAGCTGAGGGTGAGGCAAGTAGAGCCTCGCCCACTGCCATGCCTGCAGAGCCTGGGAGGGTACACACACTGCCCTGCTCCACATCCAGCACAGGCACACTCCATCCCTCCCAACCTGAGGGTCAGGAACTGGCAGGATGAACAGGAGACAGTGGAAATCAGCCAGTGCAGAGCAGTGACATGGGTGCTCAGAGTCTAATCAACATCTAGAGTCACTTGAAGGAAGACACCTTCCTCCATCTGGCTTCCATGTCCCTAAATTGTCCCCCTAGAGCTGGTCCATAGACTGGTCCCCTACAACCCATTTTGTCCAGAACAGTTAAACACTGGGCAGAATGGCAATGATTCCTCAGCCCAAATGAAAACATCCCCTTGCCTCATAGATGCACTTGCTGTTAAGGACACTTTCCTCTTTGACCTTTCAGGAGCATTCTGGCAGTCACAGTCCCATTCCCAGAGACTTTAAATGCTGGGACCAAAGCCCCTTTACAGAGGGCAGCTCCAGTGACCCGACAGGTGCCCTGCCTGACTCCCTACACATCCCACATTCCCACAGACAAGATTTCCTTAGCAGCTCAATCCCAGGTTTCCCAAGGCAGGGGCTCAGACCTCCGGTTCCTTTAAGTAATTTTATTATGGTGCAGCAAGAGAGTAACAGCTCGAGCTTGCACCTTGGAGAAAGGACACTGAACAGAGGAAACACTGGGTTTTTATACCCTAAGGCTGGGATCTTCCACCTGAGTCCTCAGCTGCTGCTGTGTCTCTGAGTGTCTGATCACCTGTCTGAGGCAAAGATCCACCTGCCCTTTCTTGGGCAAAGGGGTAGCACCAGGTCACAGCCTCTTGCCTCAAGTTGTCCTCACCCAGGGGTCGATCTGAGCTGCACCCTGAGCCACCTACACTATATGGACTCCCCAAGGACTGCCAGAGGGTTAAGGGCCTGGCAGCTCCTACCTCTGGTCAAACCTGGCAGGAGCTCACCTTTGAGCTTACAGGAGTCTGTCAAACCCAAAGCACTCTAAAAGCCCAAGTAACTTGCATTATGAAAGCTGTGTAGATGTTTCCAACAAAATTTTGACTCACTGAAAAATTTCCAAGGAAATCTAAGAGCTGAATGTGCAGCTGTGAGCTGAGAAAAAGAAAAAAAAATAGTATGGTCTTACTTGAGTTGCAATTGTAGCTCAGTTACAGTTATCTGCTCTAAAAAATCTTTTCTTCTAAAAAAATTCTTGAACAATAAAACATTGCCTCTATCCCCCCTAAAATGCAGTGTAAGCTTTGTAGTTAACTAGGAAAGAGATCTGTAACATGTATTATGCCATTTGACACATCCCAGAAATAATTTTCCAATAGCATTGAGACAGAATGAATGTAGTGCATATAAACAAACAGAAGGTGCTTTGAGGCTTGATCTTTAGGGGTTCACCTGCCAGTTCTTCCTGCAAAAGTGGTGTCTCTGATGCTCCTAAAATGATTGTACAAAAATTCATATACTTAGCTTTGTAATTGCCCCAAAACATGGTTTTGATTCCCACATAAGCCATGGCTTGCTGATTTATTGGGTTTACAAAGCTTGCAGGGCTACATTTTTCTGACCAATTAAAGGCTTATGACAGAATTGTTTTAAAGAGCATGATAGCTGCATGCACTTAGGCTTATCTCAAGATAAGCCAACACCTTTCCACAAACAAGGAAGGAGCAACAGCTTCTGTCTTGTGTACCCTGCATGTCCTGAGCGTGGCAGGTCTGCAGAGCGAGAGATGCCTGGAATATCTATGGAGTGTAATACCTTAAAGCAAAGGCTGCACTCACCCGTAGCTCAGGGGAAGATGTTGGCATTGTTGGTAGCTCTTTTTCTGCGCTGTTGCATCAAACTTAGCTGTCAACAGTGGATGCTGTAGGCAAAGCCAGCTCCATGCTGAGGAACAATGACACACTCTGTCCAGAGGCAGAGAAAGGGCCAGCCCAGACCGAAGATCTCAGTCCAAGAATCAGCTCTCCTATATGCTCAAATACAGGTTTCCATCCTGCCATGCTGATTGTTTACATGTTCGACCCACAGGGCTTAGGAAGCTGTCCTGACCAAGCCTCTTCACTTAGAGCAGCAAGAGAGATGTCACAAGTCATTCACAATCATTCACAGTTTCTTCCCACCCTTAAGATGGAAAGAGACCAAGGAAATCAGTGAAATGCATTAATAAGACTATTTCAATTACTTTTCTCTACTTACTTACCAGTTACTTTTATACTCTGCATCTGTCTCTCACTTACTGGCTTGCAGATACTTTGATAGCAAGCCACAGAAACCACTGCAGCAAGTACTTCACCAGTACTGGGGAAACTCTCAGGGGAAAGCAGAAGAAATAAGTGCAAAATTGTTACTCTTTTTGCTCTCTGCGTTTATTTATTTTGGACCCATTGGGCTAGACCGCAACTAAAACTTTATGAACCTAATAAAATTCCCAACATTCTCAGACATGGGTCGTGATGTTTATATATTAGGCAGAATACAAAGGTGTATTTATGAGGAGATTGGAAATACTTAGAGATGCTTGAGCTCAGGCAAAGCATAAAACACACATAAGAAATATTTTCAAACTTAACACAGGTAAAATCAAGCTAACCAGATCAGAATCAGAAGTGTTTCAGAAATGTTGTGCTCCTCACCACAGAACTATCCCACACAGTCACAATGGTGGAGCTCAGGACAAATTCATTATTTTTCAATAGATGCTATTTATTTATTTGCATTGTTTTGCTATGTCTAAAATACAGCTTTATCATTACAGTAGTGGTAGTAACTATAAACACTAATAAACAGGAGAAGGTTGCAAGAGTAAACTTACCTTTTCCTTTCTGTCTTCATAAAACACACACTAGTCCCTGATTCAATAAGCAAGATGTACTGTTTGACTCAAGTTGAAGGATAATGGGTCTTGGCAACAGATTAGGCTTTCCATCTCTGTAAATAGGAAAAAGCTAGAGGGAATATATGCTGGGATTTATTTCTGCCAGGAGCAAATAAACAGTTCTGTCAATACACAGATAATCCCACTTCCCCACTTCCCCCATCTCTGTCTTGTCTTTGTCCATCTCCATTTCACCCCATTGAAAAAAAAAAAAAGCCACCAAAAAAAACGGTTCTGTGCTCATTTTCCTCCTGTCATGCATGGTTGTTTTACTGATTTCAGCATTAACTTTTTTTGATACTTCCTGTCACTGGAAGACCTCTCACTCTCTCTCCCCATAAGAACAACATACGTTTTCAATTTAGGTTATGTTCCCAGCAGATGTTGCAGGACATTAAGGTCTTGCTTTCTCTTTCATTAAAAAGGCACTTGTAATACATTTTATTGTCTTGGATGGGAAATGGCATGTGTAACAATATTCAGGAATCAGTCAATGTGATTTCATAATCCCTATCTTAAAAAAATATAATGAGTTAACAAGAAAGAATAAAAGCCAAGGTCCATGTTATATCTCCCTGAAGAGCATTTGTAAGCATCCTCCAAAGGGTGCTATGGAAGGTAAGAGGACCTCCCCAACTCTAATATCCACACTCATCCCAAGAATCACTTCTTGTTTTCATGACATTTTATACAAAAATTCTGAGTGCACACCAGTGCCTTTGGTTCTCCACGTGGGCCTCCCAGCTATGCCATGGGCATACAGCTTCATCTGAATGTAGACCTGTTAACACAAGCCCTCCAGTTCCCAAGGCATGACACCAGCAGCTCACGTGGAGCCTGAGGTATGGGTTAAAGTGTCATGTCAAGATGTGCTATCCTTGACTGCTTGCTGCTGGCTGGTGTCCTGGCCAGGGCCACATCACAGTCTTCCCTGCAGCAGGAGAACTGGTTTAAAATGGATCAGAGCGCCAAAAACCTCAGTGCTTTGAACTTTCCTAAGAAAGACAGACCAGAGCAAGTAAGGTCCTGCTTCATTAACTGTCACCAAGAGCAAGGCTTGAAAGGAAAGGAATAAGGCAGGCTGCACTGGAAAATAACAGACAATGAAATCTAATCAAAAACTCAACATACCAGAAAATGGTCTGTTACAGTCCCCAAAGATTTTTTCAAAAACCTTTAAGCTTATGCACACTAGGAAATTGCTGTTTGTAGTCTGTAGGATGTTCACAGTGTCACAGAACCATCTGTTATCTGATTTCACAAATACCTACTGCTAAACACATATATGTGTGTATGCGTCTTTGTGTGTGTACTGTACATGCACTCCTATTTACTTATTCCGTCCTCTGTGTTGAAACTAGGAACAAAATTGAGGTTATACCCTACAGCAAAACATACACAAACATAATGTGGAATCACCAGAGCTGCCAAAAAATCCCTGCTGTAGAGAGAAGATTAAGTCTTACAAAAAGGACAGCAAACCACAAGCTTCATACAGAATGCTTGTTTCCAATATACTTAGATTTTATCATTCCATTGTTGCTTCTTATATTATGGAAGCAATTGTTTTTTACAAAAGCATAGGTATGTCAGAGCCAGAAGCAATGGTCCATCTAAACCTGCATTTGTGACAGTAAGTAATACAGACATCACACAATACATTGATATCTCAGCATCTATCCCCAACCACATAGATCCAGCCAGTGGCTGTGTCTCAAGTTTCCTCATTTTCCATAAATTTGTCTATCTTCTCTTCAGCTGATACGCAGCGCTTTTTATTGCTGACTTTGGAAATGGCTCCATAATTTAAAAACTCTTTGTGTAACAGAAACCCAGCTTGAGTTATAACTGAGGTTGGTGGTTTCCACCTGATATATTTGGTTTCCTGATTAGATACACTAAATTTCCATTTGTACCTTTCTGTAAGCACTTGCAGAAGGCACTTAGTGCTTGAGGTGGCTGCTGGAACCCTGGGACAAATAAGGAGAGATCAGAAGCAATTTTGCACAGTATTTACCTTCTCCTGGCCATAGGCTGCTGGATCTGGGTGGTGGCCCCACAGTGGATCAGTTCAGTGTGGATCCTTCCTTCCTTCCTGGCTGCTCCCGGCTCCCAGCAAGAAGCAGCAGGGCTCAGCAGCATCCTGCACATCCCTGAAACCCCTTGGATCACTCCCCAGCGATCTGCCTCCTTCCACATGGATTTATTTGTGACCCAGGACCTTTCTAAGCACAGGAAACCCAACAGGGATCACACTGAACTCTGGTCAGTCAATGAAATGGTCTCCTTTTACCACCTTGGCTGGGGGGGCTGCTTGCCCAGAATCTGTGCCCCATGGGGCATATTGTGGCCCTGCTCCCCCTCCAGAGGGGATGAGGTAATGTCCAGATGATCACAACTGAAGGGCTACACCAGTTATTTTCCATCTCAGCAAGAAGCAGACATTTTCCCAAGTCCCAAGGAAGTCCTGGTGCTTGGCTAGAGATATAATAAGCTCCTGAGCCATACAGGCACCAGGTGCCTGTGGAGTCAGGAACATTTGGGAATTCAGCCCCTGGGACTCCAGGCACAGCAACCCTCAGCATGGACTCGGTTTCCTTCATGCAAATAGCCTGCTTAGTTTTGCTTTATTTTCATAACTAATCACAGCAAAACCAAGTCTGAAATTCCTCCTAGAAGCATGACAAGCTCTCTCCATGCCACTCCTGGTACCTGGCTGTGACAATCCCCATCCTGCTGGCATTGGAGAGGGGCTGCCCAGTGCCAGCCCCAGTGAGCACATGGCCAGCAGTGGAAGATGGACCCTGCCCACAGGGCCTGCCTGCACTCCACCCCAAGGAACACCACCCTGGAAGAAGGGGCAGGTGGGCTTCTCCTTCATGGCACTGGAGGGCATTGAGACCAAAACAAAACCTGGAGCAGCAGGAGCATCCCCAGCTGCTCAGCACTGCTGACCCACAAGCACCTCAGGCAGAAAAGGAGCTGAGGAGCAGAGCTAGGATGTGCAATGAGAGATGAGATTTCAATAATCTGTCAGAAATACTGCTTACAAATGTCAGCCTGTAAAATATTATCAATGTGCAGATTGAAATATTGCAACTCACGGGATACCATTTTTTTCTTTTAAGATTGACATTTTTCCTTCTTCTGTATATGCTAGTTGTTTGTCGCCTAGGAAAGAGCATTCTGACATATCCCTATGCCTTTTCAGGCTGCATGTTGCTGTGCACAGAGATCCCTCTAACCTTTTTCTTTATGCTCCTGACACTTCTTGGCCTTGACACTCAGGCTTGCCCCTGTACATTTGAACAGTAGCACAAAGCTGGGCTGCAGCAGCCCAGTGAGGCAGACAGCCCTGAGGAGCACAGTGGGATAGCAAGGAAAGCAGCTGAGAGACTCTGGAATGCACCAGCGAGTGGGAGCAGCCATACCAGGGTGGGCAGAAGCAACCATGGCTGCAGGGACGGCCATCCTTGCTTCCCTATGCGTGGGAAAGCACCTCCAGGAGGGCAACCCAGCACAGGGATGGGAAAGGAGAAAGGCAAAAGGTTATGCTGAGGATACGATGGCTCCTTGCAGGCAGAAAATCTGAACTGAGCATATAAACATCCCACGCTTCCCAGCATGGTTTTCAATTAAAATAAACCCATTCTGTAACACCGCCAGAGAATGGCTCACTGAGAAATTTATAGTCTGAAGTATAAAGGAACTCAATCACTATTACCCTGTGAACATTTATTAAGAACATAAAAATGAAATTTAAATTGCCAGATTAGGGAGATTTGATGCCCTTTGTGGACACTTACTTTTATTTTCAGGACAAAGTTTCTTTGCTTCCAAGAAGTCTGATGAATTCGTAGATGGGAACTCACTAAAATCATCCACCATGGTATTGTATAGCACTCGTTTTGCTTGCTGTAAAGTGATATTTTGTAGTTCTTCTATTACCTCAAGAGACTGAGTTGATTGGCTTGGGTTAAGCCAAAAACCCAAAAATAGAAAACCATGAAGTATTGTAACATATATCCAAAATCCTAAATCTGTAATCAGCAAAGAAGAAAACCTCTGTTAACATCTTCTTCATGTAAAACAAGTATTTTTTGAGGTATGCAAATAAAGAGAATTAATGAGACCAATTTTAAAAAGTAGCTTTTGCAAGCCCAAGAGTTTTGGATTACTTAGGATGCAGATTGCTGAAGGCTGAGCTGCTCTCAGGAATCCCTTAACTTTTTGACAGCTCAGTGCTGCACATTTATATCCCTGTGAGCTGTGTTGGTCCTGCCTGGAAGAGCCAGCCTTCACAAGGAACCAGTCACATGTTTTCCATGAGTTGGTCCCTACAGCTTTTTAACACAGTTTTGCACTGCACTTATACCTGGATCAACAAAATAAATTGGCACACCAACGCCAAAATCCCCATCCGCTTCTTTCTCCTGAGAAATTCAACTGCTCAATAAAGATGAAGATGAGGAAAAAAAGCTTTATCTTATATGAAAAATTTCATTATCTTATATGAAAAACCACCAATGTTTGGTCTTGATTTAGGTTGTTTCTTAATACTGCCACAAGTCGTTAGCACCTTGACATTTTGTTATTATTATGGCTGTTTTCATTTTTAAGCTGGTGCATTTTCCACCTTGTTCTAGGCATGTCCTGTGCTCTTGCCCTAGGGTACAAAACTTCATCTTTTTCCTGGTCTTTTAGCAATTATTAATGCACATTTAGTAACCATGAAATAATTAACCTGTAGATCAATCTCTTCTCACAAGTACACCACAAAGTCAACTGGTAAACTCAGTAATATGTGCATGGTTTTCAAGAGATAAATATGCCTCCCTGTATGACAAATACTTGAAAAATATCCAGCATGTCTGGAAAAAGTTGCTTTCTAGATGCTTCTGTGCATATTCAAATTTTACCTTTAGATCCCAGTTTTTCAGTTTGCTGTGACACATACTTTCACCCAGAGAGTCAGACAGCATCTAACAGCACCACAGTCTTGGCAGAAAAGTCCTTGTTGATACTTCTATCACTGTAAAATCAACTCATGCTGAGTGAATTAATTACTTACTAAGCTGACAGTTTTTAAGACAGCAGAAGATAAAACCAACCAAAAAGAAAGCCAAATATAAAATTCCAAATAGAACCACAATGTATGTTGAACTGTTAAAATAAGAATGCGATAATGTTTGCAGTGTTGAACGTTGGTCCTTGGATGAGTTTTTAGTATCACATTTCAAAACACATTGCTCATACAGCTTTCCTGCAATGCTTTTCAACATGCATATCAGCCAGTCCCAATAGCCTGAAACCTCTTAGGCCAGCTCTGGAAACTATTTAGCACCTGAATCCCATTTATTTCTGCATAAACATCTCAGTTCCTTAATCATAACTGGAACAACTGCACTCCTCTACCTCTCAGGATTTATTTAATAAATTTTACATAATATTCCTAAAGTCCTTTCAACACCCCTCTGTGGGCAAGAGGAGAGCCCAAAGATATCCTAAACAGTCAAAGTGAAATAAAAAATGAAGTGAGATCAGCAGCAACAAGATGAGCTTTGCTTTGGCTCCTGGAGATGTATAGGTAAGTAGGTAGGTAGCTAGCTAGGTAGCTAGGTAGACAGACAGCATGTAAACACACTACTAAAAGCCTCAAATTACAATCCAAAATTTGCAAACTCCAGAAAGCAGCATTTCAGTATGCATACTGAAAGAAACTCAAAACTATTCTTAATTCATGGCATTGAATTTTTCCTCTGCTGTCACTTATATAAAATTATTTCCATTATTCACCAGAACAGATAAATAACAAAATGCAGAAACTCATACCACAAGTTATATTTATGGAAATATTGCCTAATTTTTGAAGAAACAACTTTGTGCCATGTCACTGGTTCAAGACAGATGGCCTCATAAACCTCTCAGCAATGTATAAAACCCAGGGTTATATTTTACAGGCTCCAGGACCTGCATTTCACAGAGATGACTGAGTGCTGCAGCAGAGAACCAGAAGCCATTTCTGCCTAGTGGTGGGATGTGAGCTGTAGGGCCCATCACCTGCACACAGTGCAGGGTGAGACCAAAATGGGGAGTAACCATGCTGCACTGCCAACCACAAGCTGCAGAGCCATGAACTCCTCGATTTCTTAAATTAATTTTTGGCCATATGCTCACTCCCAAGACAGTGGTGATGCTGAAACAAAAGCCCACGGAAGCAGCATGTTACACAGCAGAGCCTGAATTTATACACCCTGCCCTTTCTGGCTCCACAAATATTCATAGGAGGCCCTTCTCTGTTATTAGTATACACGGTAAGAACATCAGGCTTCACATGACATACTCTCATTTACTGGCATTTTACAAGAGACACCTGCTTACTGAAGTCAATATAGCTACAGCTGAAATACTCCCATTTATCCGACTTATCCTACTCCTACCTTCTCCCATGTTACAAATCTGCCTGAGGTTTAATTAATGGAAAACCTCTGAAACAGTATGGATTGCAGATATTAAGGGATGTCCTGTCCCAGGTCCACCTTGTGCTTGCTCAGGACTGCTGCCCATGCTGGGCACAGCTGACACACAACACCACACACCTACCTTGTCTGCTCTGTCCTGAGGGTGCTCCTTGCTGGACTCAGGTGCTGAGAAGGAAGAATCCATCATACTCCAAAGCAGAGTGGCACAGCTGGAAGGAGGAAGTCCAGGAGGAAATATTTCCACTCAAGTAACCTGCAGAAAGAGTGTGGTAGGGAAGTAAAGCCAGGAAATTAGGCAGAGAAATCTCTGCTCAAAACAGGATATTAAGGTTTCTCCCAAAATGCTGCTGAAGAAACCCAGAGCTAAAATCATCCATGCTGTTTAATTTTAGCCCTTGCAAATACAACTCCCAGGGACATATGGGCCCCGAATGCCATTACCAAGTGGTACATTTTTCTGTCTCTCAACACACAGGGTGGATGGCACTACCTAATGAGCAGTGGCAGCAAATCATCCTGACCTCCACTGCCTACACCATTGCCAGCCTTCTGCATCTGAGCAAGGAGAAGCAAAGAGTACTCTGAGTAGGTTGTTAGAGCTCTCCTGGGGTGTGGACAGGTTAATTTCCAGTGACCTCCCCAGGCATCTGCTGGCAGCAGAGAAATTGTGAACTCAGAAATCTCACTGTTTTGCAGATCCTTAAGGCAGTTGTGGGTCTCTCTCACAGCCTTGCCTCAACATGCTGTACTTGAGCTTGTTTTCATCCAGGTCTGTCTCTTCCACCTCCTTGGCCAGGTGCCCTCAGGCCTCCCCAAGCCAGTAGTGCTGGATTTAGATCCTGAGGAACATCAGCATGGCTCCCAACCCAATATGAACTGGAGACCCAACCCACCCTATCCACATCTCCTCCTTTCCCAGCCTACCCTTCCTTGTGCCTTCCCTGCCAAAGCACTTCCAACCTCACCCACCTTCTATTTAGTCTTCAGGCCACCTCCTTGCCCCGGAGCTTCCAGCTCCCTCATTCACTGGTGGTGGGTGGATGTGTGGCTGTCTGTGTGTTGCCATGCCTGAAGACTCCTTAAAGAACAGAGAAAGGAGAAGAAACACCAGGACACACATTTCCATTGAAGCCATGAGCATAGAGACAATGTTTCACTGTTACTTTGGTGGCCACAGGGGCATACACACCAAGTTTTGCCCTTCCAACTGGTCTCCATGTACTTTTTTTGTTCATCTGAAAAATGCTGTCATGCTGATGGCCACATAAGAGATGGCAAACAACTAGACAGCTGGATGGAGATTCAGTGTGGGATCCCAGGGACGCTTCCTGAGTTCAGAGTTGTGAATGCCTAAATACTACCACAAGTGGTTCACTGACACGTATTCCGAGTGGTCAAAAAACAATTTCCCCACAGCGAGTTGTGATTCATTTTGTAGCCATAGCCATGCTAGGCAGAAGAGTACCTTAGAAGGCTGAACAAGCCTTGGTAGCAGTGACATTTTTTGATTAAATTTTCAGGGGTCCCAAGCTTCAAGAAAGTACAAGTATTCTTCATCTTCTTTTAGACATGATTTTCCCTATTGCCAGTTTCTTTATGTTCTGGAGACTGACTGATCCACACACTTCCATCTGCTGATTTTTAAGCACTCCTGGTTTTGAGACATTCTTCTTCTGTTTTGATCAGTAGATACTTTACTTGAAACCCCTATCTGGCTGCTAACATAGCTTGAAAAGGAAATTAAGTATCTGCAGTGTGGAAGGTTTTGGGTTACTTTCCTCTCAGTGATTATCAGGCCATTTCACATTTGCACATGGTACCATTAAAATGCTTATAAATGCCCCTCCTCATCCCTGAATTGCTTTGCCTTGCCCAGTTTTAACTCATCATGGCTTTTAACTCTCTTTTTTTTCCTGCTAGCAGTAACTTAGATTATGTTCTTGTGGAGCTGCCACCTCTGTTTTCCATTTCTAGAGTTCATTTGCTAACCTCAGGGTTTTTGAGTGGTCCCTTGTGAAGCCACATTGGTTTTTAACTTGTTCTCTGCATATCTTTTTCAGAGGAATTTTAATCTGTTGCATCCTAAATTCAGATTTCTTAATATAATTCTTCAGCTTGTTTGCACACCCTTGGATCTGAGGTACTTCTCATCATATCCAGGCCACTAAGACCCTGATCTAACCAGGCAGTTAAGCATGTACTTAATTTAGAGAACATGTATAATCCAATCCCTGCTCAACACATATACCAGCAGCTGTTCCAATGAGACAAAAGCACATGCTGAAAGTTTCTGCAAATTTGTAAAACTTCTGTTCTTGAAATCTAAGCCTCCAGTACTACTGCAGCACCTTCTGGCTCCTAAAAAGGCTCCTAAATGGGCTCCTAAACGGTTTTCTCAACTAAACAAAAGGAGATTTGCAATACTCTGTTGTTTTCATCTTTTCATTTTCATAGGACTTGTCACCTTCTGGGCTTTTAGGTCACTGCAGTTTTTACATCCTTTAGAGAAAAGTAATTTTTTTTTAATTCCTTGTTATTGTTTTACCATACTGGGATGACAAGTCCCTATGCTCTTGAAAAGCAAGAGATCACTTATTCAGACTAAGTAAAAGGAAGCAGATGTTTTAGATCTCCAATTTCTGAGCAGTAGAATTTACATTTGTGGAAGAATCTGAAGAAATCAGCTGTGAAGGTTCAAGATTACACATCTTCCTCCAGGGCTCAGGATGGGAGGCTGCACAAAACCCAAATGCTCTCAGGCCAGGCTTCAGCTCAGCTCTCAGTTCAGGTGACTTCTTTCCTTCTTGCAGAAAGTGACACCTACCATCCATACAGAAGTGTGTTTCCATGAGATGAAGAAAAAGGGAAAGGCTTCCCACTGCCATCTCCCTGGAGCAATATGTCCGTTTCTTGCCACGAGCCCTCCTGGAAGAGCAAAGTTGTGATTCAGTAATATAGTACTATCCTGGTGATTATTTTGGATTTTTTTCACCCCAAACTTCTAAAAAATATTAATTTTTGCTCTTATAACCAAATGCAAATTGAAAAGAAATTTAAAGGAAGTGACGTGACCGAACAGCAAATGTACTTTTTATCAGTCAGCTTTGAATTTTAAATGAGACATAATGTAAAGATAATACTTAAAAACTTTGCACCTTGAGACAATCAAGCAACATTCCCACAGTCAACCAGTTGCAGTACTTACAGCTTCACTCATTGTCTCCTAAGAAAAATGTTGTTTTGCATCCTGGCTAAACTGTTGTCTTGGAACACAATTTCCAGGCAAAGGGGAGAACAGAGCACAGACCTGTTTGATTCCTGGCTTGGTGTCCTGTCATTGGCTTACACAACATTTCAGTTTAAATTATTTTGAGTCTTTTCTGACTCTTTTTTCTTTCTACTTTTTTTTTTTTTTGGTAGGTTTGCCTCATGTTTCAGTATTATCTGTTAAAAATGCTGCGCAGCTTGATACTATCACCAACACCCCAACAGCACTTTAGCACTTTATCACTTACTCCCTTTCAAGCAGAAGAGGAATTTTTCTTGGTGTTAATGGAAGTGCAGTGAAGGGCTGTGTGGGACCCCTCAGAGAAGAGAAGAACATACTATGCATTCAGCTTAAATCAGGTTTGGAGATTTTTTCATAGAAAAATAAAAGGCTCTATTAACATAGGAAATGATTCAGAAGAATCTGCATGCTACAAAGCAGGGTAATATCCCTCAGATGGTACAATTACCCAGACCACTGGAAAAGCTTCCAATTATACAATAAGGCACAGCACTGCAAAGTTGATAGCAATGTGGAAAGTTACAGAAAGGTATTCAGCAAATTCTTCTAGGGAATAAAGGGCGAGGATGTTGCAATCAGCAGCCAAACTTGGATAACATGATATTTAACGTATTAAAGATGTCTAACATTTCTTCATAACAAAATAGAGGAGTCATAAATCACAAAGTACTGATTCCTTTGGGTTCTGATTCTACAAGTTTGAAGACAAAGACTATATCAAGTTTCCTTCTCATTATATTCTCCATGTAGTAACCCTGAGGTTGGAGAGAGAGGTGAGAGTTTGTGGAAATATGCCTTCAGTGAGAGAGGGGCAAATACGCTTTGGATTGCTTGAATTTCTTAAGGCAAGAGTCTGCTGCCTCAATAACTGCAAGCATTTTGCCTTGTAGGGATGAAATAACAGAAAAATTGGTATTATATTAAGTAATCTGAATATTATTTTGTAATCAAGACTGACCTTTAAATTTATCCACTTTCCCTATCAAACGCTCTCTTCCAAAAACTAATTACTGAGTCATTCTTTTCCTGTCTCATCCAAGTACTGTTTCTTTCCATTTTCAGGGTTTTTGTGTTTGCACGAACTATTCCTGTTTCTCCACGCTAAGGCAATTTAGCTACTAAAAAACCCCAAACAAACACAGAAAGGAGACTTCAAAGTAGACAGACATCATGTGTCAGAGGAGAATTAGAGAATTCTAATAACTGTCTGAGCATTTATTTGCAATTGTTTACCTGATCATTTAAAAGTACTTTTGAGCCATTAAAGCTTTACAACATCCCACAAATTTGGTGGGGTTTTAACCTATTTTCACAGACAGTAAAAATGATAAAGAAATAGCTTAGCCCCCCTGCTGTAGGTAATATGGATAGTAAGAGAGAGGTGCTATAAACTAGGTGACAAGGCTACAATGTTCCAGCCATTAGCCAACACCATCTCCTTCTGGAAGGAGCAGTCAGTAACACGGCTGTCTGAGGGGAATGGGGAAACCACTGCAACTTCTTGAAAATTATTACACAAGGCAGCCTTCCCTAAAAACTGGAGAGCCAAAGGTGAATTCTGAATCACACTGTGTATCTGTCTACATTAAAATAAAACCAGTCAGGTGCTTGATGGTGTTCTAAACAATAGAGGGGGACACATGAAAGAAGAGCCTGCTTCTTGCCATCTGCATCTCCCAGGAGCTGTGGGGGTACCAAAAGCCTACATGTGCAAAAGGATCAACAGGAGCACTAGGACACCAGGTGGGAAGGAAGGCTGTGCTATCTGAAGGCACGTGAGCAAGCTTTAGTGGGCTGCTGCATTGGGGATCCACAGCCTGCAGCACTGTGTGCTGGGCAAGGCTGCCACCAGGGCCAGGAGGGGCAGCTCAGGGCTGGGAACACTGCTGTGCCTGTGCTGTGCCTGTGCTGCGCCTGTGCTGTGCCTGTGCTGCAGGTAGAGCCACTCCTTCCTTCTGGTCCAGTGCCACACAGGAGGGTTCCTGCAAATACAACACACAGACTGGACCTGAGGGCATGGCATGAAGCTGTGTCAGGAGAGGTTGGGTATTAGGAGAAGGTTTCACAGCCACAGGGTGGCTGTGCACTGGAACAGGCTCCAGAGGGGAGTGGTCACAGCTCCAAGCCTGACAGAGTTCACAAAGTGTTTGGACAACACTCTCAGGCACATGGTGTGACTCTTGGGGATGGTTCTGCGCAGGGCCAGGAGCTGGACTTGATGATCCATGTGGGTCCCTTCCAGCTCAGGGGTTTCTATGATTCTGTGACTGCTTCTGAAGTTTAAGCCCTGTCCAGAGCAGCCTCCCCAAGCAGATTGCATCCAGCACTCGGGATGTATGGAGCTGAGATCATTACAGTGCCGTGACGACCACAGCAAACCTTGAAAGGAGTCCAGGCCATTATTGCATAAGACTTGAATGCTTTTCCTGGCAGTGACTGCAAAGAATATGAAAATGCTGAAACTGAATTTATCCTCAGTTTCAACATCATCTCTCAGAAAGAGTCAAACAGCAATGGAATTTCAAGGGGGAAAAGCTCCTATAAAACTAATGGCTTTTCACTCTCCCTCTGTCAGCAGATGATTGATTCCTGGTGCTGGAGGTACATCTGAGTGACTTAGAATGGAGTTCTGGAAGTCACAAAGAAGCAAGAGAGGTTCTGACCAAGGCTTAATCATTCTATTCTCAGCCCTTGCTCTGTCCAAAGCGCTGCTGAATGGAAGCCAGCAAGAATTTTGCCTTGAAAAAGGCAAAGGAAAAAGTCAAGATAATCTTGGTTTGCAACTTGGGATATCACATTAAGAAACTAAAGCAAGACAGATTAAAAGTAGTATCAGATGCCTGATGTTCAGTACCTAAATCTGCTCCTTTTGTTTTTTTAGTTTGTGTGTCTACTTCCAAATCCAGTACAAACTGGCTGAGTGGGCTTTCTGAAACATATCCCACATAGGCTGGCACATTAATTTGGAATTGTAAGTTAATTAGAGTGACCCACGTTCAAAAACTTTCTCTAGAGTGATTCCCCAGCCCAACAGTAACTTGTTGTAGTCACTGCAAAGTAGATCTCAACAACCTACCTCTAAAAACCTCCTGTGCTAAAGCTGAGAATAGAGACATGATAATACTTATTAAATGCTTTATCATCATTCTATTTAACTTTAAAAAGTACTAGCTAGACAATATAAATCCAGCATGTATGCATATAGATAAGATTATTGTGTTTTTTAATATTGAAATATTTTTACCAGTGTTTATTAAGCTACCCTCCAAACATGTAGAAATTTTAATTTTTAGAAAATTCGGTTTTTAGGAAGCACCTTTAACTTGTGCAGAAGAAAAAGCAAGTGTCCCCCAGAACAAATTGCCTGATCCACCTCCAACTGTTGGAGTAACTCCAACCAACTTCACACAAAACTGGGTTGACACGCTATGAGAAACAGTAGCTTGGGATCACCTAATTAAAGACTGTTTAATAAAGCAAGTGAGTGTAACTCATCATAGGAGGTTATGTTAGGCTGTCTCATCACAGGAACGTGTACTGAGGTGTTAACTTCCTTCACCCTGCCCTTTTCCTTGCTGTACTTTGTCCAACTGCTCACACGCCATCCGGAAGGTCCATCTGGTTTTGCCAGGATATTATTTCAAGCCTTCTTTCAGCAGGGAACAATGTTGCCCAGCTGGTATCCTAAAGCATGCTGTACTTTAGCATGCTGTGACCTCTGGTGACAAAGTTATCAATGGCACAATTAAACAGGAACACTTTCCAGATGCTACAGGAGGAACACCATGGCTCCAGCTCAACCCTTGCCTTTCAGGCGGCAACTCTGTGCCCTCTTCTGTTCCCCACCACCTGAGAGTCTGCCTACAAACTCCCATCTCCCTCAAGTTCTTTCAGACTCCTGCACAGCTCAGTGGCACTGAAGCCCTGCTATACTGAGTCTCTACATTTCCCTTCCTTTGCAGAGGAATTACCTTGTAAAAGAGAAACATCATCTAACCTGGTCCAATTCACCTTTGAAAAACTTCTGTTGCTTTTAATTTTTACATTCTCCACTTGCCTTTCTTTGCTCTCTATTGTTTCAAATCTCTACACACAACTGAGGTGACACTAATGAGCTGCCCAGATTATTCTTCTCTTTCTGTAACAGAGGGTGCTACAGGCATTTTCCCCCAACCATAAAGTGCCAGAGTTCACAGGCTATGAAAATTCCTTTCTACCAGACTTGCAATTTCCTCTGCCATATCTTGGACTATTATGAGATGGACATTATCCAGCCACTCTTCAATTGCAGACATACTTATTTGCACTTCCACAGTTACTCCTGACTACCTTTGTTCCCATAGTCTGCCTTACAAAATATAGTCTCATCATCAAACAAAAGTAAAGTATTCTTTAGTCTGAGATAATACTTGGACTAGCTTTTTCTTCATCTCCTCCTTATTTGACTTTGGAGAAGAAGAGACTTTTTTGGACCCTGCTTCTAATCAGGCGAAATATATTAAGTTACAAAATGGTCTTGTCTCCAGTTACAGACCTCAACAAAAGGTTCAGATAAGCCATTGATGGCACTGAGTTACATGACAGAAAGGCCCCAATATTTAGAAATAATCACATTTGAAAGTTCTTTGCTCTGGAATTAGCACTGGCTAATACACCAGTTATCAGCTAAAAAACCCACTTGGTCCAAAAGAGAAAAGAAAACCATTTCAACACAGATTTCAGCTTTCAACATACTTGTCATTTTGAGTATCTATCTTAGCAAACAGTGCCCAGAAACTGTTTCAATGGCTACCTTACCTTATGTGCTGCAACATCCCAGGAGAGATCCATCCAAGTAGAACAGCCCTATCTGGATCTGGCATGCCTGGGCCCAGCCCTTTGTTTCTGCAGAGTACTCACTCATCTTTCCAGCTCACCCAGAATACACCCTACACTTCCTGCCCACCCATCATCCAGCAGACAAAACTAATTTTCACAGCAAATGTAGAAAAAATAGGGGGAGTTTGCATTCATTAAATCCCCAAAACCCCCCTTCCAAATCCTCTGGCTTCTATGTATACAGAAGATCTTCCTTTCTCTGTCTCAAGCTCCTTCCATCTTCACCCTGCCAAAACCCCAGATCAAGCCTCATTTAATCTATATACAAGGAGCAATTTCAATCTACTTAATATGTGTAATCAAATCGCTCACTGCTCGATATATTGCAGAGCTTGGGAACGTTTATGAAGCTGCCACAAAACTTTCAGTGCACTGTAGAGCTCTGCTTTGAACTGCCAAAGAAACTGGAAGTTCTTGCCATAAAACTGAGGTCCAGTGTGTCACAGAGCTCACATTGTTTTGTCTAATTTGAACCTGGAAACAATTTCTTTGTTTTTTTCAGAACTGGTGAGTAACCACTGAGCAACTAAATTCATGCTTCCATGTTAGTACTGAAACAGATTTTCACAGTGGGTTTGGCCTTCTAAGAACCTTCTACCCAACAATGGCATCTCCTCTCATAAAATCTACATTAAAGAACAGCTGAAATGTGGAATGCTTTTTTTTCCCCACCCGTAACACTTCCAAGAGAACCTTTACTTTTAGCTCCTATAGGGATTTTATGAAAGACTGAGGGAGCAAGACATCCCAATACAACCTCTGTATCATATTGGTCAAAATGATGTATTTTTAACCAGAGTCTATAATGTTTTAGATTTCAATTTATATTTCAATGCATGCTTGTGAAATGTATTCCTATGAGAGATGCCTCACCTGACAGGGGCACGGTGGTGCTCCCAGGTGCTACATGCTGAAGTGGAGCTGGCAGCACATCTTTGCCTAGGGATGCCCTGGTACAAGCCATGCAGGAATGCTCTTGGGCTTCTGAGGGCTTCAACAAGGCAGGCACAAGAGGAATGCCCTCCAGGGCCAGACCAGTCACCCATCCAGTCCTGCAACCTATCTGGGACAATGGCTGTACTGTAAGTAAGTGTGTACAAATAAAAATGCAGTAATATATCTGGCAGAGCTTACTCAATTCCTGTTGTAATAATTTCAACCGAACACTCATTTTGGATTGGTAATGTTCACATTTATATTGTGTTCTGTACAATCCTAATGACCAAACAAAATAAACTCAGTCAGTTTCATCCCTTAAGCCATCCTCAAAGAGTCTTTCTAATTACAAACAACAAGCAGGCAGCACCTCTTCATGAGGAAAAAGGGAGAGAAACATTAAATGAACCTACAAACCCCATAGGTTCAATTGGCTTATTAAAATGCATTCATCCTATGAATGCATGGCTAGTATGAAAATAAAATATGGCTAGCATATTTTATTGAGCAGAGCCAGAAAATGGCTCTAAGTGGGCATGGAGAGAATCTCCCATGTTATTAGTCATCTTCAAAAGAGTGGAAAACCCACTAAAATAAACTGTATGGAAAGGAAGATGGAGGTCCCTACACATCAACACCCCTGAAAATTCCCTGGGGCTGCACAATACAGCTGTAGCCACCCCGAAGTGTCTCAGTGGAACAATGCCCTGAAGACTTCTCCTCCTGTGATGAACCCCATCTTCCCTCACCAACAACTCTTGCAGGCAGGACCCAGTACGGGCAGGGCTACAGTCCCAGCTCTGTGCAGGTAATTTCCAGAAAAAACAACCAGTTTCCTTAGAGGTAGGTGTTTGGCTGGAAATTATATCTTTTTTCAAAAAGCAGGGATAGTGAGGAATACTTGACCAAACCTTCTTCCAGTTTCCTGGAAGAAAATCCTGCACTGGCCTGTGGCCTCTCACCTCTTGCCCCTGAATTCACACACAGTCTCAGTAACCTGTGACTTGGAAGGTGCTGCATTTCACACTGCTTTCTAGCTTTAGCCTTGTCACCAGAGAGGACAAGAAAGATGGAAAGGGATAGAGCACTCAAGGAAGGCAGAATCCTTAGGAACAACCAATAATGTTCTAAGACAAGTTAGAAGTCAAATACTATAAAACAACATAGTCAGATGTTCTCAGAAATGGCCTGCAGAGGAGAACTGGCCAGTCACACAACGCTGGCTCTCCCCAGTCCCAGCTGTTGAACTGTTATGAAGTTAAAGTTGCATGAAATACTTTCCTAACTTCGCTTTTCCATGGATGTAATAACTATCCATACCACAAGGGTGTTTCACAACTGCAGAATGGGAAGAGGAGAGATGCACAAGACACTTGGTCTTAAGATGTGATCCATGCTATGAAAAACAAATGAGAATTCTGGATCTGACCTAACTGTGAAGCAATTTCAAGTGATAATAAGATACCAATGATAAATTTGTTAAATCTGGAGTACATGTGGAACTCATCTCAAGCATACAGCTGAAAAATAAATACACTTCTTTTAAAAGGGATGCAACAGGACATTCTGTTCATAACAACTAACTGAGGACAGTCTAGCCTGAAATTATACCATTTGTAGACATAAGTTCAGTAATTTTTTTAATGTATGTTAATATTTATTGTTTACACAATAGTTCATTAAGACAGTGTTCTCCTCCCCAGTTTAGAGACACCAAAAGTCACTTGGTGCAGAACAGCAAGGGGTTTACCACTAATTCATGGTGTATTAGTTTTCTAGCTCAGAAAAAAAAAAAAAACAAAACAACATTTGGTTTCAAAAACATCACAATTATTTTGAATTGCTCATGGATTTCCAATATCAGCATGTTCACAAAGTAGCCAGAGCCAATCATTACTGAAACCACGATGTTGGTATGCCCATAGCAGGACCAAATAAGTTCATCTTTTGAAATCTTTGCCAGCATGAAATTTCTGTGATTTCATCCCATGAAATATGTGCTGCCTTTCTTTTGAATGAAGCTTCAATGTGCCCACACTGTCCCTTCTAGATTCTGTCTAATCTCTTGAAAGACCTCAGTGTCAGCAATTCAGCTACTTCCCAACAAAGTTTGTTCCAAAATCTAAGCTTTCTGGATATGTCTATCGAGTATCTCTGTTTTCCATCTACTACATGGTTTGTATTTACGTTATTTCTTGGTAGTTCTTAGCAATTCTCATTACTGACATTTATGGACAACATTTTGCAATAACCTAACCCATTCTCATACACTGATTTCTGTTTATTCACTGAATATGGAACTTAAGTCTCTAAGCTGGATTTCTTTTTTCTGTTTCCTGTGCTAGAAACTTACAAGTCAGGTGTAGAGATGCTGAGCACTGAAGTTATTGATGGATCTGGCTGCAAGTACCCCTAACCAAACAGGTTCATCTACACATAAGTCTTTTTCGGAAGAGAATGCAGCTTGAAATGAAAATAAGAATAATTCTATGACAAGCCATGCTCAGAGAAGCTTTTAGTGGCTAAAATTGCACATTGGTTTGCAGTTAGCTTTTAGAGAAGGAAAACTAGATGCACCCTCCTCACCACCAACAATGCAATTTAACATTGGGCGGCTTGATGCCATTCATTTTTCTAACAGGTTTTGACCTTCCATAATTCAGAAACATTTTCCCACTAAGCAGAGACTTCATTTCCACTATACAGCAAAATCTTGAAACAGGTGACTATTGCCATAAAACATTGATAATGACCAAAGCCAAAGCAATTTCTATTCCCTTTTTTTTTCTGCTCCAGATCCAAAGCATCATTCCTTTTTTTCCACAGCCGAATACTGAAATCAAAAACAGTTAAGGTGTACTTCTGTGTCAAACACTGATAATTTATCAGTAAGGGGGGAGGGACAGAGATTTATTAAGCAGACAGTGACTCCAAAGTACTGTGACAATTAAAAGGGAGCATTCTAAATTTTCAAGGACTTTTTGGATTACTCCATGGAGAAATCAGGACGCAGGATGCACATTTTATACTGCAATCTTTCACAACACAACAGCCTAAAGGCAATGAGAAGATTTTCATACTGCTGAGGGTAAGTGCTCTGTAAATCCTACAGTAAAATATTCAGGAAAATTACCTCGGTCTTTGCCCTCTGCATGATTCATATTCTTTCAAGTTAACACTGAAAACAAAACATATGAAAATGCAAGTATGATGAGTGAATAGCTGTAAACACAGAACTGTCTGGTCAAAAACAGATGTAATTTTTACTCCCTTCATTTACTTTGCACATTATTCCTGCATGCAATGTTACCACTGAGAATTAAAATCCCACCACACTTCAGGATAGGGTTTCAGGCTAAATTCAGTTTATCGACTATTCAGATGAATATGCAATAAACATGGGACCCACCCTAAAACTCTCACAAAAATCTATCTTTCAATCTTCACAGAATCAGCTAGGTTGGAAAAGATCTATGACATTGTTGAGTCCAACCTATAACCTAACACCACCTTGTCTTAATTGTTTAACTTTCAGAACTGAAAATTTAACCAGACAAAAGATTTCTATTGATTTCACAAACTACAATGGTTTTTTTTAACATAACATCTTTAAAGACTTCCTATGCCTGTAGGAAAACCATGTAGGCAAAAATTTCCCAATCAAGAGATATTTGCTAAGCATGGATACTGTAAATACCTGGTTGCACATTTATAAAGAACATCATAGAAGACAAGTGCTATGTTGCTTCAACACCCTAAGAAAGTCACTCTCTTTTGGAAACATTAACACTTCCTTCCCAAAAAAGAACAGTCCAAACCAAGTTATAAATCCAGTCCATATACTGATAAAGTTTCAGAACAATCTGGTTTATGTTGATGAGAAAAGGCCAAGGAAAGACAAACAATAGGTCTGGCCCTCTATCCACCAAGTGTCTTTTATGCTAGTTTGACACTGTAAAAAAAGCCTTTTCTGAGGTGCAATTTATATTTTCAACCATATAAAGACCTTACCTTGCCAAAAGAGTACAAAGAAGGCCTGGTAAATGAAAACCAGCCCGGCGTTGGTATATGAAGTATTAGTGTCTCGTCCCTTCTCACTAGATGGGATTAGTTTACAATAATGTGTATTATCACAACAAGAAGCCCACATAGACCCTTGTTATGACAGAATTGTTTATGTTTCTATTATTTTGTCCTATACACGGGTAGGACTCAACATGCCACATGCAAACACCAACTTTTCCTCTTCAGTCACTGCAAAAATGTGTCACAAAACAGGCCCAGGCTTGGTATTACCCCTGAATCTCTGTGATTCTTACATTAGAACTGCAATCCTGGTCTTGAGTGTCATTACTCTAAAATACTTCACAGCATAAAGTCCCTGCAGCTACCAAAAGCAATTTGCATGCACCAAAGACCCTACCTACAGTATGTGAAGATGCTCAGTTTTGTTTAAATTTCACAAGCATTTTCTTAGTCTTCCCACGTCTGAAAGACCTGTAAACTCCTCACTGGAGCTCAGAAAATGCAGAGTGCTTTGGGCCAGGACATTCACTCAGTGAAGTGCCCTGTCCTCCCCAGTGGCAGGAGGTTCACTGCACACAGAGCTGCCCTGCCCCATCCACAGCAGGGCTGCTCACAGTGCTGCCTCCTGCCACACAGGCACAGGACAGGCTTTGCCCGAGTCTGGTAAGTCAACATTACGATGGGAAAAATTCACCCAATGCCAAGAGCTCCAGCATAACCACATAACACTTCATTTGTGTGCTAAAAACTCAACTGGGATTTAAATGAATTAGATCCTTGTGCACAAGAGAAAGTTAACCCTTGCCGAATAAACCTTTTTTTATTAGTGTATCAGAATTCAAAAGAATATAGTACTTAAAAAATAGTTTAATTTGAATGCAAATGAAATGACTGACATACTGTGTCTTCAAATATTCCTGTTTCATAATTGTTTCTTTTCTGTTGTTGTTTTATGAGTGAGATGTTCCACCAGGGTCTTCTTTTTCCTATGTGCAACAAAACAAAAGATATCTTCTAAAAGCAGATGAAATAAATCAGAACACTCAAAGTCAAGGCTCTCACTCTGGTTTGACTTAAAACATGAAAAAACACATTACAAAGTACACCAAGAGTTTGCCAAGTCTCTTTAGTGACCCAGAAACTGATTATGATGTACTGAATTTTGCAAGTTACTAAATCTGCCCACATATGCAACACCAAAACAAAATGCTGGGACTCTGTCACCAACAGGATTTTCTGTTCAAAATTAGATGCAGTAGCATAGTGACTCTGAAGGAAAATCCCTTGGGATTAACCCCTCCCACCTTGGTGGTTATCTGGATGAAACCAACAGGCATAGAACTCTCAGAAGATATCAGCAACTGCACCTTCAGTGGAATATTTCTATCAGCTGTGCTGCAGATTCTTCCATGGTAACCTCTGGCCCTCAAAAAGCCTCAGCTGAGACTGGAGAGCTAAAGTCAAATCTTCATCCCAGTGGCTGTGCCTGCCCCCTCTTACCTGTGCACTCCTGTCAGAGTGTGAAAATACCTGCACTGCTCCCAGCGCCCTTAGGGAGCGGTGCAGGACAAAGACAAAACTTTGTATTCAGAAGTATCATTCAATTTTTCATCAGCACAAGGTCCTGACCCAAAGCCATCTCAAACTGGCTGTTGTCTGTCCGTTTGCTCCCCTGGGCTTTTGACCAGCACAGGTTTCAGTGAGGTATAAAGTTTTATTTTCACACAAATACAATGACAAGAGGTCACCCTGGCTGTGCCTATCAAAGCCAAGGGGTCCTAAATGTAAGAAGTGACTGAATTAGTGTACAGAAGGACAAGGCTAGAAAATTAAATTATATGTGCTACAGAAAAATCTGTCTTTGTTTCCCGAGCTGTTCTTGCTTTCATACTCAAGTGTTTTGTGTTTCCCTTGTCAGTAAGCACCACCACTCGGGAATGGCTGTGTCCTTGGCTGGACACATGATTCATGGTGTTGTTGCTGCAACTTCTGTGTGTCTTCCTGGAAAATTTCTGTCTTCATGGTACTTTTTTTCTTAAAGAAATGTACTTTTAAGTCAAACCAGGTTTACAAATATCTCACCAAGTCAAGTGAAGTCCAAGTGGGTAAAAGGCAGTTTTATTTTCTTGCTACAAATTTTCCAATGACACCTATTTTTATGTTACCAAGGGAAACCTTCATGATTTACTAACTACAAGCCCTTTAACAAACATGAATTCAAATAAGCACTTGTAGAGAACAAAAACAAATGCTTCATTCTGAAAGGTATGTTTTCCTTTTAAACACTTCTTCCGTTAGAATAGAAACATAAATTCAACTGATTTTCCCTTTTTTTAAAAAAAAAAATCTACTTTCCCCCACCTCCCATCCCAGATGGCTAGATGTTGATTCAGTGCAAAGAACTTGGGAGGCTAAGCAAACACGAGCCTAGTTTGACAATCCATTATAACTTGGCTAATGCTCCTCTGTCACCAATAATCAAGGCTTTGCTAACACTTTCATTTCTTTCCTTTTTTTTTTGCCGAGTACACGGCACTTTGCTCAGCTGAATCACCAGGATTTCTTTTCTGTCAAGAGGGCCCTTTCTTTTAAAGTTTCTTAAGGGAAAAATATTTCTTTCTTCAATGAAGCCCTTGAAGTGGTTTGCTTCTTGCAGGTGAATTCACAGAAATGTTGATTTGCAGAATAGTTTCAGGCATAGCTTTCTCTCTGCCCCCCTCCTTTTCCAATGCAGCACTGTGCAGGGCAGCAGTGCCCAGCTGCCACACTTAACCCTGTATTGTCTGCCCTGCCCCAGCAGTATTTGATAGAAAATCCAGATCTGAGGCTTGATTTAACAGAAGTCCTGACTCTGCCCCTTACAAAGTTCATCAACCCTATTAGAAAACCTCCAAACAAAACAATCCCACTACTTCAGACTTCTTTATCAACTTCTTTATGGGGGCCTGAAACACCAGTTTTAAAGGCACATCGAGCCACAGTGCTAGCTTGTGAGCATAGGTTCTCCAAACACCCAAAACTAGGTTCTCCCAAGGGAAGTCTGGATGCAGTGAACCAACAGTTCAGCCATGGGTGCACAAGCCTGTGTGCATCCCAGTCCCGGTGAAGAACATATAATTGCACCTTGGCTTGGTGGTACAGGTGTCTCCAAAAAGGCTTTGGCATGGCCACAGGCTCTGCTCTTGCCCTGCTCCCATGAAGGAAGGAGCAGTGGCTGTACGAAGAACACCAGCATCTGTCTCGGCAAAGGAGGGGCCCTGGCCTGGCACACAAATCACAAGCAGAGCAGGAGGGACGTGTGTCCTGCATCTGCCAGGCAATACATCTCTCCTGGTCAATCTCCAAAGTCAGTGAGGTGAACCAAATGCTAGGCTGAGGTAAGCAAAGCTTGGCAAGTTTGAATTTCCCTGCAGAGCATCGCTGCTGCATGCAGGGGCACCTCTGGACTGAACAAAACCTAACTAATGGGGATGTCCAACTTCTCTCAGCTGGGCTCTCTTGGATGAAGCAAATCAAGAGCAAAAAAATAAACCCATTTTACCCAGTCTCTGTGGGAATGCACACATTTAAGAAGATTTTGTAATGTGAAGTTTGATATAGAAACAAGGGTAACATATTGAAAAAATCCTACGGCAGTAAAACTTAATTTAAAAGAACAGTGACTTACAAGCCCTGAAAATTACCCCGGCCAATGACCTCAGACCTTGGGTTTTAAATCACTTTAGGGCTCTCAAAGATTGGGAATTTCAGCATTCAAAAGTGATGTCTAAGGCCTCCATCCAGAGAGCAAGCTTTAAAACTGTCCTATTTGCAAAGGCTTTGAAATCTCTTTCCTGCCCCGCTCATGGGAAAGGCAACCCCCAAAGCAATAAGTTTAAAGCAGAAATGTTTCTATAGCACAAGCATTTAAGCAAAGCCTTTTCCCATGCCTTTCCTCACTGCCACAAAGAGAAGGCACAGCCCTGTAGGGGACCCTCTGCAACACGAGGTTGTTCTGAGCAGGGAGTGACCGCGCTGGAGTGGAGTCCATGGGATGCTCTCCAGTCACCTCCTGGAGAGCAGTGCCCCTGCCAGGCACAAGGTTGGGGACCATGCTCTATGGGACTGTCAGCAGGACAGGATGATCCACTGTGGTCCCACATGCCTGCTCCTACCTGCTGGGATGAGCATGGGGCCAGCGAGCTCATTGCCCACCACAAATTAAGGGAGAAAAGACTTACCTGCCGAGGCAAGGCTAGCATGCCTGCCCCACTTCTAGTGCTGCAGAGAAGAGGGGGCCCAGCTTCGATGGCAGGAGCATCCTAAAGCACTTGACTTGCAGAGCCAAACAGTCAATGAGCCAGAAGAGGTGAAGGGAGCCAACGGAGAGTACAGCATCCAAATCAGCAAATCCCTTAAGCACGTGTTTAAGAGCTTTACTAAACCTGGACCACAGGCTGTCTTCTTAAGTGGCCCTCACATATCCTGGGATACCGGCTAGTACTCCATGAAGGGACAAGGAGGCTGCTCAAAGCCCTGCAAAGCATACCATGGCAAGCAAACTGAGGAGGGGGAGGTGGGTAGAGCCTGCAGCCCTCTGTAGCAAAGAGGATCTGCATCCAAAGGGATGCTCCTTGGAGCAGTTCACTTCTCTGGGCAGTCACATTGGCTTATTACCATACGACATCTTTCCTCTCTTTTTTCTTTTGCCCTGGATTTTTTTCCCTCTAATGTTGTTTATTTCAAGTTCTCATCTCCAGTGGAAAAGCCTTATCCTACATATGTTCTGCAGATTATTGGACCCACCTCCCCCTCCAAGTGTTTCAACAACAATCACTTGTTTTCTGTGCAGCGAGAGGGATTACAGCCCTGTGGCATCTTTCTGCATTCTTTAAAATCTTCTCTCCTCTCTGGGGAAGAATCTGTTTCTGATGTTAATGTGGTGCTACGTGTTTTTAAAGTGTTCTGATCCTGCCTGCTGTCACCACAACATGGTGATAAATTAAGAGTTTAATTTCAGTTTAGTTTGCACATGCAGATTAAGAAACACAGGGGACAGGGCATGGAAGGACAAGAACAACTCTAATGTCTCTGCCTCGCTCATGTGCATTTCTGGTGACTGTAAACTGCTTCATCCTAGTGTTGATGAAGAAAAAGTAAGAAACTTGAAGATTTAATAGATGCAATATTATTTTTACTCAGATATTATGGAAGGTGAGAATTTAAGAAAAACTCCTTGGCAACAGAGTTAACACAAATCCTTCTCACTTGCCTTAAGTTTCTCTTCCTCGTTCTTAGTACTTCAAGAAGGCAGTAACATGCTGCAACATGCTGAAGTATGCCCTTAAACCCTTAAATGAGCTGAAGAGGTTTGGATAAACAATTATTCCAGCATGGGAATTACTCATTCCAGTGAGATGGATGGAAACAGAGATGCAGGCTCTCCAGTGAAGGCACAAACCCTCCAAAGACACCCAGAAGGAGACAATCTCATCCCTACTGAAGGCATGATGGCCTTCAGCCCGACCAGCCATGCAGGATGCAGGACCTCCAGCCAGATTGCCATACGGACAGTTGGCCTTACTAACCCTTGCAAAGGCACTGGGGGGACTGTGCACCTCTCAGGCACCCCATTTCTCCAACCCTTGGAGGACAGAGACAAGTTTAGAAAGTGTTATAAAGAAAAAGGTTGGAGCAAAGACCACTCAGATCCTGGCAAGACTGTTTAAATTGATTGAAGTGATAAAAATGGAATGCCCACATTCGACTGTAACATACAGAAATTGTGCTGGGCATCAGGAACTTTTCAAAGAGTGCTAATTTATAGATGCTTTTCTAAGGAGCACAAGTGAGTATATTACTTTTCCTTTAACGTGCAGCTGCAACAGCAAATCACACACACTGTAGATTTTATAACCTTGCTAATTTTCCCTAAGTCTTGGGAGATATTGGTGGTAAGTATAACAGTATTTTGTTTCAACCTAAGAAGAAAAAGAAAACTGAAAACAAAAGAATTTGTTTTCAGAGTACAGTTAACAGCCAAACTGAGGAGATATCAACTCTGATCCCTACAGAACAGCCAGTGATGCCAGGGAGACTGGTTTGTACTCTCAATTCAACTAAATAAATTAGGGAGTTATTTTTATTCCTGTTGATGTTAATGAGAAAAATGGACATCCCAAGCATGCAGGAACAAAATAGTAACCTAAAGGAAATGCTGTACAAATCAGTAACCCGATGGGCTGCATGCAGAAGAGTTGGAGCTGTGGGAAGAGACACGCTGGGAGCATTGCACTAGGTGAGGTACACACAGGAAGAGGAATCAGCTTCCAGCTCTGCAACAACTTTTCCCACTTTCACATTCCCATTTCTAAAATAGACAGCTGTAAAACCAGTTCATTAGGGTCTGCAGGAGGCTCAGATAATGAAGAAAGGAGGAGCATGTAAGAGCTGAGACTGAAAGCCTCATCCTCTGTTAGCATCACCATCTGAAGCCCAGACCAGCCATTTTATTTCATGCCAGCTCTTAAAGTTTTGATTGTTGCTTTTTTCTCATAGGAGAAGGAAACAATGATTTTCATGGCATCATATCAGAATAGCTCAGTAATGGGGTACCAGCCTACATTTCAAAATTTAAGGGGAAAGCTTTTGATCCAAGTCAAAAAGAAGAAAGCTTTGACTGCAGGTTTGCCTGACTGCCTATGCTGAAGGGGTGGAAGTAACTTTCTCTATGACTAAAACATTTTCTGGAGACATAAATTAAGATCTGTCCAAATTCTAACCACAGTCCAAATTTGTAAATAAAACATTTTAGTCATGCCTTAATATAAGGGGGGCAGGCTGCACAGACAGGTTGTCTACAACACACCCAAAATGGAACTGGAGAATTTTCTCCCCTTTCTATGGACTTTTGTCCTTGTTTGTAGATCTATGGGAAAAATTCACTGTTGAACCCTCAGAGACGTCCACAATGCTTCTCACGTTCCAAAATCACTGGGACAACTCACATAATAAAATATTTGCTGGAAAGGCACCAAGGCATATTAAGTACAGAGGCAGCCTTAACTCTCACTTTCCACAATTTCATGAGCCTGAATCAGAACTGCAATGTTTTTTGAACTATATATGGACTTAACTTATGGCATTTCTTCACCCATCCAACACCTTTTTATTTACTCCCATATGTTATCTCATATTATCTCATTAGTTAGGTTATTTTAGCTGCACTTAGCATGCAGGTGATATTCCAGTTTGCTACCATACCAGTCATAAAACTCTGTATCCTTCTATTGTCATTGGGGTTTTCCAAAATATGCACTCATTCTACCATCTCAAGATATATTACACCAGCTGAAAGCATTACTAAGCATTTCACTACTGTAATAAAAATGAAAATGTACGAACAGAAAAATCACAGATTTTGTACTCCTTTCTCATTATTTTAATTTTCATTTGCTTCTGATTCTATATACATCCTGATTAACAAATGCCACATGAGAGACTTAAAACTAAATGGTCTGGAAATGGGAATAAAAGTTAAGTAAGTTCATAATGGCATCCAGAGATCAGTAAAAATAATTCTTACACTGTTCTTTACCAAGCTATTAAATCACAAGGCTAGCTACACTCACCAGCACAACAGCAATGATATCATCAGCTTGCCAATCCATCTTCCATTTTAAGACCACCATCAGTTAAGCTGAAGACCAGGCCTGTGGGGTTCATTCCCTAAATAGTTATCAGCCACAGCACCAAGCAGAGTGAGGAAAGAATGCTAATGTCCAGGAATGAGTTTGTGTTGCAAGGAAGGAGCAGCAACAGAAATTAAACCTGCTTTGTCCTTAAACTGAGACATCATCCTCTGGCTCACAGGGAAATCCAATCGACTTTCTCTCTCTTTCCATTTTGCCTTACTGGTCTGAGGCCTAGGCTTTGCAGGTGATTCTGGCATAAAAATTCAGCATACCAAATTTATATACTCATTTACTAGATTCACGGAAAAACAGTTTATCTCTTAAACTTTTACATTTGAAAATTTTATATTTTAGAGTTAGTCAGCACTGCCCACAATTCATGGTGGCTACCTCCTTTCTGAGACATCAAACATGAAAGCCTTCCTGAACTATGTATTTCCTCCTTCTGAAACTAATTGCTGCTGTAATACATATGAAATAAGTTTCCTAACCTACAGCATTTATGTTCTATTCAAAAAGGACTAGCCGATGAAGCACCATCGGGTGAGATGGCAATTAACTAATTTTCTCAATTATTTCAGA
Source organism: Haemorhous mexicanus (assembly GCF_027477595.1). Classification (NCBI taxonomy): domain Eukaryota; kingdom Metazoa; phylum Chordata; class Aves; order Passeriformes; family Fringillidae; genus Haemorhous; species Haemorhous mexicanus. The sequence goes on along the minus strand of NC_082344.1, from coordinate 34,185,526 downwards.
GAGAACAAGAATTTCTGGGTGCCTCTGCTGAATTTTCAATCACAATTAATTATTTAATTAAAACAGGTGAAATAATAGGCAAAAGTAAACCACATCAGTTCTTTTGATTCATTACCAGCTGTACCAAAAAAAATCGCCTTTTGGCATAGATCTGAGAAAAGTGACAGTGAGACTAAGCTGTAAAGACTGAACACACCAAAGATCAAAGTAAAAATAAGAAGCAAGTAGCTCACAGTGTTAGAGTTTAAGGGGTGGGGTTTATCAAAATAATCTGCCAAGATAGGTCAAATGCTACTGGTCTTAAAAAAATCCCTGTGTATCCAATCTGGAAACTCAGCAGGATCTTCAAGCTCATATTAATCAACTTGAGGAGCTTATTTCAGCTCTAATGAACCTTTCTGAGTATGTACTATGCACTGCAGCGTGTCTCAGCAAAATCATCCACAGCTCTACACGGTACTCCCACTTCCAAACAAGGAAATGAAAAGGACACCCAGCATGACTTATCTTCTCCTTTAACCAGTGATACATACCTTACAATTAGCATGCCTATGGTTCACTGAGGGGAAAAACAGACAACAAACATAATTCTTCTCCTAAAAGAGTGCTGCTCCAGCAGCACTATGATCTCCAGGCTGCAGTAGGACCATTGCCAGAAGCAGATCAAAATCTCATTGCTGTCACCAGGCACAGTTTTGTGAAACCATGCATGCCAAAGCCTAAGAAATATTGTGCAAAAGTCAAACTGCATGTTTTTTGAGGAAGAGTTACTGGCACACAGTGTATTAACACATAGCAGTAACACAGAAACCTGTGCATGCGCCCTGTATATGGAAACAAAGCCAGTACAGATGTTTGCTATCAGTGCAAGCCTGCACCCTTTTATGTACATCATCTTCAGCCATGCACAGAAACCTCAGCAATTATCCTTGAGTGAGGAAAAACATACGGTCCACATGCATCCCCTAAATCAACGGGAAGCAGTGCTCTGCAGGGGTTAATGCACTAAGGACTCAGCTGAATCAAAATCTGTATTTGACTTTCCTACAGAGATCGTGGGATCTTGACTACCCAATTCCTCCCTAATTTCTCAAAACAGAGGCTATGCATGCCAACTATACATAGAAATGTTTAAAGAGCTTCATGTTCCAGCTATTTGTGTGGAAAACAAATCTTAAATACTATTAATTCTCTAACTCTAGCCACACAAATAGATTAACACTGACTTTCATTAACACAGCATGGAAGTATATTCAGTGTGAGGGTGTCATAGTCTCACAAGAACCCTAAACTACTGTAACTTGTAAGTCAAGCCAAAAGAGAAGAATGTGTTGGTGATGCCTTCTACATGACAAATCTTCAATACTTCTTACTAGGACTAATATTTGGCATCACTTTCCAGTTGTTTCAGAGTGCTACATTTCTCAAAATGAAACCTAGACCATACAAGTCTGGTCAGGTGAAAGTTGTTGTGAATTGTATTGTCTGTCAGAGAATTATCTATCGCATCTTGCCAGTTTCCAATAATGTATTTTACTCTCTACTAATTATCTGATGAATAAGCAAAAATTAATATTCCTGAAATATTAATATTTATTAATATTAACAAATTTGTGTTTTAGTGTCAGCTACCACATGAAGTATGATTGCTCTCCTTCACAGAAACAAAAAATGCAAATCTGAATGTTTCTTCAAGACAAGATCAGCTGAAGAAGTAACTGCTCTAGGAAGAAAGTGGATAATGCTCTCTTCCATCTGCTCCTGAAACTTCCAGCCACCTCCTAGTTTGCATAGCATGAGAAAATACGCCTGAGAATGGTCACTGCAATATAAGAAATGAATGCCGGGGGTCTTGGAATTGTTTAAAAGTGAAATAAAAATGTAGATATCATTTCCTCAAAGCCACAGGCTTCCGCTTAGGGCTGGCCAAAATCCCACTATAATTAATATGAATTTAGTGATTTGTTTTAATATCTGCCTTTCATAACCATTGTTTATGTAATATGAGCAAAACCACATTTTGAATTCAGTGGGATATACCACATTTCTCTTACCAGTTCCAGGAAAGGATAAGAGATATTTCATGATGAATATGATGCACTTAGCTGTGATTTTATTGTCCCTCCATTCCTGCTGCCCTGTGGAATGTGCAGAGAAGCTGGTTCCTGTGATGAGGAAAACAATCCAAAATGAGTAGGGACCAGAAGGTAAAAAACTTATTAAATTCAGAGTATATTCATAGGGCTATGGCTTCTATCTTGTTGCCTGAAAATTCTGGTTCAGCAGACACCCTGTCATCAGTCTGCTCTTTCAGCAATCCAAACAGAGGACATCACTACTGATGTAACTGGGTATATGTCATATAATTGCTCTGGGACAGCACACTCTATAGATTTAGTACATGACTCTGTACATGCTACTGGGTTGTTAACAAAAAAAGACATTAATCACTGTGACAGACAGAAAACAGCACTATTCTCACTCTCTGAACTGAGACATCAAATAGACCCATTGCTAATTAGGATGATGACAGCTTCAAAGACTGTTTATTCCTCACTTCTAAAAATTATTCCTCACAGTCCTGACCTATTCCTTCTCACAAATCTGGTAGTAAAACTTGAGGCAGCTCTTCTGTGATTCTGCTGAACAGTTTCTTGTTAACAGACACATAATAATGACAAATGAGAGAGAAGAAAGTGGTTATTAAGCTATTAGAAGCTAAATGTGAGCACTTCTAGAATTTATCTAGCTTTAACTTGCTTTTCTAAGGGATAGGGATAGAAAATGATACAGAGCAGAAAATGTAAATCATCAATGAAGTAATAATGACCTGTGTGAAACATTGAAACATTGGAAGGGCTTAAGCATACCTTTGGATTTTCTTAACAAAAAACCCCATTGTCCTATCCTGACATACGAGTTCCTGTTTACTTTCTTCTCTCTGTTATGTAACACTGCACAGGCACCCATGTCTCTGTCTGAAAGGATGCAGCAATATTTACCTGCATGTGGCTGTGCAGCCAGCAGGAGGATGGGACCGAATATTAAGCTCTATTTTCTTAACTTGTAAGAAATACTCAGCTACACTACCACTGAATTCTTCCTGGTGCTTGTCAAGGGGAAAATGTAAAAAAGGCGAAAGGCAAGCACACTGTGCCTCCAGAGTGATTTGTCATAGGAACTTGACAACCTCTTGTGCAAAGGCACCTAGCAGTGGATTAAATTACTCTGGACCATTTCTTTTCGGCTTGCCAAAAGAGGAATGAATATGAGGAACCTGACACATATGTGCCTGGTAGGAGCAGGCACAGAGACAGAGCAGGATGGAAGAGCTTGCTGGGAGATCTGCAAATCCAAAAAGATCAGATGTGAGCAAAGCTGCCCTCAAAACCAGATGGCACCAAGAAACAAGTGAATCCAGAGAAACAGCTGAGGTGAACCTCTTTCCAAAGATAACCCTTTGTTTGTCTTATTGAGTAGACAATTGAGCTGAGAGGTGGCAAGTATTATTTAAAAACAAAATCTTTACTGGGGGAAAATCTGGAATGTTAATTTTTTTTGCTGTTTTCTGAAGTTTGAGGTTTGTTTGTCAAGTCATGCTTTGAAACAGTCTTTTATCAAAAATAGTTATGGTTGGGGGTTTTTAGACAAAATATGTTGATAATGTGCTTTGAATATGTTCCAATAACCATTTCAAAACAAATTACCTCTGGCATTTTCAGGAGGTGAAGTGTTGGAAAAGCCAAGCTTTTCCCACAAGTCTTGTTTTGCTCTGGAAGAGACTCATGCAGGAATGAAAACATATTTCTCATCAAACTTCAGTAAGCTCATCTGGTAATACAGGGAGTTGACTATTATTGGAGATGGTGATTCATTCATTAAAATAACCCCACTCAAACAGAAAGAGTATCCCACAGGGAAAAATACTGGGTGAGTGTCAGAAGTAATTTGCAGCAGTGACTTTCTCACCTTGGTGAAATGTTCATAGGAGGAAGTCTGAGCAGAAAAGTGACCCCTTCATTCTTTTTGACCAAAAACAGCACCTGTTTAGAAATAAATAACTTGGTAGCATACCTAGTGTATCTTTTTTCTGATGATAAGTATCTTTTCTTCATTTTTCTCATGTTGAAATTGGCCTTTTGAAATTGCCTACATTTTGCAACTTGGTTTTACTTTCTTTCTGTGACTATGTAAAAGAAGTTACAATGTAGTTGAAACTGTAATTCCATTGATGTTGTTTTTATAAGTCAATCTTGAATTAACTTCAGGCTGACAAAAAAAGACATAACAGAAGAAAAATAATTTCTGCCTTCAGCTAACTTAACTTATAATTACAACAGTGGAGTGAGAAAAAAATACTACAATGGAAGCACTCAAATAGTCAAAACAACAATGCACAAATTTCTGCATGCAGACACCAAAACCCTTCACAGGTAATCTTGGACTCAAACTATGAGTATGGGGCAAATAAGTGAAAATATCCTCCACTGGGACATTAATAACCAGATACATTCAGTTTTAAAAGACCCACAAAAAAGAAAAAAAAACAAACCTCCTAGTGTTTCTCATAGCAATGAAACAGCTACTTAAATGGAAAAACGAAAACATAAAAAACAAATGGAGTGTAACTTTGATTAAGGATTTGTTTTGCAAAGGCACTCATCTATGTTATATGACTGGTGGACTTCAGTCCCTGTAGTGCAGCATGTCCAGATTCAAGGTCAGATTTTAGGGAGTACATGAGGTTTTGATTGGAAAGTGGATACAAGGAGACTCCTTCAAACAATAATCAAAATAAAGACATTGACATGAGGAACTTGGTTGTGGTTTCACAGGCAGCCTAGACAGTCTAGAAGCTCGCTGACCAAGCCAGGGCTGCTGCTCTTCCCCCTACCAAATTTTTCCACTGCTGCCCCAGCCTCAAGCTCCCCCACAGCTCCTTCCCTCACTGCCTGTTCCTTCCACTGCCATGACTCACTAGAAAGCAAAAACCAACACAAGAGCTCTAATTTCTTTGGGTTTTTTAATTTTTTTTCCTACTTTGAGGACAGTCTAGAGAGCTAAATCAGCCAACAGAGTGACTTAGCAAGTGCCAGAGGCAGCACAAGGAGAGCACTGGGAGCACACGGCATGGAGGAGGTGCTGTGGAAGGTCCCTAGGTTGACACCGAGCTCCATCCACTGGAGTCAACAGTGAGGGTCCCACTGACTCCACCAGGTTCTTGACTGACCCCACATTTGGTGGGACTCATATGTGAAGCCCATATTCACTGCACAGGTGCCAGCGCCCAGTCATGCAGACAATTGTACCTAGCAGCCAGGCTCCTCTTTGGCAGTACAATGGATGCTTCCATCAGGGATCAGTGGAGCTTCTACCAAATTTTTCATAAGGAATAACCTATGGAAAGTCACAAAGCTCATATCCTCCTCTTGCCTACAATGTTATTTACCTAGAAGACTGATCCTATGAGTCTTCTGGCTCATTCCCATGTTGCCCACACAGTCAGGTAAGGACTTCAAGATGCAGTAGGAGTTCAGTTGCTTTACTTTAAGCCAGAGAAGCCTCTCTGAAACAGAGACCATCCTTCATTTCATGGAGAATTTCAAGCTGCAGAAAGTTAACTACAGACAAGGTAAGAATGAGCAGCGGTGGCACCAGTCAAACTGAGCTGTGCTCAGAAATTTATAAACAGGTCCTGAACTCGATGCTTTGCCATGCAGAAGTTTGCTCAAGTGAAGAAAGAGACTGAATAATACAATGTTACACACTGCAGCACTTCATTAGTTTTTTTTCACACTGAACTGAGGACCTCATTAGTTATGTTAATTAAGAACTAATAGCACATTTGTCACAACGGCTGTTTCTTCACAAGTTTGATATTGCAGCATGCCAAAAGAAGTGAGAAATGCTTTCCCTGCTCTTGAGAAATCTTTCCCTAATTAGGTTGGCCATTTTTCTGCCTAGATGCTGAACTGGAAAGGGTTTTTTTTGTTGTTAGAATAAAAGATACCAGAGGCACCCATTCTCCTGTGTTTGAAAGTGCTTATTAGTACATCTGTTCTAACCACTGATAAGATGTCCCATAGTTATTCATAAAGCTGAGGATACTAAACAATATACAAATGTGCCCATTGGTTTAAACAATTGAGAGGCTGGTGAAGGGGAAATTACCATGAATGTTAATTACATAAGTAATTATATAGTATAAACCTCAAAGTCAAGGCCTCTTTTCCTCATTTTGCTTTGTCCAGTACTTACACCAGCAAGACAGTAACCATTAAACACAGCTTCCATTCCTACTTGCTCTTTTAAAGATTTATCAAGGATTTTCTGCTTCTAAGAAAATGCCACCTGTGGCAGCCTTTTCACCCAAGCCTTCACAGCTCCCTGCATTCAGAGAGGGCAAAGATATGGTGACAAATACACAACACACGCCTAGCCCAAAGCTTCTGTGAAACCTCAGGTTCTAATCACAGTACTCAATTCTAACAACACATTTGTCCAAAGACTTCCAGTAAAGTGTTGGTGTTATCATAGGAAGAGGATACACTGCTGTAGATCACACAACACCTGACAAATATTAACATAAACTGCACACACACACCCCCACAAGCTCCTTTTTGCATATGACTATGAAAAGTCTAGAGGGGATGAAGTGCCTCAGGTGCAGAAAGAATCTGGCTGAGCCAAGAAGAGAGTCCACATACTAGCTGCCAATTGATTGCTCAATGTCCCAAGTCTCTTTTCTACAATTCCACTGGCCAGTGTTATCCAAGTAAATCTAGGGTGAAAGCAGCAGGCACAGCTCCCACACCTGATACGAATTTACAGCTGAACAGGTAAAAGAAAGCAACAAAATAAAAAATTATGGTTGCAAACTTTTAAGAAGTGAGGTAAAGGCTCTATGATGAGTGTGGTCAGGAAAAAGAAAGAAGCCTAGAGACAAGTCTCTGTTCTGCCTAGCTGTCCTAACAAATGGATGGCTTAACACAAAGTGAAAAAACCATTCTTTATGCACAGACTGCAACCCAGAACTGTCTCCCCACATGTATCCCTGTTTTCCCAGCTGAATGCCCTGGACACTCAGTACTGAGTCCCACACACTTGTAACTCCATCCACCTGCAACAGGATTTATTTCATGTGACATGACACAGCTTCAGGAGAAGGGTGCTGCAAGTCACACTCCCCATGCTGTGCCCCAGCACACCCTCTCCCCTGTGGCTACAGCTTAGCTCAGTTTTGAGGCGCACTGGTTTCCCTTCTGAAAGCAAAATGCTCCTGTAAACACACCGTATGATGGGCATGCTTAAAAACACCTCCTAGACTGAGGGTCACAGAGAAAAACAAGATGCCTGGATGTCATATGGGACAAGGCATGAGAGAAGCTAAACTGTTCCCTCAGCAGTGCAAGGCAGAAGAGCTTCATGGTCTGAGCTGCAGTCCAGCTCCCAGAGCCACAGAGGTGCAGAAACCTGAGCAGGCGTCTTGAGTCCCCAGCTCTGGCCTCAAGCAATGATATTAGGTTCTGGACCTTTAAAAGCAGTGTTTTGGAACATAAATATACAGATAGGGTTTTTCTTATCAAGATATAAATTTTTCTTAGAATGGTTACTTTGTTCTTTTATTATCTGTACATGAACTATGCAGGGCATTTGTTTAGCATCTGTAAAAATCTGTTTCCCATAAGCAGCTTGGCATTCTGTCTTTATTAACTACAACATTCATTGAGAATGAAAACATTGTACTATCAAAAAGAATCATTATTACCTTATCACACTGGGTGATTACAACTGAGATAATTGGAGGCTAATTCGAGAGGAACTGAAGGGGAAGTGTAAGCAAAGCAAGAAGTTCATCAGAATGTGCCTGTATTTAAATCAGGAGTGCACAGAGTTTGATTTCTAGCGGATTTTTGCAACTCAAATACAGGCATAAGGAGGAAAAACAACATAGAAAATTAAGGAGGAGAGGAGTGGTGAACATAGCTTGGAGAAAAGCACGTTTGACCTGCTGGGCAGGAGAGACCTTCTGCCTGCATGAGCCTCCTGGATCAAGTGTGCTGCTCTCTCCCTCCAAAAAACAAAGTCTGAGCTGAGCCCCAGGACAAGCAATGCCTGAGCAGCTCCACACACAGTGTTTGTTGAAACAGGCTTTGCCCACCAGTGCTTCAAGGTGGCAGCCAGTGGCAGAGGTCTTTAGGAGGAGCAGGAGGAGAGACTGCCCTTGGCTGTGATGATGAGTTGGAGTGAAGCAATAGGACAGGCAGATCATATTCTTGCTAGTGGGAAAGTTTTTTAAAAAATAATAATTTTTAAAATATTAAAATAAAATAAGAAGAAAAAAGGAAAATACAGCTGTGACCTTGATATTAGGGGAAGATGATAACTCCAGGGCACCGATGGGGTCATCCAAATGAGAACAGTGGCTGTTGGAGGGCAAGCTAAATACCCAAGCTCTTTCCAGAGGGCATCACAAGAGGGAGTGGGAGCAACCCCTTTCCAAGCTTCCTCACCAAGTATGTGCAGAGGGCATGCTGCCTTGCTTAGATTCTGAAGCAAACCCTCACCACAACCTCTCCAGGGAGAAAGAGGGAGATACCAGCCCATGCCATATGTGTCAAGCTGTGCTGTTTCCAGCATCCTTGGCAGCTCAAGCATCTCTTCCCAGCTCTGTATTAAGGCACACAGGTGTACCTCTTGGCATAACCCACCACAAATATCCAGCTATGGCATCTCCTGTGCCACACTAATAATTGTCTGCCCCATCATGAGACACAGTAGGGACTAACCCCTGGAACTCTTGCTTGCTATCCAACAGACCCCTTAGAAACTCTTACTGCTGACCTTTGCAGAGGAGTCCCTCTGCTCCTGCAGAGACTCTCTGAACCTGTGGAGGAGAGGAGGGCTCTGCAGGCACAGATGGCACAGCAGAAAGCACCACAAGTTGAGCTGGGTTTCACAGGGAATGGGGGATGCAGGAACATTTTTTCTGCCTCACTGTGCATTAGGAAATGTTTAGTAGGATATTTTTTTTACCACAGCCCTATCAGAAAATCTTCTTAATGGATTGTTTGCTTTGCCAGAATACCATAAAACAGGTCACTGTGTGAAATAAGCCATCACAAATAAAAACAGTCTTATGAAAGGATAATGGAAATTTATGGTAGGGCTTTGGCTTGTACGGCAGTGCAGCTAAGAGAAGAATTAAACCAGTCAGCCAGTGCTTGGTACTCCTGACAAGTGATTAAGGCACTTCTTGACTCCTGTTTGCTTCCTCAGATAGTATTTCAAAAGGGGTTGAGTCTGTAGGAGCCTTGGTGTGTCAGTTATGGGAGGGAGAACCTTGCCTGCTGTCCATCATCCCAGACTCTGCCCTAGGAAAAGCACTCCCATCTTGTACTGTTATCCTGTATTCCATCATGTATTCTCCCAGCTAATGAGCAAAGTTCATTGAAAGACAGAACATCCTTGATTCCATTGCAAGGAGATTCAGAAATAGCCTTGAACAGGGAGGGAATCAGGCACTCATTACTCATAGACCCAAGCCCCAGTAGTCTCCTTTCTCCAGAAAAACAGCCTTCCCATGCATATCTGCTGTGACAGACCCGTGACATGGATTTTGCCAACTGCTTGACATTGCCTTAAAGACAAAAAGAGTAAGGGCATGAACTGACACAGAAGTACTAGACCCACTAATGTCTGGCAACTACCCCATCTCCATTTTCCTGCTTCCTGTTTAATAGGCTCTTTAGGGAGGTTTATTGCTGATCTGTGCTAGAAAGTTACTCATATAATTGAAACGTCAGTGTAATATTGTTTCCCCAGTATAACTTTTTCTTTGGGAATTTCTGGATGCAATTACCCCTTGTGACTAATAAAAACAATTGCTTAATCACAAATACATGGTTAGAAATATCATTTTATGATAAAACATTAAATACCTGTTGTCTCAGCATTTCACATAAAATGTACTGTCCTTCCTGGGAGCATCCAAAGGAATGTGAGGAGCAGAAATGGAGAAGGAATGACAGGAGCTAATTATCCTTTCCTCAGGAATTTTGCTGAATAAGCATTTCAGATCTGACTGTCAGGACTGTCAGATGCTTTTAAGAGTTTCAGAATCATCTGAAATGCATGGCACCTTCAAACCCACCATAAATTCAGGACATGAGCCTCTGCCTGATGCAAGCCTGCTGGCACCTCTGTGCCACAGCCATCCCCATTCCATATGAGCAGGAGCTGGGCTACAGCATAACCAAGGGAGCTGCTTGGCATTTGTCCCCTAGTTTCCAGTGGGGAACAGCAGTTCTCAAGAAAACTACTCTGGAAAGGTTTGACTGGGCCATTCCCATTTTGCAATCCTTTAATGAAATCCAGTTGATTTTATATATCTCTATGTACGTATACCAAATATTTTACATACACTGAAATGTAAAGGCAATGAGGAAGAGGAGAGTAAATACTGAGTTTTGAATCCCTATAAAATCCCCAAATTGCTCATTTTTAACCCCTTGTGTTATATTAAAATGAATAAAACTGCTTTACAGTCCCACTAGCTGAGAAATAAGTGTTACTGGTAAAACATGATCAGGCTCAATACTTTTCAAACCTCATCACAAGTTCACCAAAAACCAAGCACAAAGTACTAGGAATTTCTTTTCCAATTTAAGTTAAACAATTACCATTCAAACAATTATAGGAAGTGGCCTAAAAATTGAAAGATTGGTACTCAGCTGTCAGCACATCGGCATCCTGAGCTCATAAAGTGAATAAATCCTGCTGTCCCCATCTACATGAAAGAGGATTCAGTACAAATAACATAATATTGTCCACATTAAGTGAAACAGAAGAGAATCTCCACATATCATCAAAATGTTTATTTTCATTACTTTAGAGAGTTTAAATATAATTCACTAATATTAAGATTTTAAAAATAATAATTTAGGAAACCTAGACCTCTAAATAAAAATAGGTGTTTTGAATCCTCTGTGACATCACCAGAGTCTACTCATCAGATGTGATGTTTTTTCCTTGCAACAAGCCAAGGCAGAGCTGGACTACATGGGAACCACCAGAAAACTTGGATCCCTGTTATCAGGTTACCACACATGTCCACTCAAAAATGGCTCCTGTGTTTGCAAGAGGGCAAAGCTGTCTCCTAGCTCTGAACACCACAAATACAGGGATACACTCTGAAACTTTGCAGCAGATGCTTTACTTTAAAGAACCATGCAGCACATTCACTTTGGGTTTTTAATTATTTACTACCAATACAGCTTAATTGTACTAAAGTTGAAATCAACATTCTTCAAGTATTGAAGCAATTTTGGTCTTTCATTAGTTTCCAGACAACATCACTGTAAGCACTGGCACCAGCTTCAGTATATGCAGAATGCACATTTCTATATGTACTCTAAATTAAATATGTATGAAAGCCTGAGAACCACAATGACAATTATTGCACCTTGGAACGAGACTTGGAATATTTCGTCTGGCAGAGCTCAAAAGACTTTTCAGCTGGGAGCAGCTGTAGCTTGGTTAGCACAAGAATGGATTGATTGCAATTCATAACTTGGAATATAGATTAATGCAATATTCATGGAAAACTGCATGTGCAGAGCTCCATATGGCCAGTGAAGCTCTGAAAGCATTTTGCTTCAGGGAAAAATCATGTCACCAGAATGCATTTGCCTTTACTGTGTCCAAGTTAGGAAGGAAGGAAGCTATTTTCATTGCTTAGCTGGTATGCAGATTGTAGAGTCTAAAACTCCCTTCACCCCTACCCAAGGAGGCTGGAAGAGACCTGTTTTCCTATAGCAGGAGGCTGGGGTTTGACCGCCTCCTTATTTGTACCCTGCAGATAGCAAGATGCATTATCTCTGTCTAGAACATCCTAACAAAACCTCCAGGATAACTCTCGAGTTCAGGCTGTCGAGATAGACAACATTCAGGGCTTACTCACAGTCCAGGTGGACTCTTGACAGCAAAAAGGCCACCACAAACCAAACATACCTGTCTGCTTTGTACAGTATGAATTAAAAATTCGGCTACTGAATAAGACACCAGGCAAGCTCAGACTCAGATATGAGATGAATGCAAAGAGAACCCACAGACTGCAACACTCATTATTTTCTATCAAAGACTGAAGAGAGCATTACAACCTGCTTCATGCTGAGTACCAGGGAACAGCCAGCCAAACTCCACAATTATTTATGTGGCATCTGCTTTCTTGTTCTGATGCTACCGAAGATCTTACAGCCAAGACTGAACACCATATCTGGCAGATCTCAGCTGGGGAGTCAAAACAGAGGGACAAAAAAAGATGTGATGACAAATTGCTCTCCTCGCTGGGTCTCCATTCTTCACATGGCTTTATTTCAAAGCACTTCAGGAAAATATTATTTCTAAAAGTAGGAACTGTCCTAGATCACAGAATGGTTGCTGTTGGAAGAGACTTCTGAAGGTCACCTTGTCCAACCCCACTGCTCAAATAAGGTCACCTAGAGCTGGTTGCCCATGGCCATGTCCAGTATGTTTTGAGGGTACCTCTGAGGATGGAGACTTCACAGCCCCTCTGGGCAAACTCTGCCCATGCTTATTCATTCTCACAATAGAAGAGTTTCTTTTGATGTTCACACAGCACCTTCGGTGTTTCAGTTTGTGACCCTTGCCTCTGCTCCTGTCACTGGGCACCACTGGAAAAAGCCTGTCTCTGTGTTCTATGGATTTTTCCTTCAAGTATTGATGAGATCCTCTCCAAAACTTCTCTTCTCCAGGCTGAACAGTGGCAGCAGCTCTTTAAACCATTTCTCACAGGAGAGTTCCAGTCCTTTCATCATCTTCATGATCCTTTGCTGGACTCTCTTCAGTGTATCCATGACTTTTTTGTACCAGGGATCCCCGAGCTGGACACAGAACTCATGGTGAAGCCTAAGCAGTGCTGAGTAGAGGAGAAGGATCACCCCTTGAGCTGCTGGCAATACCTCTCCTAATTCAGACTGGGTACATTTCATTGTCTTGGCCACAAGCACACACTGACAACTCCCCAGGCTGCTTCCCACCCGGGTAGCCCACAATGCACCAGTTCCCAGGGACTTTCCCCAGGTGCAGGTGCAGGTACTTGCACTTCCCCTGGCTGAACTTTGTGAGGCTCTTAGATAAAAGATTATTTGAAAAGATGCTGCTGTTGGAAGGAATAGACCTTACTTACTTTGCAGATTTGAGTTGCTCTGGTTGACTTCATGCACAGAAATCGTTCTTCTTCCAATAGGCTGAAACACTGCAGGTGCACTAACACAAGAGGCATGAATTTTACATTTGAAGTAAATAATATTCTCCTGGAAAGGAATATATCCAGGCAGGATGACCTTACAAAAAAGTCAGAGTGGAATTCCTTAAATTCTAATTGAGCCAGGATACCGAAGCATGACACAGGTTATCCCCCTTGCCCTGTAAAGGTCTCAATTAGAAATGTCTCTGGGAGATAAGGCTTGAGCAGACAGACCAGCTCCTGCTGCTCAGCAGGGGGATGCTGCTCTGCAGCACCTGTAGCTCGCTCCATGCTTGCATGTGCACAGACCAGGAATCTCAGCCCTTCCAAGAGACAGTGACCTGCAAAGAACTGTGATAAGAGGAAAGGCAGGGAGACACCTAATGCACGTTCCAGGCAGGTATTTGTGGGGAGATAGTTAAGAAAACTACAGCTTATTTGAAAATGTGGCCTAGTTCCCACATACCCATTTCTGTGAGAACCATTGTGCTAAACAAACAAAGACTTATTATAGATATTGTACCTCCCAATGGGCAATCCCTTTTAAAGACTTGACTTCCCCTTGCACTGCTGAGGTTTGTTCTTTCCCTAGACTGGTTTCACAGGATGCATGGTGCACTTTTATATCTTTCCCTGGTGTAATTTAATCTCTTCCTACTTTTCTCTATCATCTGATGAAGTGGTAGCACACTGGGAGCACCCACTGCCTCAGCAGGGGCTGTGATCTAACTTACAAATTTCTGGCAAAACCACGAGCTCAGGGAAACGGGGGTGTGCTCAAAGCACCTTGTGAAACTTGTTAGAAATCACACTAGCTATTACAAGGAGGAAGGTGCAATTACTGCGTGCTGATATCTGACTTCTGAGAATTTGGAGGAGCATTGCCCATAGTGAAAAAAAATCAGTGAAAAAATCCCCCAGTTTGTGCCTTCAGAGCATTTTTAATCCAGTTCTAGGTGTTCAGTGCTCAAGGCTGATGCTTTCTTGAAGTTCTTTTCCACAGTCTAAAAATGGTTTGGGGGAAAATAAATCTCAAATTCCAGGACTCCTGTTTCATGTCAGTGTTTACAAGCTGTACATTTGCAGCCTTCTCAGAACAGCAAACCTTCAGCCCTTCACATGATGCTCCTGAAAACACACTTCTTGACAATTTGTTTTTCAGCAACATCCCTGGCTGGTATGGGCTGCACAACATCACTTTATTATGCTCTTCAAGTTGAGAGTTTTCCCTGCCACATGGCCTCTAGTGCATACTGCAATGATCTAGGATCTGGCAGATTGGATTTAGGGAGACAAAATGATCAGACTTACTGCGAAATTGTGTTTCAGTTTGTGTGTCTTTTCATTCAGTGCATGGCATGGTTTCAAAGCGTTTTTAAAAACTAGAGTTTCTCCAGAATCCATGGATTAACAAAATGTTGTATCTTATCTTCTCAGAACAAGTCTAAAATTACAAGCACTGCCTCATGTGATTATACTTCACAAATAAATAATCAATCTTTTTAGAAGGCAAAGTCAAAGTTTTCCTGCCCACAACCACTTTTTAAACAATACATTAGAGACTGTGTGTTGTCTTCTTACAGTGATTTTCCCTGCATTCAAGTAATTCTTCCTCACGGAGTTCTTGTGGTCTTCTGCACACCACACCTTCTGATGAATTCTCATTCCTAACGACCTGAGAGCTCTTCAGGTGGGTCAGGTCCATGTGAGGTTGTGACAGAAGACCCAGAGCTGGCAGAAAGAGCTAGAGGCTGCTGGGAGCTACAGAGTGAGAGCATCCATCTGATCTCCACCTGCAGCTAAGAAACGAGAGAAACCTTCCCTCATGTACTTTAACCCTTCTATTTCATTGTCAAAGGCACATGAAGAGCCTGCCTCTGTGCTACTTGCATCTGATTCAGAAGGCAAAAGGTCACTGAAAAGCATCAGTATCACCCTCACACAAGACACAGATCAACAGAGCCTGAAGCACACTCTCTCTCTCCCTCTTTCTCTACCACCCAGAAATTCAGCCAAATGAAAAGCAAAGCCTTCCCTCCAGGAAAACCAAACAAAAGCCATGTGTCTTGAACCCTCTTTATGTCCAGACAGGCACAGGGAGTTTGCCAGAGCAAACAAGTTCCAGAGTCAAAGGATTTCCGCTGAGAGCTCTCTGCAACCAGTCCTCCTCAGACCGGCCCCGCGCTTCCCAGCCAGCTCTTGCTGCTCAAACCGCGGCAAAGAGGCCTCCCATTACAATGACACATTTGACAGCTTTGCCAAGAGCACTTGGGTAGGTGCCAAAGAAAGAAGCAGTGTGCTTTCCTGAAAAAAGCAGACACTCTGGGGAGGAATACTTGAAATACTCCTTCTAGTAAACCTGAATGGCTGAGCGCCCACGCAGAGAAGCACTTGGGCTGCTGTCCCAAGGGAGAGCAGAGAACAGGCTCCACCGGCTTTCTCCCTCTCCAGAACGTGCCCGATTCTCAGTGGCATTCAAAGCATCTGCACTGAAGAGTGGCCATCTCTTTCTATGCTTGGGTTCACCTTGAAGACATCCCTGGCTGGTGAATTTCAGCCTGATACCCTGCATTTGCCTTTGCCCCAGTCAGGCATGATTCAGAGCCCTGCTGTTCAACACGGGCTTTCACTAGGCCCCCTCATTACCTAAATGCAAGTCCTAAGCCTGGTTCCAGCTGCTCCTGTGTGGGAAGTTCCACAGCCACCAAGATCTCACAGTCCACATGAAGAAGCACTGTGAGAAAAATGGAGATGTTCTTGAGAGGACACACAGAACCTGGGCAGTACCATCAGGGAGATTTACACTGTGCTGAATGACACAAAGATAGCCATTTGACTCCAAAGCAAATATCACCTGAATCACCAACCTTGAGTTAGGGGACAAGGATTCAAGATAATTATACTTTTATGTCTCTAGACAGATACAGAAGCCACAGCCTTGTTCAGGTTTTCCTGCTGTAGGGAAAACCCTGAGGAGGAGAGAATGCCATTGCAAGCACTAGAGCACTTCTTCCCACAGCCCACAGTGGATGCTTCCCAGAGGCATTGCCAGAGCTTTAAGGGACTTAATGAGCAAAGTTGAACACCCACACACATGTGTATGGGTGTGTGGAATGAGTGTGTGAAATGTGTGCATCATAAGGTCTCCAGGATATTCATCTGAGGCATCATTCAACTTCTAAACTTGTATCTTGCAGAAAGATTATGTCATGCTATTAAAACCTAAGTCATGTACAAACCCTGTTTTTAAGACATTTGACTTCTGTCTGGTTTACACAACTCCCTCTGATTTTACACAAAGGCAAGCATAATGGAAGGCTCTTCCATTGTTTTTATGCGTCGTATCCTTTCTTTCTGTTTCTTCTTTAAAACACATTGGGTTTTTTATTTAATGCAGGATTGTGCATCCAGTGCCTTGCAGATGGAATGCACACTTGAACATTATACTCCACTCTTGAGAGACACACCATAAAATTAATATTTGAACCATATTCTTGCTGATCCAGGGCAGAGAGCAAAATGACACAAAGAAAATATTCTAAAGCAATTTGTGGCCTATCTGCAGAATACTTTCCAGACATTAGCATAGTAAGAGAAATATTTAGCATTAATAAAAGGTGAGGTTTCATTCATAGGCACCATTATACTGTGCTGGGTTGCTTTGGGTAATTTTGCAATTAAGAAGCTGGAGTGGGGTGATGAGGAGAAAACTAGAAGTGAGAAGAGACAAGATTTCAAGCAATGGTCCCTGTCCCCTCTCTCACCTCCCAACACACACACACAACTGTGCAGTGGGGAAACACAGAGCAAGAATCTGTTAGAGATGAAACCACATTGCAAATGGAATCACAGTGGGGTCAGTGTTTCACAGCATGGAGGCCCTGGCATCATGAAAGGCATTTGAAATGCTTAGGACAAAAGATTAAGGGTAACGTTTGATGCGGTACTACTGAAAAGCCAAGGAAAAACAAAAAAGAAAAAAAAAAAGTTGTAAACTCTATTCAAGAGAGAAACAAGGCCAGGGGAAACAGAAAGGGGATGGCCATTGCTAATCAACTACTTCTGTCATTACCACAGCCTTGAAACTAAGATATGAATTTGGTGTAAAAAGCACTTCATATGGGGGGGTTTTGCCCTGGGATACTGGGGTGAACAAAGACATGTCAAGTCATTAAAATCTGTGCTGATGCCAGACAGTCTCAGGTTTCAGAGTTAGGATTCAGAGTTTCCAATTATGTTCAAAACTGTTTCTAGACATAGGAAAAATGAGTTTTAACTTCACCAAAGGAGCACTGATGCCTGACGTTGATACCTGCTGGCATCCAAACCCACCTGAGTTCTGTGTAAGCTGTGTTTGTGTGCATTACTAGGACTCTATTTTTCATTTTTACCAGATGGTAAGGTTTTCCTCAGTTAAGATGTTGAATTCTGGTGATGGTGACTGTGGAAACACACCTTTAAAGCATACAGCATGCAAATAGCATTGTTCTGCCGTTGTAAACACAGCTTAAAATTATGGGTGAAATGGAAATTTGATTTTTTAACTGGGCTGACATCTCTGCGTTGCACAAATGGATGAGGAACAAAGAGAAAATGCATTATTTCATCCTCAAAAATAGCTAAGGTGCATAACCATGACCTGCAATCACCAGAGTAATTAATGCTAGAAAAGTTTGAGGCAACAGGTACACTTACAGTACCACATCTGCAGCTCAGATGTTTATTAGTCACAACTTGACATTAAAAGACCTTCTAATTGGCAAGGATTTACTCCCTCTGATCTCAGGAAGTTTATAATTGCGAGGGCCATAGACACAACATGAATAACGCCTAAGTCTTCCACCCTTCCTAATGGGTTACAGAAAGCATGCACTTTGGTGCAGAGAGCAGGGTGGCAGGGAATAAAAAGCAGGTGAGCTCCCCTCTCTGGTCTACAGGAAAAAAAGAACCCCCCCATCAATGCCCAGAGGAGACATAAAACCTAGTTTTTATATACAGCCTTGGTTAATTCTCTAATTTTTTTATTCTCTCCAGTGACCGGCAGTCAAATGTGCCTGACACGCTCCCGGTTTCTTCACTCCATGCAGGAGCCAGCCAGCCCCCCAGTGGCACCACTGCTGCTGGGGTGGGGGCTGCCCTCCCGTCAGCGGGACTGGGCTGCAGCAGCTGAGGGCACAGGTGTCCCAGGAATGTGGCACTGGGTCACACCACACCCACGGGCAGCCCCTGAGCACACACACGGTGCTGGCCACACACACAGCCGTGACGGGGACAGCGCAGTGGCACCAGCTTGTCACCACCACGCCGTCATTTCCCTCACTTGTCCTGGCTCGGCCACCACTGCTCAGGGAAGAAGCACCGTCTCTGTGGAGATGCCAGGGATGTTCTGGCAAGAAGTATTTCCAGAAAGCTGCACATTTGAGAAGGCACTTAAAAAGCCCAGACCTCTTTGTTTAAACTTCGATTGAAGACAGACCCATAAGCTCTCTATATTATTTATTAGTTATTGTCTTATTTAATCCCCTTTGGAAAGGCAACAATAGAGGAGTTACAGTTCTCACTTTTTTTCCAAGCTAGGGATGTTACTCCTTAACTTAGAAGCTGAAAGCAGACCATACCATACACTTAACCACCAGCACAGATGGGTTACTGTTATCCACCTCATTTGCCCCATTCCTGACTCACTAACAGTCACCATTAATGATACACTGGTCCCCAGCACATCACTGCAGAACACAGGTCTTTGCCCAAATACCTGAGCTCAGCGGATGCATCCCTGCCCTCATGCAGAATTGCACTTTTCCTGACCACTCTTGAAGAATACAAGAATTTAGGAGCTGGGAAAAAGCCTCTGGTAGACTGCAAGGCTCTCACCCCACATGCACACCATGCTAGTTTCAAATTCTCACCTCCAGGCCAGCCTACAAAGGAAAACCAGGAGTAGAAAGGGGCACTTGCAAAAGGGAAGAAGAAAAAGATGGTCACCAGCCTAAGAGCGATCTATGACTGAGGAGCACCGACACTCCCAACATCTTCAGAAAGACTGGGTGACAAACAGGAGCAGGCTTCCATTTTCCATATCAGGTTTCTCAGTAAAAACAAACACACCAAAAAAATCCCAATACCCTTACTTTCTCCTGCTAGGTAAAATCCTATTAAACAAGTAGAAAGATCAAGAGACTTCAGTCTTCCTTACACACTGAAGCAAACTGCCCTCAGACAAAAGGTTCTTTTAGGTACCTCTGCTGAAGTTTTTGTTTTGAAGAGACATTTGTTTCCAGGGAAGACATACGTAAGAGTCAGACTGCACCCTGAAATCTGATTTTACTCCTTTAATGGTGGGCTTGGGCATCTGGACTGTATATGAGCAACAGCTAGCCTCCAGTTCAGCTTGTAAAAACATTTTGTGGGGGTTAGAGACTTTCCCAGTATTTCTCATGTTAGAATAAATTAACTTAAGTGCGCATGGAAGGTAGAAATACATATGACTGAAATGAAAAGTTGGGCTAAAAATAGCACTACAATTGCATTGTTCATAGTGAAGGAAAGGAAACCTGGGGGTGGGGGAAACAAATATATTTAACAGCTGTCTCAACATAATGTCAGATTTATTCAAGATTTCTAAAATGGTATTTGACAAGCCTTGACTCCCTGGCTAGGACTGGAAAGGGTATTGAGGGTGGACTATTTCTTGGGATTTATACAAGAGACCACTGAGACTAGTTTGAAAAACCTGCTTACAAGTGCAGTAAATTAAAACAGAAGCCTACATAAGATATGTACCTTACAGACAAAAGGCTTAAAGCATTCTTCAGTCTGAATCACCAGAGTGTGGTTTGCAAAGGGAAATCAGCTTCAAGAATTTCTACTAGCCAAAGATGTAATCTCCAGTATTTAGAAGAA
Organism: Haemorhous mexicanus; assembly: GCF_027477595.1. Lineage (NCBI taxonomy): Eukaryota > Metazoa > Chordata > Aves > Passeriformes > Fringillidae > Haemorhous > Haemorhous mexicanus. The sequence goes on along the minus strand of NC_082344.1, from coordinate 34,165,353 downwards.
TCTTCTCTTAGCACACTATGGAAACCAAAACCGAAACTCATGCAGCTATATGATGCTTCCAAAGGCATGGCACTTAGTCTCTGTATCAAAAATTGCAGAAGTTATCAATGGCTCACAGCTCTCACTGGATCATTAAGTAGTCTCTTTGTATCAAAAAGCTTACATGGTGCATACAGCAACCTCCACACAAGTGCAATTTTAAAAACATCCAATTTTGCATGTGCAGAAGAGTGGAAAATGAAACCATGTGCATTTGATCAAAGATGGGCATGTTGGCCTTCCCCTTAGCTCTGAGAGATAACTGCACAAATTTTCACATAAAATTTGAACATTACTTAATTCATCAGCAGAGCCTTGCACAGGCTGTACCACAAAGAAAACACTTCAGACGTCTTCAGAGGAAGTGAAAACCCCACAGACAGAGCTGCTCTGCATAAGAAATGTATTACTTTCACAGATCGAAGAGAAGTCAGATTGTGATCTTCCTTAAAACCCTGGTTTTCCCTCTCCCTTCAGGCAGATACATTCCCCTACAGAGGCCAAGAAATTACTGAGCAAAGGTTCACTCCAGCTCCCACAGCCCTCTCCAAGCCCCATGAGTAAATCAATACAGGCAACTCCTTTGGCTTCTACCAAAATGTCTGCAGAGGTACGTGATCTACACCAAATAGTCCTGGAATTGCATAATACCTTTACTGTCAAGCTCTAGCACCAGTTTGGATGTCCAGTACAACTGGATACACAGAAGGGCCACTTCTCCTTGGAATAAAACACAGAATTTGAGATTAGGTCCAAAATCCTTTCTTTTAGATGCCCTAGGGCATGGTAGGGTAATAGCCAGTGGTGTCTTATCAGGGAACAGACTGGGGGAAATGGCATCTTATGGATATGCTTTGCTTGCCATTACGTCTTTGTGATGCCAGCTGGTGATGTGTAGAGCACCCACCTCAAATGACATATAGGAATCCAGGAGCCAAAACTCTCCCACGACATACCTTCCAGACCTTATGATGACCCTGTAAGCCTTTGTGTCACCAAGCAAATTTAAGGGATCAAAAGCAAACCTCCCAAAGACTTCTACACAGCGCTTTAATGCCCCTTTTCAGTAATGGGGATTTATTAGCTGGTGTTTGTGGAGGAATGACCTGGAATAGAGCAGCTGATATTCTTAATGAAGGCTTGACAGGTCATCTTTGAATAAACAGAGTTAGTTAATACACTCTGCATATGACAGCCAAGAAGGCTAAGGTGAAGGGCTGGAGAAAAAGGAAGTAACCCCAAAATAAATTAATAAGAAGAAATTAATAAGCAAGAGAGGGACCTGAGACTTTCATCCTCTTCATCATCTCCTGTTACACAGGTCAAAACAGAACACAATGTTTCAGCCACTTCTTCTCTAATGTGACTATTGAAATTGGAATAAAATATTTTCTTGAGTATATCTGCTCCCATTTGCCTTGCACAACTACAGTCAAAAAGATTTCTGTATTAAACCTTGGGGTAAAAGGTCCCTGTCCAGTAGGAACTCTTCCCTTGTTCCACAGAAACTACCCAAGATATCACTTCCAAACTTGAGGGGTTATGATTGCCTACAGCAACTTCTCCCCTTCTTTTGTGTCAGTTAAAATAAAGCAGCCTGATTTTGAATTCCCATGTAAACCCAGCTTCAAGTCAGCACAGCTCCACCAGAGAAGCACTGCTGGAAGATGCAAAGTGCCTTTTATCTGCTAGACTGCCTACATGTTGAGCTGAAACAATGGGTCAATTATCCCAGCACTATGTTCTTCCTGGGCTGAAAGTGGATAGTAAGTTGAGATCTCATCAATCACTCCAGCTCCTATTGCTCCTGCAGAGAGAATTGTTATGACAACAGGAGGCTGAAATTCAGGTTTATTGTAACTGAACAGATGGATTCCAAAAGTCTGGGACATTCTTGCAATGGAAAAGCTGATGAATTACAGAAGAAAAAACATATGCCACTTATTTAATTTTCTGATTTTCTTCTATTCATTGCTAGGACAAGCAAACAAATCTTAAAAGAAAAAAAAAAAGGAAATACATGAAAAGAACAAATAGTAATGTGATTATTGTTTCTATATTTGATACAATAGTGATGTCTTCTATGCCAGCACACCACCTGCCCCTTGACTTTCCCACCTCAAATCCTGAGATGGAACCCTGATTTCTGAAAGAGGTGGGGCTTATGTAGTGCTAGAGAAAGTGTCTCCAGTTCCGCTCCCTATTCTGTTTTTCTCTACTGGCCAATGGTGTTAACATTTGGCAGAAGGGTAGCAGCCAAGAGACTACATTTCTATATGAAGATTGTCAGCTAAGCAGGGGACAGAAACCTAAAGCAGTGCTCCCACAGCTAACAGCAGTTGCCAGAACATCCACAGTTTCTGGGCTGAGGGAAAGCAGGGGAGACTGCTCCACAACCTGGGATTACAGCAGGGGATGTAGGACACTTGGTTAGAAAGCAGGTTACACTGCCCAGGAACAGATCTCTGTACAATTGCAATAAAAATTTCCCTCTCGCCCCCACAAAACAGAAGAGAAATACTTCTGAAGAAGCATTGTAATGGGAGAATGCATGCCTTGTGGCTGTGTAAAACAGCAAGAAAACAGTTTCTGAATCCAACCTTTCCTCTGTGTGTGTGTGTGCTTGCACATGCCTGCACACCCAGCCACAGGAGCCAAACACGTGTGTAAGCACACAGAACACAGCACACACTTCATGTTCACTCACACAGGGGAACAGTTCAACGCAGCAATCACTGCAAGCATATCCATGCACATGCACACAGACAAAACCTGGGATTTCCAGCAAAGCTCGAGCAATTCAGTGTAATAAAAAAGGGCTCCTTGCAGCAAAGCACTTAACGAATGGCAGATTGTATCCAAAGGGTGCCATTCCCCAAGGGAATGGGGGATTTGGCTGGAGCACGCAGTATAAACAAATGGCCTGAAGATTTGTCAGGGTAAGGACTGCATTTAGCACAATCAGAAGGCTTCATCTCCTCTCAAGCCCTATATATTTCTTTCCCAAAGCAGATGAAGCTGCAATATTTTTCCATACTTTAAAAGTAAGATTTTTGTGAGAGGAATCTAATTTCTGAAAACTATTGTACCCTGCCAGTATTTTCTCAGTAATGTTCTCCTCTCAGGCCCATTAGCGAAAAAAATGAACACCTTTTATTTTAATGTAATTTCATTATTCATTATCTTCATACAAACCAACCAGGGAAAATTGAAAGACCTAACAAGAGACAACACAAATTTTCTGTTTTAAATGGCTGGTATAGGCAAATAATGGCTCTGACATTGGATACCTTCTAGAAATGACCTTTCCACTTTCCCCTATAACCCATAATTTGAAGTCCTCTTTGTCTTGAATAAAATACATTATTTACACCATTTTTTCTATTCTGAGATCTTAGAATTCCTCCTGGACTACAGCTCACACATCGCTGTGTCAGACTCTGATGGAGCATCTATTTTTGATTACAATCTGGCAAAGTAAATAACAGAAAATTGGAATTCCAAGGAAAAGAACATTTCATGTTTCATCATGTTGTTATGATGAAAAAGGCAGACTTTTAGCTTGATTGTTTTATTTTTACCAAGGGATGCTTAGTGCTATGTTTTATGTGCTCCCAGAATATGAGCCTGTGCACTCATGGTGTTCCAAAACCTCAAAATCCACAGTCAATTATACTGCTCCAGAATGGTTGCTCTAGATTCCTTACCACCAGTTTCTCCAGCAGAGTACTGCTGGCTCCATCTGTCCCACACAGCCATATTCCTTGTGGCTTTGAAAATGCACTTATTCTTAGAATGCTTGAGGCTGGAAGAGACCTCTGGACGTCACCTGGTCCATCCCCACTGATCAAACAGGGACAAAGTCAGTTGCCCAGGACCATGTCCAGTCAGGATTTTAATATTTCCAAAGACGGAGACCCTACAACCTCTCTGAGCAAACTGACAGTGTTTGACCACCCTCACACTGAAAAAGTTTTATATTTTGTTTAGACAGCACCTCCTGTGTTTCAGTTTGTGTCCATTGCTTCCAGTTTTGTCATTGAGCACCACTGGAAAGAGCCTGACTCCATCCTCTTTTCACCCTCCCTTCAGGTGTTTATAAATGTTGCCGAGATCCTCTCAGACCTTCTCTTCTCCAGGCTGAACAGTCCCAGTTCTCTCAGCTCTTCCTCATAGGAGGGATGCTCTGATCCTTTTATCATCTTTGCGGCCCTCTCGGGGGGGGGGGGTCTCTCAGTTAAATTCACATCTTGCTTTTATTGGGGAGCCCAAAACTGGACACAGCACTTCAGGCCTCACTGGTACTAAGTACAGAGACAGGATCACCTCCCTCCACCTGCTGGATTCCTATTTCCTAACAGCCCAGGGTACTTGCTAGCCTTCCTTGCCACAGCAGTGCACGGCTGGATCACGGTCAGCTTGGTGTTTGCCAGGACCCCAAGGACCCATGGTACCTTCCAGATGGTCAATCCCTGTTATGCACTGCACCCTGGGTTCTCTGTCTCAAGTGCAGGACTTTGCATTTCATGAGACTGTTATGGCCCATTTCTCCAGGTTATCAAGGCCTCTTTGAATTACAGCACAGCCATCTGGTCTCCCTCACACCTGAGATGATGATACATTTTATTTCAAACTTGATGAGGGTTCAGTCTGTGTCAGTGACCAGGTCATTACTGAAGAGGTTAAAGAGAATCGGCACAGGAGAAGACCTGGATGAGGAAGGCACTGAAAACCTCAGGTATCTCTGTGTCCTTTGCCACCAAGTCCTCTGCCCCATTCAGAAGCAGAGCCACATTTGTCCTTGTCTCCCATTTACTGCCAATGGACTTGTAATAGCCCTTCCTTTCACGTCCTTTGTCAGATTCAACTCCAAGTAGGCTTTGGATTTCCTAAACCATCCCTGCATGCTTGGACATCATCTCTACGTGCCTCCTGAGTTACCTGTCCTTGTTTTTACCTCATGCATGCTGCCTATTGTGTTTGAATTTAGTTAAAAGCAACTTGCTCTTCAGTGCAGATGTCTTAGCAGGAAACCAAGCCGCCTTTGCTTGCTTTTCCTGCTCAGGTTGATGGACTGCTCCTGAACTTGGAGAACATGATCCTGGAAAAAAACCTACCAGTTTTCCCAGACACCTCATCTCTCCGGGTTCATAACCCATGGGATTTTTCCAAACAAGACCCTAAACAGGCCCAAGTTTTCTCTCCTGAAATCTAGGGCTACGGTCCTGGACTATGGTCCTTATTTGCCTTGCTTCCTCATCTCAGGACCCACCATCCCATAGTCACCACAGCCAAAGCTGTCTCTGGCTTGTGCCTCCCTGGCCAGTGCTACAGAGCATTCCCCCTCATTGCCTGCTCCATCACCTGCGTCAGGGTATCACCATGAATGAGCTCCAAAATCCTCCTGTGCTGCTTGTGTGCTCAGCTGTATTGTTGTTCAGCAGATGTTGGGGTGTCCAAAGCCTGCCATGAGAATTAGGGCCTGGAGACTTCTTCCAGCTGTCTGAAAGCCTCATCTCCTCCTTCCTGATCAGGGGGTCACAGTTAAAAATATTATTTACTGCATACTAGTCTGTGGCTTGTAACAATTCTAGAAGTACTTCTGTGCAATGGTTTTTCAGTGAAAATACAAGCAAAATAAAACCTGAGTCAGGAAAAAGCTTCTCTCTATATAGTGAAGCCCATCCTCTTTTTACCAGTCATTTAATCTGTAGCCTAAAGGGCACCCAATAATTATGACTACATTTGTGCTGAAATCAAAATATAGTAACTCACAATTTGAGATATCCAGACTTATACCTTCAAAAGCACAGCTTGATTTATGGATGCCTGGCTGGAAGATATTTTGTGCATAAGCTCCCAGCCATAAATACGGCAGCTCATAAGATCCCCCCCTCCAAAGGAATATGTTTGCAAATACTGAACAGCATCCCCCATAATGAACTTCCAATTTAGAGAAGGGAATAACTTTTAAAAAACAGTCCTGATTTGGTAGCCACAGATGGGGATAAAGCTGTACTTGTTAATGCCATCACAGTAAGTCAGGCCCTTTTTTGATTTATGCAAATCTAACCCAAAAAGTAACACATAGCTATGCATTTCTATCACCTCCAATTTCAGCATGAACAAAAGAGTAAAGTAACAGATGAGTGTCAAGGAAGTAACTGGTATATTACCTCTTCTCACCACACACAAAGCCAACAGCATGATATAACCAGTTAGTGACCCAAGTTCAAATATGCATTACGATGCAAATGCTCCCAAAACAATTCCAAAAAACCAGAGCCAAAGTAGTCAGAACTTGTCCCCTCTTTATGAAATTTAAAAAAACACCTAAGTACATTAAAACACATATATATTTAATATAATATATTTCAAAATATTTAACTGCAAGGAGCAAGATGCCAACCTCCCTCATAAGAAGATATTGTCCTATAAGGTCACAGGTGAGGGATTTTACTTTATCTATGAAAATTTGTACAGCCAAACCTTAGCCTTGCTTAGACTGGTGACAGGGCTGAGCATCCCTTTGTGCTGGGCTAAATAATGAGGTAAGTTTCAGAGCTCAGGGCTAGGGCCTTGGAGTATTATTGGACTGACTCTAAAAATGTCAAAACCCCCTTTGCTAGAAGACAAAACTTATAAAGATAGTTGCAACAATTTATTTGAAATCTCACCGAATTAAGCAAAGCTGAAAACAGAAGAATTTTTTTCCCAGCTTTGTACCTCTTTCACAGAGCCACCATTCTCCTTTCCCAGAACAAGGCAAGGTAAAGAGGGAGCATATACACACAGTGCTGTAAAGCAAAGCAGCTGGGAACTGACACTGCTAAGTAAGTGCAATCTCATTCATCTACTTAAGATACGAGGCAGATCTGAGGGGAAACCTCAAGAAACTGCTCAACAGTCATCATTCTCTACAAGCAAACAGCCAAAGGAAAATCTGCTCAAGCATAAGCTAAGTATTCACAGACATATTGCAGACACAGGTAATAATGCTGACAGGTCTTCTACAACTATAAATAGGTGAGAGATACCGTATGCTTCTCTCTCTTCTTCACAAAATCAAGAAACAAAAACCATCCAAAATTCAGAGACATATCCCAAAAATGACAGCAGGCATTTCAAATATGTGGCTAGCCCCTATGGCTATAGCACAGCTGCACATTGCATAGCTTTGGAGAATTAAAGCTGTTACCTGCACACATTCTAAATGCACAGCCAGCATTAATGACACAGGCCATCTAGGAAGGATTAAGGATTAGTTATCATTTCAACCCAATGAAAGAAGATCTATATTTCTTTTTTAGACACATAATTCACAGGAGACTCGTGCTTGCCAACACTCTGAAAAAATAATCTTTCAGAATTCTTGCAAACCCACTGTGTTATGATTTCATCTCATGAAATACAACACCTTTACATTAAACCTCATAAAACTAAATCCTGCTGGATCTCTTCCAGGCTCAGAGAATAAACAGCTATATCAGTGATGCCTAGAACAGTAATATCTGGCCCACTGTCACATGGCACGTTCCCATTTATAGAGGGGAGCAGGTCTGCAAACAGCTAATTCACTTTGCTATTACAAAATCCTCACATATAATGAATTTCTCACATAATTGTTCTAAGAAATACTTCAAGAGGAAGGAAAAAATGCTTTGAAAATCATAATACATATTTATTTATACTAGGTTTTGGAGAAGGGGTTGTTAACCTGTTCCCTCCCTTCCCCTTAATGTAAAGTGTTGCAGAGCTGCTCTGGTTTTCAGTGAGCAGGAGAAGGTTTAGTTGTCTGGGGCTCTGGTCAACAGAAAAGGGGGGAAATTTGTCACAAGAGTTCAAATGCACAGAAGAATATACCTAATGAGTTTACTCTGTAAAACATGGTTATTGTCCCTTTGCTGTCAGAAGTGCTACTCAAATTCCTTTCAGCCATGCTGGTCCAGCCCAAAGCATGAGTAAGGAAGACATCCCAATAACCAGTGCAATGACACCAGGCAACACAGATCTGGTGCTCAAGCCCTCCTCAGAATCTCAGGGCAAGCGTCTTCCATAGAGACTGGTGAATGGCCAAAGAATAAAAACCATTTTCTATGGGATTTAGAATCTTCTCCATTTGCCATGTAGAACTGTGCTTCAGTCCCCTAGTCTGGCCAGAGGTTTGCACGTCTTCATGTGAAAACTGAAGTTACAGACCCATATATGCAGATGTCACACATTCCTTCCATCTTGCCTGTCATTTATCTGGCTAATTACATCTCGGGCAAACCACAGCCAGGTCCACAGTGCAGGAGCAGGAGCCAAGGAGCACATGAACTGATAGCACTCCTTACCAGGGCCTGAATTCCCCTAAGATTCCCCTTCTCATTTTTTCCATTCTGACCTTAGCATTCTGGATGTTAGTAGCCACAGCTGGAGGATGATACTTCGACAGTAAAAGGGAGGAATCCCAAAACATGTGGTCAGGCAGGAGCCAACGGGGAAGGGACAAAGGTTCCCTGGCAATTGTCAGGAGATCTTTTTTGAAATGGCAGAAGAGAAATATCCCTGTAAAGAAGGTTGGATGAGTGTGGAGGGGAGTAGATTGTGTCTCCAAGCTCCCTGTTAAGCAGAGGACTATGCAGGACACCTTCAGTAGCTGGACATCACACTCCCTCCTCCCCTGGGGTGGGGAAGACTGACACCCTAGGAATGCTCTCCATGGATTCATGGTTCTCTAAATCAGCAAGAGACTTCTGTCAGAGAACTACTCTGTAATTGTCAGAATTACAAACACTTGAGAGTGGGAGGAGAGGATGGCAGCTCTTGATCACCTAAGAAGCTCCAACTTTGAACTGGCTAATGACCCCAGCCCACAATTAGCCACTCTTATGAGGGGCCCGCCCAGGCAGACTGTGCAACAGTGCCAGGGGAAGTCACAGTGTCCACAGGGGCAAATCATTGTGAGGGAAAGAGAAGCAAAAAAGAACAAAACATGGGTGGCAGCACATCAGGGTAACGTGAACTGGTATTGCCATTCTTAAGAGCTTACTCTGATATTTCAAGCATCATTTTCAACATAACTTCTTCATTTTCAACCAAACCAAATGAAGATAATGCAACATGGTTTCAGCTTTGTTCATCTTTTTCAGCGTGAACTCTTTCAACCCCCAAGTGTGTAACTCTATACACTAAGTAGCAAAGGACACATGTCTGTAAACCATGGTAACTTTTATTTTTAATGTTTATAAAACTACTCAAAACAATGTGATTTCACTAATTATTCACAGATATAAATATTAATTCTAAACTGACCCTGACACACTTTCTGCTACAACTTTACTTACAGGGTCTAAACAAACCTTGTTTGCTATGAAATCTTCTAGAGAAAAAAATACTGCGCAAATAAACCAGAGAAATTCATTCACAAGCTTTTTTCCAAAAATGAAGTTTTCTCTGCAGAAAGTAAGTCAACCCAACTACATACCAGCTGGGAGCATGGGATGCAAGACACTTGCCTCAAAACTAGCAGTTCCAACCATAGCAGAAGACCAAGCAACAACAAACTATTTGGGTAGCTAAAAGGCAGATAAGATGGATTAGTCCCACAGTCAACAGGGAGCTGGGAATACTGAAAATATTGAAATTTACAGAAATAAATTAATAATTTAAAGTATGAAAATCCACCAAAACAATAAATAAATGGGCGAGATAGTTCTAAAACTTACCTCAGCTTATATTACAAGTATGCATTTGCACATACTGAGAGAGGAAAAATAGATGTGGAGAAGAGCATGTTTATAATGTATTTAAAACAGGAGTTCCTTTACAAGACTCTTCAGCTTTACTTGTCTGCACCAAGTTCAGGAAGGAAAACTGTGCAATTCTAGCCTGAAAGCAGAATAGTAGAAGAAAGAAGAAATTTGAGATGTTCAACAAAAGTTTTTCAAATGAAAGCTGCTTGCTTTTTCTCAATTATTACTGAACTTGTGCAAACTGCAAATGTAATACCAATACATCATAAGCCATGTCATGCAGACTGCCTCTGGGTCAGCTACTTAAAACTTCTGGATTTTTTTTTAATTATTATTTGGAAATAAGAGTCTGCAAATATATTTAAATTACTCATTATGTGCCTACTAGTTTGATTATTTGAATCACTGTGTAATTTACCTCCAATGCAATGATTATATGAATCACAATGTAATCTACCTCCAATGCTTGCTGATTAGATCAATCTGACATCAGTTTCATTGCTTTATTTTAAATAGCATAGCTTTGGGGAACAGGTTCTCCTGATTTTGCTTTTTAAAATGTTTTACTACAAATTATTATTATTATAATTTCCCTTGACAAGTAACGGGTGTCCAAACCTTGAGGCCATGAGACTAGCTATCTATCAGCAAATCTGACATTTCCCTGCAAGAAGCAATTAGCTCTGGAAGAGAGTTTCTGTACCTGCCTCACTCACACACTCATTTAGAACTCTCTTCTCTGCTAAGCACTGCAGAAGCAGAGCAGTCAGTGGCTATTCTTGCCCACCCATCTGCAGATTTATGTGATCCCCCAGCACACAGATCCACGCCAAAGATCACCAATGTCCACAGCTTCAGTCTCAGGGGAAAATCAGGGGAAACCAGGGGAAGTACTAATGGCAGCTTTGGACACAAATGGCCAAAACCCTCCGAAGTCCTATTAGGGAATAAAATTTGGAGCTAGACACCTCATGACAGTAACAACAGCAAAACTCACACGGTGGCCAATGGTGGCAGTATTCCTGTCCCCTGTCACCCAGCCCAGATGGAGGCAGCAATTCTCCTTTCTCCCTACCTGAAGCACCCGTGCCCCTGACAGAACCAGGCATTTTGGAATAAACACCCTGTCCTTTTGTACGGCTCACACCGTGGGGCCCCGCTCCCTGCTCAAGGTGCTAGCGACTACCAGGCTGCAAATAGCAGCTAGGGGAAAGAAAGGAAAGATTTATTACATTACAGCTTTTTAAACAAAATACACCAGAAAAAACAGGTACCATGCAATTATAGCCCTCCAGGGCATGGTTCTGCTACCTTTGCTATCCAGCACTGAGATGAGATAGATAGTAAAGGGAATGGTAATAACAAACAGAAATTCTGCACGAGTGAAAATGCTCACCACGACAAAAACTGTAGCCAGATATAGATACATGTCTGATAAATCTGAAGGATCATAACTTACAAGACTACTAGCATACAAATAAATCTGGATTTCTATATATACGTGTGTGTGTGTGTGTGTGTGTGTGTGTGCATAATACAACATCTAAGCACCTCTATTTACCACTTTGTATAAGTGGAAAGTACAAAGTAACATTAAAAAGAAGAGGTTTGGAATAATATTTAATAATGTTACTAGAGAAAACATTCCAAATTGAAAAAAAAAAATAAGGTGAAAATTTAAAAATACTAAATGCAGGGAAACTATTGAGGGAATGACCACTAAAATTAGAACAGTAATAAAAGTGAAAACCTAGAAAACTCTGTGTGATTTGGTTTCATTTCCATTTGAAAGCAATCAGCCTCAATTTGATCTTTTCCTCCCACGACAGCAAACCCTGACTAAAGACGGCCTGGAGTTCCAGTCCCCAAGCAGAGTTTCTAGAGAAGAAGGGCAGCGAGCAGAAGCACAGAGCATGGTTTTTCCAGGGGGAAGAGCGATACCCCGCGTCGCCGGGCAAAAGGAAAGCACCACACAGCGTGCACAAGCGCCACCAAGAGGTTCTTCTGCCTCCGCCCAAGGAAGATTCTCCTCCTGCGTAGCTCGGGCACATCCTCAACACCTTTCGAGCATGCTCGCCGCTGCATTTTCAGTGAGCATTCCAAATGGAAAGTAAAGAAAAAAGAGAACTTATTTTTTAAGGGTTCCTTCCAAAGAACGGGGTGGGGGGGGGGGGGGGGAAGAGGGGAAGATATATCTACAGCATGTGCAGTTTTTGACAATGGAACTTTTAAATGTTGTGGCAACAGAAAACAAGATTGCTGCCCAGTCTGGATCTGGAAAATGTTAAATTCCACCTTATCAGCCACCGAAACAGCACCAGGAGGGATCTGCTGCTGAGCTGCTTCACATCAAAATCCATGCAATCCTATTTTTTTCCTGTCAAATTCAACTACGAGATTCAAATAGCAATAATATTTCTGTAGTGTGATGTTGGAGACCATCTTTAAAGAAATTTTCCTCAGATGTTTTCATTATGGTGAGAAAACCAGTTTCATCCTTATCACTGCCCTTTTATGAGCTGAAGAGAATGAGCTAAAAAGCCACAGGTTTTTTGTTCATCTACAATGTTAAGGACAAGTCCTCAAGCTCAATTTTTTTGCTTAGAAAGCCCCTGAGGTCAGTATTCCCCTAATCTGCTTGGCCTGGTTACTCTCACCAGTCAGTGGGGCTGGATTCACTTCAGGGGTGAAAGCATCGTCCAGACATTTGGGGAAGGTGGGTGCTTTGTGCCAGGTAAGGCTTGGCTGCCCTCCATGCATCCGTGCCTCCCTTTGCAAATCATTGCTCTCAAAGTGGCAAATCATCCATCCTAGTCCCACCATCTCCCACCAAGGGGAACCAGTCTGGGGGCTGCCCAGGAGCTGAAAGCTCAACATTTTCTCCAGGAAGGAGAGAGGGGTTGAGACACAGCCTTGAATTAAGCCTCCCAGATGAGGGTGCAGGCATCCCAGAGAGGTCTCAGGAGTGTCAGACTGCAAGCCACCTGGCTAAACCAGAACTTGGAGCATTGACTTGGACTAAATGGTCTCTAGAAGTTCCCTCCAGCCACAATTATCCCATGACTCTGCAACCCAAAAGGACAATGACACCTTCAGGTCTGTGACGAAGGAATGTGAGGCCCAGGCTGGAAGAGTCAGTGACAGCAGTTTTTGCCTCAAAGCTCATCACATCACCAAAGCACCTCAGAGAGCAGGGAAAGGGAGGAGCAAAGAGGCTTCCACTCACAGTACATAGCCAGGTAAGAGACTGAGTGATCCCAAAGCAGAAGATATGGAAAAGTATGACACGAATTAACAAATTCATATTCATTATTGCTGCCTGTGTTAAAGCAACTGTGTTGTCTGTACTTTAGCAGACAAGCAAATGTCAATACATTCTCCCCTTTCCACGTCTCGGCTTTCAGGACAAAAAAAATAGTACAGAAGTTCATCATTCTTATCAAGGCTTGAAAACCAGGGGGAGCAGCACCATGGTTTTAAATAGAGGGCACAGGACAGTCACACTCCTCAAAACACAACACTACGCTGAACCCCTGAAATTTCCAAGGACTCCAGTTGTTTTCCCCACAGTTCATTCATTTTCACCACCATCCATCAGGTAACTGAGGGTTGGGGGGAACTGGAGCTGAGGTTCTTTCTTTCTTTCTTTCAAGGCAACTCATTCTCTCACCTATCTCTCAGGATTTAAGGTGATTTAAGCACTTGAGGATTAAAGGCATTTTAACAGCTTATACAGATTTAAACATCTAAAGTGGTTTAAACGCTTATGCTACTTTCAGGGCTTTAAAGTGGCTTAACTATCCATGGCACTTGATGAATTTACGTGTGCTCAAAAGCCTATGCTGCCTTTAAAACAATAAAAAAACCCCACCTTAATAAATGAAAAAAAAAAAAGTATACCTTAAAACATCTTTGTATTTTAGGAGTGCAGTCCTGCTTGGCTCCTGCCAGGTCGGACCAGGTCGCCCAAAAGCCTCCAGCCGGATGGCTTTCGTGGGAGGTGGATCCCAGAGCCTCACCTGGCAGCAGCGGCCCCGCACCTACGCTGGAGAGCCGGGGCGGGGCGGGGTTGAACGCCCCGGGGCCGGAGGGGCGGCACCATTCCTTCCTCAGTTCCGCTCCCAATTAAGCGCGAGGCCCGGGATGTTTCTTGGCCCGAGCGCGTGCCGCGGGACACCCCCGCGGGGCGGCCCCGGGGACGCTCCCGGGCCGAGCCGGGCACATCCCCCGCCCCGCCGTGTGCCCCCGACAGCCGGGGCGCACCGGGGCAGCCAGAACAGCCCCGCTCCGCCCGCAGCGCCGTGCGCGGCGGGGCCGGGCCGGCAGGGCGAGCATCACCCGCACCCTCGGAAGGGGTCGTGGTGAGCGGGCACTGCTGCCCTGCAGCCACAGCAGGCGAGCAGCATTCGGGTCCGCAGGCTGGGAACTGGCAACGAGGAGCACTGACGGCAGCCTCGCCCTCTGGCGCTTTCACCTGCACGGGATCAGAGCGAGGACACCAAGGGTTGCTCGGGTCTGCAGGCGTGGGCTGGTTTTGTTTGCGTGATCTCGGGTCATTTCAAACTTAGAGTGAATGAGTTCACCGGGGGTCATTAAAAATGGAAATAATAAGGTCTCAATAAAACCTTGTTTCAAATTAACGCTTAATTCAGGAAAACGTGTGGTTTTTCTGCTAATTTCCTGTGGGAAACAAACAAGCAAACAATTCTGATGAAAAGAATGAGTAGGTTTCTGTCAGAAGTGTCTCATCCTCCACCACAGAGAATGGTGGTTATCTCTAAAGAGTCTGCTCAGATTTGGGCCTTTGCTTCCACATAGCCTATCCATGGAAAGTAGTGTACAGGGAATTTATAGAACAGGCAAATTTTCTTCCAATCATGCTGAAATCCACCTGAGGGAATATCAATGACTCCAAAAAAAAAAAAGAGAAGCAGTGAAAAAAAATGAGAGAGAAAAACAAACCACAAACTTGTTCATTTTACAAAGACCTGGTGAATAGCCTGACCATTCACAGTAAGAACAAACCTGTTGGTAGATTTCCTTCCACCAAAGAGTTTGGGGACAGAGGCTTGCAGAACCAGCACTAGGAGCTGGAAGGGATATACCTGGCAAGTGACAAAGGCTACAGCCTCTGGAACTTGGTAAAATGGGTTTAAAATGGGCACCATAAGCCATCAGTGGGGCTCAGTACTATGGAAGGCAACTGAGGCCAGCAGCTTACATGTGCTTTGTTTAAAAGTAATTAATGGTAAGAATATGTGGCACTGTAGGAAATAAACTACTTTTAAGCCTTACCACAAGTGATACTAGACATTCAGGATATTTATTTTCCAGGTATCAAACACCTTCAGGAGAGAAGCTGACTTACGGGGAGGTTACTTTCATCAGCTTGGCCCACGGGAAGGGATCTTGGAATCCCCACTGAAAGAGCTGGCACTGGCTTCACATGTGACAGCAGCCTGCCTGGCACAGCACTGCAGCCATTCCAGCATGGCAGACCTGTGCCTTACTGGTGGGAATGCTGCAGGTCCCATCTCCTTCCTATGCCACAAGCAATGAGTCACATCTCTGGGAAGACCAGTGGGAAATTGGATGTACAGGGATCCTGCAATTTACAGAAGTCGTTATGGCTGAGACTAGCTTCCCATAAAACATCTCTATAAGGAGAAATATTCAGTAGCTGATTAATGAATGTGGTTTACCACAAAATGATACTACACAGGCCTACTCTTTTCAATAATAATCCCATAAATAATATTACTAAAAATCCAAGAATTATCCAAAGCACACTGAAGCTGAGTTGTGATCCCAGCGCCTTGCCTGTTGTCTTCCCCTTGGTGTTAAATCAACACAAACACAATTTTTTAAGGGAGTTTCTAGGTGAAGACAGGAGTGAAGGGAAAGGGATGTGCCTGCACTGCACAGAGCCAGGCCCGCTCTTTTAGCCTCAGAAAAACGTGCTAGTATTTCGAAAGCACTTGGATTCTTCCACTCGGGGAAATCCCCCACTGGCAGTCGGGGGCCATCCAGGGGCTGTAGGGCCCGAGTCCGCTGCAGGCCCCCGCTCCCGGCAGGGGAGAGCCAGGGTCAGGAGGGGCTGGGGAGCAGCAGGAGGGGCTGGGGGGCAGCAGGAGGGGCCGGGGGGCAGCAGGAGGACCCCTCCTGGCAGCCCCCAGGGCTGGGCGCTGCCGAGCCGCAGTGGGGCCGGGGGTGCCGGCAGCCCCCAGTTGCTGCCTGCGGCTCCAGCCCGGGGCGAGCCCTGCCAGCATCGCAGGGAGGGGCCGGAGGTGCCAGACACCCCCCGGGGGATGAGGGAGCCGTCAGCCTCGCCCCTTGCTTGGGAACCGGCCCGGCCACATCTCCCGTCCGCTGGCAGCGAAAACTCCAAACGCGGGCAGGGGGTGCCGGGGGGAGCGCGGCAGCTCCGCAGCAGCTGAGCCAGAGGCAGAGCTCACCTCCAGCTCCCCGCGGCCCCTGCCCGGCACAGGAGCTCCTCGGGGTTCTTTGTTCGCCGGGATCTATCCCTCCTCCGTGCTCGCACGGTAATGTTCCTTCCAAAGATTTCCTGCCAAAAGACAATCCCCCTGAGCAAAAGCAGACCGAGAAAGTAGTGACCAATCCTTTCTGGATGGCTGTCACCAGGCTCCTCCCAGCCCCCGCTCCCCCTGCTATTTGCATACAAAAAAATCCAGAAAACTCCCGTTTGCCCCAGCATCTCGCTCAGATTCTCCGTCCCCGCCTGGCAGCAGGAGTCCGGGCTGGGGGACGCTGCCTGCGGCTGAGGTAGCGTCGCGCCGCCCGCCCCGTCACCCCGGCCCCCCGAGCCTTTTGCCAGCCCCCCCTCCACCTCCTCCGCGCCCCAAAATGCAGCGCCGCCTCTGCGCCCTGCTCCTGCTGGCGTCCCAGTGCATGGGCTCGGCCGCCGGGCTCTTCCCCTTCGGGGAGCCCGACTTCTCCTACAAGCGCTCCAACTGCAAGCCCATCCCCGCCCCGATGCTGCTATGCCGGGGCATCGAGTACCAGAGCATGCGGCTGCCCAACCTGCTGGGGCATGAGACGGTGCAGGAGGTGCTGGAGCAGGCGTCCACCTGGATCCCTCTGGTGCAGAAGCAGTGCCACCCCGACACCAGGAAGTTCCTCTGCTCCCTCTTTGCCCCCGTCTGCATCGACGACCTGGACGAGATCATCCAGCCCTGCCACTCGCTGTGCGAGGAGGTGAAGGAGAGCTGCGCCCCGGTGATGTCCGCTTTCGGCTTCCCCTGGCCCGACATGCTCGACTGCAGCCGCTTCCCCAAGGACAACGACCTCTGCATCCCGCTGGCCAGCAGCGATCACATCCTCCCCGTCACCAGGGAAGGTAAGAGGGAGCGGCCCCGGAGCGGCAGCATCTACCCCGATGAGGCGCCCCGACAGCGGGGTCCCTCCGCGGCTTTCCACGGGGAAGGAAGGCGTCTGCCTTCAGCTACAGCCCCGGTGCTCCGGGACGGGGGGACTGGGGAGGTGGCCGCAGACCAGGCTCAGGGAGGCTTTTCCAAGGGGACGGGGGAAACCGCAGGCACCGTCGGGGAGCTGTCATCGGCCTGCGCCCGTCTCCATCCTCAAAGAAGAGGTCTGGGATTCGGCGCTGGAGCCGCGCGGCATCCAGAGGGTCGATCGCCTTGTACAAGAGTCATCGCTGTAGCGCGGAGCTGGGGTGCTCTGTGTCGTGTTTCGACCTCCCTCCCCACTCCCCTTGTACTTTTTTACCCTCTAAAACAAAAACTTTTGATTGAGGCGTGACCTTAAAAGTCCACCGTGACCTCTGTAGCGGGTCTGCCGCAGAATAAGGCGGGACAAAGTACTCGGGCAGCTTCGGGGCTGGGGGGAGAAGGAGCAGGCTCTGGGGTGAAGGGATGGAAAGCTGGCGTTTCCCAAAGGGTTCCCAACGCCACCTGCTGTTCCTTTCTCCCCGAGTCTGACGGGGACTGTTGCTTGCATTTGCAGCACCCAAGGTCTGTGATGCCTGCAAAAACAAAAATGAAGATGATAATGACATCGTGGAAAACCTCTGCAAAAACGACTTTGGTAAGTGGAAGCAGAGCTCCTCTCGCTTGAAACTTGAGAGTCGAGGATCAGGTATAGCTCCCAGTGGAGTCAGTAAGAGATGTGCCTGAATAAAGGCAGGGCTTTGACCATCGGGTCACAAAACACAAAATTCCACCTTGGAGTAAAATGTAGCCCTTTTTATCATTCTTTTCTGTTTACTGTTTTGAAGTAGTGCTCTTTTATGTGGATGTAGAAAGTAAAATGAGGAAAAAAAACCTCAATAGAAAGTAAAATGAGAAAAAAAAAAAAAGAGAATCTTTCATGCAGACTATTGCCTGGGGAGAAGTAGAGCAAAGCTTCATTTAGATGTTTGAGACAGAGCCGCATGACCAATCTCAGTGTATCGTAAGAAAGACTCTCTCTGCAGATTAAGAATGAAGCTCTATATATCATTTGACAGAAAAGGTAATGCACAGACAATTGGGGATATAAACTTAATGGGAAGATCTGGGGTTAGAAGAGGACAAGAAAGCCCCTTCAACGCAGACAACTGAAGGACACATTATCCACACATTAGCATTTCAAGAGCAAAAGGGAATAAGGAGGGGAATCCTTTTACAATAGGTCAGTGTTTAATACCTGGAAACAGATTTGTAGTATCTACAACAATTCAAAAGTCTTTCTTTAAAAAAAGAAAACAAAAACCCACCCAAAACCTGAAACTATGACTGTGGGACATAATTGCTAAAACAATCAATAGTTTTGGCCTGGCAAATTGCACTCAGATAAATCCTCCTAAAGCTAAACATGCCCCACAGCTTCTTACAGAGCCCTGTAACCCCCTCCTAGTTATTTTACCAAATCGAATACAGCTGTTGGACCAATTTGCCCTCCATGGGATCTATTCTTTAAAAAAAAAACAATGCATGTGAAATATCATTTCCTTACAGGTTTGCCTAAAATCCTCTCCAGCCTAATAAATTAAGTGTAGAAGTTTTGAGCTGCAGCAGAGATCAGGTTTCAGATTAGGTCTAGGTACTTGCCTCCCCACCTCCCCTTCAAACACTACTTTCAGGAAAGCTGCCCTCTCCCAGCAAAAAAAAAAAAAAATGGTGCTCTGCTTAGTGTAGCAAACCTGCCCTCTTCTCTGTTGCAAACAGGAGAAAAACTGGGAAAAATATTAATTTAGAAAGGAAGGGAAGAGAGGGGGAGGGGAAAGAGGAGAAAAGAAATCCAAAAAACCTCAACCCTAAGGTTGATTCAAACCGAAATGACTTGCATGCCCTTTGTGGCTTTAGAAATGGAGCCACCTGCTGCCTCTTCTGTCAGCCCTGACAGTTTAATTAGCAATAGAGCACCTCCCTCCCCAGGTCCTCTTTATGTGCACTAATGGGAAAAAAACCTCTCAATCTCTCTCCCTCTCCCCACTTCCCCCTCCCCTCGCTCTATTAGCCTTGAAGATAAAAGTGAAGGAGATTGCCTACATCAATGGGGATACCAAGATCACCCCTGAAACAAAGAGCAAAACCATCTACAAGCTGAATGGGCTGACAGAAAGGGATCTGAGGAAGATAGTGCTCTGGCTCAAAGGTGGCCTCCAGTGTACCTGCGATGAGATGAACGACATCAACGTGCCCTACTTGGTGATGGGGCAGAAGCAAGCCGGGGAGCTGGTGATTACCTCGCTGAAGCGGTGGCAGAAGGGGCAGCGGGCTTTCAAGCGCTTCTCCCGCAGCATCCGCAAACTGCAGTGTTAGTGGCTTCGGCTCTGGCTGTCCTCCAGCAGCCACCCCTGTCCCAAGCTCTCTGGGCCTCCAGCTCCCATCTGCTTTGGCCCCTGTGAGCCTCCAGATGCCGTGGGCATGAGACACAGCTGCCCGAGAGGGGAAGAACCCCTCTGTTTTTGTACATAGGTTAAAATGTAATAAAAAAAAAATAATGACTATTTTTGGGAAGTATTAAAGTATCTCGCTTAAAGCTTGGGGTTTTTTTATGGTTGCAAACGTGACTTTGGTCTGAGGTCTTTCCCTCTTGGTTTTGGTAATGCTGGTTCATTTACATTGCTGCTTCTCTGTGTGCATGCATGTTTGTTGTGGCACAGCAGGAGCCGCAGAGAAAGGCGAGCGCGCGGCTGGCCTGTCACCGCGGGCACGGCGCTTCCGCGGAGGTGACACAGCTTCCCACCCGTACCAACGCCGGAAAGGTCACCTTACCACTCTTGCATGTGATACATAGGCACCAGTAAGAGTATATTAACCATTCTCACTTTTTATTTTCCACAAGTCTGAGCCCTCCTGTCTCAGAAAAAAAAAAAAAAAAAGGAACAAGTTTTGGAGCTGGTTGATCTGAATGCAACTTTTTATTATTATTATTATTATTTTGCAAATTAAACCATCTGTAGCCTAACTGTAATATACCTAGTGGTTATTCTGAAAGAGTTGTAAAATATTGCTTTAATTAACCTTGTAAATACTCCAGATAAATGTTATATTCTTGTATATAAACTTTACATCATAGTTTACTCATCGTCTCTGTCTGTATTCTCTTTAATCCATTTTGGGAGAACTGGGAGAAAGATGTCCAAATGGACTTTGTCGTGGCAAAGCAGAATTTTCATTCCACCCTAAGGGGCCAGTAGAAAAGCACAAGGAAGCCTCTAGTGCTGCAATCAGAAAATCTGTAGTGGACCTCATTTCCCCGAAGATGAGCCCACAAGACACGGGACTGAGGTTCAGTTCAGTCAGCTCACTCTAACATGTGTCTGTTGAGCTCTTGGAGATGAGGCTTCTTTTCTGTGGCTCCTTTGTTCGACTGCCTGCATTTTCTCGTCTTCTCATCGGACTTTCCTGACATGGAATTGCAATGAGACCACTGTCTTAAAAAGTAAATCCATCTTTCCATTTCTTGAAAAAAACATATTAAGGAGAAAAATGTCATTTGCAATTCAGAATAATGATAGAGCAAGGCATTTTTTTGTGTGTATGTACACTCACTATTCTTATTGAGAAAGAAAATAAAAGATACCTAATAGTGTAACTAAATGAATGTTTTTCAGCATTTTTCTTACAAATGTTTTCTGATGAAGAGTATTACCTGAATTTTATCAACTTACCCTGAAAAATAGTCTTGTTTCCCAGTGCTGTTACACATAGAAAATTCTTCGTAGCTTCACTGACAGGATGAGCAGTCCCATATTCCCAAGAGCAACATTTTATGTTAACTCTTCACTGACAGGATACAAATCCAACACTAGACTTTTCTGTAAAATAAAAATCCCATTATTTTCATAATTTTTGTGTTATTTTTCATCATCAGGATCAAAATATGAAAAGGAAAGATCCAGCATGTACATTGTTTCGGAAAAATTAGTTATTTGCCCTCTCCCACAGTCTAATGCATTCACTATACCTGGTACAAACAGTGGTAGAATGCTGACCATGCAAGAAAAGAGCAATCCTCATAAATGTCCTCAAAAGCACAAAATTTTTTTGAAAAATTTAAAAGGAAAAAAAGTAACCAATCACCAAGCAAAATCCGCAATTCAAGCTGGCTCTTAATTATTTTGGGAAATGGTACCTGTATTTAAAGGCCAATACCTTGCTGAAATGTCATTAAAACCTTTCTTCTGAATGCACCTGACTTACCAGGAAACAGATTTGACTCTTTTCATCTAATTATTTTAACACCAGCACTCTGTCCATCATCTTACAGAGCTTTTTGCATTCAGGTGTTTTATCACTCTACCCATTCTGCTCAGCATGTGATGTAATGCCTGTACCTGAACAGCCCTGGGTTTAGAGGGAACAAGCTCACAGATACAAAGGAGCTGTGTAAAGATGAACCTGCAGAAAACAGGCATGTGTGCCCCACAGAGGAAAGCACTTTGAAGAGGAGGTTGTTGCAATGCAGTCACTGAGGACTGAAAATGAGCAGCCAGGACTGTTGCACACAGCCTGCCTTAGAGATACTAAGTTGTCCTACAGCAGCCATAAAATTATCTTAATTGGGCTGTCCTAGAAGGCAGCAGTACTGATGCTGATGAGGACAGACAGGTCACAAGTTACTCACTCTGGGGTCATGTTAAGGCCAAGATCATATAAGAGACTTTTGCCAAATTCCTTAAATGTATAAAGACATACCACCTACGATCAAAAGTGCCCTGTCTTAAAGAAAAACCTCATACCACATTCCCCTTCACAACACAAACAGTTACACCAGCAAAATCCTGTTCATATCAGGACAAATTCAGGAGAAGGAGAACAAACTTTACTGGCAAACATTCAATTTTGCTAGTAAAATCAGCATCCTGGATTAAGAGCACCCTGCCATACAGATGCCCTACGGATAAAGCCTTCTGCACGTGGCCCTTGGCTGAATCACTGGGACTGTCCACTCTCAAGGTGAATTGACAGGGGTAGGATTGCCTTTCAGATAAACAGGATTTAGGCAAATGTGAAAAGTAATGGGATTCACCTTTTCACAAAGTTCCATCACCTTGTTCTAACAGTATTGTATTTAAAGATGGGTCGTATCTGCCTCACCAAGATGTGTCAGTGTTTGTTGTACAGCTTCTGGTGGTGTAAATGCCAGACATTGCAAACTATTCAACTGAAAATTAGGATTTTAAAGCCACAGCCTGAGGAAACTTCACTTCTCAGATACTGGCAAAGAAGTAAACACATACATTTTTACTCTTACTTGCTCAAAAATAACTGAAAATCTTTGACTGTGCCAGGAAAATAGTGAGCCAAACATGTAACAAAAATTATCAGAGCCCGTTACTTCTCATAATTGTGTAACATATACTTCAGAGTAACTTTATTACTTGGTATGGTCCACTCCTAACAAAGTTTTTTTTTTGCAATTGATGAAAAAAGGCAACCCACTGCTGCATTTTTCAGACACTTTTTGTCTTTTTCTAAATAAAACAACGTTTTTATGCGGCCAATTATGTAGCTTCCATTGTATTTGCTTTCATAAAAACTATAAAAGCAGCTGACTACAATGGATTAGTTTAAGAACAATAATAATGACACTTGACATTTATACAGAATTTTCCACTTAGTTCCTCAGACTGCCTTCACAAAAATAGGCATTAATATCCTTTTGCAGATCAGGAAAATGAGGCACAGAGAAGTGAAATAACTCATTCAAAACCACCCAGCAAGTCTTTTACAGTCAAGAAAAACAGAGTATTTTTTTCTCCAAGTTTTATGCTCTAATCACTAGACCACAGCAATCAGAATGATGTATAATCAAGGCAGCACTTAGGTTATAATTTGAAAGCATAACAGCAACCAAGTCTCCCTCCAACTTCTTCCCCTTAAGTGTGCAAAAAAAAATGTCTGCCTAAATTCAAATTTAAAACCCATCAGCAATATTCCTCAGTATTTTCCTTTCTTTCTTCTTGATAGTTCTCTTTATCCTTAAACTATTTCTTAATCCTTTGTTTCCTCCCTCACTTCTCATTCACTTCAGACACTCACAGAAAAGCCACCCAGCCCCTCTCTTACCCTCTCATACAGACACTTTTGCCCTCAGAATGGTATATTAAAGAACTTGTGCAGTATTAGTACACACAAGCCACAAAAATCCTAATTACTGGCTCAAGACTTAAAAAGACCGGTGCAGAAAATCCAGTAGGAGACATGTAAATTTAATTAATGATTTTCTCTGAGGACACAAGGGCAGTTAGCTGCCACAAGGAGCATCACAGACACATGTTGGTCAGCTCAGGCCACTATACCTATTCTGCAGCAGGAGAACATAAAGATATTTAAGGAATATGTGAGCAAGAATTAAGAATAAATAGGTAGAACACCCATTCCCTTGGTGACCAGGTCTCCTGCACATCTCCCTGTTGTTATAACCCATTGTTCTCCAATCTTGGGCCATGAAGCGCCTCTCTCAACCCTCTTTCAGATGTCTCTACCTCTCTTCAGCTATCAAGGGTATCACCCAGGAGCAGAGCCACCAAGATGCAGGAAAGTACCACCACATTGTCCCCTAGGTGCCTGCTGGGACAAGAGCCAGGAGAGCAGCTCAGCTTTGGCTGCTTTGGCAGACCACTGCCATCCCCACCAAACCTACCAGCTCTGACAGCCTTTGTCACGTAGCCACAGTTGGCAGTGCCACGGGAAGGGCGATGGATTGATTGCTACCAGAGCAGTAGGCAGCCTTCCTTAGGCTGGGCAGCCAGGCTTTTGTTATTGGAGCCAGAAGTTCTTATTTCTAGGCTTCAGAGACCTGCCTGTATGATTTATCTAGAAGTTGCTTTCTTATCAGCAGATGTAGTTTTAGCACAGCCTGACTGTCTGGTGAAACAACCACAGGAATGGATCTTGTTTGCCTCTGTACGAAGAGGAGAGTGCAAGATATTCACATCACAGGAATCCAAGACCCCAAGCTCTCTTGCAAACATAAATTAGCCCCCACTATATCCCTTTGGGGTGAGTTTAATAGTGTAACATTTTCCAAATGCATCAACTGCTTTCAGGGTGAGCCATGGGCTCCTAAATCACCTAGATGCCTTGGAAAATATTAGCAACTATCCCCTACTGGAGTTAAAGCCAGTTGGCCAGGGTCAGCCAGCAAGCCTGTCACCCAGCCAGGAGGAACACCTCAGCAATCAGCCAGCCAGCCCATTGCTCTCACAACTGATCAAAATAACCAACCAACACAGAAAGCTGCACTGTGCAGCAGCTGATGGAGCAAATTTCAAAACCAATCACCACACACAGAGCGCAGCTATCCAGCCAGAAGGACAAGTCAGAGGTATGCTCAGTGCCTTACAGGACAGACACAAGAAAGTACCTTCAAAGACTCACAATAAGGCAGTACTATTAATGCAGCTCTTTCAAAATCCAGATGCTGCAGATCATCCTTTTGGAGTAATTTTCAGACCACAAAATGATGCTAGAGCTATGGAGAATTTTCTGCTTGGACACAACAGATTGCCATTAGAGGCACAGCCAAAACTAGCAGCAACTGGCAGATTTAGGACTGATCTAAGAAGGTAGCAGAAATGCTAATTTAAGGACACTTTCAGCTTTCCAGATCTTTGTTTTCAGAGCTTAACCCTGACAGTCTTCATTAGACATAAAACTTTCCATATGGAACTGCTATGGAAGGACAATTAAAAAGTTTTCCAGTGATACCTGTTTTTATCAGGCAAGAGATAACTAATCCTTCCCTGGCAATTTCCCTGCATTGTTAGTTAAATTCAAATCCCTAACATTGTCTAATTGCCTTTTTTGTTATGTGACTCTGTGGCCACACACCATAGGGAGCCCAGGCTGGTTACCCACTGAGACAGGTGCTTTAGTGGCTGCAGGGCTCACATCATTAGGCACACACAGAGCTATTAATCATTTCAGTTTACTCTGAGGCACAAACCTGAATTAAGCCAGGCCACTTTCCTAAGAAAAAACAATAACTTAATTGTAACAGGTAAGGCAAAAGCGTTTTGAGAGGTAGAATTTCAGGAACCATGATCCCCCCCCTCCCCCCACCCCCCAAAAAAAAAGAATCAGGAAAGACAAGAAAATTCACCATATTTAAGAATTAGGAAGCTTAATCATTTGTTTACAGCAAGGGAAGAAAAATAATTCTAAGATAATCTATTCGCCACACACAGCCTGTTACCTTCAGATGCTGAATTCCTTGATATGGGAAAAGTTGTCACATTTACATTCTGTGATCTGCAGCACTGCAATCATCCCAGTGATATGAATGGCGGGTTGTTTGGGGTTTTTTTCACACAATGGGGAGTTTTAAATAGAGATGGATTTTCAAAAGCATCAACTAAAGCACAAGTTCAAAGATTCCAAAAGTATTCTTAGGTTTTGTTTTTTACAGTAACTTACACAACAGAAGGAGGAAAAAAAATAACTTTGTTGGAAACAACGTAAGAAGGCATTTTAAATCCTGTTAGATGCCTACAGATGCTTATCTGTTTCATGAGGTACCCACATATATTTCAAAATCTGGCTGCAAGACATCCTTAGAGAGTTTAATGCACCTGGGGCACCCAGGGATTTTGGAAATGCGACCTAGACTGCTGAAAATATTAGCAAGTAGTGGTATTATAATCTATCCGACACATGTGAAATGATAAATTTGTCTTTACTCTTTGGTTTCAACATTTGACTAGAATATGATACTCACTCGAAGAGCTGAAATAAGACATCTTCGCTTCCCCACAGAAACAGACTTTGTGAATTCATAAGGTACCTCTGGAATTCTAAAGCTAGCTCTGCCTTCACAAGAAAACACTGCATGGAAATCAGTCCTCGATTCAGAACTGAGCTTTAGAAACCTTGCTAGGAAAATTAGCATCCTTCTCAACTTTGTACTGCTACATTAAGTAGATGAAAAATAAAAGATTTGAATTAAATACTTCTGTCTACGACAAATACAGCTGAAAGCTACGTTAACTGTGGGGACTTGCCTTGCAACTGCTGCAACTCACTAGTCCATAGCAAGGAGTAGTATAAAAGTCAGAAGTATAGTTAGAGTACACAGAATCACAGAATGTTTTGAGTTGGAAGGGACCCACAAGGATCATCAAGTCTGACTCTTAAGTGAATGGCTCATACAGGAATGAGACAGTGAACTTGGCATTATGAGCACCATGTCCTCACCAGCTGAGCTGATCTCAAAATGGATGAAAGAGATGCATTTCCTCGCATGAGAACCTCAAGAGGATCACCAGAGACATCTAGGACGTGGATTACAATACAGCACAACTATACTGGTAACATGCCACAACCTACCTTAGGGTGAAGTTCACCCAGCAGAAATGACACTTATTGTTTGCATATTGTATCCAAATGTGAGCTGCTCCATAGAGCAGCCATTTCCTGCCCCCCACTGCCAACTGCGTGCTCCCACCATCTTCCTGGATCACACAAGGCAGACAGTGTGTGGGCTCAGCTCTTTTGCCCAGCCCCAGGTGAGCCCTGAATGAAAACAGCTGGATACCATGAGTGGTATCTCCTTGTGATGAGTTTGGCAGCTGAGCAGGGGACCTGCCTGGTTCCATCTCCATGTCTGCATGGGGACCAAGCCACACAGGGAGGTCACATGAAGTGCACCTCAAAAACAGGCCCTCAGCCCGGACATTTGCAAAGAAACAAGTGTATTGAGCAGGCTCAGTCCTGATTTGCTGCTGTGGCTTGCTCAGCACCAGTTGGTGAGAGCAGCTAAAGCATTTGCAGTATCAACTTCATCTCGGTATATCCTGTCTCTGGAGCACATTACAGGGTCCCACAGGGACCTTCCTTTCATGCCCAGGAGCCAAGGCTGGGGTGCTGTTCCAGCCCTTGAGCTCCCACAAGCCAGAAGAGCAGCAGGCAGGAGATGCCAGTCAAATTACTATCTGCAGGGAAGGGCTCAGCACACCTGAGTCTTGGAGATGAAAAATACAGCTTTTCAGTCTTATGGTAGTCTTGATAAGGCTGAGCACCTCGAGGCCCAGGCTTGCAGCATTTGCCAGCTGAATTCTCCTCCTGCTGATCTGTCTCTCACACTCATTCTATCTTTGATCCTCTCAAGGAAAAAAAGGATCTAGAAGAATTTGTGGAAAACTTTACACACAGCAGTACTCAAAAAAAGAGATAAGAAGGAGGTGCTGGTGAATACTGTAATGGCATAATCTACTTCAGTGGGAGATTCTCGTCTGGCTGATGCATTTCATTTCTGACACACTATTGAAAGGATAGTGTAAAGACAGAGGTTAAAAAAAAAAAAAGAGGGCAAAATTTGCCAGAGAATTTGGTACCCACACATATTCTAGGTGAACTTAATGAAGTGTGAAATGATGGCCTAGAGCTGGTCCTAGGAAAATAAGCAGTAAAATTCCATATACATTAATAGAAACAGAGGTAGCAGCATTGGCTATTTTGAAGTCTGACTGTTCAACAGCAAGAGAATCTATTTTCTAATTTTCATGGTATGTATAAGTCAAGGACAGCAAGGATTCAGAAGAGCCACTCCTGCTCAAACTCTAAGTAGAAGAGAAGCATTGAGTAGATTTAATGGAGCCCTGCTGAAGCCCCTGCTATAATATAGCTGATAGCTAAAATGCAACAGCTCACTAAGTCTGAATAAAACATGTATTTATATACAACTGCAAGAGCAAAAGCTATTAGGAAGAAAAAACATCAACCCTGATTGTAATTGTGTGGGCATATAACGAGGTGGAGAAGTAACTGTGGTCAGGATAAAGTCATTCTCATAGTATAGTGTCAGGCAACTGGCTAAGTGCAAAGCTGCCTGAAGTTCAGTGAAGTCAGCCTGGTGACATGTGGAGCAGATGCTGAAAGCCTGACAGCTGGAAATGTTGGAAGCACTTGTCATCAAAAGGTGGCAGGAAGCTTATGTCAGTTGGAAAAGAGCCTGGATGCTTGTTGCTAGGGCAGCAGAGAGGGTTTTGACAGATAAAAGTGTTGGTGAGCAACGACTAGAGATAAGAGTGCAGATCCCTGGGAAGGCAGAGGAGGGCTGGTTCTTCACGTTTATCTTTGGTGATAGGGATACAAAAGGTCGCCGCTGCAAACCCCCAATCTGGGGCGAGGCCTTGCATGGTCCTCAAGTCATCCGCCACTGGCTTAACCCTAGAAGGGAATTGTTAGTGTGAATTTCATGCTCATTCTCAGCGTTATGGTATAAATGCTACAGCTAGCAGGGAGGCAGCCGATAGGAAAGAAAGCAAAGGGTGTGGGGAAGAAAATCTTCGTCTTTGGGAAGAGTTAGATTTGTTAGACTTGACCTTGAGAACCTGAATGACTAAAGTTATGTCCGTGCCTGGCAAAGCGCCTTCTCTGTATTTTACTTTCCTCTAGACGCATTCAGGGTAAAGCAACAAAGACATAGCAGACCTGTCCTCAAGTAAATCTTCTTTAGTCCTATAAAAAATAGAGGAGAAAAAAGACCCAAAAGTTCTTTATTGGGCTAGCTAAATCACAAGTATGGTAAAGAACAGGAAGAAAACCCAAGGTCTATCAAAAAATGCACAGTCTTCAGAAAGACTGAAAAATAAAACCTTGTTAGTTCCTGGTTTCAGTCCAGATCCAGTAAAAAAACTAAAAAACAACAAAAAATAGAAATCCTTTTGTAAGTTTTTTTAAACAAGCTTTCCCAGCTGTACAATATTGCTCAGAGATTTTCCAGAGCAAAAGCCTCTTCAAAAAATATTATAAAGTTACAGTATTGATAGCAATTTCAGATAAATGGAACACCCAAGGTCTTTGTCAATTTTCACACTATAAGAAGTTTCATTAATCAAGTACAGCTGGCTGAACATTTTTTTCATTATATGGTTTATTGGTTTGGATGACTGAAATAAATTTGGGAAATTCGCCTAGTGCTGTTTCCCTTTCGTTTCCAAGGTTGGCAGTGGACATTTTTGAAACTATATATTCCAGTTTTGGTAACAGATTTGCACACTGTCATTAGCTGTACTCACTCATGCATGCCCAAAGAGATAAGTGAGACGAGATGGCAAACACTTGTCCAGGCTGTGGGAGACCCTGGTTCAAGCCTGTCCTCTCTGCCCCTCTGTGTTCCACATCTCAGTTCACATTGAGAGCTTAACCAGTAACCAGAGAATTTGGTAACTACACATTGAAATGGGGGGGTATGCTCCAAATTATATAAAATTATAGAATACATTAGCTGTGCTACTCACTTTGCACAGCAGTGAGAGGACATGAAGTAGAAGGATCGGAGCCCTACTCTGATCCTTAGTTGCTCTCTTGCCTCTGCAGATGATGTGTGCTATGGTCCCACATCAGACTCACAAACAGAGAAGATTCAGCACAAAAAACCTGACCCACAAATTCTGATTTACTTTCTTGATCCATTTGGATTATTTTTTAAATCTAGATATCCTAGGAAGGAGACAGAGCTACACCTCAGAATACTTTATTTCCAGCATTAAGACTTTCATCCAAGTGTTAGGCAAACATTTTAGTAAAAGGTTTGAAGCCGTTTGGAGTCTTGAATTTAAGTTGTTAACATCCCAGGTAAATTGCCCTACTCACTCAAACAGCAGATAAAATGGGAGAGCTGGGACTACTTCCCTCTCATGTTTATGATCCAATCCTTACCTTTTATTAAATGTACATGAAAACCAAATGAAACAGTTTGCCAGGTGTTAAAAAATGTTTCTATAATCTCAAATCAATCTTTGTGCTGTGCTAACAATTCTGAAGAAATTAAGTTTCCATTCAGTCCATAACATTTTCTTTGCAGCTCAGCTGCCAAAATACTTTAAACCCAGCAACTATTTGCACAGCCCTATAAATTAGGCTTACTAAAGGAAACAATTAGCAAGACTGCAGCTTACAGGAATTTCAATTGGTACTGCTACAGTGCATTGTTTAAGTAATTAGAAAATTATTCCAACTATTGTAAGTATTTGCAACTCAAATCTGGTGTACATAGATGCTGTCCTATTAATAATGGAAGCTATAAAAAGCTTGAAAAGCTAGTCTGCAGAGGAGGTCACATGCTCATTATTAGTCTAACCAGTATATGCTTCTCATTGTTGCTGAATAGCAATATTAAAATAAAAGAGGAGCATACAGGGAAATGTGCTCCTGTGCTGCTAAATTTGGGAGAAATCTAAAGATATAGATGTGTCGCTTACTCCATTCAAGTTTAAAGAGATGAGGATATGGATAAAGACATGAACATAATAATTATTAAAGTTAAGGTGTACCACTGAACTAGAGTTCTGTACTAAATACTTGACAGAGCTATAAAATCAGTAGTGAGACATCATGAAACCAAAATGAGTTTCCAAATGAATGTCTATTTCCAAATGGAAGCAGCATCAATCATCAATGAGATGCTTTAACCACAGTTTAATACTCTCTAATATCTTGAAATGTAATTAATCTGCTAAAAGACAGCAATACTTCCAATAATGATGAGCAGCCTTAAAAAATCCTGCACCTCTGATTTAGCTAGGAAGCTCTAGAGATGGGCTAGCAGCCAGATGTTTATAAACTCTTTTCAGGTTACAGTTTAGTTACGGTTACAGAGTTAGACAATGTGCTCTCATTTAGCCCTCCAACTGACTAGCTGAACCATTATCTGTCCCTACACTGGGCATTTGCACCCCGCTGGCTGCCACTGTCCAATGCCAAGTCATCTATTTCCCCGCCACTGCTCGGCTGAGGCTGCTCCATTCATCCCCTAGACAGCCTCCTTTCAGGGGAGCATTACAGGCTCAACAGACCTCTTTGTTGGAGTTCTATTTACACCACCATTTTTTGTTACTCGGATTGTGAAAGGAAACAACAGGAGATGGAGAGGAGACGGACTGCTAACACAGTGGACCAGAAGTCATCACCCCCAGCTCTTTGAAGTGATATGCACAGTAAATAGGGAAACTATACCAATATGTGAAATAACCTGGTGGTCTAAGTGCAGTTCCCAATAGACATGTGGATCTATATCTATGAGAAGTCAGCATCATAATCAGCAATAACTGGCAACCTTCCCCACTATTTACAAAGAGCTGCAGTGTAATTATTCACCCAGCTCCCATTGATTATAATGGGATTTGGCTGGAGAAATCCCCATGTAGCTCTTTGAAAATTTGGGAGCTTTAGGGCAGTTGCTGCTCCAAGGTGTAAAACCTTATACACACAGATGGAATGTGCTCCCTTCTGAACACAGCTAAAAGGCAGCAGTAAGCGCTATGAGCCCTTGACTTGATTACTGCTGTCTGCAAGCTGTTGGGAGACAGAAATGCACCTCCCTGCAGCAGGACAGCACAATGACCACGTGCCTCCGGGGCAAAGGAGTGCTGGAGCACTTGCCAGACTTTGAAGATGTGTTTAATTCCCTTTGACTTCCACACACTAAAGCACGCACATGACTGCTTGGTGGCATGGATTTCAGCATGTGACCCGGGACGTAAGGCTTACTGCAGTGCTCCAGAGGCCTCACAGCAGCTTCACTTGTCAGGTTTTATTTGGGGGAAGCTGCTGTGCACACACACCAGGCTGCTCAGCAGCTGCCTCCCGGGTGAGCCAAGGGCTGGCTGCTCCTTGCCTGCGCCACGAAGGCTTTTGCAGTCACATTGCTCCACTCTTGGCTTCAGCAGGAGCAACGCTGCGTTTCAGTGAGTGATGGCAGCACCAGGGCTTTATACGCTGAGGTGACAGACACAGAGTGTGGAACAACCAGCTGAGCAGGCATAAAGGGCTTGCAGAACTAACTCTGTGCCTTTCGGACAGATCTCCTACACCAGATAGCAGCTCTGTTAAGGGTACGTGTGTATCACTCATTTCCTTGCCAAACTTTGGCTTAAATACACCTGTTATCCCCCTGCCCTGTTATCTTCATTATTTAGTGCAGCACCTTATCATCCAGCTTCTGCTTCCTCCCTCCTGCTCTTTCCTGATCTTCCCTGAATGGCAGCTCTGTGCCTCTGGTTAGCAGATTTTAAGTTTGCAAGGCCATGGTACCCTGGTCCACTGGCCCTTCCAGCACTCTCCACTACCATCTTCCAATCCAGTGGTGCCTTAGGGAAAAAAACACCACCAGAGGCAAAGTTAATGTTACTTCTCTGTGACAACCATCTCCTATTTCTGCAGTGGGAGAGGGGCCTAATAGTGGTGGTGTGGAAGATATGTCTGCATGTGCTGCACTTACCACGGCCTACAACCACAGTCTTCCACAATATTTTACTGGTGCACAGATCCTGGGGTTCTGAGATGATAAATATCTCACCTGCCTTCATTTTATAAAATGCATATTTTTGGATTTCCTTTTTCAAACAACAACAACAACAAAATGAAGTAGAGAAGCCTTGTATCTAAAAATTAAAAATTACTAAGAGAAAGTATGCTGTTAGTACAGAAAATTTTCTCTTCCTAAACCAGTCACATCTTTGGGGAAACAAGGGATTGGTCCTTAAATTTGCACTATTTGAAGTAAAGAGGCTTGCTTCACTAACTTTTGCAGATTTGAGGAGAAAACACATTTTAATGTCCAGCTTTTTGGCAGATTAATTTACCATTTTTTGTCTGGTGTGTTTTGCCGCTTTTTAAGAACACCTTCACAAGCTAAAAGTGTTCTTCTTTTATCTGACAGTATCCAGAAACTGGACATAAAATAGACAATGTACAGACCAGTGTGTTTGTCTGCATGTTTCAGTGCATAGAAATTTGCACTTTTAACTAGTGCAAATGACAACTAAAAGCAATAGCCTTTCCATTTTTGCAAAAAAAAGGTCCCATTTTTGCATTTTATGGGGTAGTTAGAAAAACAAAATTTTATTGCCTGTAGAGGGGACCAATTTTTAGTAATTTGAGATTATAGTGAAACCAGCTGATCATCTTGTTTTATCTGTATTGCTTTATTCTTTGATCATAAATGTACACAATGAATATTTTGATGCTATTTTTTTTTTTTTGGTAAATTGTATGCATCATGAGATAAAAAATATACTGGTTACTATTATTTTCCCAATAGGTTTTCCTTTCCAGTACAGTATTATTTTGTAGTAATCACACTGAGAATTTGCCAAAGTTATCTGACAGACCCAGCCTAGAGCTTCAGCAATTCTGACATTCCTGCAAAAGTTCCAAGAACAAAAACAATCTATTTTTTTTCTTCCTAGGAGCCCCAGAATCCAGCCTAGTCAGTCAGAAAAAGTTGTTCTCTTGCTAGAGCAAGACTTTGAAGCATATCAAGTTTATGAGAACAGAGACAAATCCAGAAAAGCATTCTTTAGGGAAAAGCTCAGAGAATAAAATTTAAAGTGTTTGTTGTGTTCTGTTGATTGGTGGGTTACAGATAACTTAAGGGGCTGCCTGGTCATCAAGAGGTTGGGATGGAAAAACAGAGCCCCCGATGTTAATTGCACACCATTTAAATTTGGCTTAGGCTATCTTACACAGCTCCTTGCTTTTGATTAGATTTCTGCCAAGTGCTCAGACTCTCTTGTTGGGTAAGTGCTACAAAGGTACAGCATGCACAGACTGAACTTGGATGCTGTTGGTTTATGCAGAAGCATTCCTCTATCACCCAGTCCCATTCTGGCTGCCTACTCCTGCTTGTTAAAACACTATAGAAAGAAAGGGGAAAAGTAGGATAACAACATACAACTTTTCACTTAAAAATTTCTGTTTTGTCAGAGGTAAATTCTCTCTAGACCTCCATTTTTTAAAAAGAGATTCTGCTGTTGCATTTTAAAGAGCACTTAGAGATATAAACCAACTACTATTATAACAGAAAAACATCTAATGGTTTAAGATTATTGCCAAGATTTTGATGCATATTCTGGGTTAAATGCTCAGTATGGAAACTATACAATGAAACAGCATTACGCTATGACATGCAACCTGCTGCATTGAAATATATTCATATTTTAAAAGTATCTACTTCTTGGAAAATATCTAGGACAAGTTCACCATGCCACAGTAATTAGGGACTTGTAAATTGTGGCCATCTCTTCAAGATCCTCAATAATGGATTCAGAAGGGGTCAGAAGACCACGGACCACCACCATTTTAGTGTTCTATAAAACAAATTAAGAAAAAACATTAAAAATAAGATTAAAAAATTAAGTCATTACATGGCAACAGCAAACAATAATAAAGTTCAATTTGCTGCTGCCTTGGAAGGCTTTGAGGAGGCTGCTCAAGAGACCTCTCAGGCTGCTTCCCCAGAGCTGCTCACCAGGCACATGAAGCAAACCCAGCAGGAAGAGTGATAAATACACGTCCTCCCTCATGTTTAGAGCAGAGAGAGGAGAGGCTAGCAGAGGTGGTTTGAGCTGCACTGGGTCACATGGAGCAGGGGGCAGCCTTGCCCACTCTTGATGCCAGGCTGCCAGCACTGCCACTGAGATGCTGCAGGCTTGGGTGGGCGCCTGGCAGTGGCACCTTCCTTCCCACCCTCTGCAGGGGGTGTGACTGCCCCATGGCTGTGGCATGGTCCTGGAGGGCAGAGGGGGGCAGAGGGTGGCTGGAGAGAGGCTGGTGGTGCCAGGAGGTTTGGGGCAGCTGTGGTGGAGTGTCTGGCTGCAGCCGTGTGTGTGCAGGTGCATGGCTCAGAGGTGGTGCTGGCTCTGTGATGAGAAGCCCCTCTTTCAGCTCTGGTGTTCCACAGGCTGAGAGGGAGCACAGGTCTTGGGGGAGGCCAGATGCACCCCAGGCATCTGCAAGAGGAGGCAAGCCTGCACCTCTAAAGGAAAACCCAGTGCTCCTGCTCCTAAAGAGTTACTTGTGCTTCTCTGCTCACTGGCTCGCCATCCTTCCTAGCCAGCCCAGCAGGACTGGCCACTCTCTTATCAGCTCAGTCCTGGGAACCAAGCCCGTCTGTAGCCATGATATTTTCTGAAAAATCCTTTCCTTAGGATTTTTCCTCCTGAGAAGCTGAGAGGCCTCAGGAACAAACTGTAAACAATTCTTATCTGCTGCTGAGGAATGCACCAGGTGGATCCGTGATTGGTCTCATCTGGTTGTTTCTAATTAATGGCCAATCACAGTCCAGCTGTCCAGACCGTCTCGGTCAGAGACAAAACTTTGTTATTCATTCCTTTTCTATTCTTAGCTTAGCCTTCTGATTAAATCCTTTCTTCTATTCTTTTAGTATAGTTTTAATATAATATATATCATAAAATAATAAATCAAGACTTCTGAAACATGGAGTCAACATTCTCATCTCTTCCTTCATCCTGGGACTCCTGTGACCACCGTCACACCTGTCAGGCGCTTCTCTGCCTCTGTGCATTTTTCCCTTACTCTTGGAGAATGGAGACATCAAGAGACTTTCAACTATTTCCTGACCTAATGCACCTTTCACAGAGTTTTACAGCAGCAGGCAAGGGTGAGGTGGTAGCTCTCTGTACAACTCTTTATCATTCATCATTACAACTGTAACAGTATCAAGAAGCCCAGGCACAATTTTTGGGTAACGTTAATTCACACCTCATCAGCGAGTACTTTTTACCCAGCCACCAGAAGAGAGGCCCTGACTGCACAAATGGTATCTAGTCTTTATCTGAGTCTGCTGCTGATGGACACTGTGTTTACAGGAGGTTTAGCATTTACAGCAAATACTTTTTTGCCAGGTCAGTTTGCCACTTCTGAGTGGACACTGGTGAGGGCAGGTCATGCACATGGCCATACATTCACTGATCATTGCACACTGAGGTTACAGATCCCTGCTGCATCTGGGGATCCATTCTTTTCCTGGAGGCCAAATAAAATTTTCACTGTCACATCTAAATTCTGGCACAGATAGAAGAAAAGATGTCATTATCAGAAGGTGTAGGGTTAAAAAAAAAAAACCCTCACAAAAAAAAAAGCAAAAACCCAAAAATCCACAACAAAGCAACAGACTACATAAACAACAAAAAAAAAGCCAGTATTTTCTATAACTTCCTCACTTTTATAAGCTGGAAAGGAGTATACAATACCATAAAATACTAGTAAATGATCTGCTTTGACATACAACTACAGCTATCAAGACCCAGTTAATTGGGTTAACTCTCTACTGGGCTAAATCCTAGCTTGCTACAGAGTCAAATTATGGTGTGCAATGTTGAGTAAACTGGGACCTAAACTATCCCCAGCAATTTCCAATTTGATTGCACAGTGACAACAGACATCAGATTCAATTAGCAAGACATGAATGCATTTTCAGAATCTGCAAGTTTTTTATCACTTGCTAGCTGGTAAACAAATAAATTATGCAGTGTGAATTGAAACACATCTCTTCTTGGAGCTATATAATGTAATTGTTGTAATTTAATTCAGCTCTAATGAGATTAGAGTTTGCGGATGTGTAATCCAGTATTTTTGTAAAGATACATTACCATACATTTGAACTACAAAAGCAAGTCTGCTTTATCATATTTGCTGACTTGTCAACACCTTTACTTGACTCTGCAAAAGTTTAGCGAGTGTTTTCTTTACCCTTGTTCCCTCAATTTGATCCTCATGACCTTCAAAGGACATGAGATCAGGAGCTTCTTGCCTTACACTTTTTCTGACAGAAACAGCAAAAAGAGCTGAGAAAGCAGAATGGCAGATGGACACCCGCATGGCTTTGGAGTTCCTGCTAGGTGAAGTTGTATCTTTCAATACTTAAATCCTTCTAAGAGTGTACATCTCTCCCCATGTGAGTGGTGACTTGGATTCCCTGTTTCTCCCTTAGATGAGTAGAAAGTGCCATGCAGTCCTTTAAGGCGGATGGTAAAAGGGCAGCATATCCCTCAGTACTCAGGAGCAAAACTCAAGGGCACATCACCCAGAGGGCTAAGGTATATAAAGCAAAAAAACCGTAAAGGGGCACACTTCAATCCTTATTAACCGTAACAGCCACCCCACATACAGACATTTCAACTGAAAAAAACCAAACCAAAAAAAAAAAAAAAAAAAAACAACAAAAAATGTAAAAAATAAGAAAAATTTATCCCCTTCAGCTTTATATTTTCTATAGAAAATTTAAAGACATTTAGAGAATTGGAAGATTTGGGAGGAAAAACAAGAACCAAACACCATCTTTGATAATTACCTTCTCTGAGAGATCTCAGTTTGCAACCAGAAGTACTATCTTGAGACTTCATTGAGTACTCCAACTCAACTTTTCAGTCTCTGTGTGAGCTATACCATGGGCTTTATAGTGTACCTGTACAGTTGCTGGATTAGAGCATCTGAAAGATCAGACCCAGACCTTTTTGATTAAGCCTTGAAGACACTTTGTTTAAACCTCAGCTTGCTAATTTTATTGCAAGTGATTTTGCCCCCGTGTATTGAAGGGGTGAAAGAGAATTTGCTGCCAAAGAAGGCCTGGAAAGGCAGTGAAATACCCATCCATGAAGATTTTAATAATTCAGCTGGACTCAGCCCTGATATCCTTACTCTGTTTTGTGCTGGTCCAGATAACTGCCAAGGTCCCTTTTGGTGAAAGTCTCTAGGTTTTGGTGTAGATCTCTAGAATACCCCATCATCCCAGCTGGTCAGTCACTTGGAAGGAATTGCATTACCACTATTCCTGAGGTACTGCAAGCTCCTAAGCACTTTCCATGCAAGAGGGGCAGAGGGAACTTAGCAGCATGTCCAGTAACTCAGGGGACAAAGGGGGTGGTAGGGGTGAGGGGAAGAAACCCCTCATCTGGCTGTAGTTCAACATGAAGTTATAGTATTTGAGTGCATTTCAGGAAAGTGATTTGTTATCAGCAGAGGAACAATGGAAGCAAGGTAATTTACATATTGCTCGCAAATATTTTGATAATCAAATTATATGTTTATGGCAATACCCCTGAAACATTTAACATTTTGTTCACAGATATTTAATAAGGAATTTTCTTTTCTCGAAAAACTGTACTGGAGTTTCTATTACGTCAGTTTAATCAGTTCCTTAGAAAAACAAAATAGGGGGTGGCTTTACAGTGATCATTATGGAGATTGCTGCTGCAGTACAATGTTTTCCTTAAGGTGCAATGGATGTAATGCTTCCTGTCCTTGAGAGTGCAACATAAAGCAATTATGCTTCTGCCATTATCTTAAGACCTGCTTCTCCGGGGGTCAGGTGGGAGAGGGTGGAGAGGAAAGCTCGTTACCTCCCTGTTTCCACCTCACCTTTTCCTAGTTCCTTAATTACTTATCACCTTAATCGCCATCTCCGGCGCCGGGCTTGCCGGTGCGCTCCCCATAAGGGGGCAGCCTTGGTTGTATCCTGAGGGACGCCACGGGCTGCTCCGAGATGCTGCCGGCCGGGCAGGGGTGATGCGATGTCCCGCGGTGCCCGCATGAAGCTGGGAAAGGACACGTTCAGCTCCGGTGCCCGTACCCACTGCAGCGCTGCAACACCTAAGCTCAGCACCCATCATCTCACCACTTCCTTCCAAATGGAAAAAAGCGTGGCTGCTCTGGCACTTTTTCCTCTGAAGAAGGGATGGGAAAGAGCCACGTGCTTAAAACCCATATCCAGATTTCTGTAAAGTCAAATGTTTTGATTGGATGCAAACTTTGGCTAACATGAGATAATAACTAATAGCAACAAAGAATGGAGACAGTGCATGTCAGTCTCTTCAGCTTGATTTCAGGTTGCAGTTGAGGTGCAGTCAGTGCACACACAGATCTGTAAGCCAGGAGTTGCTGCTGACTCCTGAAATGTAGGCTCAGAAGACACCGGGTCAGAGGGAAATTAACATCCAGGTTAATTTGAGTCAAGCTCAGATGAAGAACAAGATTCTTAACTAGAAGAACATGAGACTCTGATCTAACACAGAAGTTTAGTCAGACTTAGATATGAAAAGAGACTGATTTATAGGTCTAAGACAATCCCCTCCTTCCTTAGGGGCTCAAGGAAACTTTTATTAACTCTAGAAGGAAGAGAAATACTCCTTACACTTCTCACTATGTATAGAAGGAAGCAGAAACAGGGCTTTAAGCCCTCTTCTGAGTTTACTTTGGATATTGCAGCCTTGCCTGTTGCCCAGATTGTGCTTGTTCAATGGAAACAAAGCCTCTGTTGGTCCTACAATGTAAATGGCTTGTCAGAAAGAGCCGGTTTGGAGCTGTCTTGCTTAAGACAATATCCTTCTCAGGTTACAGGTGGGAGTCACAACACAGTCCTCAGGGGTTACATCTAGCAAGACGACCAAGCCTCTGTGGAAAGCAGCAAGCCGTGGTTTTTAGTCAGGTAGAGAACAGCTTTTATATAGGAAGAAAAAAATGAATTGCCAGAGAAAGCCTGGGGGGTTCTAAAAATTATGCACTTGTTCCCTTGGCATTATCCTCCTCAGCAGTATTTAAAGTTAAGTATGTGTGCTACAGA
Source organism: Haemorhous mexicanus (assembly GCF_027477595.1). Taxonomy (NCBI): domain Eukaryota; kingdom Metazoa; phylum Chordata; class Aves; order Passeriformes; family Fringillidae; genus Haemorhous; species Haemorhous mexicanus. The sequence goes on along the minus strand of NC_082344.1, from coordinate 34,125,739 downwards.
GAATCAACCACTGTCAAAAACAAATGCCTAAAGCCTACAATTCTTACAGTTCTATTACTTGTGTAACTCGGTCTTCAGCAAATGAAGCTTCATTCCCACCCTTTAGTTTACAGGGGCCAGTCACACCAACAAGGTGACATAAGCAGTACAGGAAAAAAATACATTTTTAAATTTTCATCTAATTTAGGGAGGATCCCATATGACTATAACCATACAACACTTTAATAAGATTTTGTGATGGTTTTTGTAACGCATTTAGAAACAAACAAAATATCTGCACCAGAAACATGTTGGGGCCTCAATATCCAGTGCGTAGCTGCGTGGGAACATCAAAGGCCCCTTCTTCAGTAAAAGGGGAACTGAAGCAGAGCCTCTTTTAGTAAAAATAGCATCACCAGAAGCTGAAGTTCACTTTACACTGAGTTTTTGCAGTTCTGCTTCACGGTCTGCTTAGCTGGGAGAGTAATGTCTTCTCACACCTACCATCTATCTGTGTATGAAGTTGCTTTACAATAGTGAACACTGGTCACCATGGGTCTCTGCCAGTAGAGGGTTTATTGCATTTATTCCATGTCAGATAATTTAGGAATCATCAAAACAGCTTCCAAGTTTGTGTGTTAAGTAGTAACTGCCCTAATTTTCATATCCAGATACTTTTGTATAAATTTCTAACACACTGTTGATCTCTTTGCATGAGCTTTCTTTCTTTAAAAGCATGTCATAAAGCAATGCTAAAGTTAAAAATTTCTACCTGAAAGTAACTGCCAAAATCTGGTCCCTATATTTCAAAAACTAGCAAATAGGACAAACAGTAAGAAACAAAGTTGGATGATTAATGAGATAAATGAAAAATAACTAGCATACATTTTTGTATCAGATAAGAAAGCCTTCTGATTCAGGAGCAGAAAATGTAATGCTGGCTGTATTTAGGATTTAAACAGCTTGGTTAATGCATACAGGAAATTGTCTATTTGAGATGAAAACAAACAGAAAAAAAAATCTACTGCTCCCCTAAGCTCAGGCAGGTCTAGACTTCTGCATTGCTGTTCTTGCAGGTGGCAATTATTATTCTTGCATTCATGTGCATATAGCTTTAGTTTGATTTGGTGAGAAACATTGAAATAAGTCAAAATTTGAAAAACAACCACATACTCATTAAAAACAGCCCTCTGCTTCTGCTTGCTTACAGGTTTTTTTACTTGCCACCCAGCCTTTGCCTACTTGTTTTTTGCCTGTGTGGCTCCCACACAGGTTACACAGCAGAGTGTCTCACACTGGAAGAGAAGACACCAAACACCTTCCTCTGCCCAGAATAACATTTGCTTCTTTAGGAGCAAAACAAAAGGCAAATCAGATGATGAGGTAGAACATGCTATTTTCAGTGGCAGGGGTTAACCTAGGGCTCCCTTTATCTGATCAAAAACTGCTTTCTTCTCTATTTGCTGTTCCAAGAGCCCCAACAAAGCAAGTAGCCAGCCCTCCACTGCATAGCGTGGCTTGGTAGACAGCATCAGCTGGCAAAACTTTCTGTCTGAGTCTGAGGTCATGGGGGGTCTTTGCACATATACACATCCCTACTCTGGACAGTCATACCATTCTCAGACATAGCAAGAGCCCAGAGAGAATTTCACAGCCCTGTTAGTAGAAATAAAGCAAAGGATTGCAATGATTGACTCCCACCATTCCCTTCAAAGTGCTTTGCAAACATGTGAAAAAAGAAAAGCTTGGTTTCTTTTTGAAAGAAAAAGGAAATGAAGGTCAAAGGGAGCATAAAATCAGCCCTAAATGGAAAGGGCATTCATTAGCTTTCTCAAAAAGAACAAAAAATAAAAAAGCAGCAACTACTTACTAGATGCAAGAGAAACAGCAACAGCCTGTACCTTCCAAAAGAGCCTTATCCAGGCTTATCGAGAATGTAAAACGTCTCCTGAAAAAAAAGGCATGCTGGGGAAGGCTCCTATTTCAAAGAGGCCAGAGCAAAAAAAGTTGCAGCAAAGCAACCAAGGTTCAGCTGTAGATAATTTTGGGCAAGAGGAAAGAGATTGCCCTTCACCAGATGGCCACATATAAAGTAGTACAAAGGAAGGGGGTAGGAAAAGGGGAAAAGAGAAAAAAAAAAAAAAAAGAAGAAGAAGAGGAAGAGGAGGAGGAGGATGAGGATGAGGATGATTTGGATTTAGTTTGGTTTTTTTTTTTTTCTATTAAGTCTTGATATGAAATAAAATCTAAGCCATTCTGATACCTGTGGTTTTTTCCTCCAGATGGTAGCTGACAGTTTGGGGTTAACTTCCACATGACAAGGAAGCAAATTAGAGAAAACTGTTGTTTCTCAGACACTTCTGAGAATTTTATAATTTCAGATTTTGAAAAATAAACTTGGAGCCTATGTTCTGCTAATTCATCTTGTGAAAACCTGATTTCCACTGGGTTTGCATGTGTGTTCAAATAACACTCATTTCTCCATTTTACTCACAAGTTTGCACTTAACGAGGTGCAGGCAACTGCATGAAGTGTATTTTGTACTCTGGGATGTGGGGTGGAAACAGAGAATGTTAGAGAATGACCATCCTTGGAAAAACATTCTATCCTGTCCTAGCCTAGCCTATCTGTTTTTCTCAACATAAAGGCAGAAGTCTAATATAGCAAATGGAGAAGAAAGGAAAAAGCTTATTAGTATTCTGAGTCTGTATTTTCCCAATGGAAATTCTGACTATCAGGTACTCAACTGACTCTTATAATGCAATTTGCTTGCTGTTGGAAGCTGTCCATTGGTGAAAATTAAATAAATATGATACACAGGAACAAAGCTGTTCTCCCCTGGCATAAAAACATCTCAGATGGAAAGGTAGATGAAACACAAAAGCCTTGTGCCTGGTACCATAGGTGGCTGCCCATTTCACTGATTATATAACTTGTATCATGTGGCGGTCATGGAATAAGAACTTACTTGGGAATATAGTTGAAAAATGAAACAGCATAGTCATGACAGCACTGATTTCTGTACCTAAGTAATGAGGCAAATCTTGAAAAAATAAGGTTGGTTGATTTGCTTAACATACAAATTCCTGCCAATTTTCAATGTGCTGTCAAATATAATCATATTAACTAAACCTTAAAAACCCCAAACAGCCTGATTTATAATTTCTTCAATACATATGTTTTTGGGTATTTGAATAGGCCTTCATCAAAAGAAACTAGATTTTTAGGGAGCCAGTTAGCTCGTCTTGCCAAGTTGAAAGTTCTGGTAAGGTCAATCTCTTACAACAAATCCAGTTATTACAAGTTACTTACTTCACGTACACAGTTTTTGCCTTATGCCATAGGATGGAAAGGACAGTGGGATAATGCTCTTATGCTGAATTTCCTGGTGATAGTCATTCTTAGTTCCTCAGAGTAGAGAGCATTGTGAGGGAAGCAGAGGACAGATGGATGTTTTTCAGTTGGTGCTTGTATTTAATCTGCATAATTAGAAAATGGGAAAGTTATCTATGATGCTGATGCTGACTTCACTTCTAGGTCTTTCTGAGCTCATTTAAAGTATGGTAATGAGAAAAACATTTTACCTTTGGGCAGCAATCTAATTTGTCAGGAAATTCCTCTTGCTATGATGAGTGGATGAGGAAAATTTGGAATAATATGATCCAGATGTTAAAGTTCCCATTTAGCAGCAATGCAGATGTACTATTTTATGGAATTGTCCAGATGGTGACCTTCCAGTATTAGTAATAAATCAATACTGAGGTTTGCATCTGTATGACTCCATTCCTATCTTTGCTCTCATTTACATGACCAAATACTCATGCATTTCATGTAGAGGCTAATAGTATTAAAATTAACAATCTGGAAGACATAAAAATCAGTAAGGAAAATTGAAACAATTACTGCAAGCAATATATACCAATTGATCTGATAACAGTGTCCCCAAAAGAAGGTTATGCTACCATTTTTTAATTGATTTGCATTTAATTTTGCAGCTAACATGGTAGCAAAATTATGTGACCACTTTGTATTAGAAAGTAGCCAATTTACTGAATATGTGCACTCAAGCAGTTTTGGCTTTGCCACTTAAATTCAAACTTTAGTGGAAAACAAAAAAAAGCAACGCGCAGTACAGAAGAACAGCAGAGAAGGTTCATATTGGGCAGCAGCCAGGCTGGCAGGGAACAGAAACCTTCAGTGGGCTCTGGTGAAGGCTGGGAAACCTCAGGATCTGCAGTCAGGGACAAGCAGAGGCCACTGACCTGTGGCTGGTCAAAAGGGCAGCAGGGCATGGAAGTAGCTCAGCCACTTTTATGGTCACAGACAGCAGACTGAGCTCTCCTAAAGTCAGGGCTGCAGGGCAGAGAAAGGCCTCAAACTGATGTGATCTAGTGATGATGTGTTGTTATCTTCTACAGGCATTTCTATCTCTTAATTTATTTAAAATTATATTGTAAAATACCAGTTTGTTCAAGGGTTCCATGCTTCCTGGGGCTTGGGGGGGATTATCTTTAAGGGTTTTCTCCTTTTCCTTAGAGAAGAAGAATTGAGTCCTCCTACAGCTGAAATCTGTGGCAAAGCTGTTATAAGTTTCACAAGGAGCAACACACATTCCTTCAGAATTCTACCTACTTTTTGGATTAAGGAAAGAGATTCATTTTCCATAGAAGTATCCTTTTGCTCTAGGTGAATTGTGTTTTTTGTTTGCTTTTAAAGAATTCCCCTGCACCAAACCAAGCATAAATTTTAAAACCGTCTCCCATCTCCCCTCAGAGTATTTTAAATTTTATTTTTAGCCACATTTCTGTAATGATCTAGGAGTTATCTCTACAAACATGTATATACTAAAGTCAGTCTTGCTTTATCTTTGCCATCATCAGGCTTCCACAGTCCCAAATCCATGGTTTATTAACATGACTACAGAGAGAACTGACATTACAGGGCTTTTAACTCTTCAGTGGGTGTCAAATATGTGCTTATTGGAAAAGAAATAGAATATGTCATCACTGTGGGCAGCTCAAGCTAATATATGCATTAAGCTTGATGAAATTTCATTTTGGAAAAAGTGTTTAAAACTATAAGCCACAGCACTTTGTGCTGAAGAAAGAGGTTTTAAGAAAGTCCTAAATTAGTGTGGTTATGTACCCAAGCACCAGAGAGAGCAGTGCAGCCAAATGTTCCTTTCCTCTCTGAAAGGTCCTAAGAGCAGCTCTAAGGCTTAAAGGGCAAAGTGACTCCACTGATTTCAGAAAGCTTGCTCCCAAAGCCTTAACCTTGTGGTCACCATTCTTAATTTGAGTTCTAAACCAAACTTTAATGTTTCCTCCAGTAAAAAATACTTCTATCAGTAGACAGTTTAGATTCCAAGCATACGACATGAGGGGTCTGATGAGTTGTATCTCATTGCTATAACCAATTACTGCATTGCATTTACTAATTATTTATGGGGTGCAAGGTAGACTACCATTCTAGAGTCAAAAGCACTCCTGGGTCAGATGCTGTACAAGTAACATTTTATGTCTAAGTTTTGCAGTTTGACAGACTGTTAACCAAACCTGACCACGCACAATGGAAACAGGGGATGCCATTACTTTGAAATGACTGTCTCAGTTTTGCTTACAATCCCACTTCTGCTTATGTGGCTTGTTTCTCTTTACTTCAGCATCAACTTTTGCTTGTGGAAAACCCTGTCCATGTGAGGAATGCATACATCGCTTTCAGACCAACCTCTCTTGGGAAGAACATCACAGGATGTCCCATTTTTGTTGTTTTTTGAGTTGTTTAGATAAATTTCATAGATTGTATGGTGACTTGGCTGTATCTAACTTACCTCAATTATTTTCTACTTCTTCTGGTCCTGTTCTGTCTTTTGTCTCCCTCCATCACAATTCCAAACTGTTAGTTTTAATTATGTTAGCAATCTTTTCACAATTACCTTTTATTGTGAAGACTGAAGCAAAACAAATTGGGTTTGATGAAGGTTCATTCCTTTATTTTCCCTGTATTATACATTTTATTCACCTTTAAGAGCTAAATACAGAAACATAAAACTTATTGAATTTATAGAAATACTTCAGTAGAAGCTACACATGCAGCATTCTGTGCCACTCTGCAAAATACACAGGGTCTTGAGCAGTCTTTCTTTTTTTTTCCATCCATATGTTAGTGTACAAATTGTTCCTCATGATCCATAAATGCAACTGAATTTTGGGTTATCTAGGTATAATGTTTACCATGTTTGGATTTAATTAGTTCCTTCGGTAGGTAACTTTAGATAAAATTGGGATTGGCAACTATTAGGATTTTCTATTTGATAGATTTTGCTTTGTATGCAGTGAAACTGCTCTAGGTTGGTCTCTTCACCATCCACCTCTACATACGAAACCCCTTTTGCTTTGTGGAGCTGTAACTCCTCTTACTTCTTGGGGGTTTTTATTGCATATCTGACCTGGAGTTTGGTATTGAGTCATTTTACAGCACGTGTTTGTGGTGTGAAGAGAGAAGGGGAAAACCCTTCAGCTTTGTACAGCTACTGTGTTCATTTCATGCCCTAACTTCTGAGTTAATCCTCAGTTCTCCATTTGTGCACCTGAAGGTGATAAGACATAAAAAGCCTTGACATAATGGATAAAAATAAATAAGTGTATTCATATCAAAGCCACATTACAATTCTTTCTGATGATCATGCTTTCCTACTCTACCACTCTTAAATGTTGCTTGGAGATCTCTATTTTGACAAAGATTTTTACTCCAGTGAGTTACGGCTTCCTTCAAACTGTGGGCTAATTTTCATTTTGTTTTGCAGCAGCCAACACCCTAACACTTAAAGTATGAATATGCTTGACAGCCAGCAATGTTGAGAGCTGGTTATAAACTACTTTTGGAGTCACAGGTACCGAGCTTTGCTACAGGCTGGCCAAGCTGACACATTTTCTTATAGAAAGGGACTTTAGTTAGAGTCTTATTATACAGAACAATTAGATTCATTTCGTTGTTTTGCAGAAGAAACAAGATCAGCCAAATCTCAATAAGGCATAACATGCCAGTCAAAGCAATGTTAATTTTCTGTAGCTGAAAGAGCCCACTGAATATAAAGTCCCCAAAGCAAAATTTTTGCTAAAATGAAGCAAGTGGTATTCAATCCCCTACTCCCAAGCATCCCAACCCAATAGAGCCTGCAAAAATGTTAATGTCTCCTGTCAACTCTCTGAGACTGTGTTATGTGTAACAGGTCTTAGGGGGACTGAAACCTGGCTACAAAATATCATTAAACTGGGGCTTCTCAGCATTAAAAAGGATTGTCATTTCCGCTGCTACAGGACACAATGTAAAAGCCTTTAAATAAGAGCTGACAAATTTTGTACCTGTATCTTAAAAATACACTGGTGCGGGAATTTAGACAAAGTTAAAGAAAATACTTAAACAGAATAAAGCTGAACAGTATTGGTAACTCAAGACTGCTAAGTTTCTGCCAAGAATTTTCCACCAGAGCTACATACTTTCAGGTTATACGCCTATATACTTAGGTTTACGCCTATATACTTTTAGGTTAATCAACTATACAATTTAAGGGCAATAGTTCTGAGACTTAAAGGACCAGCTGATTAAAGGAACAGGGGCTGCAATATCTGCAATATCTTCGAGAGGTGTTGGACTTACATCAGATGCATTATGAGGTTGATTTACTTGTTCTTGAGGAATCCATGGAATTCCTGGTCAGACAGCAGCTCAAACTGAGTCCAGCACAGTAGCTCTGAGTGGGATGCTGAAGTCCAGGACAAGAACATAAAGAAAATTCAAATTCTACCCAGCTAAAATTTCTAGGTGCATTAAGGCATTTTGGTGAAGAATATGAGTAATCTTTCATGGTCTTATGACAGAAAAGTCTGATGACCCTGTGGATTTTGCCATGACACTGCTTTTTTATGTAGTGTACTATGGGAGTGATGGGAAGAGACTTTGTGGGGATTTGTCCTGCCTACATGGCTTCCACCACTGCTGTATCTGCCAGGTACATCTCCCCAATACCACTGGCAAGGATCAGAAGTGAGCTCTTGAATCTCTTTTACCCTGGGCTCATGAGTATGAGGTCTACTGGATACTCCTGCACTAAACTAACCTCTCTTTTCCTGGAGAACAACTGTTCTTGTGCCACAGACAAATGATTGAACTCCCTCATCAGTCTTATGATTAGGAGAACACTCTTAATGCAGTAGCCACTGACCTATTCCAAGCCCTTGGGGATTTGGGGTTTCCAACAGGCAGATCCCTATGTGCAAGAAACAACACGGTTTTCCTAATGGCCATAGGAAGGCAAGCTTCTTCCTTCCCAAAGTCTGTGAAAGACTCTTCTTGTCCTTTCCTTTTTATAGCTCCTATCTTACCCTTTCAAACAGGAGAATTATGCTGACATAATCACCCTACGTCCAGTCACTTAACATCCAGCAGATGGTTGCTAAAATTCTTGCATCAGCAGTAAGATTTTAATTATTCTTTGGTAACTCTGCATCCTGGCAGTAGTAAACCCTGGCAACTGTAGCCATTTTCATGCTGTCCTTATCTTTGATGGCAGCTGAAATGTGTTTATGTATCCTTGACACTAAGCAAATATTTTGTTGTTCTTTGGCTTCTTTATTTCCTGTAAGTTTGATCTTGACAATTTTACAACATCAGTGTCATACCAACAAGAAATTTGTCCAATGACTTCCATGCAGTCCGTGGACAGAAAGTCTTTGGAGATATAAAAAAAATAAGGGGGTCATTGAAAATACCTAACAGCTGTCCTGTAACCATGGATAGCCTTTCCATTTCATTATGAAACTATTGTTTTCTTTTGTGCTGCATTAAAAAATAATGATGACAATAAATACCAAGAAATAAAGGAACTAAAACCACATTCAGAAACAACGTTGTGCAGAGGCAAAAAAAAAGGAACACAAATGATTTTTCAGTCCTATAACACAAGTTGAGGCCATGCAGATTTCTGGCTGACAAACTGATGCAAGAGTGGCGATAATCCTATAGTTCCAGGCTTAAATCCACCTTCCAGGTCCTTGGAGCACAGCCTTTGTGGGTGTGCCTGGCAGGACATTAGACCAGGCATGCTGACCCATCAGCCAGGTCTGCTAATTCAGGCTCCACTCCTGCAGAGGATTTCCTCCAGCTGAGCCTGGGGCTGTTTGCCAGGTGGTTTTAAGGCAGATTTGGAGCCCTTCTCAACCCTTCTCCTGTACCCTGGAGCTTGACCCAGAGATATGTCCTGTACCAAGAGCCAGTGACCCAGGGATACCAAACAACTCCCCATCTTGCATTCCAAAAACTCAAGATGAAAAGTGTTGAATATGTGCTGGAACAATGTTACTAGTCACTCACTTCTGCACTTCATAAAAGTATCCTGGCTTCTTGTGTGCTGGAAAATATGAATACCAGTCTGGATGTTCAGGACATTGGATTCAGCTTTACAATAACTCCAAATAGTCCAAATATTTTAAGTAATTTGAAACTGCTTGGTTATAAAACCAGGCAATGTCTACACTCAGTCATTAAAATTATCTGATACTGGGTTTCATGAATCCTGCATCCACAGCTGGTTTATTGTTGGCAAGAACCAAACTCACCCTGACTGCCCTGAGAAAGCTGATTTGAGGGGGTTGTTAAGCAACCCATACCCTCTCTGTAACAAGTGTGCTTTTCATTTGGATTTTCTAAACCATAGCCTGATTACTTACTAATTCTTGTTTTGATCTGCAGTGGAGGGATGAGATGGCCACATTAAATGAATGGAAAACCTGTTATTATTAAGGAAAAATTATATTTATGGAAGATGATAGGTCTGTTTGCCTTTACCATATCTAAGAACCCAAGCAGGCTAAGAACAGAAAAGTACATATATATTTTCCTTCTTGATTTCAAGACATCCAGAATTAATTTTTATAATGAGAGGAAGGCTTTAAAGAATATAAATCATAATTTTATAAAGATGATGCAGTGGATTTTGCTCTTTAACAAGTTTTTTTAAAAAAAACTTATGTAATGCACTTTCAGAACTTTTAAATTATGTAATACACTTTTCCATTTTAGTAGTTAGCAAACAAGATTTTTCCTGTAGCAATTTAAAAAAAGAGTTGAAGCTCTGCTGCTGTAGTTTTCTGTAGAAAACTGCTTGAGTGAAGGCAAAGTTTGGCTTATTTTCTTGGAGCCTATTTTAACCACAGGATACTTAATTTTAACATTACCTCTATTAAAAAAAAAAAAAAAAAAAAGAGAGAGAGTAAATTACAGAGGGTTAAGGAAGTAAATTGTGAACACTAAAAAAATTATTTCAAAAATTTTATCCAATACTGTATCTTTGGTGCTGACTAAGAAAAATTCCAAGATGTATCTGTTGTTGCATATTCTCTCCAGTTTCCTTATGAACAGATTGTATAGGAACACCCAAATATTTTATGGACAACTTCTGGACTGTCTCTGCTATCTGGTGGTTTGGCAGTTGATTGTTACAGGCATCATCCTCAGGCAGTACCTACTCACTGGTTCTGGAATAGGATGCAGATTACTGGTGAGAATTCAAAGTGTTGGACATTTATCTGCCTATGATAATATGCATATTCTGTACTTAATTTTAAAAGACTAGAGAAAATAGTAATTGGTGGAATTCTGGTGTGCCAGAAACACTTTTGCCTCTTTTTGCATTACAGCGAGGCTCTGCAGCATGCTATGAAAACAGCATGTTTTGGAAGCTCATGCTAAAAAAAAATTAGATTTCCCAGAATGAAGAAATAGATAGCAGAAGTAGCTTCTGAAGTCAGATTAAACATGATCAGTATTTTAAGTATCTCTACATTGCTATTAGAAATCAGATACTTACTTATGTGAATCAGATACTTACTTAACTTACACTTTAATATATATATAAGAACAAAGTAGATGTTGTATGATGTCATCTATAGGTGAAGAAAGGTTTAGATGCTAAAAATAGGAAATTCTGACCTTAAAAAAACCAAAGTAAATTAAAGAAAAAGCAAATCTCGAATGCATAGAAACAAGGTGGCTTTTTTATCTTAGATGAAGTAACAAAGTTAGTAATTATTGTGTTATGCCTGCATTGATAAATGCAAAAACGCATGTAAACAAGCTGTTAATTTTCATTGTGCTGTCAAAGTTCCCTCCTTGTGGGTGTAGTAGAAGCAGGTGTGTCCCCAGCCTTCTCAATGGCTAGCAAAGAACACGGAGACCTTGTTCTCACTGCCACTTCGGCCGTGCAGAGGACTTGCTAAATGCAGTAACACAACAAGCTGTGACAGGAAACTTCCAATGCAATCAACTCAGTTACAGTGAGGTGTTTGAACAGGGCTTTTGTACCACATTAGATGCCCAAGACCAAAACAGCAACAAAACACTAACTTGGACATGGTCTCATCACAGTTACAGCCAAATGTTGTAGGTGTTTCCATTTGAAAGCTTTTAAGACCTGTTTCTATATGTGCCTGGAGATGTCCTAAGCTGCACCTAAGTCCTGAATTGATCCAGAAGTTCAAAGTCCTTCTGGCCTATCAGAATCGAGCTATTAGGGTTCACCCAGAATTTTCTATGGCTGCAAGAAAAATATCACAAAAACATAACTTTCTTTTTACATCAGCTCTGAAGGATGGGTCTGATGCCAGTCTTCCATTTGTTCAATTTTTCAATTAGGACCCTTGTCCCAGTAACCTTCTCAAGAAAACAGTACCCCACCTGACAGCAAACACAATGTCCCATGTGGGATGCTCTCCACCCACTCTAGTTTTACAGGGTTTACATTTACAGAGAGAGCAAAAGGTAGGAAACACTCTTTTCCTGCCTATGTTAAGGTTGCTGAACATAGAGAGGAATGTGGTGTTGGATTCAAGGACCATATTTGTGTTTCCCACACTGTAGCTGAGAGCAGCTTAAACTCCGTTTGTACAAGTCAGAAGAGTATTTGAACACTACTCTGAAGCATCTATTGCAACATACAGTACAATGAAATTAGACAGAAATCATCCTCCATGGATGTCTTTTGTAAAGGAAATTATAGAAACTAAAAGCTACAACAGGCTGAACTGCAGTGAGAAAGCACATTTCTACATTATGCCTTGCAGCCACGATTTTCAGGAGATCTAGGCATTTAATTTTCTGTGACAATGAAATACAGAGAATCAGTCCTTAGATTCACTGACTAGCAAAATTATTTGCTGCAAAAACTGGCTTTTATAGTATTTGATGAGAAGTGGTTTATACAAAGAATGCAGAAAATCCTTGGCTAGGCTGGTTCTCTCCTGAAACCTTTGCAAAGATGAAGACATGTGAACTACATAGCTGTATATCTAAACAACTTTTCATCATTAAATATTTAAATGAAACAGCTTTTGCTCATACTGCTGCTTAACATGTGTAGATAACTACTCTTGTTTAACCTCAGAAGGCAGCTCAGCACCACACATCCACTCTCCCACTCTCCCCCCAGTGGAACAGGGGAGAAAATCTGAAGGGTAAAGGTGAGAAAACTTGGGAGTTCAGATTAAGGCAGTTCAACAGGTAAAGTCAAAGCTGTGCTCACAAGCAAAGCAGAAGAAAGAATGAATTTACTACTTTCCATCTACAGGCAAATGTTTAGCCATTGTCATGAAAGCAGGACTCCATGATGCAGGACTTTTACTTGGGAAGGCAAATATGGTAACCCCAAACATCCTCCCTGACTCTTTCTTTCCCACAACTTTTAGTGCTGATTATATTGTCACGGGTCATGACATTACGTATGGGACATGCTTTTGGTCAGCTGGGATCAGCTGTCCTCTCTGTGTCCCCCCCAGTTTATGATGAACCCCCCACCTGCTCGCTGGCAGGACAGCGTGAGAAACAGAAAATACCTAGATGCTGGGCAAGCACTGTTGAGCAATAACTAAAAAGCCACTGTGTTAGAGAGACTGGTTTGGGCACAAATACAAGCTACAGCACCACAGAAGGAGCTGTGAAGAACATGAACTCTCTTCCAGCCCAAACCTGCACAACTATTCAGAACAATAGCTACAAAAAGTAATCTCATAGCAAGTGTTAGAATTCACAGTAGCCCAGCTTTCTGTTCTTGAGAAGCAGATAAGTGATGGAACAAACAGGTGAGTGAAACAAATCCAGAGTAAATTCACTATATATTTATTTCTTCATGTCCCTGTCTAGGACCTTAGAGCTATTTTCAAATTAAACCAAAACATCTGCTGCTGCTCTTCTTCGAGAGGCCACTCCAGGTAGGTCTTTGTGTTCATGATCTTCCGCAGCTTGCAGAACCGCTTGGGAATGGCTTTGCTCTGGATGGGCTCCAGGAGGATGAGAATCGCCGCGTCGTTGTTCTCATCAAAGAGGCGGAAATGCGAGAAGTCCAGCTCGTATTTGCACCACTCGCTCCGCACAAAGTGCTCGGACAGCACAAAGAGCGTCTTGCGGCTCTTCTCAATGGAGTCGATGATGTTGTCCACGATCCACTTCCCCGGCACAAAGTCCCGCTTGTGCAGGCAGAGCCGGAAGGGAGGGCAGGCCTGCTCCAGCTCCCGCACCATGGTGTTCTCCACCCACTCGGAGTCGTTCTCGCTGTAGGAGACAAAAGCGTCGTAGCAGACGTCCTTCGGCGGGGCGCGCTTGGGCTTCCGCTTGGCTCGCAGCCACGCCCACGTCATCCGCAGGTACCAGACCACGTGGTACTTGTAGCCGACGGCCACCAGCAGCAGGATGACCAGGAACACAAGGACACAGATCAACGACACCACCAGGGACCTGTGGCACTCCATCAGGGAGAGGTGCACAGCGCCAACCTGCGCCCCTCTCACCGCCAGCGGAGAGTCACACACGTACTTGTCCGGCCACCCCACCAGCACCTGGGCTAGCCCGGCCTCGTGGTGGACGAAGGAGAGGAACTCACAGGAGCAGATGAAGTTGTTGTCACTGGCATCCAGCAGCTCCATTCTCCTGAAGGACTCAAACTCCTCCTTGGAGAAACTGTTCAGCTTGTTTCTTCTCACGGACAAGGACACTACGTTTGGAATGGGTGCGGCCCCCGGCAGCGTCTTCAGCTGGTTTCCTGTGAGGTACAGCTCTTTCAGAAATGGCAGCTGCAGTCCAAACTCCTTCAGGTTGTTTCCACTGACATCCAAAACCTCTAGCATTCCAGGAATGCAGCTCGTTACTTTAGGAATCTGAGTGCTGGACAGGTTTAAATATTTCAGAAGTTTTGGCCATTCACATGCATCTGGAATCTCACCAAAATTATTTAGGCTAAGGTCTAAAACAATTAGATTTCCTAGATGAGATAAACTTTTACTTGTCATTTCTAAGTCACTCAGTGAATTCTGACTTAAATTTAGAGTTTGTAGTGATGGCCAAGCACCCTGACAGGCTGAATGGTCTAAACTCAGGTCGCCAAGCAAATTTGCACTAAGGTCAAGATATACTAATGATCGAAGATGTTGGGAAATTCTACATGGTACCAAAAAGACCTTGGTGTTTTGAACTGTGACTCTCGTAAAACGAGATAGGAGACCTTCCACAGCCTGAAGATCTGTAAACAAATAAAATTCTTCTATAGATAATTTCTTTATTGTGAAAACTCTAAGTGTCTGTGATTTCTTTGCTTGAAATTCCATTTTCCACTGTCCAGTTCCCAAGAGTCTACAGTCTACCAGCTCCAGCTCCACTAATTTTGGCATGTCTTCTAAAATGCTGACAATCTCAGGCACAGTAGCATCTGTTAGTAAACTCTGTCTAAAAGAAATTTTCTTTGCAAAAGATGAAGACATGACTCTCAATAATTGCATTTCTGCAGCACTACTGAATGCTACTCTTCTCACTTCCAGCCAAATGACAGAGTGCACAAGGTCCCTAACAATTTCTGAGAGTGTATTAATACTTCTTATGTCTATGATCATGTGATTTATCTGCTTAATTGATTTCAAACTTCCCTGCTCATACTGACTGAGATTGCTACCATCAATCCACAACTTCTGCAGAAACTCAATGCCTTCAAAGCTCCCTTGCCTTATCACAGAGAACTGCGGGTTGCCCAGGTGGAGAGAGCTCAGGTTCCTCAGCCTAGAAAAGGGGGAGCTCTGCCCCAGGTCTCTGTAGGAATTGCCTTGAAGATGGAGGTGCTGGAGTGAAGAAAGGTGCCCAAACCACACAGGGGACAAGTGAGCCAAGCTGTTATTTGATAAATCCAAGAGCTCCAGTTTTCCCAGGGACTGAAAGGAGTCCTCATCTATGGAGCTGATTTCATTGGACTGCAGCAGCAGGGCTCTCAGGTTCACAGCCTGCTGCAGGTCCTGGGATTGGATGCGCTTTATCCTGTTGTGGGTCAGGTTTAACACTGTGATTTTGGCCGTGAGCCCAGGGGGAATGGATTCCAAGCCCATGGAGGAGCAGTTGCAAAGCTGACTGGCATCGCATGAAGGACAAGCCTGCTTCAGTGCTTGTTGCTCGGAGGGGCTTGCAGCTAAGACCATGTAGATGGCCAACACTTGCCAGGTGTGTGCAGTCATTATATTGCCTAAAATATGAAACACAGTCAGAGTAAATATAAGATGCATAGCTTGCTTGGAGAAGCTACATTTTCAATAAATCTAAAATATAAGTTTCACTGTTCTGTCTTCTTGAAGGCACTGTTAAAGTACTCGTTTTTAACACAGATTCGTTTACTACTCTGATCCTCCTCCTGTTTAGTAAGTAGCCTTCATACTTCAATTTCACCTCGGGTCTTTTTCTTCTGAATCTGTGAATATTATTTTTATATTCATTTTTTTTCCACAGGGAGTCTCCTGTACATGTTTCAAATCCTGGTTACATCGAGAAGAGTCAACATCTTACAGTACATAGTAGCATTCAGGTTTAATACTTACTTCAAGCATATGTCTAATCTCTATTCTGACAATGGGGAGAAAAGAAATGCATTTGTTTCAGTCCAGTTTTCGTTTTATCTGCCTTTTCCTACTCTGATTGTAAATGTCCTCTGAGCGGGGAAGCAAAGACTTGCCTGGATGACTCTCATGTCATCAGTCTGATTCTTGATAATGAAATTTAAGCTTGTAAAACTGACCCTTGTTGCCTACTGCCTCAGCTCTTCCTTTTTACTGCCACATCCTTCTCCTCTGCCAATGCCTTTTTCTGTTTCAGGAACCTGTGGCAGAGAGAAGATCAGGCCAAGCCACAAGGAAGAGCAGGGGCTCAGATCCCATCGGCTGACTGGACAAGATAGCTTTTTCCAGCCCCACAGCCTGCTTCTGGTCTTCTGGACTGAAATGGTTCAAGAGAAGCCACACAGATGTGGATCCTGTGTCACTCCACTTTTCTCTCACAGTTTTCATAATGATGATTTGGCATAGCTTTTTTTTTTTTTTTTTTTTAACAGAGCTTCCCGCAATATCCAGCTTGTCTTTACTCCCAACAGGATGCCTTTAGTTCCTCTATCCTTCTTAGGAGCTGAAAAAATAATTTTTGAAGCCTAAGAGAGATCTTTTCCCTTTAAAACCTTTATTGACTATTGAAATATAACCTTTCATGACAAGGATCAAAAAACATTTTCAAAATGTCATTTTCCCCAGCATGCCACAAAACCCATCTACCTCAGTAGGTATCTTATTGAGGGTGGAAAGAGTGAACAATCCCCAAAGAGGCCAATCAATGAGTTCACAAAATCATTGTGGGCTCTCCATCAGGTGAATCAGGTTAGACTGGCTCCTTGAGAACTGCTTTCTCCCTCAGTCATCCCACTGAGATTCTTTGCAGATCTATTCTGAATTAATATTCTGATTTGTTTTACAGCAGCTGACCCACATATACAAGTTAATGCAGAGAAGTCCCACCCCTTCCAGCTGCATTATTTTTAGTCATAACTGCTTAAGATTATCCAAAAGCAGTAAAATTGACTGAGATGGTTTGGGCATATGGGGAGAGGAGGAAAAGTTATGGATAATTTTTTCAGTCATTCCATCTCTTCCCACCTGCAGGACTATAAACATTTTGAACCCTTTGTGTTACTTTCCTTTTATCTCTGTGGCTCTGATGTAGAGCTTTGGATCTTGAAGGACAAGGTTCTCTTCCCTGTCTTTAGATGCCCACAGCTGATCTGGTCATCCACCATGTCCTCCAAAGTCAATGGAGAGAAAGAACATATTTTAGGAGTAATTAATATAGTGTGTCCTGGACACCCAGATTAAGATGTGATGACTCCAAGAGAAATTATCCAATTGCCTTAAAATGGGATATCACAGTTTAGATACCTAGATATTTGGCCCCATGAATCCCAGACAAAAAATTGTGGTCTGGAGTTAGAACTCATGTTCTGTCCAGATGAGGCTCCTTTGCAGGGCTTTTTGGTCTCCCAAGAGTAACTGGATAATGCAGGGTGTAGGCTAAAGGAGTAAATCTAGGAGTAGCGTGAGCTTTACTAGCAACAGATTTAGCTGGTATTTTTACAGTTGTCATCAAAGTATTTACTTTTAGAAAATGAAGCAACCAGGCAACCTGATCAGTCAAAAGCTGTCTACAGGCAGATTATTTATAGGTGGAAAATTGGCAGCACACAAGGGAACTGGGCAGGTACTGCACAGGAAATACCAGAGCCATTAGGCTCTCCACCTTACCAGCCTGAAACCATCCAGGAACTGCAGGACTTACCTGCATTTGGTGATTCAGGATGCTGACTTTCCAGTTTTTTTGCTCATCTGTAATCTGAACACACATTCAGAGGAATCCCATTCCCACCCTCATTTACTTTCAGCCATTCTCTTCTCCTTCTGACTCCTGTCTAATGATTCTGCTTGAGATCCAGATTTACAAGGTCATGTCAGGCCTCTGCACAACCACTCAGACATACAGCCCCAGTCCATGATATCATTGCCCTATCAAGAAATCACTTCTCCCTGTTGTGCTGGGAATTAAAAAGCCACAGTAAGAAAATGAAACTGAAATGCAACTAAAAATACATAAACTTGCACAGATGCCTTTATACCATAAGGTGCTGCGATGAACCAGACATTCAAAATGCTTCTGAGTTACGGAAAAAGGGTCCAAGCCATCAGACATGTTCAAGCTTATTTTCCCTGGCCCACATGAGTAGAAGTATTTGAGGAAATACACACGTATTCTTAAACAAAACCATGACTGACAACAGAATGAGGTTCCATAAACGCTCACAAATGGGGAAGGTTAACGTAGGACCTAAAATAAAGCTCTCCAACGGCGTGCAAATTGATTCTAGCTCGGGGAGCACTACCCAGCTACATGTGGGCAGGTAAATTTGAGCAGTGCTATGAGGGAGCAGAGGGAGAGCCACTGGTTGGTGAAGAGGCCAAACCACAAGCAGACTGGGGAAGGCTGCTGCTCTCCACCTGGCAGTGTGTGGGTTAGCATGTCCTAGTTCTCAGCCCCCAGCGCTGCCCTCACAGCACGTATGCACAGCCACACACCTGCACACACACGGCCATGCCTCTGCTTGCTTCCAACACAGAAGGTGTGCAGCAGGTCAGAGTTAGGTGAGGAGGCAGCTGACGTCCTGAGGCCGTTGTTCAGTGAGCTCTTTCCTGGTTGAATTCCTGAAACTGAAGCACCCCAACTTCACTCCCAGCCTTCCCTGGGCAGTTGTATCCACACCCAGGGGAGACAACATACAAATAGGACAAACAGGACAAGGCAATCTCCCACGAGGAAACTGTGCAGAAATGGCACAGTCTGGCCCAATTTGTTTCTTCCTAATTTGCTGCTTTCCTCTCTCCCATTTCCCAGAGTCTCATCAGCATGTCACATCTCTCCAGGAGAACCTGCCTTTGCCTGCCATGCATCCCTGCTAGATGCCTGGGATTGCACCTTCCTGCTCTACTTTTGCTGGCAGCCAGAAATCCCTCCCCACCCCACACTCCTGCTCAGCAGTGCTGAGCACCCTGAATCCCCTTGCAGAGTGGTGGCAGAGATTAGGTTGCCTTTTCCAGGCTCCCTGTTTGCTTCTTGCTCTGGCATTGCAGCTCCACTGTCCAGCCTTCACCTACCTGAAAACTCACCTCTGTGCTGAAAATATTCCCAGAGATCCTGCCTGCAGCTCCAGTGCCTGCATGCCAGTTAACCTAAGTTGTGTTTCATCTCTCTGTTACTGATCATTCTTTGCCCAGCTTCCTCTCACGCTGCTGTACCGTTTCCACTTCACCTCTCAACCTTGACAATATAAGCAGGGGAATTCCCACCTGGGTGATCTGATTGGCATAAGAGCAGTTACATTATCAGTCCTTTTAAATGTGCCAACATACAATAGTCTGGGTCTATGGTAAGAGTGTACTGTGTGAAAACTAAGGCTTCTCCCACATCTCTCTTCGACCCTCTCTTTGTAATGACTGGCAAGATTTATTTCCCTTCTTACCTCTAAGCACACATTTCTCCTAATTTGTTTTATCAGAACTCAGTCTGCTCTTGGATGATTCACTCATCAACTGCTTGGAGTTCAGCCTTGATTAAACCATGAGCTACATTTCTCTAAGAGAGTGTTCTGGATTGCAAGGCAGGATGTATTCTATTACCATCTGTATGGCAGTTGTCTAGGTGTTAAGTGGGCAATTTCCCCTTATCTCTCTCCCTGCGAGATCACAATCACTCCTCCCTCAGCAGGGGGCATCCCGTGATAAGAGGCTATTGAATGTCACTGCATGGCTGATAAGAACTGTAACATCCCATTGTGAGATGCTCCGCCCAGAGGGAGGAGCCGAGCATTGCTATCCAGATATAATCAGGAGATTCTGACACACCAGCACAGCTTCTCCACTGGATTCACCAGAGGAACAGCAGCTGCTTCTTCTTCCACGGATCTGCGGAGGAAGAATCACCCTTTTTCTACAGGACCCCCTGCTCCAACAGAACCACACCTGACACCTCAGGAGGACTGCAGCCACTTTTCCAACTGGACTGCTGCCAGCACCCTGACCAACAGGGTGTCAGGTTGAGTTCTGACTCTGTCATTTTAGTGTACTGCATTGTTTTTATTTTATCATTTTATGGTTTTTCCCCCCCTTCCCTATTAAAGAACTGTTATTTCCTGCTCCCGTATTTTTTTTGCCTGAGAGCCCCTTAATTTAAAATTCATAGCAATTTGGAGGGGTGGGGAGGGTTTGCATTCTCCATTTCAGGGGAAGCTCCTGCCTTCTTTAGCAGGCACCTGTCTTATCCAAACCAAGACAGATTTTTGGCGCCCAACGTGGGGCTCGAGGGCAAATAAACAAAAAGGGAATAACAGTTCTTGAGTAATCTAATTTTTGTGTGGCTATACAAACCTCATCAAGTGACACCATGTGGTCCAGTTTACCCTGGTTTGGGTGGCACGTGATCATGGCTGTATTTCTCCCATTTGTAGGCCCTTATCTTAACATGGGTCCTATAACCAAGGCTACTGTGGCTATTATCCGGTTTGTTTTATGGGTGAATAAGGTGAGGAATTCATGGATTTTTAACTTCCTCTGGAAGGCAGGCACATGGATTCACAGCTATCACACCTTAACTATGTGTTTTTGGGGTTACTTTAATAATGGCACCTGCTGTAAGGAAATTACACCAGGGGAAATTTTCTCCCAACCCTTTAATCACCTCTTTGGGTCCACCCCACCAGTTTTTGAAGGGTTCCGATCCAATCTAAACATTAATGATATCATACAGTGGCTGGTGTTGCTGATAGGCCTGTTCTATTTAGCATTTAGAGAGAGAGAGAGACTAACCTGGATAACTACCCTGACACCTGCATCAGAACCTAACACGCCACCAGAGTCCAGGGATGCTGTTGCCCCAGAGCCTACTCCTACCCCACAGCCCGTGCCAGATGTGAACTACCCAGATTGGGTGGGGGGTCTGGTGAAGGAGATGCGTGAGATAGGCCAGATCCTGAAGGAGTACACTTCCCCAGCTGGTGCAGAGCCCTCCCCCTGCTTTGAAGAGAGAGAATCTAATAGTGCAGCAGCAGAACCCACAGATGTTACAACTGTCCAGGTTCCAGCTGAACTGCAGAGGCAGTCACAGCCAGCAGCAGTTGCCCCTGTAGAAACAAGGAGATCTAAAACAAAAGCAGAGCACCCAGATAGGGGAGGGCCCTCACAACCCACAGGGGAGCCAGAGGTTGCAATCATCACCGAGTCCCTGACTTACGAAAGTCTCCGTAATCTACACAAAGACATTGTACGACGGGGACGTGAGGCTTATACAACCTGGCTACTTCGGGTCTGGGACCTTATGGGTACAGGTGTGCAACTGGATGGTGGTGAGGCAAGGAATCTGGGACCCTTAACTCAGGACTCCGGTATCAATCAGATTTTTGTAAGGGAGCCAGGGTCCCTTTCCCTCTGGGAGCGGCTTTTAACAAGTGTCAGAGAGAGATTTGTCCACAGGGAAAGAATGCAGGAGCAGCACCACAGAATGCGCTGGAAGACTCTTGAGGAAGGGATCCAACAGCTGAGGGAAGTGGCAGTATTGGAGGTACTCTTTGGGAGAGATGGACAGCATGATAATGACCCCGACCAGGTCAGGTGCACAGGGCAGATGCTGTGGAGTCTGGCAAATCTGGGGCCATCTCAATACACCACTTTCATTGCAACGATCAATGCTGATACCAACCGAGAGACAGTGGGTTCTGTGGCAAACAAACTTAGAAATTATGAAAGTATGATCAATGGCCCCATGCAAGCTCATGTCTCTGCCGTGGTCCAAGAACTCAGAGAGGAGATGAGGGAGATGAGGGAGGCGGTGAGAAGGAACAATTCCCATATTGCACCAGTGCGAGTCACAGGCCCCAGAGTTAGAGCCCAACATTTTCCACCTAGAGAGAGAGGGTACACCCCACGGGCTGACTTGTGGTTCTTTCTGAGGGACCATGGGGAAGACATGGGAAAGTGGGATGGAAAACCCACTTCAGTCCTGGCAGCAAGGGTGCGTCAACTCAAGGAGGGAAACACTAACCGAGAGAACTCCAGTAAAGTGAAGGTAGCCTCAACCTCCCATGACCGAGCTGCTGAGTATGATCCGTCAGATCCCCTTGAGGGTACCTCTACCATGTATGCCCAGGGAAGAAATAATAACCAGGGTTAGGGGGGCCCTGCCTCTAGCCAGGGAGAGGCACGGGAAAATCGGATTTTCTGGACGGTGTGGATCCGATGGCCTGGCACATCAGAACCACAAAGGTACGATGCTTTAGTGGATACTGGTGCACAGTGTACCCTGATACCATCGGGACATGTGGGGGCCGAACCTGTTTCCATTGCCGGGGTGACGGGGGGATCACAGCAATTGACCCTTTTGGAAGCTGAGATGAGCCTGACTGGGAAAGACTGGAAGAAACATCCTATTGTGACTGGCCCAGAGGCCCCATGTATTCTAGGCATAGACTTCCTCCGGAATGGCTATTACAAAGACCCAAAAGGACTCAGATGGGCTTTTGGCATAGCTGCTGTAGAGGCAGAGAACATTAAGCAGTTGAACACCTTGCCTGGACTGTCAGAAAACCCATCCGCAGTAGGACTCTTGAATGTGGAAGAGCAACGAGTGCCAATCGCCACCTCGACGGTGCACCGCCGGCAGTATCGGACGAATCGAGACGCCGTGATCCCCATCCACAAAATGATCCGTGAGCTGGAGAGCCAAGGGGTGGTCAGCAAGACTCACTCACCCTTTAACAGTCCCATCTGGCCTGTGCGCAAGTCTGACAAAGAATGGAGATTGACTGTGGACTATCGTGGCTTGAATGAAGTGACTCCACCACTGAGCGCTGCTGTGCCAGACATGCTGGAACTCCAGTACGAGCTGGAGTCCAAGGCAGCAAAGTGGTATGCCACCATTGACATTGCTAACGCGTTTTTCTCCATTCCTCTGGCAGCAGAGTGCAGGCCTCAGTTTGCTTTCACCTGGAGGGGCGTGCAGTACACCTGGAACCGACTGCCCCAGGGGTGGAAGCACAGCCCCACCATCTGCCATGGACTGATCCAGACTGCACTGGAAAAGGGTGAGGCCCCAGAACATCTGCAATACATCGATGACATCATTGTGTGGGGGAACACGGCAGTGGAAGTATTTGAGAAAGGAAAGAAAATCATCCAGATTCTGCTAGAAGCCGGTTGCGCCATCAAGAAGAACAAAGTCAAGGGACCTGCTCGAGAGATCCAGTTCCTGGGAGTAAAGTGGCAAGATGGACGGCGTCAGATTCCCATTGAGGTCATCAACAAGATCACAGCAATGTCTCCACCAACTAGCAAGAAGGAAACACAAGCTTTCCTGGGTGCCATAGGCTTTTGGAGGATGCACATTCCCGAGTACAGTCAGATCGTGAGCCCTCTTTACCTGGTCACCCGCAAGAAGAACGAGTTCCACTGGGGCCCTGAGCAGCAACAAGCTTTTGCCCAGATTAAGCAAGAAATTGCTCATGCTGTTGCCCTTGGCCCAGTCAGGATGGGACCAGAGGTAAAGAACGTACTCTACTCTGCAGCCGGGAACCATGGTTTGTCCTGGAGCCTTTGGCAGAAGGTGCCTGGGGAGACTCGAGGCCGACCACTGGGATTCTGGAGTCGAAGCTTCAGAGGGTCCGAAGCCAATTACACTCCCACAGAAAAGGAAATCTTGGCTGCCTACGAAGGAGTTCAAGCTGCCTCAGAGGTGATTGGCACGGAAGCACAACTCCTCCTGGCACCCCGACTACCGGTGCTGGGGTGGATGTTCAAAGGAAAGGCTCCCACCACCCACCATGCCACTGATGCTACATGGAGTAAATGGATTGCCCTCATCACACAGCGCACCCGTATTGGAAACCTGAATCGCCCTGGGATTTTAGAGATAATTACAAACTGGCCGGAAGGTGAAGATTTTGGTCTTTCTGATGAAGAGGAACAAGAGCAAGTAACACGTGCCGAAGAAGCTCCACCATACAACCAACTCCCAGCAGAGGAAACACGCTACGCTCTTTTCACTGACGGTTCCTGTCGCATCGTAGGGTTGAACCGGAAGTGGAAAGCAGCCGTATGGAGTCCCACACGACAGGTTGCTCAGGCTATCGAAGGAGAAGGTGGATCAAGTCAACTTGCTGAACTCAAAGCTGTTCAGCTAGCCCTGGACATTGCTGAGAGAGAGAAATGGCCAAGGCTCTATCTTTATACTGATTCGTGGATGGTAGCCAATGCTCTGTGGGGCTGGCTGGAAAGGTGGAAAAAGGCCAACTGGCAGCGTAAGGGAAAACCAATCTGGGCTGCTGAGGAATGGAAAGAAATTGCCGCTCGGTTGGAGAACCTACCTGTGAAAGTCCGCCACGTAGATGCCCACATCCCCAAGAGCCGGGCTAATGAGGAACATCGAAACAACGAACAGGTAGATCAGGCAGCAAAAATAGAGGTGTCGAAGATAGACTTAGATTGGCAACATAAGGGGGAGTTGTTCCTAGCTCGATGGGCCCACGATGCCTCAGGTCATCAAGGTAGAGATGCCACCTATAGGTGGGCACGAGACCGAGGAGTAGATTTAACCAAAGACAGTATTTCTCAGGTTATCCATGACTGTGAAACGTGTGCTGCCATCAAGCACGCCAAGAGAGTGAAGCCCCTGTGGTATGGTGGGCGGTGGTCCAAGTACAAGTATGGGGAGGCCTGGCAGATCGACTACATCACACTGCCCCAGACACGCCAAGGCAAGCGCTACGTGCTGACCATGGTGGAAGCCACCACGGGATGGTTGGAGACCCACCCTGTGCCTCACGCCACTGCCCGGAACACCATCCTGGGCCTGGAAAAGCAAGTGCTGTGGAGACATGGAACCCCTGAGAGAATTGAGTCGGACAATGGGACCCATTTCAAGAACGGCCTTATCAACACCTGGGCCAGGGAACATGGTATTGAATGGATATACCATATCCCCTACCATGCACCAGCTGCCGGGAAAGTTGAACGGTGCAATGGACTACTCAAGACTACCCTGAAGGCACTTGGTGGGGGGACTTTTAGAAATTGGGAGATGAACTTAGCAAAGGCCACCTGGATGGTCAACACCAGAGGGTCTATCAATCGAGCTGGTCCTGCCCAGTCTGAACCCCTGCACACTGTAGATGGAGATAAAGTCCCTGTTGTACACATGAAAGGTATTTTAGGAAAGACTGTTTGGATTACTCCCACCTCAGGCAAAGACAAACCCATCCGTGGAATTGTTTTTGCTCAAGGACCGGGTTACACTTGGTGGGTAATGCAGAAAGATGGAGAAAGCCGTTGTGTACCACAGGGAAACCTAGTCTTAAGTGAGAACTGTGTGTAAGGATTCATTGTGATGCAGATGGAAATAGAATAAGGGGTGGATTATGTTCTGGATTGCAAGGCAGGATGTATTCTATTACCATCTGTATGGCAGTTGTCTAGGTGTTAAGTGGGCAATTTCCCCTTATCTCTCTCCCTGCGAGATCACAATCACTCCTCCCTCAGCAGGGGGCATCCCGTGATAAGAGGCTATTGAATGTCACTGCATGGCTGATAAGAACTGTAACATCCCATTGTGAGATGCTCCGCCCAGAGGGAGGAGCCGAGCATTGCTATCCAGATATAATCAGGAGATTCTGACACACCAGCACAGCTTCTCCACTGGATTCACCAGAGGAACAGCAGCTGCTTCTTCTTCCACGGATCTGCGGAGGAAGAATCACCCTTTTTCTACAGGACCCCCTGCTCCAACAGAACCACACCTGACACCTCAGGAGGACTGCAGCCACTTTTCCAACTGGACTGCTGCCAGCACCCTGACCAACAGGGTGTCAGGTTGAGTTCTGACTCTGTCATTTTAGTGTACTGCATTGTTTTTATTTTATCATTTTATGGTTTTTCCCCCCCTTCCCTATTAAAGAACTGTTATTTCCTGCTCCCGTATTTTTTTTGCCTGAGAGCCCCTTAATTTAAAATTCATAGCAATTTGGAGGGGTGGGGAGGGTTTGCATTCTCCATTTCAGGGGAAGCTCCTGCCTTCTTTAGCAGGCACCTGTCTTATCCAAACCAAGACAGAGAGTTAACAGAAAGATTGCTTCCTAGCAGACTTCATAGCCCTGGAGATAACATTGTAACTGGAAAACAGAACTGAAAGTGGTGTTTGTAGGCTGCACCTACAGAAATTATCTTGTGTAGACAAGTGTACACATAAACACAAAGGAGTGTAAATTTATAAGAGCACATACAAACACATATATACATGAAGATGTATAAATATAGCAACAGAAAATATACATAAATTTTGCTATTTTTCAAATACTTAGTCAGACAATATGCCAAAGCATGGTATTTCACCACAAAATAATTGAATGTCTAAAATTTAATCAAGATCTAGACTTTCCCGTACCTTAACTCCAGCAAAACAAGCAACGGGGAACATGAAAATGTTGAGTTAGAGAAACCTAACATAATCCCCTCTGAGACAATTTCAGGTTCCCAAAAGAAATTCTAAAACACAAGAAATCCAAGCACTCAGTGTGGGGCTGACCACTTTAATGTGAACATCTGTATCTACCTGCTTGTCTAGACTCCCTTTGCAATCAGCGGAGAGCAATATGGTAATTCTAGGAGATACCTCGCGCTGAAGTAGAGAGATGAACTGCCTCTTATCCCTGTGATTTTCTTCACTGACTACAAAGGAAGGTAAGTACAGCTGTCAGACTCGCATGGCCCAGTGATTACATAAATATGCTCTGCAAGGCAGAAGAGCAAAACTTAAAACTGAGCCAGTCTGCAACACCATCTAGCCCACACATTACAAACACAGTCTGACATCCAAAAATAGAAGGCTTCGGATATTTCCGCAGGTAGGAAGAAAGGAAAGTGGTGGTGATCATGAAGAGAAAAACAAGCATTCCCAGGAAGAAATAGACACAGGGAAATACTGATTGAAGCCCATGGCATTTAATTTCATTTGAAACTTACAATGGCATTGTTAGAAACCAGTTGGGGAGAGTGGTAACAGGAGTAAAAAGTACAGAAATACCCTGCATTCAGCAAACTGTACTTAGAAAAGTATATGGAGTCCAACACGGTTTCCAAAGATCATGGTTATTGGCAAGGACTTTTAAGGACCAGACCACCAAATCACTGGAAAGTCTAAAACAGGCCATTTCCAGTTGGAAAAATGACAATTATCTCTATATAAAACAAAGTTTTAGTTTGTTTTAGTTACAGTTAAAAGAAAAATAAGAAAGAAAATATTTTTAGCAGCAAGAAACAGTGATATACTGCCTTTTGTGGAAATATGTTGAAATGGGGACTGCTGACTTTTATGACTTCAAGGCACCTTTCAAGTTTTCCCAAAACACCTCCTGCTGTTGTTGACCAGCAGGCCACTCCAGGTAGGTCTTTGTGTTCATGATCTTCCGCAGCTTGCAGAACCGCTTGGGAATGGCTTTGCTCTGGATGGGCTCCAGGAGGATGAGAATCGCCGCGTCGTTGTTCTCATCAAAGAGGCGGAAATGCGAGAAGTCCAGCTCGTATTTGCACCACTCGCTCCGCACAAAGTGCTCGGACAGCACAAAGAGCGTCTTGCGGCTCTTCTCAATGGAGTCGATGATGTTGTCCACGATCCACTTCCCCGGCACAAAGTCCCGCTTGTGCAGGCAGAGCCGGAAGGGAGGGCAGGCCTGCTCCAGCTCCCGCACCATGGTGTTCTCCACCCACTCGGAGTCATTCTCGCTGTAGGAGACAAAAGCGTCGTAGCAGACGTCCTTCGGCGGGGCGCGCTTGGGCTTCCGCTTGGCTCGCAGCCACGCCCACGTCATCCGCAGGTACCAGACCACGTGGTACTTGTAGCCGACGGCCACCAGCAGCAGGATGACCAGGAACACCAGGACGCAGATCAACGACACCACCAGGGACCTGTGGCACTCCATCAGGGAGAGGTGCACAGCGCCAACCTGCGCCCCTCTCACCGCCAGCGGAGAGTCACACACGTACTTGTCCGGCCACCCCACCAGCACCTGGGCTAGCCCGGCCTCGTGGTGGACGAAGGAGAGGAACTCACAGGAGCAGATGAAGTTGTTGTCACTGGCATCCAGCAGCTCCATTCTCCTGAAGGACTCAAACTCCTCCTTGGAGAAACTGTTCAGCTTGTTTCTTCTCACGGACAAGGACACTACGTTTGGAATGGGTGCGGCCCCCGGCAGCGTCTTCAGCTGGTTTCCTGTGAGGTACAGCTCTTTCAGAAATGGCAGCTGCAGTCCAAACTCCTTCAGGTTGTTTCCACTGACATCCAAAACCTCTAGCGTTCCAGGAATGCAGCTCGTTACTTTAGGAATCTGAGTGCTGGACAGGTTTAAATATTTCAGGAGTTTTGGCCAATCACAAGCATCTGGAATCTCACCAAAATTATTTTGGCTTATGTCAAGATTATTCAATTTGGGTAGACGAGATGCATACTTTGCAGTCAGTTCCAGAGATTTTAGAGAGTTCTGACTTAGATTTAAAGTTTGCAATGAAGGCCAGGAATCTTCACAGATTGTCTCATCTAAACGCTTATTTACAAGCAAATTATCATGAAAGTCCAGATACAGAAGTGATGAAAAATGTCTTGCAAGTTTGCAAGGTACCATGAAAACATTAGAGCTTGCGATAGTGAGTCTTTTCAGTTGGTTTATTTGTGACTCCATGCCTTCCAGGTTAAAAAACAAATGGAAATTCTGAATAAATACCTTTATTATCGTTATGGCTTCAACAAAACTTTGCCCACTCTTTGCAATTTCTTCAGTGTTCCACATTCCCTTGCCCTCAAGCACACAATTGATTGCTTCTAACTCTTTTAAAGAGGTGATTTCCTTCAGTGACACTATTGCTCGGCTGAGAGTTTGATCTGTGAAGAAAGCTTCTTTAAACGTAAGTTTTTGTATCCTAAAAGGACGCGTAGAATTCTGCACCAAGCTAGTTTTTTCAACTGGTAATTTGATTTCTGCCACTTCCAGCCAAGTGACAGAGTGCACAAGGTCCCTAAAAATTTCCAAGAATATATTACTATTTCTTATGTTTATGATCATGTGATTTATCTGCTTAATTGATTTCAAACTTCCCTGCTCATACTGACTGAGATTGCTACCATCAATCCACAACTTCTGCAGAAACTCAATGCCTTCAAAGCTCCCTTGCCTTATCACAGAGAACTGCGGGTTGCCCAGGTGGAGAGAGCTCAGGTTCCTAAGCCTAGAAAAGGGGGAGCTCTGCCCCAGGTCTCTGTAGGAATTGCCTTGAAGATGGAGGTGCTGGAGTGAAAAAAGGTGCCCAAACCACACAGGGGACAAGTGAGCCAAGCTGTTATTTGATAAATCCAAGAGCTCCAGTTTTCCCAGGGACTGAAAGGAGTCCTCATCTATGGAGCTGATTTCATTGGACTGCAGCAGCAGGGCTCTCAGGTTCACAGCCTGCTGCAGGTCCTGGGATTGGATGCGCTTTATCCTGTTGTGGGTCAGGTTTAACACTGTGATTTTGGCCGTGAGCCCAGGGGGAATGGATTCCAAGCCCATGGAGGAGCAGTTGCAAAGCTGACTGGCATCGCATGAAGGACAAGCCTGCTTCAGTGCTTGTTGCTCGGAGGGGCTTGCAGCTAAGACCATGTAGATGGCCAACACTTGCCAGGTGTGAGTAGTTCTTGATTTGTGTTTTGCTTGGATGGACATTTTGCTGTAGAAAACAGAAAAAAGAGAAGGTAGGGTCAAATTTTAATTTTGAACAGCAGCTGAAAACTCTTGAAATCCTGCACCATTTTTTTAGTAATCTCAGATTAATTTATTAAAATATGTTATCCTGTGATATCAATCTTCCTCTCCTACTTGACCTCCTCAGCCCTGCAGCCATAGTGTGTTTCTCATCCCTGGAGTATAACCATATCATTTGTCAAGGACCTTTCTTAGTATCCTGCTTTTCTATAGGCACGTTGGCTGTGGCTCTCACCTCTTTCATCTCTCACAATGCTTCCTCTCAGCAAAGAAGCTACAGCTGGATGTTTCAGCTCCAAATAGGGGAAGATGGTTAGATCATCGATGATCTGAACGAGGGGATCATTGAGTGCACACTCAGTTTGCAGAGAACACCAAGTTGGGTGGGAGTGTTGGTCTGCTGTAGGGTAAGGAGGCTCTACAGAGGCATCTGGATTGGATGGATCCATGGCCTGAGGCCAACTGGATGAGACTCAACAGAATGAAGTACCATGTGCTGCACTTGGGTCACAACAACCCCATGCAGCACTAAATGCTGTGGTCAGAGTGGCTGGAAAGCTGCCCAGCAGAAAAGGATCTGGAGGCACTGGTCAACAGGCAGCTGAATATGATCCAGTATATGTCCAGGGGGCCAAGAAGGCCAGTGGCATTCTGGCCTGTATCAGGAATAGTGTGACTAACAGGACCAGGGCAGTGATTGTCCCCATGTGCTCAGCACTGGTGAAGTCACACCTCAAATCCTGTGTTCAGTTCTGGGCCCCTCGCTTCAAGAGATACTGGAGCCTGTGCAGAGCAATGGAGCTGGGGAAGAGTCTAGACTGTAAGTCTTAAGAGAACCAGATGTGGGAGCTATAGTTGTTTAGCCTGGAGAAAATGGAGGCTCAGAGGCGACTTTATGATTCTCTACAACTGCCTGAAATGAGTCTGTAGTCAGTGGGGGTCAGTGTGGTGAGTGGGGGTCAGTCTCTCCTCCCAGGTAACAAGCCATAGGAAAAGAGGAAACAGCTTCAAGTTACACCAAGGGAAGTTTAGACTGGATATTAGGAAAAAACAAAAAATAAATCACAGAAAGGGCGGTCAAAGGACGGCACAGACTACCCAGGGAAGTGGTGGAGTCACCATTCCTGGAGGTATTTACAAGACAGGCAGACATGGTGCTTAGGGACATAGTTTAGTGGTAGGCTTGGCAGTATTTGGTTAATGGTTTGACTCAATGATCTTAAAGGCCTTTTTAAACCAAAGTGATTCCGTGATTCTATGATTAGAAATGCTCACAGCCCATGCAGCGTCAGCCTGCCCATTCTGTATGGCTACATGGCAGGCAGAAGCCCAAACAGAGCCTGCTCTCCCTCTCAGCCCTTCCAGTGGGCTGAGGCTTCCAACGGGACAAACTTTCCCGGAAGAGATCTGGGGGTCCCCTGCATGGACTCCAACTAGCCTCAGGGCTTCTAAAAGCAGAGCTCTTGCCACACCCTTTTGCACACTGTGTGAGCAATTTACATTCTTTACTGGAAAGGCAGAACAACCTGATATGAAATGGAGGCTATCAGACTTTTCTGTAAAACAACACCAGTAATAGATGGGATATAGATGTTTCTGTCACCCTATAAACAGTGGATGTAATTAGAACAATACTCATTTTAATGTTAAGAAGGGCTGTGTTTCCTGCCACAGGTGCCAAAGAACACTTCACCAAGTTCAACGGCAAACAGTTCCAGTAGTGCAGATGAACACTACCTGTAAACCCTGAATAAGCAGAGGTTAAGTACTTACCTTGTGTACTGCATGCTGTGTTTCAGTCTCCTCATCTGCTGGTCAAGGCATCTGAATGGTTACTTCATACCTGCAAGCACAACAAAAGCTGGAAATTTTTGGCAGGTCTGATGAGGTGACAGTCCCAAAGTGAGACAATATTTCAGCCTCAAAATTCTGTTCTCCTCAAACAAAACTTCATGTTCCCAGTTTCCCAGTGTCCTTTAACTAGGCAGCCAGTGAATCATACCAGTTTGCATCTCTTCTCTCTAGTGGTGGCTCCTCTGAGGAAACCATGGCTTCTGAAGAGTCCAGGATTGTCCAGCACGTATGGCTCACCCTTCAAACTCACATTTCAACCAATTCTACCATTGCTGCTGATCGGGGACGCAAAAAATGAGAACAGATTGTAGTTGAACTCTCTTCTTTGAAAGATAAAATTTAGTGTCAGTCTCTTCTTTTTGTCAGTCAACTCCCATCGCTGGAAAGGCTGATGCAACCATTTTGCGCAAGTCATTCTTTCACAACCACTTCCTCCACTATTAAGTGCAGAAATAGTTCCCAGGCAGAACTGCATTAACCTCCCTGTATCTCTACTTTGACACTTTTTATCTGGTAGGCATTGGGGGGTGTTCACTGCTGAGAAACAGAACATCTCAGCACAACCAACTTATGTAAGTTCTGTAAAATATTATCAATATATAGAGTGATGCATGTATTATATTAAGTGTTGGAGACAAATTGTTTAGTCAAGGAGAGTACTATAGAAACACTCAGCATCCTTTAATTTCCTAGGACACTACAGTCATATGTTGTCAACAGAAAATTAATAACAGGAATTATATTCTGTCTGAAGCACAAGACAGAGTCTGAAGCATAGTATCTCTCTGTAAACATCAAAGGCAATTTTGAGAGAGGAGGTTTGATGGCATTCATTTTAACCTGACTGAAGCAATACATGGTTGGTCAAATAGCCAAGCATGCTGTTTGCATAAAGGGGCAGGGAGTCGTCCTACCAGCTCTGAAAGGCAAGTCCATTAATTCAAATAACATTCCTATTGCAGTTACCATTTCTTTTCTGTGTTCAGAAATTGTCACCTTTTGCTGCCCTCTTGCACCAAGAAGTACCGCCCTGAGAGAAGACAGATGGACTGATTCCTGCCACTTGTCAGAGGGCCCACTGCAGCATCTGTGTGATTAAGGATGGCAAAGCCCACAGAGAGCCCAAATGCACCTCACAGCAACCTTCAGTCCCACTGCACTGACATTAGCATTGCATATTAGGTTAAGAGAAAAAGAAATTGGAAGACTGAGATACCCTTGTATTTTCTGACTACTACAGAGGATAGCTGATAAGCATAACATGGTAAAATAGAGGCAGAGCTGGGGGGCAGAGAGGAGAAGGGAAACAGTCTTTTAGTGAAAGGATGTCATCAACTTCCCCAAAGCCACCTCTTCCCTCTAGCAGCTGAAATGGTTCTTGCTCTTCATTCAATAGGGAAGACTTCCGTTTTCAAAATATTAACTCTGGGTTCAATGAGACTTGTTACTGTATATTTTTGTCTTCAAAACTGCACCTCTCTGATACAGTAAAAAAAGTTAGTTAATTTGAGAAGAGTTTTGGAGAAGGAGAGCATGTACATAATTCAGTGTGAAATGGGCACTCTCTTCTATCTGTTACAGCTTCATCACCACGCATTTGTGGAGAATTGACGTACATACCAGCTGTTTTTTCAGAAGCCACTATCTCCTAACATCCACACTCAGCCAGCTCTCATCACAGATGGATCTACACTGGGCCAGGTTTCTGGTTTCTCTCAGAAAGAGAGGACTGGTGTGACTATGCCACAGTTCATATACCAAGCAGTCTATTTCAGCAAGCTGCTTAAAATGCCAAGAAATGTGGGCGATTGTCAGGGTTTATCACATTATCCAGACTCAGGAAGGTTTGAGGATATGCAAAAATGCTCTCCACAAGCTGCTTCACACACACAGACAAGGTACCAGCCACCTGCCTCCCAGAGCATTAGCTTTCAAACTGAGGTGCAGCATGGCTCAAAACAACTTATTTTGAAATCAAGTACTCTAAAGTAGGAGAAAGCTTCTGTCTTTTAAGATAAGAATACTCTTCAACTGCTTTTCTCCAGAGTAATTGCATGTTTAGCATTGAACAAAGATGCCCCTTGTAGGTGCTCTCTCTCCTCTTTCAAGTTTAAGCTATGATTAACCTTCCTCTTTAATACTGTTTAAAACAAGTTTTAATGCCTCCACCTACACTATGTTTTCCTAAGAGAAGCACATGGTTCTGCAACAAAGCTGTGCTTTGTAACTGCAGATGTTCCAAGCAGAGACACTGCATGAGCTTTTACCAGCAGTAGATGGGGATTAGATAGAGATGTGGCAATTATGTTTGAAGCTGTCTTGCTTTAAATGTTCGCGTTTATCCAACAGCAGCACAAGCAGTATCCAAACTGGGCATGATGCACTCTTCAAGCACTTCCCGTTCCCAGTCTCACACGGAGGGATCCTGCATTCCCCACCCCTCCTCCTTCCTCTCTTTCCTCCCCTGTCAGTGTCCACATTGAGAGCTGCCTGTTGCTTTTCTGCTGAGGAAGTACAAGTGAGCAGTGCAGAAGGGACCTAACCCAGGTCCCAGATTCCTGCCTCAA
Source organism: Haemorhous mexicanus (assembly GCF_027477595.1). Classification (NCBI taxonomy): domain Eukaryota; kingdom Metazoa; phylum Chordata; class Aves; order Passeriformes; family Fringillidae; genus Haemorhous; species Haemorhous mexicanus. The sequence continues at coordinate 34,091,623 of NC_082344.1, read as the reverse complement.
AGACAAAGCAGAAGCAGTAGAAAAGGAAGGGAGAAATGAAACTGTTGACCAGCCTGTGATGCAAGCAGAAAGCACACTTTCCAAATCTTCGTAAACAGCACAAAACTGCTTCCTCATACTTACCACTAGTAACCAGGATGTGCCAGTATGTCAGCTTGGCTGCAGCAGTGTCAGGCAGGCTGAACCTGGGATGCTCTTACCCTAAGTGCCCCCAGAAAACGATGGCAAGGAAAAGCCAAAAGTCAAATCTGTCCTTGCAGTCTTTGGAGCAGGAGGTATAATACTCATGTAATTGAAAGCAGAATGGCTTGGCATCCTTTCATGGTCCTGGGAATAGATTCTTTGCGTGCACTGCTGGTGCCTGTGCTTTAATCTGTCTTGCAGAGCTTCAGGTATTCAACTTCAAGCTACAACAAAAAGGTACACGATAACCAAAATAAACCATTTTAACTGCTGTGTTCCGTATCAGGCCTACCCTGCCAGCTGCTCAATCCTCTGGTTAGATATTCAGACTGGAAGTTTAAATGCAAAGGACCCAATTACTTTTGTTTTTCTTCTGGGCAATCCTGCAGTTGTGGCAGAGCATGATAATGATATAACTGGTTAGTCATTCAGCAGCCAGCCTACAGCACTGCCTCTGCCAAGGAAGCAGAGTTGTGTTGTGGATTTATTTTTGTCATATCCTTCCTGAAAGCTTTCAGTCAGAAAAACACAACATTGATTTTCTACCTTAACTGAGGAGCATCTTGCAGGGAAGTTTGCATGCAAAGACACCGATATGGGAAGTTTCATTTTTCTAGAGTGGTTGTAACAGCATGGCTCAACAACAGAAAACATGTAATTTCTGCCAAAATATTTCTGGTGAGTTCTTGACTCCCAAGGAAACTGCTTCAACAGGAAACAGCCTACATGCAAGGCAAAGCTGGACAACACAGTTCCTTTCTTACCTTACACTTTAGGTACACTGAAAAAACTTGTTTCTTACAGGAATACTAGGATATACAGTAAATATATCTTTTCCAGTAATACTCAGTGGGAAAAAAGGCAAGTTTTAACACCCTATTTTGAAGACCACCGTGACAAACACACAAAATCCTGTTATCAAGACAGAGAGATTTGTTACTCCAAGATGAGAACTCTGAGACAGCTCACATGGTACTGGGAGCTCAGTGTTTAACCCAAATGTGCTTGGGCAGGTGGGCTCCCAGCTTGCTGCTGCTGGGGATCCATCCCCTAAAAGCAGACATAATCTGGAAATCATATTTTCTGCAATTTTCATAATGTTGATTGGTACAACATCATCAATGTACAAAGCTGGTTCTTAAGCTTCTTTAGAGGTCTTCAGGAAATACTTCTGTGTAGCTTTCTCAAGTACCACTCACACAGTGTTTTGAACTAACTATTTTCTTTGCTCTACATCTATCTCACTCTTTTGTGTTGCTCAGTTTGCTTTGCTGTATCCTAGGCTGTTTGACCTACAAGTCATCCAATATGGGCTGCCCAGAATGGTGTTTGGACACCTAAGCCATATTTCCAGTTTTTAAAAGAAGAGGTGCTATTCCTGTTTCCAAACAAAGATTTTGCAGGATTTTGGACGGAGCCACAGACACTTATGGCTATGGGCTCCTAGCACAAGCTGCAATACCAGGGGGGCAGGGTTGGGAACAGAGAGGAATGGGATCTCTTACACTCGTTGTTTGGACAGCTTCTGCTTCATTTCATCTCACCAGGAGAGAAAATACCCTGTCACAGCCCACCGGGTGCAAGTCTTCACTGGCAGGCTCTTGTGAGGAAGTTGGGGTTTAACATCCTGGCACCAGAATTTCCCATAAGGAGGAAAAAAGCTTTGCTCAGCTCCAAGTAAAAGCTCCTCCAAGAGAGGTTGGGCAAAGGGACATGCATGTTAGTGCATTCCAGTGTGGGAAGGTCCAGCAAACCTAGTCTTGCCTCATTCAGAGGAATGCACGGACATTTTTTGTGCTGGAATGCACGGACATTTTTTGTGCTTATGCCTAACTAGTGCCAATAGACTGAAAAAAGTAGTTTTTTTTTTTCCTCTTTTGTTTTGGGGTTTTTGTTTCTTGGGGTTTTTTTAATAGAAGGGAAACATTCCTGGGAACGGGACCAAGTCATTGCAGAACCAGTTAGAGTTTGTTTCCTGTATGGAGGTGGAAAGCACTTTGCTGGGATGCAGAAATACATATTTAACTGCTTGTTATACAGTAGGAAAAAAACCAGTGTTTAACAGTTGGGCAAGAATCTGAGCAGGAAATGAAGCAGATCATTATCATGTACCATAAAAATATCAAGATTTTTGTATTTGTTCCAAAAAAGATAATGCCAGGATGTATTTTGCACAGGTAGTTCAGGCTTTGTATTCAGCTGCTGACTCCTCCTGTATCTGATGCTATGAAATATTTTAGACATGACAGTGGATTTCAGAAAGAGAAAACTAGGCAATTCCAAATCTTTTTTTCTCAGCTATTCAAGACTTCAGAAGTTCTTTCTTCAGTGTATCTACTTTTCTGGATTTATAGCCTATCAGTATGCCACATTTCTTATAAATACAAAAATATCTAAGGTATTACTTCCTAGGTTTTTTCACTTAGTGTAAAAACAACAAAAGTTTTGTGAGTCTCTTGCAGGGATTGTTTCTATTGTCTTCTTTTGCAATTGTATAATTTTTAAACAAACTTTTTAGAAGCTTGACTTCAACCGAGTTGTAAACATGCGTGAAAACATAATTTTTACTGAAAATGAAAAGCCTGATCATAAAAAGCTGTCAGTAAGTATTTTAAATGTGTGTGTGGTTTCTGATAGGGCATAGGGCCACCAAACCATCTTCAAATAATAAGTTATTTCCAATATTGGACCATTCTCTGACTTTCTGAATTTGAACCTGATTGAAAACAGACAGTCCAAGCTGATTTTCAAGCACACATTTAGCTATTTTAATCATTCTTTCTAAATTATCCTCAGATTGCATTTCTGGCTCTTCTGTAAGTTTTCTTGACTGTAACAGTACCAGCTTAGTAATGACAGATTCAGAAAAGACCATGTAACTTGTGCCTGTGCTGCCAGATGCCTTTTTGTCTGCATTAGTGTCTACAGAAAGAAACACACACCATACCCGATGATCAGCCTCAAAACCAAGGCATTTTCTACTGCTGTGAAGTACCTATATTTACAAACTTTGAGCTGAATGCCTCTCTAACATCCCAGTAAGTTACATGGATGTGCCAGGAAGAGCATGGCAGTGCTGTGGCAATGCAAATGAGGGTTGTAGCAATGCCAAAAAGACTAGTGTATATCTCAGTAAGTAGGGAAAGCATGGTAACTCATGCTTTCAAGTAATTTTCTCTGCAATTCACAGCTTTTGGACAGAAGAGTTGTCAAAGGAATAGGAATCAGATAAAACATAGTTAAAAAACCAGCAAATAACAACCAAATTCCATCTCCATAGCTGAAACTACATAGCTCCACAGCTAGATCTCCACAGTTCTGAACTACAAGACCAGAATTAGCTGGTTGAGAAATAGCCAGCTAAATAGAATTTGTCTACCTTACATCTGCATAGGAAAGAACATCAAATTAGATGCACTCTCCTACCTTGTATCAATTCTGATTACAGTCCTCCAATGCTTAACTCACCATGAAGTTTGCACCTGTGGGCACAAGAAGATCTTTGTTTCTTTGGGTCCGATGTCTGCCCAACAGACTGGCCACCTGGTTTGTTTTCAGCTTATAGCTTACACTAGTGTCAGCATAAATATTCTTTTCTATTTATAGAAATTATGTTACATTTACACTTCTTTCATGTGCTATTTTTATGACATCATTTAAAATTAATTTCCTGAATGTTCCATGATTAATAGTGTCAACAAATTTCTCTAAATTCTGTTCTTTGGAGTACTTTATTTCTCTGGGGCTCATTCCTTGAACTCTTTGTTCCCAGCTCACATCTGTGACTGAAAGGCCAGGCAGAACATACTGAGATGTACAACCCTCTACTGAGAGGCATCTTTCTTGCTGATCTCTCTGGTGCCTCCATGTTTGCCTCTGACAGTGTCCTCTCTGATATTTGCAAGGCCTTCCAGTTGAACAGAATTTTTCAAGAGTCACTAACAAAAATGCAATAAGTAATGGGAGAAGGGGTGGATAAAGTAAAGGTTGGCTGGACTCTTCTCCCCTACTGTTCAGTGGTCTAAATTTTTCTGTAAAAAAAGCATTTCTCATACTTCTCACGATGAAGCCTGTGAATGAGTTTGGCTTGTTCCCTGTTTCTGCAGGTGGAAAAATCCTGCCTCCAGGCTGGGCAGCCCTTTCCTTTTCGGGGGGAACTCAGCAAGGAGCTGGCAAGCTGGTTTGCTGGACAAGAAATCTGTGAGCTCATAACTTCTCACTGAATAACAGGACAACATTGATACCAGAAATTCAGGCAGGGTGAGTCAGGTCTGCAACTGGATTAAGGGAGAAGGGAACGTTTCCATGCGTGTTGGCTCCTCATGTCGAAACAGTCTGACATCTGTGAAGGAACTGCTTTGTTCTCCCCTCTGCTTTTTACTCCTTGCAGGAAGGCCCCAAATAAATGCCCCATCCCCCAGGAATGCCACCAGTCATAAAATAATCCCTCTCCAATTGCTCTCCATAACTCTGCTGGCACAGTGACGACTGCACACTCTGCCAGAGTTAACAAGCAGGCACATTAATCCCCTCTCTTGCTAGAGAGTCTTTCCAGACCTGCCTCAGCTTTCTGTCAGTTGCTGTGCATGGAGGCAGGTTTGTTCCAGGATGATTCCTTGCAGGCATATTTGCAGAAGAATGCCAAGTGTGCACCTAATCTGAAACGACTGAAGCCCTTGGAGGCATGGGACCAGCTGTGCCGTGAGGCTGGCTCTTTCATTTGCAATTTTTCATTCGTGTGGTTTACTTTGGCTGCTCGTCTTTGGTAAACATTGTTCAACACTGAAACCAGGAAATACCCAAAATAAATAAAGAAATGGACAATGATTAATAGACCTTGCTTTGTCTTTCCAAGGATCTGCCTAACTCAGGCCAAAGTCTTGCCATCCAAAGAGGAGTAAAACCTCCCTGGGAACCTATCAGGAGTGAAGGACACCTCTAGAAGGGAAGGAAGGAATGTATGGGGAAGCTGCTGGTCTCATGCAGCCACACCAGGGCTGGCTCAGCAAGCCTTTGGAAATCGCAGGCAGAACAAGAGCCTCACCCAGTTGCCCTGGAGGCATGGGGAAGTGGGAAGCTCACCATGGTGCCTCAGAGCTGGTTTGTCCTAAAGAGCATGCACTTCCCACTCCAGAGTTTAGCCAGGGTTTTCCTTCCCCTCCAACCTTTGCTTTTTCCTATGACTTCTGGTGTGCAAGAAAACAGCTTTGCAGATAAAGCCACACCTTTAGCAGTGCAGGTGCTCTGCAATTAGATGAACTCTTAACACATTTTCAAGGGAAAATCAGACAGTGAACCTACTGAGGCACTGCAGTGCCACCTGTCTGGGAGCGGGGCATGCTTGCTCCCTCTCCTCCAGGGTGGAAAGTCAGAAGGGCAACAAGATCCTCTAATTCCCTGTCCCCACCAGTGGGGAAGCAGCTGAGAGCTGGGTCCCTACAATAGCATACATCCAATCTACCCTACACACTTGCAGGTAGCAGGACAAGACTGCTCCTGCACACAGAGGGACTGGCTTTGCCTGGCTCTGGGAAGCCGTAACCTTCTGTTCAAGAGGCCTATGGCAGAAGGAAATCACTGAGACAAGCTATCACCACTGCTCCTTTTCCTGTAAAAAAGCAGGACAACAAGGAAATTCAGGGAAGATACACCATGACTGCTCCAGTTCCATAGCAGAGAGAGGGGAATATTTTTTTATGTGCTCCATAAACCTCTGTAAATGCTGCTATAGCTGAGACACAGAACAAAAGGAGGTTCTTCTTCTGGACAAGCTTTGTGAAGGAGCTTTGTGATTAGGAACTGGATTAAACCTTGCAGAAAATGTGGGCGAAGAAGATATGAGTGAATGCTTAACCACAGGATACTGTCAGAGATGGATGACATTGTCAGAGCACCAGCTGTGCTGAGACATGTCAGAGCATACTCAGGAGCAGACACAGAAATCCAACAGGAATTATGCTATCCAAACTCCAGGGTGCCCAGATACCACTGTCAGTTGAATATGGGACATCCAAGAACTAAATGCTAAGTGCTTTTGTGTCTAAAGAGGCAGCAGGATCTCAAATTTTGACCAAGTCTCTCTCTTGCTTGTGGTAGGACTGTTTTCTAATTCTTAAAGCTCTACACAAATGTTGCTGACTATGACTTGCTGATATCTACTACAACCTATGCCTACCCACCAAAAGAGAGCTGACATTCTTTCCTTCTCCTTTTCTTTCAGGAGAAACATAAAGTCTAATGGGAAAGATGAAAATCAAGGGGAAAAAATCCCTGCCACAAGCTTTTTGCCTAATTTTTTGAGGTGACATTGACATTCAGCTTCCATATATAGAGCTTCTAGAAACTCAACTCCAGGCTGTTTTGATGGGGAATGCAGGGGAAGGGTACCATTACCAGATCCAGAGATTTCACAAGTGTGTTTATATTTCCATCTCCACTGCCAAAACGACACTTTTCAATCAAGCTAAGTAAAAGGTTAGACTTTTTAAAACCAACCATTCACATAACACACAAACCAGGGAAACAAAAGAGAAGCCTATGTCCTGGGAAGGCGAGTTTCAGTAAGGTAAAAGGTGCCAAGAGTCCTGGCACACACAGCAGCATTCCCCTCCCCTGGCACAGGGTTTGGCACTCAGAGCAGAGCAGCAAGGCACCAGAGAGAGACAGACTGTAAAGCAGTGTGCAGTGTTTGTAGAAAGCAGAAGCAGCTGTTGTGCAGACAAACTAATCAAAGTCAGCATCTTGCACAAGGGCAAGCATTAGCTCAGCTGTAACTCCACAGTCTGGACTCCAAAAGGTTTATTCCAGCTTGTGACAAATGGCCTCCTCTGCCATCAGAATAAATTGTACAACTGGAAAACAGTTTTTAGAATCAATTGTACAGCTGAGGCTAGTTTTTGGAGTTTGCAGCAGCTGGCACACAGCATTTCCACCTGCTGCTAGGCAGTGCTGCAGCTCCCATGGGTTCAGTCATCTTACTCATCACACATACAACCTGTCTGAGAGACTGTGCTGCAGTGCAGAGCCTGCCTGTGCAAATCTGTGTTGGGCATGCTATGTCTGTCTTCTGCCTGTATTTTCTAGGAATTAGTACAGATACTCATGAGTAAGCAGACTGATCTAAACTGCAGTAGATGCTGACATACTCAGACACTTAAGGAGACCTGGGAGGCTCCAGAAGCTTCCTCTCAGGAAATGCTTCCTTACCAGGCTCTCTCTTGGATCCCAGACTTGCAGACTTCTCTTAATACCTGCAGCATGTTTGAGGCAACACTGGGTCCACAGTAGTAGTAATAAAAATGATAATAAAAAACCTCAACCAGAGCAGGAATTAGGCATTATTCACTGCAGGAGTACAGGGGGGAGTTTGAAATTGGCAAGTTCAGTTCCATTACTGTAAGGATACATTCAGTCTGGCATCTATTGGAACACATGGGTGTGTATGCCTGGCAAGTGCTTTAAAGTTGTTGTTTTGATCTTTGCTAAGATAAAACTGTAATACTTAGTAGGCATTTGAGAACATTAGTTACTGGACTAGTTAAAAACCACTTTACCTCTTGAAATTGATGCCATCTGTTTCCTATTTTTATTCACAGAAATCAAAACTTAGTTTTTTGAGGACTTGTCTAACAAACTCTCTATATGAAATATGAGTGATGGTCTGCCCAAGACAGCTGAACTTCTGCTTGACAGGTTCACTGATGGGGCTGTTCAATTGATATATGACTATTCAGACAAGAGGAAGCAAGGAGAAGGACAGAACAAAGGCCATGTCCTTTAGCTCACCCCTCAGATCAGCTCTTCAGAAAGAATAATACTGTCTTGGTAAGATTTCAGGTTTCTCTGTTGCAGGAAATGGCACATGAGCTTCTTGCAACCAAAATCAAACCTGCAGCTTACTGAGCATCAGTCATGTCCACCATTCTGGAAGATGCATCCAGGCTTACATTTTACTAATTAAAAAAAAATAAATATTTTATATTCACTTAAGGATTGTGAAGCATTTGTATAAGCCATTATTTGGTCCTCAACTAACTGTCATTTATCGCTACTTAAACAGAATTGTTATTAAAAACCTTTCAAGTAAATAGAAAGATTACTTTCTTTAAACAAATCCAAACAAATCCTCCACCACACATATGCAGTTCATCTATAAAAGGCACAAAGTTATCTCTCCTTAATGCTATTGTGAATTGAGGGCAATCACCAGCTGCACATTGCTGTAGGATATCAAAATGGGTCATGAAATTCAGCTACCACAAGAGAAACTCATAATAAACTCATAATCTTGGCAGTGAACTTCACTCAGAAGGCAAAAGTACTTACAGACAGGAAAAGTTGGTGTCACTGTGAGCTTAGCAGGCTGTCCACCTCTGGGCATTTCCATCAGGTCTGTGTGTTCCAGATTTCTGCTTACCATCAGGAGCATCCCACCCTGCAAGCCACGGATGGCTCAGGCCAGGCCAGGCCAAACTGTGATGCTCAAGACTGCAACCAAAAGCAAAAGCAAACCCTGCAAGCTGGGAGAGGGAGACCAGCTGCACTTGGTGTGATGTGTGAGTGGTGAAAGTGATAGCAAAGTGTCAGGAGAAAATTGCTCAACCACATCTGTGCTCACCAGAGGGCCGGTGTGGGAAAATTAGACAGCTGAACCTTGATTAAGCAAAAGACACCTATGGATTTCTAGCAGCCCTGGAAAGTGCAGCGACATACAGATGGGAAAAAATGAAACTTGGTTTGTGAAGTCATTTGGCAAATGCATGAACTGTACACAGTGCTAACAGGGAGAGCCGGAAGTCAAACACGGTGAATGCCCCATGTCCTTAGCCAACAGGAGGGACCGCAAGGTGCCTAACTGATACAATAACCAAAGGATTAATCTGGGATTAAGCAGAGGCTTTTACCAACAGAAGTAGGGCTGGCATCTCCTCTGATTAACAGCTGCTTGCTTGTTTGCAGAGGGACTGATCGACCTGCAGACAGTTCTGGAAAGAGCTGATCAATATGAAACTGCCACTGAGCTCCAGGAGCCATTCACACCACAGGCTGTGGGTTGTGTGGCTGAAAAGTGTGGGGGAAGTCGAGGAGGAGCAAGGGCTTCCCACTCTCGTTTGGAAACAAGGCAGCAATGAAGTCATTTCCTGTTCCCTCACAAGGGCCATGTGCCCTGTCCAGGATGTACCAGTGCCATGGTGAGATGGGCTGGAGGCAGAATGAGCCAGCCTGCCTGCAAGCAGCGGGAGGAACACTGCTGGTATGCCTTTCATATGCCTTTCTCATACGAATGCAGCTGATAAGAGAGCAACAAACTCCACTGTCTCACAGGTCTGAGGAAAGTGGCGGGAATGGTACAGCATTTCCTGACATTTCTGCAAGCTTCCCTTATCATCTTCAACATCTGGATGGCACTGTTCAGCATTTCCTGCACCACACTGCAAATCACCTTTCATCTAACAAGGCTGTGTTCAGTGAATGAAGTGAAATATTTTTCTCACTAAATCAGAACCAGCAGGGGTAGCAGGTTCTTGTAAGGCACTGTGCACTGCTGCAGCACTCCATCATTGCATGAGAAGGAGGTTATTTCCAATTTTGAGATAGCCCTGCACTGTCATTGAGGTTTATTTCTAATACTGAAATAGCACCTGCTGATGCCCAGCCCAGGGAAGGCAGCCCACCTTCCATGTTGCTGTCTCTGAGAGCTGGAGCAGGGTCCAGGCATAGGCTCCCTACACATCTGTGCTAACAAAGACATGTGAAAGCATTAGCTTCCTTCACAAACTGTACATCCAGTCAAGATTAAAACCAAATGGCTCTTAGCAAATGGAGCACTTTTCCAGAGTGGCTGGAGAAGAGGTCTAGCACAGCCTGTCAGCCCATGGGCATAGCAGTCATAACCCAGAGCACGGCAGGGACAGTCATGGGTGTGATCTGTTGCCTTCTCAAAATCCCCACACAAGAGCCGAATTTACTGAAGAGTAAATTTTTGGTCACTCACGAGGGTGACGTTGTCCTTCCAAGAGACACGAACACTTGGGCTCAGTTGCAAGCCAAGCCTGGCTGCTGGCAATTTAGCTGACAGTGACTAATCATGCTAGATGGTCCACAACAGCCAGAGAAGTTCATCTGGCAGTAGTTTGTACACTGGGCAGGTCCTGCATTCCAAGCCAGCGTGGTCCCTGCATGTGCAGGTTGCTGGCAGCCTCCAAGCAATAAAATCTGCAGAGAGGTGCAGGGGCCCATGTGGAATCACCCAGACCCCCACCACCTCTAAACAAGGCTGCTAAAAACCCAAATAGCCCAGGGAGTAACATCCACATACAACAAGGGGAAAAATCCTTCAGAGCAACCCCAGGGGTAGAAGAGGTTTGAGGGATTGTGCTGCTGTTGTTGCTGAAGAACTCAGTAGGAGATGAAGCAGAGCAGAAAAAGCAAGCTGTACAGTGTGTGGCCCACAGTTCCGAAGGAGGTGTTTTTGTCAAGCTGGCACAGACAGACTTTGCAGAGAAACCCACTGGAGAGATGGAGGGAGGAACAGCAAGATTCAGTTTCAGCAGGCCCGGAATGCCTATGTCCACACATTAGTAGTGAGCTGCAGAGGTGGGTGCAAGCCCCCAGGACCTCAGTTGCAAGACCACCTTGTAGGGCTGGGACAACAAATCCTCTCCCATGCTCTGTTCTTCCACAGTGTTCACCCACTGTCTTTCACTCCTCCACACCCTCAGCTTGCAGAGGAAGCATCGCTGGGATGTGCCCAGCAAAGCCTCTTCCCATGCAGGACTTGGCAACTGCCCCAAGCAATACCAGGGACCTCCTTCTCCTGCTGGGACACCAACCTCTGCCAGAAAGGCAGGGTGAGTGCTGCACTGCATAGGGACAGAGTATGGCCAGGCAGCACCCAAGCAGTCCTTGGGTGGAGTGAGCCTTCACTCCACCCAAGTGTGTTGCATAAGAACAGGTCAGGGAGACTGAATAACAGGGAAGTTGTTGTCCATAGAAGTGGTCAGGGAGACTGAACAACAGGACGGGGCAATCAAAGGCAGAAGCAAAACACGCCCATAGTGACAGGGAAGTGCCACTGTGCACATTTTCCAGTAACTGCTGAAAGCAAAGCAAGTATGTGAAAAGGGCAAAAACATGGAGGTGACTCAGTGACTAAGAAAAATAAACATTGGGTGTTTCACAAGAATGAAAGGGAAGAAAACAAATGCCATAAAGCAACACCCAACCTACCACTGTAAATATCAGCCAGGAGCTCACCTGGTAGGACGGCTCTGCAGGAACCTGTGGTGCTGTGAAGGCCATGACTTCCCAGGACTCACCAAGGCTTCTCCAGAGGCAGAAAGAAGTTGGTTGATGGAGCTGCAGGCACTGCCAGCTCTAGTGTAGGTGGTGGAAACCTCCCTTGCTTCCTCCCCTTCTGCTCTCTTCAGAAGATTAATAGCTCTCCAGTGAGCTCACCTGCCTCCCAGCAATCAGATCTCTCACCTGCCCTCAGAGCCCTCAGGCTCATTCTGCCAGTGCTGGTCATTGCTCCTCCAAGCAGCTGGAACAGTCCTGCACACCCAGCTCCAGCTGCAGGAGCTGCAGGACACATCTGCCACTTGCCACCGTACCTGTGACAAACTCAGATGAGCAAACCACGACGGTGCTCCCCGTGCGGGCCAGCCTCAGGGACAGCCCTGTCCCCGCAGCTCGGAGCCCCGCAGGCGGTACTTGCGGCTCGGCCTCGCCCATCCGCTGCTCCCATGGAGCTCAAACCAGGCTCCTAGGACTGGTGGCAGCCACGCTGCTGCACTCTCCAAATCCCTCCCTGCAGGAGCAAGCTCAGCGCTGTACCAGCCCCACCTAGCAACAAACAGGGTCCCAGCAGAGCACTGCCCCTTTCCTACAGGGAAGCTGCACTGGATGCTCTCCTTCCCGCAGCTCTACAGCGCAACGCTGAGAGGGGCTTGCTGCAGCCCCCAAGGCTGGGGCAGGACAACAGCCTGCCATAGATTCTGGCTTTGTCCAAGTGCTGCCTCTCAGTACCAACAGACCTCCAGGAAATGTGCCAGAAATATTCTCTGGCTCCATAATGGAAATACTGGCCCAACCAGGCAGACTAGGCCAATATAGCCTGTGAAAATCAAGGACTGTGATAAAGTGGTATGCCTAGTTCTCAATACACATATAAGAAGCCACAAACCTCCTGGGAGCAGAAAGCAGGGGTGGCTGTCACTTCTTCCCAGTTTTCTTGGGAAAACAGTGCATGCCCCGAGACTATGTAGTGCTCACATGGTGACAGAAGTCAATACTGAATGCCTGGAACTGCATCCATGGGGATTTTCCTCCCCACTCCATCATCAGCCCTACTAGTGAACTGTGCAAGTTACTGCACTTGTATACTGGTTGTTTTTGGTATTCCCTTTCCAATTTTAAGCATTTCTTTGGTTAACTAAGAACAAATTTGCTGAAGTCTCTTAAAATGGTACCAGTTCCAGAGAGATCAATGAGGCTCCCAATGCTGCTGTAGACACAAGGCAAGAAGTTAGAAATCACTTTGCTCATGACAATGAGATGTCTTTAGAGCAGCCTCTCCAGTTCACTCCAGCAGAACTGTAATCACTTTGGTACAAAGCAATTATTTATTTCATCTTTCCCTTTACTGTAGGAGGAATGATTTTTAACTGAGCCCAAACCCACTTGCATTCAAGTGGATTGCTAATTAAGCTACAGATGTCTCCTGATGGCAGCAATTATTTCTAGTAACCTTAATGAGATTGTTACATTCCTTAGTTATTGTTATGAAAAGTTATATGAAAAACTTTGCCTAATACTACACTGCTCCTGGGGGAATAACTTCTTGATCTACTCTGGTTTGATTAAAGGGAATGATTGTTTCCTTTCTTAGCAATATTTCTCAAGCTCTTTGTGGCTCATTCCTCTTGTCTTTTGTTGGCACTTTTAAGAAGTCTGATCAAATTTTTCACACAGGTCTTCTTTTCCAAACATTTCTATCTGGTTTTGCTCTCCCTGAATTCTCCAGTGCCTTTGCTTGGTTTATTGCAGAATTTTTCCTCTCTTTTCCAGCGATTGACGCTGTTTAGAACACACATTTTACTTACAATAGGGACTCAGTGCCTATCAGAACTCCACAGGGTTTTGAGGTTGTTGTTACTGTTTCTTGCAGACATAGGAAATCCATGTCCTTACACTGGAACTTGAGGAAAAGCCTCCCTTGAGTGCACAGAAAATAAGGATATCCTTGAAACACTGAATTAACAGAATAGACTAAGACAACTAAGCACATCTTTTCATGTCCTTTCCTCTCTCCTGTGCCTTTTTATCCAAAATCCATGCATGCTATACAACAAGCAATATTATCCAGGGAATAAAGAAGTTCATTCCATTTCAAACCAAAGGATCACTTTTTTTTTTTTTTAAATCTGTATTTATTGGGTTTATATTCCCACTCTATTCCTCCTGAAGTCTCTTACCATAGGCAAGAGGTGCACAGAAAGCATGTCAGTGGTTACGACTACTTCTCATGGCTTAGTACCATTTTCAGGAGCATCAAAGTTCATAGGAACATCTGAACTTTCCTTCAGAATCACAAGCAATTACGATTAAACTCGAGTCACACAGATTCCTGCCCAGCACAACACATCATGGAAAGCAGCCACAGACCCCAGGTGCTCATTCCTGATCAAGCAATTAAAACACCACAGTTCAGAGAAGCATTCAGTGACGATCCCATTTTTCTGACATTGAAACCAAAGGAAGGCTTTGGAGCACCTTCCACACGAGCAATTAGAGCAGGTAAATGCAGGAGCTTTTGAGTTTCCCAACCAGTCCCTGACCGCCTCCTGAGCTAACCCAAACACTCGTGAAAGCACAGCTGGCAGGGTAACTTTCAACAAAGCTTACTTTGCAGCAACTGCTGATTTACTGAAACAAACCTTTTGTGAAAATGCGCTGTTTTGGCTAAACTATTTCAAACCCTGGCATGGCAATTGTGGATGAAACCAGCAAGTTAAAGGAGCTGGTCTGATCGCTCAGCAATGAGAGAGACTAGCAGGGCCAGAATTTAGATCTGAGAGCTCAGATTACTGAGTAGCCTTGCATGCAGGCTGTGAACTATTTTGCAGTTCTGTCTTTGAATAAAAACAAATAAAACAGCCTTGATTTCTTACTGTCAAACAGAGCTCTTGTCTTCCAGTCACTCTGTGAGCAAAAGGCAAGATAAAATTAAGCAGCAAAAAGTCTGGAACTTGCTCAAGCTCGCAGAATCCTCTAAATGGTGTCTGGACCCTGATGGTCTCCAGCGTGGCCTCCCATGAGAAGGACTGCCACTTCCAGTACAGCAGGTTACATGTGGCTTCATTCAGCCATGCCATGAAGAGATCTTTTTACCTGTTGAGGTACCTGTTCTCCTGCAGCATCACCCTCCAAGGGACATCATTCTTCCTCATGTTCAACCCCCCATGTAGCAATCCATGACCATGGCCACTTGCCATAATGCCTGTGAATTTGCTTCTGCCATCTCTATGGCTCTTCTTTAAGCAGTTGTACAAAACTGCTACTGGATCCACTTTCACTCTCTTCAGGCCTGACAAATGTCCTTTTGCCAAGGACATCTCTGAACCTAAGGGATGTTTCCACCTCCTTTTGATGTCCAGACACACTCTGCCATGCAGAGAAAAGGCTCTACAGCAAGGGTAAGCAGAGACATCTTGCATGACGGACTGAGTCCTGGCATGGGTGGCACCACTTCCTCAGCTACTCAGTTTTAGTCTCCTAACATGAGCCAGCACAATATCATTCTGTTTGGGAGCGTGGTGTGAACTCTGCTCTCAAAGAAACATTTCTTTCAGTTCAAGCTTTGGCATTTTAAACAAGTGCAATTAAATGCACTGAAAATGCTTCTGCAACATGAAGGCTAAAAATAACAACACAAAATGCCAGGAGTCACTCACAAGAAAAGTTCCTGGACTAAATGCCCACTCACCCACACTGCACAAACTTAACATCATCCAGGTGACAGCTTGCAATTTGAAGCCACAGATAAACAAGCCACAATTCAGCCTTTTTCCTACTGCCAGAAGTCTGCACTCACTAACAACTGTATCAGCACTAGAACTGGCACCATTTGGAAACTCTCTGATCTGCATCAACAGGTAGGCTTCATCAACTAGTGCCCCAGTTACTATTTGGTACAGATGCAATTATGGGTGTAAGTTTGTACCTACAACTGCTAAAGCACTCCTAGTTTACACCACAGAATGTAAACTTCAGAAGAAACATGTGCAGTACAGGTTCATGGATGCTCTTAAGAACTAATATTGTCCTTAATGATGATAAAAAAAATTTGAATTTTAAATTTATAGCCTTCACCTGACAATAACAGCATCCTGAATATGCTGTGCTTTTTAAAATGCACTGAATGCTCAGACTTCAGTAAAAAAAAATTTATTTTCAATATAAAAGTGCCAAAATATTCACCAACATTGTAATCTATTCAGCAACCAGCTTACTCTAGTAATCAAAATTGCAAGCATCTTTATTCACATTTTTAAATCAAATTCCTTTCACACATTTCCACAATAACCCGAGTCCCTCGAAAGTGGGAAATTTGCATTTCGATTGGCTGCTGTAGTCCATATGTCCAAGTTCATGTAGGCACGGAAAGGGTTAAACCTCGGATAGTATTCCTGCTTACACATAACTGCCTGGTTCTCCACGTGGGTTGAATGTTGAGTCGTGGCACTGACGGGGCAGCAGCTTTCATAAACATCAC
The DNA here is from genome assembly GCF_027477595.1 of Haemorhous mexicanus. NCBI lineage: Eukaryota > Metazoa > Chordata > Aves > Passeriformes > Fringillidae > Haemorhous > Haemorhous mexicanus. The sequence continues at coordinate 34,075,665 of NC_082344.1, read as the reverse complement.
TCTGGGGTGCCCAGATGGAACCAAAAAGTCCAGACATTGGAGACAAGCTTCGGGTGCTTGAGAGGTAGGGCTGCAGAGCAAGACAAAACCAGCATGGGAAACTGCAACACGGACCATTTGCCAAAGAAAATCTGGAAATGCTAAGTACTAAATGGGAGGGAGGAAGCAGCATTTATGTAGAAATGTAAGAAATCCACAAGTAGAAAATTGCAGAGGAGTTTACAAAGAAATATGGCTGCCAAAAATATTACAGCAGCATTAATGTGTGTGTGTGCGTGCGTGTGTGTATGTATGTGTGCATGTGTTTAAAGGCCTTCCACTGAATGAAGTCACACGAGCACCTCCCTGCACAGCACAGATATTACTCTAACTAATATATACTACTCTAATATATACTACTACGCTATGGTCAGACTGTTGAGGAAAAGAGAGGAGAAATGGAAGGCACACACAAAGATCCCCATGCATACTTTGAGAGTTAAAATTAAAAGCAAAGGATGCCTAGAAATGACAAGAAAAGGGCCGAAGTATGCGTCAGTCCAGAAAGACTGTGCATGCTGGGAGCAGAAAGGGATATTCAGTGTGAAAAATGAGACTGTAATTGGGAGCTAGGGAATTTAGTTAGAAAATTTTGAAAGCTTATAAAGAACCTCCTGGAGGGCAAGATGTATTAGTCTGCAAGGAAGTCTCTCAGTGAAGGTCATGGAAGTCTTGGGACTTTTAAAACTGAATGAAACATTGAAATGTATTGTGGAGAAAAGCTCGCCAGGGAAATGAACTGAATTATCGAATGCGTTTTCCAATCTCTACCTTCTGTGTTTCCTGGCATTCCTAAATAAAATATGAAATAAAATATATGTTTATTTTAGGAAAAAGTCTTCTACCAGTTTTGCCACTTTTTAACATACAAGAATTTTCACTTTTACAGTTGAAAATATTTCTTGCTTTATTATTGCTTTAGTTAGTTTCATTAAAAATAAACCTATACTAAATAAAAAAAAATCTGCAATAGAGGATTTTGAAATATGAGCAGAAGATAAGATAGTTACAATTAAAGACCACCTTGAGCTGACGTTACTACACTGCACAATGGGATGACATAAACATGGCTAGTGTGGAGTATAACAGGTCAAAGTCAGGATTCTGAAATCTGCACAAATCCAGCTTAAATCACTTGAATTTCTTAAAAAAACCCCAAACAAACAAACAAACAAACAAAAAAAACAAACAAAAAAACCTGTCAAAATCACTGAGAGCAGCTGTCCATTTAGCTCTTCAATTTTTAAATCTCTCTGGGTTTTTCTGTCAGCACTTTTTGGGTTTTAGCCTCAACTGGACACATTGATTTTGAGAGAAAAATGTCTCAGTAGACTACATAAACCCGAAATATTTTTCCATATGAAAGCTGATTTGAGACAATTTTCAGGCAAAAGGATAATCTCAAATTTTGCAAACAAGGTCAGTAACATCCTTGACAAACAGCTGGGAAAAACCTGGGCTACCAATGCCAGCATTAAACACATACGTCAGGCTACTTAGAAGATTCATGAAGAACATGCAAGCAACAGGTAGGGAAAAGACAGGAATACGAGGAAGGCTTTGAAGGAGCACGCAAAGGCAGTGCCTCACAGTGACAATACTCACTGTGGAGTTGACATAACTAGCAGGCTCCCAGGCAGGTGGCATGTTGGGAGGAGCATTCCAGGTGGAGGGACAGTTCTGGTCAATGAAGGCTGTATTCTGCATTGCTGCAGTACCTGGGAAGCCACTGGGGTAGTTCATGTTTTCTGCAATTTATAAAATCAAGAAGACAAACTAAGGCTTTTGCAATATAAAACACTACTAACATTTCTGTGGAGGAACACTGAATCTTCTTGAGAGTGAGCCAGGCTGGGACTGACCTAATCCTTCAGTGACTCCATGCAGTGTCAGGGTAGCACAGCAGCAAAGTGTATCAATTTCTGTCAACAGGACTACCACTCTGTATTAGAGACCCACTAACAAATTGTTATCAGGACAGGATAAAGACTTGGCAGTCCCTCTACTGCAGAACAGAGTCTTTATTAGACAGAACATGCGTGGCAGAACCTCCCCAGGCCTCTCCGCCAACATGTCTCAGCTCTAAGCACCCAAGGGATCAGCGTGCTGCCTGGGATACTGCAGTCTGACCTTTCATTAGTACTTAGGTAGGTAATGCTAAAGAATTCTAGATTGCTGCCAGTGTGCTTCCCAAGCCAAGAAACTCTAGCCTGGAAAGATAATTGGTCACAAGAGGCCTTGTATTTCACACACTGGAAGGCTGAAGCCTGCCAGAGGGGAAACAAAGAAGATTGTGCAGAAAGATATGTGTAATACTGTAAGCACAAGCATTTCTCACAATTCCCTCTGGAAGTCCTGCACACTGCCTTTTCAGGCTCTATACAAAGGCCAATCTTCTCATCCACCACAAGCAGTCATTGTTTATTACTACAGAACACTCAGCTGGAAAACGTAAAGTTGAAAGCAATGAACACCCGTGTACAGACCAGCTCAGCCTTTTGTTCTATAAAAGGTGAGAGGAAAATAACCATGCTCTGTGATAATTAATAAATGAATAAACTTTATTTTATCCTACCTTCTGGGAAAGCACCATATTCATTCATCTCTAGTGGACAATACATGTTGGAAAACTGGCTGTCACAAGCTGCATTCCAGTCAATGAAGCTGTCTCAAGAAAAAGAAAAATCTGCAGTCAGAAACAATTTGCAGAACTTCTCAAAATTACTTAGAAATACTTATTTATTGTAAAGCTCTTGGATGCAAAATGCCTCTAACTGATCATGAGGCTTTTCACATTCCAATTTTGCCAGTATCTACTCTGCACCACTACACAATCACAGCAATCTCTCTCACAAAGCTCTTTCTCCTCTGGGAAAATGAACAACTTGTAATGACGCTACCAGAATCCTGCAATGCCTAACTGGGTTCAACTTTCTTCCCTGTAAAAAGAAAATAACTGTACTTCTTCCCCACAATCATGGATTATGTGATTTGAGGTGGCACAAGAAGACATAATACATTTAAATGCTTGAGAATAGCAATTAAAATGGAGATTTCTATTTTCCCAACCAAACGTGGTAAAGTCCTGTTAAACAGTGCATTTTCTAAGCTACACATAGATTTCTAGGGGTTATACTTCTTTAATTAAAATAATTCCAGAATTTCAAGAAGATTTTTTCAAAAGTAATTCCTAAAGACATGTCAGTAGTAAAATAGGCCCTGCTACGCAGCAGGTTTGAAGTAGTCCAACTCTGGATCCAGTCTGCACAAGGTAGCCATATAAAAGGATTTCATAAGAAGCTGCCCCCTTCTTCAATTTTACTGTGCCTGACCAAAGCATTATCTGTACTTTTTACACAAAACATAACTTGCCTGTTGTGGACAGAGGGGGTTTCTTGGATCATGCATGGTATATTATTCTCAAGGTTGTAGTTCAAACTGTTTGTCATGCAGACTGGCTGGGCAGGCCACAAGTCTCCTGTTGGGTAAAGACCTAAAAAAGGAAAGGGGAATGAAATACAGATCAACAAGAAGGAGGCTCCGCAGATTCTGTCACACTGACACTTTATTCTCAGATCCCCAGTAAGGACTGTCTGCTAGAGAAAAAAATCCAGAGTTACTAAGCAATTTTTTTTTTTTTTGTGATGAAGGCCCATCTTTAAACACATTTCAAAATTTCTATTTTTTAAAAAAGATATATGTAGGACTTGAACTGAGAAACCAGAATTCAACAAAACAGGGCAAGAAGTTCCTACTGAGGGTCCTTAAGAGCTCTGCTGCCAGTGCCTAGATAGCACGCTTCCACAGAGCAGGAGAGACAGCAAGGATGCAATCCCCACTGGCCTCCTTGTGTCCACCCCTTAGTCACCAACCACCTCTGAAGTCCAACTACACTGGAACAGGGTCAGGTTTCTAACAGACTGGAGCCATTCCCGACCAGACAATTTGTGAACTCATTAAATGCTGTATTTAGCCTCTAGCACAGATATTCATTGTGCTGTTCTTCGTGGACTGCATGTCCTGACTGCCCACAGATATTTGGTTCCTATCAACTCTATGAGAACTGGCAGCTGGAGAAAAGAAAAAATCCAAATTAGCAATTTCCATGAGACAATGCTTGCAAAGTTGGCTCTGTTTCATTATTTCACATGATACATATCAATATTGCTAGCAAGGAAGAAGGTTAATTAGCATTTGTGTCCTATCAGACAGGTTAAACCTACAGCAGAAGGGCAGGGAGTGCTGCTTTTTAAAGAACCACCTGCCCTGACTAGCTTTCAAATTCCACATCACCATGTAGCATGATGCCTTTATGAATGCCACTCAAAAAGCTAATATTACTTCCCTCTGTGATACAATGAAAACTCCAGAATTTTAACAGTCCTACATAACCTCACTCATTATTGCTGTCAAAGAGAGCAAGTCCCAACTGTGGATATTTAGAGAGAAAAATGGTCATGTTTGATTTGGTGCCAAGCTTCACTTTAACACAGCAAGCAGTGCCCTTGATCTCCCAGCTGCATTGCTCCTGGACATTAATCTGTGCACAGCAAGAAGATGAAAAAAAGAAAGAATACCTAGAACATGAGTTGAAAGCTAAATGCTGTCTTGACACAGAGAAGATGCAACAAAAATTATCAAGGTTATAAGCAAGAACTGTCAAGGTTTTAAGCCTTCATTTGCTAACTTGGCACCTAACTTGCTTAGAAGCAAGTCAAGTTCTAGTAACAATGTGTCCATCAAGTTGGTGCATGAGTTATTAGCAACATCACTAAAACTGCTTGGCAAAGTGAGAGACAAACAGCTTCAGTTGTTAATACTGACCTTTATTTTTGTCAGGATCTGCAGCTATGTCAGTGAAATTGGGACACAAGGTTTCAGGATATTGGGGGATGCTGTTCATGTCTCTGCTGAATGAAAAGAAAATTTAATTTCTTAAGTGTCATAATCCAAAGGAAATACACAGAGATGCAGAAAACGTTCTAGTGATCATCATGACTGCTATTGCTCTCCTGCAATCCTGATTCTTCCTATTTCAGAATTACCACTGTGCAATTTTTTAAAGTTTTTTTCCAATTAAAAGCCAGCTACTTATCACACACGCAAAATGAATACAATTAATACACCTTAATTACCCCATTTTTATTATCTAGGTATCAACCTATTGCAAATTAATTCAACAGCTGCTCTCTAAAACTGGAAAACAAGCTGTAGTTCATGAAGATCAGTAGGACCTCTTAAAATGTTTGAACAACTTTCAGGTAAGTTTACTTTTATGTCCATGAAGACACACAAAGACACATGAGCGTGAATTTGGTATTTAACAAAACTAACCCATCAAAGCAACTAGGCCAAATGAATAAAAGAAAACATTTTCAAGCACCAGAATCCCAAAGGAAAAGGACTGGAGTATTTCTCCTAGTGAAAACAGAGAGTGGTCAATGAGAAGTGAAATGAGGATTCACAGTAATAAAACTTGTAGATGCTATCTCTACTACAGTAAAGAGGGAGAAAAGAATGTGGGGGAAGGAGGAATCAATTTTCATGCTGTATATCCTAGGAGAACATTATTCCCATTAAAAGAATAGCATCAACTTGAAAGTCTTATTCCCACCTTTTTGAAAAAAATACAACTAAGCAGTAATGGAAATGTAGTAAGTTGCTAGGATCTGAAAGAAATGAAAGTGGAAAGCCAATTTCCATTTTTTTTCCATTTGGAAGCTTTTATTGTACTTATGCAGCATAATCAATTTTGCTTACATCTTTTCATGTACTGAAAAAGATTCTTCTTCCAACCAGTAAGTACAATCCGATGATCATAAAAAATTAAAAGATAACAGGTGCCAACAGGTATTATTTATCACACTGAGACAAGACTTCAAGTTGATGTTGTTTCTTTAATGCCTTACAGGTGTAGATTCAATTTTTTTACCTGGTATTGCAGATGTTATGAGACAGATTTAGAGTGATAGGAGTTTCAGATGGAAAGTCATTTTGTGAAATATTCTCTCCTAAAGAAAAGAATGACTGTGAAAATCAAAGATCCTTAAAAAAGAAGTATGCACAGAATATACATCCACATAAACAGAATCATCAATGGTGTTAACTGAGTTTTCTCTCACACTGGATTATCACTAACTGCATCAATCTCAGGACATGCCACCCAGGTGCATAGTCTTAACACACATTTTATGATTTAGAAATGATTACCACAGTCTTGTTACTATCAAATTAAGTATTAATTTACAATTGCTAATTTTCTTTTTTTTTAAGAGGCCTTATAATTTGAACAAAACAGAAAAGTCATATACAGGTGATTTGTTATTTATTAAATCACAGGTTCAGACAGATCACATACTATTATTAAGAAATGTGAAGTTTTCTACATACACAAATACACATGAAGTTTCTGGATATTTTTAAATAATTCAAACCATCTTTTTGCAGGTACCCAAAGCTGGGTTTGCTGGTGTCACTTCAGCACTTTAAAATTTACTTCTAGTCCACATCACTCTGGATAATTATGGCAATGACTTTCAACTACTTTAGTGATATTCAGGTATTCAAAATTTACAGTAATGAAGCACAGCTCCCATTTCTCATACTAGTCAAGTGGCTCAAGTGTTCTGGCTATGTACACCTCAAATACACCTATCCAAACCCAGCCTCCTCAGATCTGAACTGCTTTCACACATCCCTCATTTGTGCATTACTTAAATAGTTTTAATGTTTTAAAAAAAACCAAATAATGTGATGAAACAAATTCAAAGGCAGAAATTGCTTTGGCTATTCTGAGTGACTCTCAGCTCTCCCATCCTTCCATGACAAGTAACTGTGCATATTGCTCATTGAGCAGCCTGACAGTGATCTTCATCTCCATGAAACGTGTGGTACTTCTTGTCAAGTACAAAGCTCTTTACATCCCTCCTTGTGTGTCTAAGAGGTGCTCTACAAAAGACAAGTCATGTGCCCCATGCCGTGCTAGGCCTTTCCAATCAGCAGGAAGGCTAAAACTCTGTGCACTACTGTGAAGGGGTGCTGTTTGCAAAACTTACTGGATGGAAGAAAATGCCTGGTAGTAATCATTGGCTTTTTATCTCCATCTGAACTGCTCGTACTGCTCCAGCTACCCCAGCTCCCACGACTTGCACGAACGCTTCCTGACGAACTTCCACAATCTGAGCTTGAATCAGAACAAAACTTCTCCAAACACTTCTTTTTGGACCGCTGATAAAAGTTTTCTAAAGAAGTTGGGAAAAACAAAAAAAAGCCCAATCAAAAAAACAACACAACATTTAAGAAAGTCTTGCCAGGGAAAAAGTAATCTGAATCATGAATTTACATAGATTCTCTGAATTTACTGATGAGAGAGGAAATAATATTTACTGATAGCTTCAGTAACTAAGACAGCCCCTAACACAAAGAGCTTCCGACCTACATGATATCCCAGTAACATGAATGCAAGTGAGGATACAGTGCTGCTATAGGTCATAGGCTAAAAGAGGAAGTGCATACTGTCCTTTGAAATAAATACTTAACACTTCAAACATGAAACATGCTGTAGGAACATGCATAAGAAGAGCAACAAGAAAATGTTGCAAGTAATGAATTCGTAAGTGATAGATCCTCTTTTCTTATTATCTCATCAGAGATGCAAAGGACAGTCCTATAGAAATTGATAACTTTCTTCAGATCTTCTCTTCCCTGAAGTCAGCGAAAACAGATGATTAAAATCCTGATGGAAAGGCAGGAAGCAGGTACCCAAGCTTTCTTTTGAACACAAAACCAGATTACCAGTCTGTCTTTCCTTCACCAAGAACTGACGGATCATTGCTTCAGACTGATTCATTTTCTGGTTTGCACCATGAACCAACCCCAGGGAGAAGCATGCAGAGCCCTTCAGAAGTGAGCAGCTATTATTTCAGACACTACATCATACCAGTCCTGTCATCTTCATGTCAGGGTTCAAAAAGGAGAAAAGCACAGGTCTCTCAAGTAAGGAATGCTCTACGGCCACAAAATTCACATTGTGTTTCTTTCCCCATTTTAAGACAATGAAGACTGCATACCTGTTTCTCCCTGGATGGATGAGCTCCCAGCTTTTTGGTCTGCTTTACAATTTTCCCCGTTATTCTGAGGACACCAGGCTCTTATTCCAATATTCGCTCTCAGATCTGGCCTTTCAAATTCACTGCACATATGCTTCAATTCACTCTGCTCAGGGACCCTAACAGAACCACAAACCAAAAAAAAAAACATGCTTGCATTTTACATTTCATCTGCAATTTTCATTCCAGGCATTAAATACTTCAACTCACACAGCTATCAAGGCAAAGTGCAGGGGAAGCCGTAGGTTTGGGAGTCTTATTCCCCAACTTTACAGAAACCTAAAAAGCCTTTCCCAAAATGCAATATCCTACCACACAGACTACTACTTCTCAGGGGAAGAGACAAAATGACATGTGCATATTTAACTCCATTCTCTAATGCACCTGGCAGAAGGCAATCAGATGTTGCAGTGATAAGCACAGTTATTTAGCAGTGTACAAAGATCTAGATGCAAAGAAAAATGTGCTCTGTGTTCATTTCACTGGCACAATTATAACTAGAGTAAATCACAATCTGAAGCAATCATAACTTTTTGCTAGTAAAGGTGAAATGAAATGTCTGCATCCAATATCATAATCAGAGAGTACCGAGAAAAAATTATTAAAAGTCAGCTGTCAAATTTCTGCAGAAATGGAACAGTTCCATCTTAACTCAGAAAGCAGCAACTGCTGAATTGGTTGAAGGAACAGACACTAAACTTCAGTACTTCACTGCTTGTTTTTCATCCTTCCTATCCACAAACGTGTGCATCCAGCAAAGATTTACACATGCACTGACTTCCCACAAAATGAACAGGAATTTGTGTACAATGAGTTATAACAGCCCTTTCAGATTTACAATCTCCTTTTAGAGTCCACTGACCTCAACAGAAGCACTCACAATAAAAATTAGGTCTGTGCAGGCTTTGTAGGATTGGGAACTTAATTCAAAGGGCTGGGGGAGGGGAAGGAGTAGGATTTTCTCCTCAGAAGTGTTTCTATTCTAAAAGCAGTTTGTAAGTAGTATTTTTTAATTATCCAAACAACTTAAATTTAAAATATATTTTAAAAATAATTAAAAGTAATTTGCAACTGACTTTAAAACACAATTCTCAGGGGAAAAAAAAAGTAACTTTCCACAGTGCTCACTGAATAGTATTTACAATCTAGTGCTGCTCTAGTTGTTTTAATCATTACAGCAAAAATGAAAGCCACTCTCTCATTTCTACACATTCCTCTCCCAAAATTGGTAGAGGACAACATCCCCCCCCAGTTACTCAATATAGCAGATGACTCTCCTGAAGGTGGAATCATGTCAAAAATTTTATTTTCCTTTTTTCAGTGAACAGAATACATAACTAGAACTTCTCCACACAATACTCAAGGGAAGGAAGCTAACCATCTGAACTTCAGAGACAGCACATTCCAGACTCTAACAGAGAGCTACCACTGCTATGCAGAATGGGCTGCATCTATCTACATGCAGATTTACACATGGAATATTTTAAAATTTTTTGTTTTGCTGGTGATATTTAGTAGTGCACATTCCTAGAAGTGAATGCTCGGGACAAGATTAATGTGTGTTTACTTAAATTGATAAAGCAATCCTGCCTAATGCATTATGCAAAATCTGAAGAAACATTACAGCAACTCTGGGTTTCTTCATGATTTGGTGAGGCAATACATACCTTGTGGATATATTTACATTCTTCTTCTTATTTTTCCTAGATGTTCTATTTCTATTCCAATTCATATTTGGTACATTTCCTTCCTTTTTATCCTGAGGCTTCTTCTTTCTATATGCATCTTCTTGCTAAAGGCAAAAATACAAGCTGAGACATTATAAAATGAACTTAACTTAGTCAATGAACTCCCCTGGATTTTTCTAGCTAAATTTCTCTGGACAAAATGGCCTAACCCAAATGCATAGTTACTTCGTGATTTAGTGGCTTTCCACAGCACATCCTCTTTCCAGCACCATCAATTTAATCAGCCTTTCCAAGACTCTGTCCATCAAGACAGCAAGAGATGATGAGAGAGAAATTTCTGAATTCCCAAACTTAGCATTTCCCCTTTCACAGCATCTAGCTCTGACTTTCAGGGAAATAAAAAAATGAAGGGGGAAAAAGTAAAGCAGTCAATAAAATTCCCAATGTGCTAAAAACAAAAAACATCTGCCAGATTTATGATCAGCTGGTGTGCAAGTTCAGCAGCAATAAATCCTCCCTTTCCTCAGCAACTGGGGGCGGTGGGGGAAGGCATTCATTTGAATTACAGCTGAGGAAATTATGGAGTAAGTTACCAGCAAATACTAGTCATTTCAAGAAATGCAAGAAACAAACTGAGCACCATCAGCCACATGGGCAAAGAAGTTTGTAACAATTCCCAAAGCAAGACAAGACCATGTCTTTACTCACATATTCCCCAAGCAATGTAAGCAATTCTTCCTTACACCATTTTGCCTTACACCATTTTGATATGGGATTTATATCCAGTAGACAGAATACAAACACAATCCAGATTCTCGGGTTCACTAATTGCCTGATGAAGTTCTTTTAGTGTTTTCTGCTGCCTACAAAGGTAGTCTGATGTGTTTATCATACTCAGAAATTCTTCACCAGGAGTGAAGAATTGATCCTTCTCAGCAACTGCACAATCTGCTAAAGGGCTTCTGCCTGGTGTACTCTCAAATGCAAGTTTCTGATGCAAAGCCCTGGTTTGGAGATCAGGTCTGTAAGTGAAGGCCAATATGCCCACCTCCCCTGCAGAGAATGCTCCCACATCATTAGTGAGGCTGACAGCTGGCATTAGATTCCAGCATGCTTGTGCCTGCTCTAACAGTAACAATCTCTAGCTGTGATATGGCTGTTTTGATTTTTACCCAAACCATTCACCACTCCACAGAGCAGCATTAATATACAACGGATGTGGGACAGCACATCTGCACTCTTCCTCATTCACCTGATTTACAGCACTTCAGATTTGTGACTCTACAAAATAGTCCCTACATACACATACATACCTATATGTCTGTATATTTGTATATAAACTATAAAAAGATAATTTCAAATTTGAAAAGGAGAAAGATCACAATACCAACCTCAGAAGAAGTAGTCTCCTCTTTTGCACAGCATGGAGTCTCTTCCTTGGGTCCCTTACTGATTTTTTTCTCTGTGGAAGGCTTTGGGCTGATCTGCTTTTTTGAAGTCTCGCAGTTTTCTGTTTCATTCCTGAGAGGCACTTGCTGGCTATTCCCTACAATTAAACAATAACAATTGTTTGCATGGGAGTAGAAGGGGCTCTCAGTCATAACCACATGCCTTTCTTTAAAAACAGCCTTGTGTTGCTTTCCAAAACATAGGAGACTAATGTCTAGGCTGATGACACTGGAAAATTTTAAAACCAAAAGCTAATGCAGTGTAAAAATTCTCACAGCAGCTGCAAAAAGTAGCTTTGTGCTGCTTCATGGTCATGAGCACACTACTCCCAATGCATGCATAGATTACACTAGTCCTGCTCATCTCATCTGAACTTGAGCTACCTGGGGCTCAGCCACAGGTCTGTAAGGTAGAATGTGAAACTAGAGAACACTGGGTTAAAAAACAAAGAGAAAAAACCCCTGCAAGCTGAGTGGGGAGAAAAGACAGTACCATCAAGACTTGGTGCTTGACACCTCTGAAGTGTCCTCTGCATTCACTATGAAGACAAAGGGAAGTCATCCTTTCTTTAGCATGGGTTCCACACTAAAAGTTCTTTTACTTGAGAAGCTTGTGAGGAAGAAGAATTATTTTGATCTAAGAGTCCAACAGACGAAAATTTCAAGAGGAAGCCTGCCTAAACAACTAGCTGAGCTGCTCATCTGATCAGCTCAGCTGAACTTTGCCTCTGATCAGTCCCAGGTATCTCAGAGACCCGCACTACATCCACGGTGATCTGCTACTGAGGTTCTCAGCTGCTCTGTGTGAGAAATGTCATCACTTACTGAACTGAACTGGCCTTCTCAACTGGGAAAGGCACGCCCAAACATTTTTAGTTTCCTGCCAACCAACTACAACATCCCAGCTCTGAGTCAGATACCAGCTCTCCTCTGGAGCAGGCAGGCATGAGGACTGGAAAAGGAGCACATGTGAATAAAACACCAGGCAAGGGAGACTGCCAGAGCTCTAAAGAATACTCTGTTGCTCTCCAGCATACAAACATGGGAATACCCGAGGTCCTGAGCTCCCTGTTTACACAAAACCAGGTTGGAACTATAATCAAGATACAAACACTGCAACATGGTACTTTTTAGACTTAAGATGTCCTACTAAATGCCTTGAAACACAGAAATATCACATGCCTGATAGTGCAGAGAGCCACAACTACTAATAAACAAGGGAGATTACCTTGAGTGCTTTACTACTGGATACACTGAATGATCTCCTAATTCAAAGCAAAGATTAGGCAACAGGGCATTTTAGGAGCATGTGAAGAATCTCAAAATACCTTGTAAGAATGAGTGAAAATATCTTGCCTTCACCTGTGATTGCACACCTGTACCTGCTCTAGCTCACAGGTAACAACACAAGCAAGAAGCAATGAGCCCGTGGTAGCAACTACACAAGACAGCAGGGCCTGAAATCCCTCTCTGATGGCTCCCTCCCCAAATAAACTGCCACAGCTACAGCAAATGCCAGCTTTCACCATTCAATTACTTTGTCAAGTGCCTCAGTAAAGTCAAGCTTCCAGAGGATACATGCTCCTATCCCGCTTTTGATTTCTACCAGGTGTTCTGCTGTTCTTAAAATTTTGAATTGTGAAGCTAAGAGGTAAGACTTCCCAGGCAGCCTAGCCCCACAATTTCAAAATAGAAAAATAAGATAAAAAATACAGCTATGCAATTACTATGGAAAGCACTGATTTGCAGATTCCTACACAATAAAAGTTCACATTATCCTGATGTCAGGTTTTTCTTATTTTGGGTGGTTTTATCAAAGGAGTCCTGAATATCTGCTTCTGAATGTGCTTGCTTGGTGATTCAACCACCATACTTTCAGTGGACCTGAAAATAGCAAACTGGGATCCTTCTGAATATTTGATGAGTGCAATTTGTATCTTATAAGCAGATCTATGACATCAATTATTTTAGCAGTTAAAATGCTACGGCAACAAGCTTGAAAATTGTAAACCAAGCAAATTTATGATTTACAAAACAACTTTAAATGTAAGCTGCTTCCTCAGGAATGTAAACAGACAAATCACAATGAACACATAAGAAACAACACATTCCCATGTCCTACACAAAAGAAAAAGTCCTGATCACAGTGAACTCATCAGAAGATTTCACTTAGTAATTTAGACTGATAGAGAAAAAAATTACCACTAATTTTCCTTATTTCTTGCAGTTCCGGCTGTTGTTGAGGTGAATTTCTGGACAAGTGACTTTCAGGTAGCTTCTTGGACATCTTCACAGAACAGAACTCCTGTTCTTTGAGCTCAGCTAGATTTTCTGAAGTTTTAAGGTTAGTTTCCTTAGGAAACATACATGTTTGAAGATCTTCCTTCAGATCACACTCTGAAGAAGTATTTTTAATGAGAACTGTATTTTTCAGTGTACTTTCTTCTTTACCCAGAAAGTCTTCTGGAAGAGTTAAATTCTTGTTAACGTTTATGCCATTTGCATATTTCAGAGTTACCCAGTTCTCACTGACAACATCAGTGCAAATGTCCTCTTTTGGTGCTGAGGTTTGGTTCTCTGCAATCTGATTCTGTTTCTCATCAGCAGCTGCAATGGCACTGCCAGCTGCTGCGTTTGGTTTCTGCTTACTGTAGTAAACTGAACATTTGTGTTTCTTCTGAGAGTGGCTGTAGGTCGCAGGACTTCTCTTTGCCGCACTCTGACTTCGGCTGGAAGAAGTGCCTACAGACAGGAAGCCCTTCCCTTTACCTTTATCTGAGGAACTATAGGAATCCATAAATGTCTTGCAGCTTCCCCTGGAGGAAAAAAAAAGGTATTTGTTTTTCTTTACAAAGCCATCATGAATTGTTTTACGAGATATTGTTGTAAGAAAAGAAAGGGGGGCATATTCACAAGCCATGAAATTGTTTTAGGTCTTTAATTTACCATACCAGCAAAGCACATTCTGATTTCAGTGACAATTGAGCAACACTCTAAGTATTTGCTCAGACTTCCAACACACTTATATGCTTTCAGTGAAAAAGTGCCTGACTGACCACTCAAGAGGGTCAGATTGAGAGCCATCAATGTGTTTTCCATTCTTTCCATGGCTGCCACGCCTGGTGTATCCTTTACTTTCATCACACCATTTTTACCTTATGTATTACTGGCAATATTCAAGATTAATAAACCCCTGAGTTCCTCCATTCCTCCTGGTTTGAGGTGGAAGTTCTCTAAAAAAGGCTGCTTGGAACACTGTCTCATTTAAACCAGCACACAGCAATATCAGTGAGAATCAGACAGAAAGCACCACTCCACAATAAACAGGGTAGAAAAGAAGAAAAAAAAAAGTATTTTTACTTGTAGGAATCAGAGCTGATTACGTCAACAGAGTTGCTGTTCTGCTGTGGTGAAGCACTAGGATTTGGCCTCTGTCTTGATTTCATGAACTCTGCTAGAATATACTGGGCTTGCTGGAAGGCTATCAGAATCACTCCAAGCAGGGACAAACTGCCAAAAAAAACAATAGATACTGGTGTCTACAACTTTCAGGAATATTCAGTGAAAGAGGTAAAAAGCTTCTAACAAGATACACTTCTCAAATATTTTTTCATTAAATTTTAAGTAAAAAGACAGACAGTAAACTCAAAATACAGTCTTAAAAATGATAGTTGTAATAGAATTTTCTTTTCCTTTTTTTCCTTATAGGCCTTACTAGTCATTAGCTCGATAAAATATCTCAGTCGTAAACTTTTAAAGAAAAAAATAGAACAAAGAAAAAGTTCATTCTAAAAGAGATAATCCTTGAAGGCAATTTAGAAGTAACTGTGTTGTAGTCTTATATCATATCGTGTTACGATGTAAGACATCACATCATAATATGACCTATCAGCCCGCTGTCCATTTATGATAGTCATTGTCATTATTTAGGTATTTATTAAATACTGTCTCTTTTCCTAGAGAAAATGCTGGCATAAAATGAGCTACAAATGACATCATATTTCTTAACTAAAAATGTAGATGCAAAATATCCTCTCTCTCCATGGTGTATTAATTGCATCAAACATATATGGATCAAAACAAAAATCTTTCTAAAATCATCAAACCACCTTCTCAATCACACAGTGTAAATTTTGTTAGTGGGAAAACAGAATGAAAAATTCCTAGTTTTTCAGATCCCTGTAGCCTTCTTATGTTGCATCTAGAAGCAGGCAAAGTGGTCACTGCTGTTACTTCATTTGTGTTCTGGCAGTTTCCAGGGTCCAAACCGTGCAAGCGGCAGCACAGCGTGCAGGGGGACCTCAGTTAGGGATGCATCAGCACATGTGTGTCATCACTGCAACATTCACGTGCACTGCATCTTGCAGGAGCTCTGGGGTGCTGTGAGGACGGCCTTACCTTACAAAGAGGACAGTGAGCCTCCAGAAAGACTCTTCCCAGCTGGGTCCTGGCACCACATCTGCACACAGCGGTAACAGATGGTGAGGGAGAGTCACATTGAGCGTGAAGTGGAACTCCAAATCAGCTGCAGTCACCAGTGTGAGCTCACGAATCACCCACGAAGATGTGAAGTCAGGAGTGAACCTGTCAGGAAAAACAGAGGTGGAGATACTTTTTAATTGTTGGGCTGAATTTTACTCTCTGAAGTCACACTGATAACAAAAATACAAATAATAATATGATGACAACAGGAACAACAATAATAATAAACAAGAAAACTAATTTAATAATATTTACAAATAATTTAATCATATTCTTAATATTACTAAAATAGTGCCTTGTTGTTAATATGAATTATTAATTTATTCATCTAATAATAACAGTTTAGTTATATGAAATAATATTATTTGATAAAATTTTTTAAAGCACAGTTAAGTAACGCGTCCACTATCTGCCTAAACTGTGCAGGTGGCATTAGGTCAAATTGGCAAAATATGTGGGTTTATTGTGACTCTTCACAATACTCTTATTACTGTGACATGTTTTCCTTTTATCAATGAAATACACATAATCAATTCAGGTTAATCAACAAAAGCACAGCTGTCCAGCATACAGACAGTGTGATTTCAGAAAGGGCTAGGTACTAGGGTGCAAAGATGGAAAGATACAGAAAGCAGAAGAAACACCACATTTGTCTCTTCTACTTCCCTGACCCATCTCAGTATTCTACTTGATTGCTAGAAGGTTTAACTTGCTTTCCAATCAGTAGAGGTGAAATCTGTTGTATGGGAAACCACAGTTACTTTACTACAGTAACATTAACTTTACTTTTGCCTAAGTCACAGTCGTATCTTTCACTCAAGGATAGTTTAAAAAGAATCAGTTTTAGACTATGTGCAATGTTGGGAAAACATGACTAGATTGTGGTCAGGCTACTTGGAACAAGCTTAGAGAATAACAAGCAAATAAAAATTGTGGCAACTTTTTTGTTTTAATTTATTATTTCAAAATGCACTGATAAAAGCATGTGTGCTGCTTTTTAAAAATAATGGGTCATATAAAGAACTAGTATTATATAATCCGTTCATTAGTGTTATCCTGAGGGAAATTCTTACTAAATTTCTATTCAAAATTTTGTGTGTGGTATGCCATTGGAGTGTCTGTTTCTGAAATTAATTATTTCAAATTTCCACTTCAGTTATTTTGTCAACAAATTTGTCAGTGCTTACACAATGCTGATTTCTCGTGATGAGTTTTGAGCTAGGGAAAATTCCCGACAGTCTAACACTTCAAAACCATATCCTTGGCAACTGTAACCATTGATTTTCATCGATGAAATTGTTATAGGAAGAGGCCCAATATTCTCTACTTTGAAGTTCTTCGTAATGGATAGAATTTGCTTGCTGTCTTTCAGTTCTTAAAGGAAAAAAAAGAGAGCAATTAATTTACAGTGCATGAAATTATTTTCTTACCTTCATAAAGAAATTCCTATTTTTACTTACAATTGAATAAAAAAACCCCATAAATGACCAAGATCTAATACAGACTATTCTGCAGTAGAGTACTTCTAAAACTTTTAACTATTTTCAGTCAGAGTTCTGAGAAAACAGAATCTACACTTCTCATAGCCAAGCTCTTCAGCTTTTACCATTCTGATTCTGCAACATTAATGTTCTGTATGAGTTCCAGTGCAGAGCAAAGCAGCCAGCTGCACAACCAGAGACCTGTGTCTCCTTACTCACGTCGTCTGCAGTCCATTAGGGTCGCTTCTGGCACCTTAAATCGAAGGGATCCTCCTGCACCAGGGAGTCTTCCCCCTACTTTAAGCAATTCTTTGGCTCCAAAGCCTTCTACATTGACCACATCCAGAACAGTTAAGTTGTTTCTGCCATAAAATAAAAATCAAGCAATCAGCCACTTAAGCACAAATTAAGTTTGCAAAATCATGGCTTTGCTTTCTAGGTGCCAAACCAAGATAACAGTGTTTCAGTAACAGAATCAGTGGCAAAACCTAGACAGGTTTCCCCTAAACAGGGACAGGATCACTCCAGAACCAGGCACTAGTGAATTTCACACAGTGAAGGAGCAAGTTTAGTGACAAGTGCCACTAGATAACAACTGTGTCACCTAGTAAAAATGGTTGCTTCTTCATTCAATAAACTCCCTTTTCCTACAAAGGAAACCAAAGTTTGGCTGCATGAAAAACTCACTGGATCCTTAACTCCTATCATTATTAAGTCAGGTTGAAAAGAGCAAAGCCATACAATGTGTTTCTCTCTCAACTCAATACTGCCTCAGTACAGTCACATGCATGTTATAACCCTCTGACCACATATCAAAAAAATTAATGACTGAGACATAAGGCACAAACACACTCTAAGCAATTTTTATTAAACCAGAGGTATTCTGACTTTCAAATTTTGACCATTTGTCTATGTGCCTGGACTTTGCAAATTCATTTTTACATTGAGCTGTTTGATTCTCACTTACAACTAAAATTTGGCTTACCTGATTAAAATAAGGGAAGCTACTTTTTTGTAGTCAAGAGGTGTAAAAATTACACCAACTTTTCTGGTTTCCAGTGGCTGTAAACTTAAAAAAAGCATCTCAGAACTGCATTTCTTGCTGATGAGGTCCTCTTGATGTGCATCCTGTTGAACAAAAAATACACTTCTTACTCACAGAAAACATGTGTGTTTAAAGATGTCAGTAAAGAAAGCACTGTATCACCGCTTAGCACCACATAGAATATTTTTGGCAAGGTGCAGAAACTGCTAACTAACTTGTTATACCAAAGTCTTTCCTTTTGACAACATAAAACATCAGATAAGATTGTTTATTTGAGCAAAAGTTCATATTACTGCACTTATTATGAGGAATGTATTACTTCATTATTTAAAACAGCTTTTATTTCCTCAGACGGAAAAGAAATTATAGAGTGTCTTTCATATTCAAGAAATCCTGAAACACTTCACAACACAGGAACTGAAGTGTATTGATTGCACAGGGAAATGTGGCAACCATTATACCCTCAGTGCATGACTTACAACTTGATTGAAGTGAGAAAGGGACTGCTGGTAAATATGCTGATCATTTGAGTCACTGGAAAGAAGCCAAAGAGAATTCTCAACTATATTAATTGAAAACCAGAACTACCAGAAGTTTCTTAGTCTGGAAATAATGTAAATTTTTTATGAATACTGTTGTTTATTCTTTCTGCCTTTGAAAAATGAAAATAGCCCTATAACTTGCTCTTCCAGAACTGGGGTCCCCTCTTAGGAAGGAGTGATCAGATACCTATAGCAGCCAAAAAAACCATAAAGATTCCAAAATGGGCTCTCACTTGGTTGTTCCTCAGTTTATGGGTGTTGTACTAACAGCTTTTCTGATCTTTTTGAGTTCAAAA
This sequence comes from Haemorhous mexicanus, assembly GCF_027477595.1. Classification (NCBI taxonomy): domain Eukaryota; kingdom Metazoa; phylum Chordata; class Aves; order Passeriformes; family Fringillidae; genus Haemorhous; species Haemorhous mexicanus. The sequence continues at coordinate 34,056,536 of NC_082344.1, read as the reverse complement.
TGTTTTTATTCTTAGTCTATTTTATGAAAAATAACACACAAAACTATCAGAACCTGCATTTAATAATCAGTATTTATTAAAAGCAAGCCATGTATGGCATTTGCAAACTTCCCCATAACACTCCCTACAAAGATGAGCCTAACAATTCACTGCACATAAATTAACTAGGTAAATGATGTCAAATGCAAAAATTTAAATATTAACAACTATTGATTTAGTTAACAAGGCAAGATCTGTCTCGAATGTGCTGCAAATCTACCTAAGCATGCATGTTTCCCCTAGCACTTCAAACCTAATGAAAAACATGTTTTGCACACACTGATGTGAAGATCCACAGCTATTTCTCCATTTGTCCAAGAGTATGGTGTGTGAGACTGTGGAAGCTCACTCCTACCCCTACGCTACCTTCCCTTTTCAGAGCGTGCCCACAGGCTAGGATTTATGAACTGCTGTCTCCTCTCTTTTACAACAACTTTATAACTGTTGCCAGAGAGGAAAGGTCAGCTTTGATTAGTGTAGCAAACATACTCTTTTCTTTTTACAAGGTATAAATATTTCATTATGATCTTAAAGCATATGTGTAGAATCATGTATCTACACATTACATTAAAGATGAAGCTGCAGTATGCCCAAACAGCAAGGAAAATACATTAATTCTGGGCTTTTGTACAAACCAGAAGTCTTAAGAAGAAATTCTGTGGGTATTCTGGATAGTACTCTAGTCACCAGAATATGCCAGCATCCCTGATACAACACCTCAGGGTTTAAGCACAGCTCAGCACTGGTGTGCCATAGTCAAGTGTTACCACACTCATGCAAAAAGGACGCAATGGGAACCAGTGAGAACCATGACATTCCAAACCTGAATCTAGAAGTTGCAGTGGCAGGTAGCTAAGATGCAGAAATCCCAGCTCTTCCTGCCCTAAAATACCTGACACTACTTCCCTCTACTGAGAAGACAGCCAGCCCGCTCCTGACATCACCAACTCCACAGCCTGATACTTCATGGTCAGCCTGGAGCCAAGGGTGAAGTCCCAGCACATCCACACACTTGCAGGCATGCATGCACTTCCTCCCTACAGCTGTATTCAAAAATGACTCGAACCCCGAAAATAATTAACTGCAAAGATACAAACCTGACAAAGAATCAAGAAAACACTGTCACACTACTTGAAATTGCACTTGGGAAGAACCCAGAAGTAGCATAGCTAGAAAAATCCTTCTCTAGTGTGTCAGACCACTTCTACCAAAATTAGTCATCTTACCCCGTGAGAACATTCATCCATTAGCCTGAATTCGGTGGTTGTGAAATTAATAGCTTGCAGATTTATGCCGAACCTAAATAAAACAAAACAAAAAGTTAAGCACTTGAAACCCAGCCTGTCAGAGCTGCATTGACTTATTTTTACATGCTGGCATCTATTCTTAAATAGAGGCTACTTTTACAATTGCATTTTGGCAGTGTGAAACATGGTGGAAATGTGGGTCTGCATTTCAACAGAATATGCTGCAAATCAGTTTTTATGTGGATTACACACATTTGGAAAACAGACAAATGGCTGGGCATTTTAGGTCTGTCACTGTAGAATATTGTAAAATGTAATAGTCAAGAAATAGAATTTCTTAGCCATACAAACACAAATTCCCCGAAGCTTTTTCTCCTCGCATAACTGTTAAGAAATAATTATTATTAAAGCTCATATAATTTATTCACATATCCCTCTTTCTGCTCATGATTTCTTTGGGATAAACTCCTATTTTCCATCACATAATGTGCAAATCAAATTCACTTAAAGCAAATGATTTGTTTGTTCAAATGCAAATTATAAGCATTTGACATTAAGTATTAAAAACTGACATAAGAAAACCAACACGTAAAATGTAGATTATAGATGAATGGACCTCCAGCCACTGAACTGAAAACTCACTTGTCATAACTGTCTATGATATTAGCTTAAAAAGAACCAGGTAATGGAAGTGATTTCTGGTGAACTTAGAAGATCTGCAGAAACAAAAGTGTGCAAATACAGAGAAAATGTAATTGCAAACCACTTGAAAGAGTCTATGTGGAAACCATATTTAGTATGCAAACAGATGCAGTTATTAATGTGCATATATATATATACACAGACATATATATGCACATGCATGTACCTATGTAAAGGAATGAGGTTAAGGAAGCAGTTACACAGGGATTGGGACCCCAAATAAGCAAGTTACACCTAAGCACAGGAGTAATCCCACTGTCTCTAACCACACATTCCTACCAACTATAACATTTTTTCAAAGATAAGTGTGACAGGGCTTATTTTGGTGAACTTCAGCTCACTCACAGGTCCCTTTACTGTTAATCTAACTCTCTTCTAGATTTCTCATTAGATCATCTCAAATCTCAAACAAAGTCAAAAACAAGGCAGAAACATCTACTTAGCTGACCCTAAAACATTTATGCTGAGGTTGCTCCCTCTGAACCTGCATTTTTCTTCCCAGTTCCTGTTTCCTCTTTGACCAGGGTTATTACCTAAGAAGAAAAGGCTAAGAAGAACACTCTTCCTGGTGGGATGGTTCAGATACCTTTTTTTTCACTGATCTGTCTACAGACTCTATATAGAGACCAACTAGCACTGTGAGGAGATGCACAAGCCCAGCTCTGTAAGCTGTTCACCTCACCTGAGCAGCTTGCACTAAGCCTCAGATACTAGAAGATGAACAACTATAACATGTATCTGGCAGACACAAACTTGCTTAAAACATGTTAAATTTGTGTTTTATCAATGATGAGGTACATAGAAAGGCACACAGCATAGAGGGAGGTGCCCCAAACATGGCTCTATCTTCCAAAATGGGTCAGAACACAATCCCCACCTAAGTTACACTTTGAAAAACTACATAAAAAGTAACAATCCTAAGGCATAGCAAATAAGATCTTTTAAATGGGAAAACAGTATCCTGAGATAGTTATTACCATTTGTTCAGCAGACTCAGTGAAGCTTGGGGATCAGGGTAGTAAGAAAGAGGCAGAAGCTGCAACGTAACTGGGAAGGATGAAGGGTTTCTTAGTACGAAATATTTTACCTAAATAGTTTGGAGGGGAAAAGAAAGAGTTAAAAACTACATATTTGAAAACTAGTTGGTAAAATAATTCAGCACTGGCAATACAATCTGCATTTTCAAGGGACTTCAATCTGGCTTTTGTGTCAATGCAGTATAATCATACATGCACATGACTGCATGTAACAGCAGAACATGTCACCACAATGTCACAATTTGCAAAATCAGCTAAGAGTGCATTTTGAACCACATGTACAAAAGCAAGACCACCCCCACTCCCCAAACAACCCTTTCATTTGGATTTTGATTTATGCAGACAGATGTGAACAAAGCTCTAGCACAGAAGAAAGTTAGTGAGGTGCCACCCCTTCTTAGAGAAGTCTGAATGCAAGCAGGTTATAAAAATTTCTGTAACGACTAACAATTAAATTTGACAAATGGAATATTAAGGTAATTCACAAATATGTGCATATGAAAACTATTTCCATATGACTGGTTCTGGCCTAGGCTAGGTTAGTAGAAACCTAAATCTGACAAACAAGAAAGAAATAACTGTCAATGTGGCTGGAAGATACATCGCTCTGCAAGTGTTGTATCTCTCATAAATGTTTTACACACTTCTGTTAGTGTGGCATGAGGAAGGCCATCCTGTACAGCCCTACATGTATCACTAATGACAACACACCCTATCCCTAGTACCATGTTCAATTATTTTACCACAAGCATGTAACTTATCCAGTGAAAGCAAGCAAAGTTTAACAACTACAAAAAATTGTTGGTTAAAACCTACACTGCTTTACTCCTCTCCTTGTACTGAAGTATTACAACTAGGAAGCTAGAAAACTTATCAAAGAGCCAATGGGATACAAATTTAGTGTCTTAACTGAGATCAAAACACAAAGACTTTGCTATTTAAACAAGCTAAACACACAACTGAGAAAAAAGTGTAGCAACAACCATCCTCACCATACTACTTTTAACAGCTGTGGCATTGAAGTTGAGTGTAAGGCCAGGCTCTGTAGTCAACCGTGGCAAGAAAAAGGCAAAGGATTCCTCTTCAGAGTTTTTCTGCTGAGTAAAGCGAGCTGATCCTAAAATACTTCTCCTGCTTTATTGGCAAAAGCAGAAAACTTAATTAGTTTCTTTTTTTTTCTCTTTCAAACAAAGAACTACAACAAGAAGATTATTTGCCAGGACCTGTAATTGCATCAATTTATCTTTCCTTGGAAATGGTCTCCACAAAATGAAGTCCATAAAGCTGTAGCCTAACAGCTAACTTCTATGTCTGTAGGCCAGGGATTAAAAACCTTGAAAGCCATTTAAAGACCCTGAGAAGACTGCTATGCCACCTGATGATGAAGGACTCATGCAACTCCATAAATGAGCTGGTAAAACATGCCTAGACAGTTTTCATACCAGGTAGCCCGGGTGAGATAACTAGAGTCAGAATATTATTTACATTTTAGGCTGAAAAGCTTACTTGTGGCTGGCAGTGCCTTGAAATGAAAGCTGGGGGTGCCTGGGGTGCTCTGAAACTCCATGTGCTTCAAGAGAACTAACTTCAGTGTAGAAAATGGTCCAGAATGTTTTGTTCTAATTAAGAATACTTCAGAATATTTCTGTTCTTTCTTACAACACTGTACTGGCTTGAATTAAGAACTTCAACAGATTCTGTACAGACCTGCATGCTTCCCCACGTCTTATTTTTTGCCATCTTTCATAAAGGTCACTCGCAAGCTCGGAATCCACATCCCAGGCAGAACGGTCCAGAGAGAGACTCTTCTGCCAAAGCAGATTTGCTGAAAGGATAATAGATTTTCCAGATTTTACAGAGATAATGTTTGCTCCTTCCATCAATCTACCTCTGAACACGAGTAATCAGTATCTGCAAAGCATCCAGAACCAAAACAAAAAAGGCAACCCACTTTTCCCCTTCAAAGTGAGAATATGCAAGGGCATATATATTATCTTCCACATCAGATTTGTTTAAATAAATACATCTGCAAAACCAAAGAAACTGTACATGCAAACAAGCGAATGGGCACTGCACAGGCTGTGTATGCTTTAGTAAGCCCTTTTTACTGCTGCTATTCCTAATAGATGCCACTGAAGAGTAACCATGTTATCAGTAGCCTAAACAGTACCCTCCACTGATGGCAGGAAAGTACCAAGATAATATGCTACATAATGGTACAAAAATATAGTAGCATGGCACAGCAGGGAACACAACAATTCCCAGTTTTGGCAAAAACTGTCTTTTCATTTTAGCTTCTTTTCTAGATGCTGATAATTTTCTCAAATTCTTCTTAAGATCAATTGCCAAGCTTTACATCAGTCTAAAGATTAGTGCATTTTAGAAAGTTACACTCATATTGGTTCAAGCATTTTCACACAGCAGAAAATAGTTAGAAAAGCAACCTTCTTTATAACGAAAATAAAAAATACCTATTTTGTAAGTGCATGTACTTTATTTTACAATCCTTAATGTTTAAATTAATGAATTGAGATTGGTGATTATTGGAATAATCCAACTACAATGTCTTTAAATCAGTATTTTCAGGCTAATGCATTACACATTTCTGTTTAACAGTAGTATCCTAAAGCAGAAGGCAGAATACCTGTAAGTACAGATCTCAATTATGTGCATTATTAGAATGAAAATAAAGTAAGCAACAAGTATTCAGTTGTATCAGCCATATTCCTTCACTGAGATTAAAAAATAAAAAACAAAAAAGCAAACATTTTCTCCTAAGATATGGATCTTAGCATGCAAGTGTCTCAGTAAGTGTTCAAGTCACATGTTTCTATATGTCACCTCAATTCTCCTTTTCACATCTGACTGACAACCACTGCCTTCCTCATATCCTCACACAAATTTTAGGAAATGTCATTTTGAAAACATTTCCAGGAGTGTGCTCAAACATTTAAAGCCTATGATATCAGCTGCCTTCTGAAACTCCTTACTGTACAGAGAGTAAAAACCACTATTCTGAACCAGCTTTTAACAGGTTCAACATTCTTTAGGCAGTATCATGCCATGTTATACCTATTGCTGTATTTTGGTAAATGCCAGCCAGGTATTCAAAATAGCTCCCAGCATTACAGTATCTGGAGACAGATTCTTCAGATCCAGAAAAAATGAGACCCCTTCTTTCTGTTTCATATGATACAGTGTAAAGGATGCTGTTTTATAAGCCTGATACATTTGCTGAAATCGATGGAATTATTGCTGTGGGAAAGAGATAAAGAGAAGGCCTTCAAATTTAACTCTAGATGCAGGTGGATATTGGTCAAATTTTTTTGTTTGTTTTTCATAAAAGAATTCCCAGGATCTGGGCCCAGGTTGTGCACATTTTCTAGTAACTCTGAATTAGCGGGCAGTTTTACCATTCTACTTCAACATCTCTCAAGAAAACATGTATAAAGAAATAAAAGGGCAATACATCATCAGTGAGAATTCATAGGAGAGTCTTAAATACTAAAATTAAAAAAAATATGTTTCAAGACAGAACAATAGCTTAGCACATGCTATGGAACTAGTTGTCTGAAACACTGCGCCGGGTACTCAGTACCCTCAGCCACTTATATACTCCCAGAAAAGTGGATGTTTTTAAACAAATGTAAAACTAAGTAGCTGCATGAACAATCTCAATATTCTCATTACAAGTCCTGCTATATAATTATTTTTCTACAATAAAACTACTGTCAGTTGCCAAAAAAAGCCTTAGACAAGCCTACCTGAATCAGACTTTCCCAAGTAGCACTGAATATCACAGTGGGCAATTGCTTCAAAATTAAGATCTCCCTGCTGGAAAAACAAAACAAAAATATGACAAAACAAGGGAACAAATTTCAGTTTCTCAGTGGATAATTTCATAGAGTCAAATAAAAAGATTTTGAATTAAGAGAATTAAGTGCCAAGAGAACTACAATTCCATTGCTGTTCAACTCTGGGGACTTAACCTCTTAATCGTCAGAATGGTCTAACAGAGTGTTGTGGTACTGAGCTTTTGTTTCAGGACTAAGAACAGATTTCTGGCCTGAGAGAGACACTGCTGCAGCTGTGGGGTTTGCAGTGCATAATAATAATAATTCAACACACAGAGATGAACACAATACCTTGGACACAGTCGAATATATCTGCAGAGGTATTTCAAACATCACTCCCACGTTTGTGGACAAACAAATACTAGAGAGCACATTCGTTACAGTGTCTTTCACACTGAGCTTCAAAGAAAAAACATTCCAGCAGCCTGGAGGTAGAGTCAGAGGTTCAGCGAAGTTCAGAATCTGAAAAGAATCAAACGACAGCTGAATTAAAATTGGTACAGCACTTTCTGACACACGTGGGACCTTGAAAAATGCAAACTTTCTTGTCTTTTGTGTTTTTGCTGTTACTACATGGTCATATGTGCTCATACATGATCCATACAGTGCACTTATGCAAATGCCAATATCAAAACATAAGAAGAGCCATTTAGATGCCTACATCATGTGCTTATTCCTAAACCACATTTGCCTGATTTGAATCAAGCAGTTGTGCCAGTAAATCATTGGCTTTAAAGGTCATCTACGCACTAAAGGCTTCCACTATGAACAAATGCTGAATCCTAGAGAGCACAAACACACACATTCAACAATTCTGAGAACAGAGCAATGGTCTGTAATTTGATTCATCTGTAGCTGCAACTCAAATGAAAGAACAGTTGTCAATAAAACAATAAAAAAGTAAGCTGGACAGTGAATAATGCCTCTTGAGACAGTAACCTAATAGCTACAGATGTACATAAACCTTTATTTTTAATGGATTCCAACCAGTTCTAAAAACACAGAATTCTTCAAAGAACCTATTTTGTATGTCAAAGGGCCATATTTTTAAATCAAATACAAAACATTGTACCAAGAAGAAATAAAGCTTACCTTTACTATGTTCTTTGTTTCTCTGGCTATGAAGACCTCATTCAATTCAATGCTGAAGTAAAAATTGTTTGTAAACCATATGGACCAATATCCTGAAGTATTATGATGTGGTTCTATATGAAACAGTGCTGCAGAAGGATCTACATCAAAATACCTATAAGTAAATGCATAAAAAATATAAATACACCTGCTATTGTCCTTGAGTACACAACAAGTGGTCTATACAAGAGAAGATAACATAGCATTCTTGTATGATGAGGCTCTTTCTTTATTTGGGAATAATGACATAAGAGTAAAAATTCAGAAGAAGCATGTAAAACAGACAGGCAAAGTATCTACCTCTCTTGTTATGCTATAGTACAACATTGCCTATTGCATTGTGATACAGCGGGCTGGATGAAGTTGGCAAAAGATGACTGAAGCAAGAGAAGACTTCACATTTTTTCTAAGACTGTCCAGCTTCTGCATAGCATTAACAAGGGTGCTGGAAATTTTATTACAGACTAAGCCACATTTATATGATATGAGCTGCTAAAGCACATCTTTTTACTGGCTCCTAAAATTCTTCTTGGGATAAAATACAGAATTGTTGCTTTAAATGTGACATCTGGCAAATGACACAGCAACAATAGGAAGAAGCCTCTTCACTGACCTTGGAATCACAGAGTGACAAAGGAAGTTAACTTCATCTCTTAAAAGTAAGGTGCAGTATTTTCATCATAGTATCAGCGAATGTTAACAAACATACAAAATCCACTGTCAACCTACCCTTCCATCACAGGACAGAAAAGACAGGCTTTGAGTGTTGTAGTGCCTTTCAAAAGAGAGTTCTTCTTGTTGTCAGAATAAAGACTTCCAGTGTCACAGGATGCAGCTGGGAAAGAGCAGACAAATGGAATACATCAGCCAGAAGCATATCCAAAATTATTTTCATGGGAAGATTTGCAAGAACACTAAAAAAGGGAACCTTTGCTGGTGCAATCCTCACACACGTGAGTAAAATATCTAACTGTTTGAGTCCTAAGACTCAGCATTTTCAGAGGTTTCAAACCTTGCCTTAAGGAGTATTCATGAATGCTAAACACCTTCAAAAACACACAATAAGGCTGTGAAGAGCAACCTGAGCAATTTTAACCACCAGTCATTGGCATAGCATTCTTACTAATCAGAGCACACTGCCTTCTTTTAACAAATAAAAAACTGCTCTGAAATAGAGAATCAATTACCATAATAGTCCCCTCTTTCTTCTTATTCATCTATGTTTTCCCTAGGAAAAACATGTCTCAATGTCATTATGAAAACAGCCTTTCTCATTAATGTTTAAAGTCTGTACACTGCAGTCTAGTGGTCAGAACAGGAAGCAGGCTGGAGTCAGGAATGCTTAAATGCCAATCTCTGCTCTTCCACAAACACGTCTGGTTTCAGGCAAGACTCTGCAATGGTCCTGCCAAGCAATGTCATAGAAAATGACCACCCAAGCACAATAGCCTTTTAGAAAACATATTCAAAACAGAAAAAGAACCCATAAACTATAAAAGGATGTTGAAAAAGCATATTCAATAATTATGCTTATGGTAAAATCAGCTAACATTTCAGCAACTGTTTTTTTTCCCGTTTTCAAGTATGTATAGCTTAGAGCCTTCAACCAGCATAAGAAGAACCACATATTCACAAAAAGGGTGGAAACTATTAGCAAAAAGAATTCATCTTCTTTCTCAATGAAGTCTAGACAAGTAGATTTTGAGATCTTTCAGGGTCTCTGCTGAAAAAAAACTATCCTTTTTCAGCAATCAAATCCTATTTAATCATATTATCTCCAAATATGGGTAACCTGTACCTTTACAAGAAATAGAAGCAACTTTTGTGAAGTTAGTGGACGATGAGGATAGCAGTACTGGCTCAAACTCCACAGCTGATGTGTCTTTTTGTGACAACTGCCGTATTTCCTGCAGGAAGACAAGACAAGTTATTTTTATAGCAGTACTACCCTTATTAGTGCTGCAGCTGCTGTATTAGTCTATCTTCTTGTCAAATTTGCATGCCACCATCTGCCATTTTCTTGTATCTTCTAAATCAACACATGAATTTTTATTCAAGTTAACAGCTCTTACGTATTAAAAAAAAAAAAATCCATCACTGAACTGCAACATGTCATTTCAATGATCTATCAGACATTTGGGCACACTTGAAAAACTTAGAAGTGTGACATTTGCCACCAGCAAAATCAATCTGCTATTAGAGAAAGCTAATTCCCTAATCAAATTCACCACCCTAAATGATGACTTCCTGAAGCCCACGATTACCTGTATATGCACCAGGCTGTCTCCAGAATGCATGATATACACATCTACTGATGAATGACCTGTCCAAAAGAATGAACACCATGGTAAGATCACCAAGGACAGAAATACTTGTTTTGTCAGACACTCACAGGAGAAACAATCCCAATTTAAATTTTAAAATCTCTGTGTGACAGATACCCTTGTAAAAAGGAGGAACTGCTCACATCTTGAGCTGGCAAACATTTGAGAGAGGAGTAAAAATGCTTTAAAATGTAAGCTTTAAAATGCAAGCATTCCCAGGAAATAATGCAAAGCTGGATTCAGCACCTTGGGCTCAAATCAGGAATGGTCCTATCACCATTGCCTAAAGCAACAGAAGACAGGGGTAAAACAGCTTTCACCTGCTGGTAAGGTGGTACAGCTGTGCTGGGGAACCACCTTTGGTCACTGCTAAAGCTATGTTCCCATCCACAGGACAGTAAGACAATGTAGAGGACCAAAAGAAGGGCAGCAGGAAAGAATAAGAGCTGACCATCATACCACAGTCCTTCCACAAGGAAGGTAACTTGAGGTTTTGCCCTTGCCTATACTTGTATTAAATCAGTGCATGCAGGCTGACATGAAAGGACATTCTCCTACCTGACCAGCCACGATTTCTAATAATGTGTGTGCTTTGCTCAGCTGCTTGAAAGCAAGACTGCAAGTGCCAGCTTCCAAAAGAGGGTTCAAGGTATTGATTATGAGCTCCACATAGCCACAGCTGTTTAAAGCACATACTCCTCTGCAGCCTTCCCAGCTGGATAGTTCCCCTGTGCAGACCCTGCCTACCTGCTGTCCCGCTCTAGGTGCTAACTTCCCACCAACAGCTAACCCAAAAGGCTAATAGGACCAACCTCTAGCACAGACAGGACTTAGAATTGCACTATATTTAACAGAAAACAGCCCTAAAAGATACTTCTAGTACTTGAACCATCGAAAGTGTTAACAGTGAGCACCCTTGACAGAACAGATGGGAACAATTTTCTACCAGCTTCAGAATAAATGTACATCCACAATTCAACATAACAAAGCCCTGGCATCTCACTGGCAGGGAAACTAGGTTTACAGTGGGTATTTCAGTTTCAGCTCTTGAAATACCACATCACAGAACAGGCACGAGGGAAACAGAACAGAATTTCATAGATACTGTTTTGTGTATATTGTATCCATTGTTTTGTGACTAGATTTTTAAATGCATTTCTCAAAAGACAAAAAGATCATGTTCCATTTCAACATGTATGTTAAAAAATATTATTTCAATCTGGATTCTTAAGCAGTTTCTCCTTCTCCAATCAGAAAGGAAAACTGGCAGAAATGTCTAAAAAAGGCTATTCTAATAGACTGCAAGGCTCTATAAATAATTTTAAATCCCCTGGATTTAGAGGATTTGCAGCATAAAGAAACTGCAAGGAGTTGATTGTTTTGCCTGTGGAATTCTAGCTTACAAGAAGAAATGATGTGCACATCTGTATTACCTCATTATTCTACTTTCCATAATGGCCAATACTGTATAAACCACTCTGCCTTCACAATCCCATTATGGTCAATTTAATTAATGGGAAACCAGAAATGCAGTTGTAGAATTCAAAGGACTATTTAAGCATGGGGGACTAAAGAATGAAACAGATGTCGTTTACAACTTTACAATTGTTACCTTTATGAAGAAAACTGCTTATGATAACTCTGCCTGACACAAATTCTCTGCAAGCTGTGTTTAACTGAACTTACTTGGATTCCCTTACTTGTGATATTAGGCTGTCACTGAATTTGATTAAATTTAGGATGTCAAATTGCAAATTATGTATAAAACCAAGTTGAATTACACTTAACAGGTAGATTTAGGACTTACCTGAGGTCTTTGTTCTTTCCATTGCTACATAAACTATCAAAAGATTCTCCAGTACGTATTGTCTGTGCTCCACAAAATCTTGCTGGGCATTTTCCACTCTTACTGTTAAGCTCATTTCTAGCAGCATTGGGTCATCGGACACAAAACAGCAACTCTGGAGTGAGACAAAGGGATATGGTGTGTGTGTGATGGGGGACAGAACAGAAAAAATTCATTACACTAAGGAACTTTGAAAAATTAATCAAAGCTATTATCTAAGAGACAAGGTTTCCAGCACCAAAGTGCTGGCAAAACAAAAGTAATTAGGACCTTTGCTAAAATCTCAGCAGAAACCAAACACAGTGCAGGTACAGAGAGCACAGCAAAAACAAAGACAAAAACAACTAAAAAAGACACTGAACCTTTAGAGAATGCAAATTTATAAACTGTCTTAGTCAGTCTCACCTCAGGGACTGTAAAACAGTTTCCTTTGTTAAATCCTCTGCCTTCAATAAAATGTGCCATAAACAGACTGATGCATGTGTCTTAATGGTAGGAAGACAGTTCATGTTCACTGGTCTGTTTATAGTTAATTTTTCCAAATCCTGTGCTTTTGTCTCCATTTCTCACTGAAGTAATTTTAAAAAAACAAACATACATGTACAATTCTTAATAGAAAACACTGTTGTCTGGCTAGAATGCTTCAGAAAAATACAAATAGGACCTTGTCCATCTGTAAGTAGTGGCTGCTGTTTACACAGCTAAGTCATAGCAACTACAAAGACACAGATACCATTTTGCAAAAAAATTAAAGCCAACAAAGCAAAATAGAACTAGACAACCAACAGTGAACAACATAAATTAGTCCTGCATCAAACCACAAAGGTCACTAAATTCAAACGACAAAGGTCACTAAAGGAGGACTAATTTGCTCAGGATGGAGGATTAGGAGGAGAAAGCTGGCATGGGAAGTGCTCTCAGAAGGGCAGCAGAACACTTCCAGCTAATCCCAAGTGGCACAAGCAAGTACAGCAGGCGTGGGGAAGCGCCTGAGGCTGGGATGCCAGCACACAGCTCACACAGCATCAGAGACCCCCAGCACCTGAAATGGCTGCCAGGAGCAGGAGAAGGGGCTGCCATGGAGACTGGAGCACAGGCGTGGTGTGCCCCAGGGAAGCTCAGACCAGAGGGCAGACAGCTGCACTCCACACAGCCTCCAGTGCTCAGGGGCACCCCAAGCCCCTCAATGCACTGCACACCGCAAGAACCAGACGGGGAGGCGAAGCGGCTCGGGAATGTCACCATGTGCAACACGTATTCCACACAGGAACACACCTATGGAACCTGGGCCTCATTGCTCCTGGGGAAAGAGGTGCCACTGGCCACAGCGCAGGTCTCAGGCTGGGCCAGCACCTCACCCATGGTGTGGGTGCTGAGCAGCACCCACCCGCCCTGGAAGGACACGGAGATGGGAGGAGAACCTGGGTGGCACCACCCAGGACAAGGAGATAAGCTCCTCTCCTGAGAGCTCAGTGCTTTTGGAGGGGCATCTCTGCTAACACACTAGCCCCTCCTCAGCTCGGCCCAGCACCATGGCTGCCCTCATGCCCCCCTGAGAAACAGCCCAGGCTTCAGCCTCTCAGCCCACTGATCATTTCTCAGCTGTGAACCAGACACTTGTGAAAAGGTTCTGGAGAAAAGAAATTACAGAAATCTAATCTTTTTTGTGCCCCACGTCAGCAGTACAACACCTACACATCAGAATGCTTAGCCTGTTGGAGTGGTTTTGGGGTTTTTTTGTGAGGTTTATTGGGTGGTGGGTATCATTTTTCATCTCTTTCTCTCCTAAAGATTTTAGTGTAATATGTGTGACATTTAATTTGTATCAGAGGATACAATTTTGTAAAAGCACAATTCCCCTTTAAACTAAGACACTGAAAACAGCATTTTTGCTAAAACTTCTACAGCTGTGGAAAGTGTCCCTCTAAGCTTGACTTAAAATAAGAAAACTTACATAGATATAAAACAATAATAAAGCATACCTTAACTAGCTGATATGTGTCATTAGGTAAACTGCATTCAAGGTGAACCCGTAATAGACTAGCATTCATAGTTTCTGTCTGTAAGAAAGAAAAGTGAAGAAAACATCAAACACATTGCTTCAAATGTTATATAAATCCAATTCATATACTATAATTTATAACGATAATAGGACTGCTTCCTCATTTTCTTTTCTTATTACACATATGTAACACAGCAATGTAAGGAATTTTTTTAATGAACACAACAATTCTGTACAGTAGTCAAGTAATCAATCTCTGAATCTCAGGACTCCACCAATATCTACCTAGTTATCAAACTATTATTACACATGATTATTAAATATTTAATTAAATATTTATACAGCATCTGCATGAGAACTCTTACAAATTTTCTTATGCAAAAAAAACTTGTATTCAACAGGGCCTTTGTGTGCAATATAAAAGCTTGTTTCCTTGTTTTCTGTGTATTTTCTTTGCTGATTGGATGCTGAAAAACAGTATCTAGGCCAAGAACATAATGCTTCTTGGATGTGGTCTAATACATAGGCTTGATGCCAAAATGGACAGACAGAAAATACTTGTTTTGCCTTTTTATTCACTAGAATGGGAAAAGAAAAGAAAATAAAAGATGACATTGACTGTGGCAGCTTGTAAAGCACTCATAAATCTAATGGGGCGACAGAACTGACAAAGCCAAGTATAGTTCATGAAAGCTATCTGGAAATCTGCACTGCCAAATCACTGGCACAAACTGCACAGCCAGTATATCTTGATTCTGAATTAAATTTTAAAAAAAACAAAACAACAAAGAAAGCCATAATCAGAATGGCAGACCTGTCACTCTATCAGTGCCTTTCTTACAGCCAAATGTCATGCTAATTTTGAGGCTAATGTGGAACCCCCACCCTCTGTTTCTCTTGTGATACTGATATATCTGAGTAGGGTATCTGCAGGTTCAGGTTTTTGAAGGAGTTGATGAAACTGACTTTACACAATCTCAATAATTTGATGCTGAAAAGCAAAACTGAAGAAACTTTTGAAGGTATCTAGCACCCTATTTCATAGCTTTTTAGTATAGGAAAAATAGGACAGGCAGGGGCACGTGAGTAGAGAGATTTAGCACATGTGTGGCATTCCATGGGGTCCAGTCTTATAAAAGCACTGCCAAAAGGAAGCCAATATTTGCATTCCCAATTCAACAGGATTTCATACCAAAATGACTGAGGCTTCACACAAGAGGGCGATGTAGCCCCTGTAAAAGTGGTTAGTGGCAACTCAACCACTGTCCCCAGCACAGCTTTCTGGGGGACTCAAACCCTGCAAAGTCTTTTCTTTTTTTACAGATGTTCATGTCTGTATCAAATTGTGAGAGCAGGAAAAAAAACCCCACGTGGCTGCTAGTGGAGTTTTAACAAGGCAGTAAGACCACAACTTTGGAGGTCATTCTCTGATCAGATAAAATTTGATGCTTAGAGTTCCCTTTCCAGTGCTTCTTTGAAAAACATTACTGCTTTCATGGTCTTAAAATAAGGATTTGTTAGCCCTTATTCAATGCTACTGTCATTTAAAGTAACTTAAGACCCCACATCCCTATTAAAAAAAATCAGTTACATCATATTTTCCAGCCTTTGTTTTTTTTGACCTAGCATAGATCTAACATGGGAAATGCTGTCCCTAAAATTTAAGCTTCAAATATACAGAGGGGGAAAAAAAATGCTACTGGGGTGTATTTGCTGTTGATCTGTTTTCCAGGGGAATTTTTTATTTCTTTGTGAGACTATCTTCAGAAGAGGAAACGGATTTGCATTTCTCTAAGGCAGACAATAATGCATAACTGACATGCCCAAAATCTTACAGCACCAGCAGGATGGCTCTGAGTTAACCCTAAAGAGAAGGAAACACTGTCAGAGGCAGTTTCCAACCAGACAAATCCAGGACCATCTCTCAGCAGTGCAATCACTCCATTTATACTGTAAACATCACTGCTAATAAATCGGAGCAGAGAGCTGAGTTATGCAGCCAGTATTTGTACCAGAGGCAAACTGACAAGGAGAGGCACAGCAGGGAAATCTCAGAGAGAGCTCTGCAAAGCATTGCTACTTAATTACCTGGTGCCTCTGTTTTGTATTAGGTACTTGGGCATACGTACTTGAATGTACACACACACTGAGCACCCACAAATCCTATACAAGCAAAGACAACTGATAAAAACCACACAAATTCTCACAAAGATTTTTGGATATATTCTTGCATCACTACCAGGACTGTAGAGTTCAAATCACTTCCTGGAGTTTGGCTACAGTATCACAGAAACAGAACAACACTGAACAAGCCTCCTCTTCTTCCTGTAGGCTGATCCCTCAAAGTTCCTGTCCTGGACAGTCCCTGACCCTAAAGTGGTATTTCCACTCTGAATGGTGTTAATAAGCTGTTTCTGTAATAATGATTCAGCAGTTTCATCAGTTTTTTGCAGGCAGTTATCAGGATAGCACACCAAGAAAGCTCTACTGCCTTCCTTCCTTCCCTCCCTCTCCACACCCAAGCACCACACTTGGACATGTTTGCTTCTATGATCCGCTGCCCATCAGAGCAAAACATAGCTTAAGGAGTGCTACATTTCTGCCAGTGCTTGCAGTATTTCCCAAGCTGTCAGTTCATAAACTTTGAACTCCTCTGGGAAGTCAGCAAAGCGGTGTCTGTGTGTCTTCTATGGTAAGACCCTCCACCCTGCAAGCCACTCTTCCGACATTCCCACCATCCTGAACACAGCAAGGCACAGATGTAGCTGCCCTCTTAGTGCTGTCCAAATACTAAAGAATGCCAAAAACCAGGCAACTATAGCAAAGACTACACCCAGAGGCTGGGTAAACAAGGATGACCTATATGGGCTGCACCATCTGTTACGGCTTAGCGGTAACTAGCCACTGCTGAGTGGCCACGTGGATGTACAACGAATTCACAGTGTGGGACACTGCTCTTCTTTCCTCCCAACGAGTGAGCCATGAACCCAGAAATCCTGGGACACAGGAGCACAGGCAGAGCACGCCAATCCCAACCCTTCAAAAGCTGAAACGTTGAAAAGGGTAACAGAAAGATGGAGACATTCAACAGTAAGAAAGGCAAGATTGCCTTTTTCTTTTCTTATTAAGCACAAAAGTTTCTGCTTAAAAACATGTGGGAACGAAGAAGAAAAAAGAAAGGCCTTTGTGCTTTGCCCATTGAAACATAAAAACAACATACAAAACCCATGGGAGTTCATTTTCAACAAAAAATTCAAACACAAACCTGTTGCATAATGTATTTCCAATGGAAACACTACCATAAACTTCCATCTATAAATCCCCAGGCATATGTTATATTTCCAACACAAATAGCCTACAGTGGCAGAATTTTACCCATACCCCTATTTACAGTTCTGGCCTTGACCTTCAAAATAAATTGTTTCAAATTGAAGAAGCTACAAAAGGGGTGGTCAATTTGGTGAAGAAATGGACAGCCCATTTCTGAAGATACTACAGAGCACGGACACTTCAGTTTGGCAAAGTGAAAGCTGAAAGGTCTGATGCCACCTACAAATGCTTCTAAGTGTCAGAAGCAGGAAGAGTTACATAAATTAAATGTACACCTTAATATATAAAATGGCCACAAAGCAATTTAAATTGGAAGTCAGGTGTAGGTTTCCAGCCATCAAAGTAGTAAGAGAAGTATTTGGGGTAACAAGGCCTCCAGCAATTCTGGTACGTTGCTTTACCTAGCACATGATGGGATTAAATGATGTCAAAGATTTTTTGGCCTTGTTGACCAAGGATGTCAGTATTACTGAACAATTTAAACATAAGTGCCTTTAAAACAGAAGGCAAAAAATAGACACACAGCATGGAGCTCTCCGTCTGAAGTTTCCAAGCAGTATCAGTGAACTTCAGAGGTAAGGACAACTTCCGTGTTTCAAACCAAAAGCTGTCACCCAAGGTTAGAACTCAATCATCCCAAGGTGAAAAGGGACATGCAAATGATGCTTATGCTATCCTCAATTTATTAAAATAGATATTTTATGTCAGTTAAAAATAAACAGGGGAAAAGAAATGTGCATATGACTGAGTATGACTGGTTTGTTTTAAATGCTTTTTCGCTTCAAGACTCCATTCAATGTGTAATAGTTATGTATCCTTCAGCTTGCCCTTGTGTAGTCACTCACTCAAACCTCATCAACCTCCCTTCCTTCTACATCTTCTGAGCTTAAAATATAAACTGGACAAAACAGAATGATACCATTTTTTTTAATGAGATCTGGATCAGAATGTAAGTAAGATGAATTGAAGAAGGCACTTCTGGAGAGGACAGCTAGCTGTAGAGAAACATTCTTCCAAGAGGAACCCAAACCCAAACCATAAACTCCTCTCCAATATTTAGATCTTGTCTATCATACTCAACAGCTGGGGAGCCCATCCCACTGCTGCTCAAATTGATAACATGCAGTGAAGACTGTTACCTTAATTACAATATAGCACAGAAAAACACCCAGAGCTTGGAGAATTGAGTCAATACTCTCTCCCACCTCATGTCCTACAAGATTACTGCCAGGTGGTACCCTGCTGCACTGCTAAACATGACCTCAAACTTGTACTCCATGCAAATAAAACACAGGATAATGTTTGTCACTCTACAGTGAGGAAAATGTCAAATGTACCCCCAAAGCTCCTCCACTCAAGAATTCAGAATGAACTGTAAAAACGCATGTATGCAACTTTCAGATTCTACCTGACAACAACCCATTGAGCTAGATATGAAGATGCAGGCACTAACAGCATCAAAAAAACCCTTCTCAGTTCTACCTCTAGGACCCCAAATTACAAAACCTGCAGATTTTTGCTTCCTTTCCAAGAGTGTGTCTTTGTTTGTCCACAAGCAAGTGCAACTGTGTGACTACAGGGAAGAGACTGGTATGGAGGAAAAGAAAGGGAGAGAAGGAAATTGTGCATTAACGTCGGATAGAGGTAAAATTGACCTAAGATACACATAGCAGATTGAAAAATACAATCTATGCTGGTAATTTTACTCAGAAGAGAAGGCATCACAAAGGCAATTAATGCAGCTTACATTTAGATAAAGTATTCAATTTTGTTACATGCTAAGGTATTCTCAGTATGCTTTTGGAAAAACAACGTCTGTGTATAATACAACAGGAAATCTGAAAGATCAGGTTTTCAGATTAGTTATTCACTTGAGAGGTTCTGTATGGACTGGAAGACTATGAAAATATCTGCAACTGCAACCAAATTACAGAAATCATTAAGCTCCTTTCAACTCCAGTATTTACACTTCATAAATTCAGCTGGCTGTGCTCTCCAGAGCTCCTTTGCTCCCAGTATGCAAGGCTGGTATCTTCAGCACTGACAGGGGCAGGAGGGGATGCTGCAGCCTGACTCCCAGCTCCGACACTCATCCATACAGCATGCTATGCTTCTTAACTGTGGCTAATTGTTGGTGCAACCCTGCTGTAAACTCGCATGGGGAACTGGCCAGAAGTAAAAAACAGACCAAACCAATACAGCTTCCTGCCCTTCTCAATTTTAAGGTATAAAGTTTATTTTACTGTTTAGGGCAGACCAATTCTCCAGTCCAGTCAGAGCAGAGCCTCACAAATAGTTTTGCCAGCACAACTTAGAGGGTACCCCACCACAGGGGCACGAAGAAGAACAAGTGTGAATAGTTTAAATGCCAAAGACTGTCTCATAAAAGCAGCTGATCACAGTAACCCTGCATCTTGCAATCTCTCTCCTGCAGTCACTGGTACTCGGATTTTTTGCTAATGTTCCTTGCATCCTCAACACCTGAGGTCAAAAATCTTTTCTGGTTAAACAGACTTAAGTTTCTCCCCTTGAAATGTATACTGTACCAGTGTGTGTGATGCCTGGATGTTCTGAATGTGTGGAAGCAGTAAGTAGGCATTTTCTAGCTGCACTTTAGGTTCTTCTGGAGAAGACATCAGACTTCCTGTTCCAAAAACCTGGTATTAAAAAAAGGTCATTACATCAATATCTAGAATTTCAGTTATAACAGCAGCTTCCAAAACTACACTGCTAATAACAACAATCTTCCCAAAAAAAAGATCCATTTTTCACATTAAATTCTTTTAAAATACAATAAAGTTCCAATGTAGAAAGTTATCATAGACATAAATTGCACTTAAGAATAATCACTCATTCAGGCACTATTACAAAGGCAAAACAAAGCACTCACCAGCAGAGCATCAGGTTATCCCAAAAACAAAGTATCTATATTCTCCTACTATTCTCCAGGCAATTACAATACACATCTCACTATTTAGGAAAGCAGTAATTTCTGAGAAAACTTTGTTACTAGTCCCACTGAATATTGAATTCAATGGCTCTGCCTTAAAAAATGAGTAAAATATTTTCTCTTATTTTGGTTTTTAAAGACTGCAGTTTTCAGAACACGATAAGATTTATAATTTGGATGGCTCTACTGCATTTATATTTTGCTCCACCAAGATTAGTTTATTGACAAGGAGATGCACAATAACTGAGGGGTGCGGAGCCAAGAGGGATCAAGGAGGCAGGGGATCATCACAGGCTAACTAAAATTACTTTGGGCTTTTCACTTGTATGCAAAGATTTATTGTTTTTTAAGAGGAAAAATCCACATATTTTTAATTAAGAGGATAACAAAATGCATTCTATGCTCACTGAAGATCTCTGACTACAGATAGAAAATACCAAAACAAAGGGAATATGCTTCTTTTTTTGTTTTTAATGGTGGTATTTACAGCACAATGTTGCCTTGTCTCCATTTGGGTGATTCTTCTGAACATACTCTTGAATAAATGCATTAGAAACATCAGATGTTCAAGGCTTTGGGGCTCTCAAGAGCGCTGGAACTGTGCATCACTCAAGTCATGCCTCCTTTTGAAACTCAAACCTAATGTGAGCTGAAAGCATGGACAGCTACTTCCTCTGTCTCAGGTGGCTGGTGAAAATGTCCATGAAAACCAGTCTGCTACTGATTTTTGCAGCAGTCCAACAGGAAACAAACTGATTGTGAGGTGGCACTGACAACTGCTTCCCTGCAACTTGTTGATAAAAGGCTGAGCTGACTGGGCAGTAAATTAATGGCACAGGGAAGAGTGAGATGTCAAAAAGAAAAGGTCAATCACTCTATAATGCACTTTTTCTCTCATCCTTGATGATATACTCCTGCCAAGTGTGGCATCACCTCTAATAAATATTAGATAAAAGCAACATTTGTATTAAAATCCCATGTGCTTCAACTGAACTTACCTAAGCTTTTATTTAAAGAGCTTTGTTTTCCAGCACAAGATCAAAGTATAGGAATGAAATAGTTTGATGATTGATTAAAGCTGTCACTCTTTAAATCACTAAATTCAGAGTTAAGATTTTTCTTCATCAAAATAATAAAAGCCAAGAATTTGGAGTATATAGTGTCCCTTAGAAAAAATTTTTAAAGCTGAAGACATGCTTAAATTCACCAGTTATTCAGAAAACAGACAGCTTTAAGGCACAACCATTACTTCATCTTTCATGTTTTATGGGCCTAAGCCCTGTGCTACATCCCCAATGTGTTTACATAAAATCCTGCAGAGTAGCTGAAAACCACCTAAAATATTTCCTAGTGGGTTTTTCCCAACAAATGCATTCCAGCACAGTGCAGTCTAGACTACACTAATATATGAAACTAATTAGACCATGGTCTTTTAAGTACACACATACAAATGCACTTGGTTTTACTACCACAACTAGCCCCACTAACAGCAGTAAGTTTAACCATATACATGTATGTGATCATGACATTGGCATGATGTGGTAAAAGGGATTAATTGGTAACATTACCCCACCTGATCTGTATCAGGAATTCAATGAATTTTCAAAGTCCCTAAAATCATGAACATTTATTTTTAAAACACAAGAAAATCCAAAACCCAAGCAAAAAATAAGAGTAGTTCCCTGATACGAAAAATAAGAGCAGTTACCTGATATGAAAGAACTCCATGAGATGAGGTATTTATAAATAATGAGCTTTCAATACTGCCTTCTTCTGTGGGCAGGAAGAGTACTCTGAAAGACATCTTTCCCATGGCTGGAATCACCTGCAGAGACCACAAAGAAGCTTGCTTGCTTGGTGCCAGTGATCACACACTCCCCACTCAGTCACAGGGCCCGGAGGACAGTTCCACATCCCCATCTGTAAATCACACTAAGCAGAACCTCAGCACTGAAAAGTTTCATCTGTGCACAACTCTCAACTCTTACTACAAAGAGCTGAGATCACACAGCAGCTTGCCAAGTTATGGCTGGAGCTTCTCAGCTAGCATGGAGCCTCACCAGCCAAGGCTTCTTTTTGGATAAGATATTACCCATGCAGCACGGACAGCCTGTGAGTGCACAGAGACACTTCCCCACACAGAGAGAGATGGCTATTGCAAAGTGAATCAGTGCCCCTGTGATACACTGGCAAATCAGCCAAGCTGAACTTAGGCAACACTCTCAGTAACTATGGAATAACAATTACATTTATGTCTGCACGGTAATACCCATTCAGCAATAGCAAAAATCAGATGAAAACATAATAAAACCCCTATGCACATCAGCAGAGGATAAAAACTGGGCTTCATCCAACTGAGATCACAGCAATTCATTCTTAACATGCATTATATTGTTAAAAAAATCAGAGTTGAAATAATGGTCTTAGATCATAAAGGCAATTATGCCCATAACTGCAACACAAAATACATAAAACATTTCACTGCAGGTTTTTCTGACGAATATGCAAGACCATTCAAAAGACTGAAAATTCAGGGCTGTAGAACACCCACATGCCTGTGGATTACTGCATAATGCTGCTTAAAGCAGAATGTGATTTAAACAGCCTCTCTAACACTGAAAAATTCTTCTCCTCCTCTGTTACTGTCAAACACATTTCCTACTGTAGGTTTTGGATGGCTTCTCCCAAACAAGTCTAAGTAGAAGTGAACAAAAAAAAACACTAGCAAAATAGAAAAAGAGTTGGAGGTCCTACAAAAAAGCCCAAAAACACAGAATGAAGAGCTTATGCCAAAGGAAGCAGGAAGCTTGGCACTTGGCCATTACATACTTTCCAAAAGTACATCAACACTCACCCGGCTATGAGCAGGAGACACATGAAACTGTCTAGTAGCTGTAAACACTGAATTGACTACAACATCTCTATCTCTACTAGGGTTGTAGGCATGCAGCATTTTAGCTCTGGGTAACCCCAGTAACCTAAAGCAGGGGAAAAAAAAAAGAGAAATAAATTATTCACTTTATATGCACAGGCCACACATGAAAGAAGCAACACAAATCACCCTAAAACACTTCATCTGCAACAATTACCCACTTGTAATTAATCTCTGGAAACACACCAAACAAATTTTGCCTTTAGTATACAAAGGCAAATATGTAACACTGGGATGTGAGGTACACTTGGCCAAAACTCACTGGAGTAACTAGGAGTTAAAAAAAAAAAATTACCCTTACAAAGCACAAAGTTTTGGATAAAAAGATTTAAATAACTGAAGTCTTGTTTTGTCAGCTAAAGCAATGATTCTCTTGAGGCTTTTGCTTTAGCTAGTACACCCTAAACACCAACATCTCAGACATTCCTCCGGTGCATCCTCTGAAATATTCCTTTAACTCACAAGGAAACTGTGTTTCTTTTTGGTTACTGATAGATCAAAGGCTCATTATCACTTAAGAACAATTTTTAAAATTTTCTTAAAAGAAAACTAAGAAAAACCTCATTTATTCTACCAGTATGTTTTGCTTGGGACTCTGGATTTTGTTATCAGAATTTAAAAGAAACAACAAGCTATTCCTCTACTAGAAAGGCAATCTTTCAAAAATGAACAACCAGCATGAAGAAATTATTTGACATCCATGCAGAATCACCTGAAATGTACACCCAGAATGTATTATATTCCCTATTAGCTTTTCCTCCTTCTCAGAACTATGTTGATTTTAACTTACAAACATTGCAAGGCAAGAAATGCACTTCCAGCTCTGTAGCAATTACTTACTACTTCTCTATTTTTCAGATGATGGCATGATCCTAGCTAATGCTTTTTACCCAAATGGAGCCCAGTGTAGCTGTTCCTCCACGCTTCATTATTAACCAAAATAACAATCATGTAAGATACTCACTGCATTCCAAAATGCAGAACTGATGGATGAAAATGTAAGGCCTTCCCATTTGGAGGCATTTTTGCTGAGAAGCTAAAAAGAAGGAAAAAGAAGCCACAGTTAATATTTAGTGGGCATGATGCTACAATCTGCAGGGAAGGAAGATACATTGCAGGCTCTTAACTCTTTCTATTCTGAAGCTTCCTTCCTTGCACAGGTCTCCACAGTCATGCTGGCACACCTGTTTATGGGGCTGTGCAGAGGACTGCAGAGGGAAAACAACTGGGAAAAGACCTGAGGAATGAAAATTACGTCAGCATGGAGCAGATTACTTGCCAATTAAATATCTGTGCAAGCACTGGCACGAGTACACCTGAGAGATGCAGAGGCAGAGAATTAAATAGCAGCTTGGGTAAAAACACAGATCAGAAGAAGTGCTTATATAGCTGTGGCTGTAATGAAAAAGCCAGCTTGCTTCTTCTATGCAGAACAGAATAAAAAATACTGTGAAGCACATACATCATCATCTTTCCTTTGCCCTACAAAAAGTCACAGTAAAGTTCCTATCAGTTCTAGGACATTTTTAGCTTATTTCAACATTACTCAATACCCTGTAACATAGAAATTCCACAATATCTTCACCATTTTCTCAATTAAAACTTGTCTTCCACAAGTCCCAAAAACCACAGTGAATAAAAACAAGCCCAGCATATGTTTATTTTATCTGCATAGCCAGCGCCACTCTGTTAAAAGCGTCCCCAGAAGCAGTCTGCATGTTGAATAGCCAGAACCAGTTTAATCTTTACTGGATGATGCTAATAAGCATCTTAGCAAGGATGAGTCCAAGAAGGGAGAGATGGGAGTGTGGTCTCATTAGGTATCCAGATGCTTTGCATAATTTGTGGTAGTACAGTCAATTGGTTCCCAATTTTAAAATGTAGTTCTGTGACATTACACCTTTAATATTTCTTACTGTGTACATAATCCTGATGTTATATTCCAAAGCAACAGACATCATTATTTATTAACAGTAAGGAAAAATAATACTTATTATTATGAAAACCCACAACTTTCATGAAAACATAGAACCATAGAATGGAGAAAATTCTCTCACTACTGTAGCAGGCAGAATGCAATACATCCAAGTAGCATTCCTGAGGCTGCTAGTGACAGCCTCCTTCCAACCACCTTGTCTCTGCAGAAGCCCGCTCTTGCTCCATTCCTAGAAACACTGTAGCAACCAGCGCTTTCTTCCCCTTCCAAAAATCAGCCTCAGGTAGATACCCAGAAGTTAAGTCTGAGTACTGTTCTAACATATACAAATTAAAATTACTACTGCAGTAAAAGCCACAGATATTTGAGGAAGACATGTTACTTAAAGGCCCTCAGATCCTTTTATTGTATGCATACACATGAACAGCAGAATAAAAGATAAGCCACTGGTTAATTCACTACAGTATAACCTTGAACCTCACCGCAGCATCTTACAGGTGCTGCTGAAATACCTCTTCTCACCAGAAAAGTCTTTCCTGACAAAAGCAAGAAGTTGAGTGCTTCTCTCTGCCAATTCATGTAATTGCCAGTAGCTCTCCAAGACTTGCCCTCCTTCTGAGGAATTCTAGCAGCATCAGCTCTTCTGTCAACTCTTGCTCTTTGCAATAGGTACCAAATGCACCAGCTGGGTGCAAATTCAGCAATGGATGTAGGAGACTGCACTTAATTTGGCCTAGGTGAACATGGCTATGCTGCAGCACTGGGTCTTAAAAACGCACTGTATTGCTGTTCAGCCAACCCTCTACTAGTCAAAAAATGGGAAAAGCCCTATAAAAGTAGCAGCAGGAGGATCCCAGGGGTGCCATTTATTCCTTCTGGAGACGGCAGCCTGGACCTTGCATGGCTGAAGCCAAGGCTCACTTAATGACCTGTGCAGGTTCCAAGTGGGCTCCTGAGCATGGAGATAACTTTGCAGCATCCCTGCACACCGCTTGACCAGGAATGGTCCTGTGATTACAAGATATCCAGCTTCTGCTTTGCACCCCACAAAAGCTGCCAAATCACTTCAAGCTCCAGCCTGGCCCAGAAAGCAGAACAGCCACATTCCTGTGGCATCATGCCCATCACCCAGCCCACTGTCCAGCTCCAGGCAGCTGCACCACTTATCAGTGGCCCCGAAGCAGTGCCAAAACATAACCTGAGAGCTGAGTTTCTTCAACAACAGAACTGGTGGAAAGAGAACTACCACTGCTTTGGGTTGGGATTTTTTTCCCTCAAGGGAAAAGATGACAGGTCGGAATAATGGGAACGGGCAGGAGAACATTCTGCTCATGACAATCGAACAACTAGGACATGCTTTGAAGTACACCACTACAGAGAGAAAGAGACAGGCCCATCTACACTGGAAGTGCACTTCTCCACTTTCTGTCTCTAAAAGGCAGCTAGGAGCTGGCAGAAGCTGGCAGAACACATTTCTGCATCCCCATGCTCCAAACACAATTCAGATCTCAGTGGGGAATCTGACACTGAAATAAACACCAAGGCAATTTACTTAGACATTTAAAATTTGAAGTCACTTCTAACAAAAAAACCTACTTTTTTCTCTAAGAACATCATCTCACCAATAGATTCACCTCAAATTATGCCCAAAATTGCTCTTTTAGCTACAGATGACATGTCCAAAAAAGTACATGGATCCTTTCACGAGAATGTCACAGGCTTGGGAAAGACAGAAATATATGTCTAAGAATGGAAGCCTTGAAATAACAAATGTGGAGAAAAAGGCTCTTCACAACAGAAAAGGACTGGTTTCCAGGTTTTACTCTTCCAGTGCTTTTAAAATCCTCTAGCATCCCACTAAGCATGCCATCTAACAAAGTTGGTCCGCATGTTCCATGGCATCTCTTTTTTTGGCAGACCAGTTGAACAGCATCTTCTGAATGGCAGATTCTGATAGAGCAGCTCAATTCCAATATTTCAGAGGATACTTTTAAGCACAAGTGAACTGGAAGAGAAATAAATAGAAGAGGGGAAGGAAATTCTTGGCAATTACTTTGAACACTCAGTATGCATCGAAATCCTAGTTTAAATGGTGCTGTTAACACTTCCCAGCCCAACAGTTCAATGCCCTTCCTCCTCTCCCATCCACACAATATATTTAAAACCCTGACACCCTGAACCACCCCTTTCCAGGAAAAAAGAGTAAGAAAAATTGGGGAGGGCACCACATGCTCACCCAGAGCACCAGGAGGATCTGGGGACAGGTTCTGGCAGGAAAGGTGAAGGTAAGCCCATGAAAACTTCAGCTCATCACCCTTGCTTGCAGAAAACACCCAGGAGAGAGAGACAAATCCCAAACATGCACACAACCATCAGAAATGCCTACTGGGAAGAAAGGTGGATGTGGAGCTGAAAAAAGGGGGCTGGAGGGGAGGTAGCGTAAGGAACAGGGGTGACACCAGGGGAGAAGAGCAGGATGGAGGAATGCAAGCACCATTAATCATTTGTGCAAGCAGAGGAACACCTAACTCTAGGGCAGCATTTTGGGATTTTGTTCTTGTTTTTTAAAAGGTGCATGAGCTGTAAAATGTTAAGCTACCATATTCCCTCTACTAAGAAGCCCCAGAGGTGTTTGAACATGGAGAAGCTCCAGCCTTTCACAATGTTTCCTGCTTCAGGAAAGAAGGTTTTGGTGTCCTGTTGGTGTGGGACTAACAAAAAGAGATGCTAATACAGGGACACTGAGAGCACTGCTAAATACAGCATTGATAATGTTTTTCCCTTGCTTCTTTCAGTTCTGTTAGGCTGTGATGCATAAAGTAAATATAGGTAAACAACCAGATCAGTATTTACAGTCCCAAACCCTAATATTTTTATGCAATGTATATTGCAAACATTTGTTTGAAATAAGCAAAAGCCTTATGCTTCCCCCAAAGTCCAACAGAAACAGATCTTTTCTCACAGGAGATTTGTTCCTACTTCACTGGTCAAAATCACAAATGAAATATTTCCCCTAAAAATCCAAACAAAAGAGCAGATCCATTCTGAATAAATTGCTGGAGATTGCATTGGGGGTTTTTGTTTGTTTTTGCCTTTTTTTTTAATTAAATTTTAAAACTAAATTAATTCATCTCATTATACTCATAAAACACTCAATCTGCAGAATAAGCTGCATTTGACCAGAAGTGAAGGACATTTCCTGGAAGGACATTTATCCCAATGGTGCTTTTTCTTCTATTAGCTCTTTGATGTCTTCCTTGTATCTTTAATTCTTCACTTGAATTGATTACTTCATACTATCTTAGCATGCATAATATCCAATGATTCAGATAGCAACCTCTGTAGTTGAAAATAATCACAAATGCTACTTGGTTCCCTTTCCTCTTCCTTCCTTTTTGTATGCTTTGTTCACAGCCCATGCTGAAAAAAGCAAGTCAGGGAAAGGCATTTTATTGTCAGGTCTTTTGCTTTATGGCTGCAGGGTTTTCTTGGAAGCAGCAGGCAAAAAGGACTGGATTCTTGAACATACAAGAGGTTCTTTTTGAGTGTATCTGTTTAGGCAGTGCTGTTTTATTTCTCAGTATATTGATAAAAGTACAATTTTACTTATGTTGAGCATTTTAGCACTTTGCATCACCAGTGCAGTGATGTTAATGAACCCACAAGATGAGGTTTTGAGATATGAAAGTGCGTGCATATTGTACAGAAAAGTGCATTTTTTTAATGCAAACTGAAATAGAGAAAATGAAATAAAACCTCTCATTTACTGACTAATTTTAGATTCATTCTTCTAAACTACACCTGATAAAGAAAACAGAGAATGGAACACATAGGAAAACAACCAAACCCAGATACTTTTAATCATGCTGATTGCAGCTGATGCAAAGAAATTATTCTGACAAATAGAAAATAGGTAATTAAGAATAGGTAATAGAAAACAGGTAATTAAGGGGTCATAGATATAGAAATAGAAAAAGCAGCTGAATCAAAATCTTATGCAGAGCTAATACAAAGCTTTGGTTCATCATATCCCTAGTCCCTCTCTCAATTTCTCCTTTACCAAAGGCAGTAAAAGCAGCAACCAGTACTAGGAACATTAAAGTGCAGCTCCTGAAAGACACACAGTGCCTTTGAAAGAGATCATGAAATTGTTTGGAAATACAAAATTAAAATTTGAGTTTACTATCAAGGCAACTCTGCCAAAACCAGAAACAGGAGCAGTTTTAAATTATGATTTTTTTGTAATCTTAACTTCCTTCCTAGAGACAGAAAGAGTCCTCAGAAACCAGGAAATTGCCCAGCTTGCAATAGCCCTGCACTGCTCATGGGCAAGCTATCCATGGTGTATCCCTGTGGGGCTCTCTCTTTGGAGAAGAGCAGTCACACTTGCCACCCTCCCCTCCAGAGACTTATGAGACTTGTCCTGAAGCCCTGTACCAACCTGTGACAATACAAAATCCTTTCTGGATTTTTTTTACTTTTTAAAGAAAAAGAATGACCAAAATGTAAAAGAACACAAATGAGAATTTTGAAAGCTGGAAACCTAGAGGTCCCAAAGGCTCCCTTATTTTTAGCACTGCATTTTTTAGCAAGAGAGGGAGGACTGACTCACTGCTTCTGAATGTTTGGGATTTGCAACCCATCATTAGGAATTCACTTACATGCTTTACCAGAGAGCTGTGCTTCTTCTGGAAGAAATTTTTTTTTTTTTTTTTTTACTGTGAGGGTAATGAGGCACTGCAACACATTGCCCAGGGGAAGTTGTGGGTGCCCCATCCCTGGAAGTGTTCAAGGCCAGGTTGGCAGGGGCTCTGAGCAATCCAGTCTAGTGGAAGTGTCCCTGCCACAGCAGGGGTATTTGAACTAGACTGAGGTCCCTTCTGATCCATTCTATAATTCTGTAAGAAGGATGGTTGCTTTATTTCCTCTGAAGCACACTAAGTACATCAAGGACTGAATCCCAGACTGTGGAAAGCAGGAAAGGCCAAACAGTGTTACCTAGCAACTAACATGTGCATGCATACCTGCTGTTTTGCATGTTTGTGCTACAGGAAAACAGGCAAGGGCAGCTAAACCAGAAGAAACCAGTGAAATGGATGAGACAAGCTCTCTAAAAACAAATCCCATACTTCATGGCATAATTTAAAGAGGAAAGTAAGTCTATCAACATTTTTTTTCTTTTTTATTTCTTCAACTACTGAAGTTGGAAAAGCAACATATAGCTGAGACCTACCCACAAAAGTTTCAATGAGCTGATGATTTATTGACAAAGGCAGTGAAGTAATGGGGTAGGTAAGCCTAGCCTGTGTAAAGCCTAAAGCCTGTGTAAAAGAAACCATTATTTTACTTACACCTGGTCCCTCGTGCATTGCTCTGCTCAATACTCTAGCCCTGGTGTTTCCACAGCCACAGGTCACCTTCCTGAGCAACCTTCTGTCACTGCCTGTGGTCCTCCCCTTGCCTACCAAGTTCTGCAATGGCATTTACACAAACCATTTGCATAGCATTTACCTAAGCCAGCAGTGCTTCAGTTTAATTCATTACAAAACAACAACAAGAACTTGTTGAATGATCAAACTTAAGAGTATCTCACCCAATAGGCCTTAAACCCACATTTCTCACTGGGGTGTAAATGGAAGGATGCAGATTAAAAAGCCTGGCTTTTCTCTCTACCCTCCCAACCAAACCCTCACCAACAACTCCAAAGGAGTTAAATGCAGACCGCAATAAAACTGAGATTAAGACTCAGAAAGAAATCTAGGGGA
Source organism: Haemorhous mexicanus (assembly GCF_027477595.1). Classification (NCBI taxonomy): domain Eukaryota; kingdom Metazoa; phylum Chordata; class Aves; order Passeriformes; family Fringillidae; genus Haemorhous; species Haemorhous mexicanus. Next base: position 34,025,441 of record NC_082344.1, on the reverse strand, counting down.
GATGCTGATCAGTGAGGGATAAAGTGCTACAGAGAACATCTTGGTGAAAAGAAAAGGCTTTCTTCCCCACTGCGCCTGTGGTTTGCATTCTAGTAGCAGGGGCAGCACAATAAAGCGTGTTTAAGAGCAAAATGGAATTACTCCCTACCATAAATCAGTCCCCAACTTCTGAAATAACTGAAATCTGTAGTAAATTAAGACATTAATTCACAATTACTTGAATTCATTTGAAATTATTTTCTGAAACCACTTCTTTGAAATCCTTTACTCACCCAAATTTCAAGCAACTCTCTAGAGATGTTCCAGGGGGACCATGTACATTTTAGGCATCTTGGACAGACAGCAACTAAGTTACTTGTTTTGGATGACTGTCCAGAGCTCACAAGATCAAAATGCACCTCAAACACATTTTCCTCTGAAGCACCTCTACGGCTGCCAGCAAATCCCAAATATCCTGCCAGGCAGAACATCCACTTCATTTTATTTTTGGCTTCATATAATTCAACAACTGCCATTACATTCTGCAATATTTCATGAGGTAAACTCTGATAACTGCTCTCAAATAAAACCTTTAGCTTGCCTTTCTCTTTTATAAGCTTCTTTACAATTTATCTTTTTCAAAGAAATCGGCAATCTTCCATTAAAACTAAAATTGCAGAAACAATACGATTCACTCCTTTCTTTTTTCAGTTCTTCCCAAAAAAATTAGAAGAGCCACTTGCCCAACACAAACATGCAGTTTTGGCTCCATCAGGAGCCTTGGTATTCTTGACGTTTTGTCTTTACCAGGTCCTGGACTTGTGGGGTTTTAAGAAACTACTGCATTTTCATGTCTCTTTGAAGACTGTTTCTAGCCCATGAGTTTGCAAAATAAAAGCAAAAATCACAAAAGCAGCTCATGCTATTTTTTTTCCTTTTTAAACATTGAAATCTTTTTAGCAAAATTCACTTTTTTGTGTAATTTGCTTACCCTCTAGTTGCCAAACCCTCAAAAAAACCCCTCAGAACGTTTAGACTGCCTACATAACACAGGTTTGTTCTTCAAAAACTGCCACTAAGATCACAAATAATTGCTGAGATGTTAATTTTTGCCCATCTTACTCGATTAACTGGAATGAATAAAGGCAGTCAAAGCTGAAGCACCCTGGCCTATTTCATTCATGTACAGAAATGGCTGCTTTTTGAAGAACACTGCCCAACTCTCTCAACTTGAAACCCCTACAAGAGAAGCTATGGGTCTCCAGACCTCTGAAAGATCAGGTCCTCCAGCCACACTCCTGCCCAGCATCTCTGAACTGAAAATAAAACATTTTCAAGTGAGATGTGCTGCTCAGAGCCTTTTTCAGACACTTTGAAAACAAGACCCCTAGAGAAAGGGTGCATGGGGAAGTACCTAGAGAAAAGGCTTCCACCATGCTGCCTTCTCTGGCTAAAACCAAAGCACTCACGTAAGCCTTGAGCTGAAATACCATGAAATTTAAATGACTGTTCCCTACCCACAGTTTTCAAAGTCTTTTATTGAAAGCAGTCAAAATTCACTGCACAGCCCCATGAAAGAGGCAGGATAAAAGAACCTTTAAAAAGTCAGGAGATAGGTAAAAGGCAGGTGGGTTTGTGGCCTAAGAAGAACACAATTACTTTTACTTACTAGGAAGCAAAGCCTTTATTTCTGTCATTGCAATGGCAAAATGACAGCAGAAAATTTTAGTGGGAAGGGCAGTTTTCAAGCACAGTCCTGTAAAAACATAACTACAAACTGAAGAAAACAAGAGGCAGGTATTTCAGAAGAAACAAATTCTATCACACCTGCCTCAACTAAATTAATTCCCACAAAAGTAACAATGAACGTATTTGCTTTTCCTGCAGTGTGCCTACAGAACAATTACTAGTAAAGAAGGAAGAGATGAAAGTGACCTCACCAAGACCTCACCTTTTTAAACCCACCAACTGCAATTCCGTTTTTAACAGTAAAAATAAAAATTCATTTCATCAAGCACACACAGTTTTACTCAAAAATTCTCCCCAAGCTGAAGAGCAAAGTGCCAGCTTCTGTCAAGTAAGTAGCAACCCTTCCTCCTTCAAGTGTTTCACTTCCACATGCCAGGGAAACTACTTTTCCTCCAGCTCTGAGAATCTGGCTCCTGCCTCGAGAAAAGCAGGACGCATCGACAGGAAGCACTGTGGGGCTGCAAAGCTCACAGCAATAGGAAGTCACATTCTTGTCAAATTTCACTGCACCCAACCATTTCCTTTTTCTACATCAGGCACGGCCAAAAATTTCTATCTTGACAGAAACCACTTTAAGTTACAGCAGTTCAGAAAAATGCATGAACGAGCTCTGTGGTCACTGATAAGCGTGACCTGCTTAATAATTAAGAGTGATAATCTTCTTACAGTAATTAAGAGTGATAATCTTCCTATGAGAGCTGCCTTTTGCTGTTTCTACATTAATCCAAGCCTTTTAGTTTCTTTTTTATAATGAAAGGCCTGTAGGATAGCATGTGTTTGCCTGCTGGATCTCAACAGCCCATAGGAAACCTTTACACTGAACCCATTAAGTGCCAAAAATCCCACTATCCTTCCCCGTGCCTCGCTCCTCCCCAGGAAAAGAAAAAAAGAATGCTAACTAAAAAGGAAACCAAGCAAATACAAGAAAACTCAGACCTAGGACTTTAAAAAGTAGTAACTTCTGCTTTTAATTTATTCCCGTTGATCTGGACAGTTCACCTGATACCAGTTTCCCTGAAAAGAAGTTACAGAAAAGTCACTAAGATCACGTCTCAAGGCAAAAAAAAAATACCCAGTAGTGGAAAACATCCATCTGGACTTTGCATTTTTTCCTCTTTTGTGAATTTCAGCCCAAATTTTTAAAAAGAAAGTATAACCTTTGAGCATCAACCTTTAAGAAATAGTAATTTACCCATGAGCATTCAACACCATGCCTTGTTTAAGCCAGCGTACGAAAAAGGACAACCAAAATGAGCTCAGTATGGAAAACTGTACAAGTTATCTCCACAGCACTTTAACAGGCAGCTGAAATGCTACAAATGCAAAAAAAGCAAACACTCCAATATACAGTTTCACTCTATTGGCAGTAATTTATTTTACAAACTGATAACATGCTGGGGAAGTCCCTCAAAACCTTAAAACCATGCACCACTTGCAAAATCCTTTTACCAAACCACTTGCTTGAGTAATAGACCAAGACCAGCTTTCTCAGGGCTATGTTTCAGTTTTATAAGGACAGAAGTTATTTCCACTATTGATTGCCAAATTTATTAAAAACTTAATTATCTCCTCTGGCAGATGGAACTTCATACAAAACTTTCTGAAGCATCCCCAAATGCTTCAAATTTGTTACCACAAATTTAAACTACATAAGTTTCCTAAAAAATACTCAGTTTCTCATGTAATTGAAAAGCATTTTCACAAGCTGTACTATATGAATGTGAAAATATGATGCAAATAAAAATATATGGAGAAGAAGCAAGGCTACACTTTTCTTAAAGGTACTGTAAATGTGGTGCAGCACAGGGAAGCTGTGGTCACACAGACATCCTATGCACAGCAAGGAAACTAAGCTGCTCCCCCACACCCCAGGGGCCACGACCAATCTTCAGGGTGAAAAGTTAAAGTCACTAGCCAAATACCAACAGTGAAAAAGTAGCTTCAACCCCAAACCACCACCACTATCTCACAGGAGCATCACTCTCTTGATCTTGTTTTCCACCCCTCCCAGTTGGGATGTGTTACATCCTCTTTAGGCCCCCTCTGAATGTTTTGGCATCCTTTGATGAAGCTCTCTGTTGTGGCACAAATTCATTGAATCTATGCCATATGTGATATGTGGATTTTTTTTTAGATAGGACACAAAATACAGAACCTTATGAAGAACCTCTTAAAAATAGCAATAAAAAAAAATTGCAGACTATTTTTATTGTTCACTGGCATTTATTAACTGACAGCACTGTGCATTTTCATCATCTCTATGCTTCAATAGCACAGTCATACAAACCTACTCTCAAACAAAGAGCTTTTCTCTTCTGGCTTCCCATACAAAACTCTGGTTATACTTCAAACTACATCCCCTCCGGCAGTCAGACAAAGAAAGGGGAATCCTCCACAGCATCAGATCATTGCTACTTTTTCACCTAAAGCCAGTAAACCCCCAAGGTGACAGGACACCACTGCAGACAGCCTGCAAAATTCCCCAGGCTGCCCTGTTTGAAAAGTGCAGCTTGCTAAGCTCTCCTGTCTTGTGTCACTCATCACTCTGGGTTGTGGTGTGCAAAATGGAAAGACAGCTCCATGACTTAGTGCTATTAATAAAAACAAGCATGCTCACGGTGTGTTTGTGACCTACTCCTAAGTACTATTGTGTATTTATGGTTCACTAGATTACGTTGTTAAAGGAAACACTCAGATATGAAAAAATTTATACCAGAAAATTCGAACTGGCAAAAAAACAACAACAAAAAAATTGGCATTACCAGGATTAGTACTTGAAACACTTATCGCAGAAAGCACCGGGTCCTTACAAAACATCTGGGATCTGTTGAAGCCAATGCACAGCACATGCTCTCAGCCAATTTCTTCTGATGTACAAAATGCTGCAGCATTCTGCTCTTATACAACACAGAACCATATGAAACACAGCCTGCTTCACAGGTTTATTAACAAAATGTCTACCACCAAGGAAACCTCAGGTATGTTATGGCTCTGAATTCCAGCAAGGGGCACCTAAAGTCTACAAGTTAACATTTGCTTCCTTCAGCAGGATAGCTGTGAGGAAAGAAAAAGGAGGAAAATTAGCAGAAAAAACCAGCAGGAAGTCAGCTTTTGATTATTTTATATCCACTAAAAAAAATGTACTTGCAATCAAGTACAATATTAAAACTCTACCTCCTCTAGACTCTTGCATTTCCTCCTTTATCTCAAAGCTAGGAGGCTAATCAGAGTTCACCAACTGGAAATGTTCACCTGTGAAACCAAAGGCAAAGCATCACTAAAGCTATTTTTAGTTTGTTGACAAGCCTCTAACCAGACATCTGCTTCCACTGCAATAAAGGATGCACTTTGCTTCTGCATGCAGAAGAAACATGGGATTTCTCAAGCTGCCCATGAGAGGAGAAACTCCTCCAGACACGATAAAGATCCCTCTGCAAGCCAAAGGTGTATTTAACTGGTCTTAGCCATACATCCCTCAATACTTCTTGCTCTTCAAGATAAGCAGATTAACGCCATGGTCCCGCATGGGAACCCACACAAAGGTCCCACTGAAGCCAGAGGGGCTTCTCATCGGCAGAGGGGCAGCTGAGGTGGACTGAGGAGCAGGACTCACAGACAGCACTTTGCCCCTTCTTATCTGGATACGTGGATGGACGTACAAGAGCAAGACAAAAATCAACAAAGTGTGTCCAGCCTCTGAAGAGGCTTCTTCTGTCACTCCATGGCAATAATTTACACCAAAAAAGGAGCAACATGGCTTTGTAAGGCAGATCTTCAATCATGTCAAAATGGAAGATGTGGCTTTTGGTATAAATATGGCAAAACCACAGAGGAAATAAAGAAACTTAAGGTGCTGCCCCAAACCATGGCCAGCAGTAGGTAATGTGGATTTGCAGTTACCACAAAGTCACATTTTCAACACCTGATCTTACCTTTCCACAGCTTACAAGCTTTCAGCGGGTTAAGGGAAAATAAAGAAGATCTGAGCACTCAAACCAAGTGTCATTGTCCCCAAACCGGTACATGTACTCAGAACAACTTAACCTCCAAGTCAGGCAGCGTGGAAAGTCACAGATGACATGGGACAACCCGAAGTTTTCCAAGTCCCAAACAAGCTTCCTCAGCTTGGGTATAAAGGCAAAGGTTCTCATCTTAAAATCTGGAAGTGCACACTCTGTATGGCTGGGCACTGCCCTACCCTCCCTGCACAGCAAACGTTTCAGTGATTGTTTCAGGAGCAACAAAACACAGCCCATGGCTTCAATGACCAGAAAGCATGAATAATTGTTTTTATTTACAAGGAGAGAAAAAAAATCCAAGCAAGACTGAAAGCATGGGGACCAGGGCAGGGGTGTGTGTTTGTTTTAAAGCGACTACCCGCATCTGTGGGATCAGCCACATTATCCCAGCAACACTGAGAATGCTCACAATGGCCAGAAATGTCCCCTTTTGAAAAGGGCAGTTTAAACGCTGCAGAAACTGGGTCAGCGACAGGCCACAGAAATACCTAAGCAGGCAGCAGGCACCTCGCGAGCTGCGGGCAGCAGGCTTGCAGCAAAGGCCTTGAATAAAAGACAGAACACACCAAGACAGAAATCAGACAATAGCTATTGAAGAAAGGCAGTTAATAGCAACAAAGCACGTAAAGCACGGGTCAAGGAGTCGGTCAAGTACAGGCCCTTCAGCTCTCTACCCTTCTTCAGTTGCCAGGAATCAAGATTTAGACACAAACCAGAGATGTACACGGCCCACAGCACCAGGAGGTAGGCACAAAAACTGAGCAGGCATGCTAAAACCACAACACAGTAAGGAACTGCAAAACTTATTCTACAATATATTACAGGACTGCTCACTTGCTGAGGGCAGCACATTGCTTCTTGTTCTTCTAGTTTCATTTAAAAAAACCCAGCAATTACACAATTTTTTCTTGTACATGGTTAGTGTATTTATCATCTCTGTGTTCAGGTCTTTACTGTTGTACATTTATTGATGTACAGACACCTTAACTTTAAAATGCTAACCCACAACTGCAATGCAATTTAAATTTATGTAGGCAAAATCTGAGAGGTGACCTACAATGTCCCTAGTGAGGCCTGACTCACACACTGCATAATAGCTGACACCAAGTGAGTGTGCAGCAGGACTGCTGCACACATCTGCCAGCCACAGTCAAAAGCCTTGATTCTGTTTTGCAGACACCCTTAAAATTATTTGAGGTGAACGGAGGTGGTGGCTACCCAAGGTGCAGGCAGTTATGAATCAGTCACTCCCTCCTTCCCCTCATTTCACTTCCCTTTTGTTATTGTGTATCTTTCCCTTCACTGTTAAGATTGAAATCTGCTGTAGTCCCTTATCAGTTTTGCCAATCACTTGAAATGAGCAAGCTCTCATTTGTTCCCTACCTACCAGTATCTTTGTTCACTTAGTGTTTTTATCAGGGCATGGCTTTTTGCCTTTCTTTGTTCTGTTCACAATCTCTCGCGTTTTTTCACTTGTTACCATACTTTGCCTTGCCCCTGCCTTTGCCTTTCCGGCAATTACACTCCGTCCTTCCCCTGCTGCCAAATTCTAGCCCAGACATGTTCAGCATCACATCCAAGCAGTTTCCAGTGCCATGTGCAACTTGCTGGCTGCTCAGCCTCTCTCCCCACAGCCAGGCAACCACGCATGGATGGTGGCACCCTGTTTCAGATGAGTTTTGTCTTATCCAACACACTGCTCAGAGCTTTGGTAAGAGGCATCAGTCCAAAGAGGAGAGCCCTGTGCACCAAATCAGACGTGATCTGTAAGCAGCACTCCCAGAGAAAGGTGTGGTGGCTGCAGAGTGCCTTTTGTTTTGGCAGCAGAAAGTCCAGTGGGACCCAAGGTGCAGCCACAGCCTCTGCCCCCAAAGAACACAAACTGATGAGGTCAGAGGGGATGAAAAGAGGAACAAACTGCACTCAGTGCAACCTCACAGTGTAGTTTGCTGCAAGACAAACACTGCCAGACACCTAGCCAGACAGTGGGAACTTAATGAGGGGAAACAAAACAACCCCTCTACTCCTGCCACATCCCACAGCAAAACCCCACTGCCCCTCCACCCAAGATTTAATATGAGGACACCAGTGTAACCATTGCACTGGGCAGCACTCATGTACAGTGATAGCATCACTACTTCAAAATGCTCAGCATTTGAGGCTACTGCATGGTGCAGGAGCTGACCTGCTATGGCATTACTTCAGCCAGGACCTGGTGCTCGATGTCCAGACTGCACCAAAACCTCGAGTGTCCAGCTCTGTGCATGATAACAGTCACATGTCAATAACTCAGGTAGAGTTCTAAGGTAAAAAGATAAACCTTTTCTATTTCAAATCTGAGCCCTTTTAATAATCCTTGTTAGATTGTCCCTACTCTTCAAGCAGAGAGCAAACAACTTCACACAATAATTTCTGCATTATTAACTACTGCAAAGGCAACCAAATCTTTCAGGATGACACCTAGTACCTACAACTGTGACATTTCATGCAATGCACATCTTCATACCCCAAGCAGTACTCAAGTAATTACTTTAAAACTTTAAAATTACAGTTTTTATTTTCTACCAAACGCAACCCACTGTTTTATTAATGAATCACTGCGATTTATCTTCCAAGAAAATTTATCAACTGTATTGTCAGATAATTCAGTAGAATTCAACTAGTTTAGCTTTTTATCATTCAACTCCCTCAGGATTCAGCTGTGTTGTGCAATGACAACAGCTAACACTGAAGTGTAAGTGAAAATGATGGGTTTTAAACGAGGGAAATGTCCCCACAGACCACACCTGTTTATGAAGCCGCCGGCCTGGAACAGAGGAGTAATTGACAGCTTCCACATATTCCCTCCCAGAAAGGCCTTGAGAACACGGTGCACTTTGGCGTGCTGACACAAGCCACGAGGAAGTCCGAGAGCCTAAAAAATCCGGTGCACGTGCGATTTCAATTGCTTGTGTAAACTGCACCTCTCGTCCAAGCGCGCTACAGCCATGGAGTTAAAAGGCAGCACAACATGCAGGAACCTCAAGACCTTGGAAGCCATTCAAAGGATCCTCCTCACAAATAATAAAAAAACAAGTATGCATCTGTTTTTTCTCTCTCCAGTGCTAAACACATCGTACTGAGACTGCTGGCTCAGAGTCAATCTAGTCTCCCAAGTCCCACTTTGTTCCAAGTGTATTCCCAACTGGCAGCACAACACATTGCTCCAACAAATGCCAGGAGATGGCATTAAAGTGCACACACATGTATGAACCAAATTTTGTCTCACACATGGCTGCTGAACCTGTTCCTGTCCTCACTGATAAGAAACAAATACCTGCAGCTGAAGGACTGCAAAGATTTGCCTCCTGTCACCAACCCCACATGGTGCCCACAGAGGAACTCTTTGGAAACACTCACCACAAAAAGAATACCAGCAGGAAGTAGGATACCAGATGATCTTTTCTTTTTAATTTGCTTTTGATAATAACCAGAAATCACAGAAATAATTGAGACAGCTTCACAAGAAAGGTCAGACCTCAGTGCACCAACTTTAAAAGGTGTTAAGCATTAACGTTTGGATTCACTGCTTGACAGCCACTGTCAGCTCTGAAAGAAGTGGGACTCTCAAAGCCAGTCCCTAGAACTCCTACAAATCTGAGTTATTATGATTCCCTTTTGGATCCTCTCTTGGGACTTGCAAAAGCTTTTCAATCAAGCCCTCCTTTAATTCAGGAGGGGAAACAGTAGGAATATGGCAGAATTCAGGGGTCTCAGAGTACCACAAAGAACAGTAAAAAAAGAGAGTTTATTAACTTTCTACTAGATCAGATATCAGCTGATATCATGATTTAAAAAAGCTGGGAAATTCTCCTCGTGAGACAAATGTAAATGTGCTACCAACAAGGCAGATAGTCATCATTTATCTCTGTCTACTTTGTAAAGCTGAGACTCCCTATTTAATTCCAAGTTAACTTTTTGTTTTGAGAGGTGCATATGCAACAACAGAATTATGCTTCATTGTCTCAAAGAAAATAAACAGGATCCAGAGAGAAACATTAAAATAATTAATAGCCATTTTAAAAACTCAAAAGCAATATATAATGATTTATACATGCAGAAGAATTAGCAAAAATCTGTGCCAGAACCATTTGGGCTTAAGGTCACTGTTTTTTCATACACACACATATTTTTAAAACTCAGGCTTCTGACAGTCTTCCCAAGCATTTTCATGTGTGTCAAATTATCATGCTATTGATGTGCAAGTGTCTCCAAAGGCCAGATCAGCTTCAAATCTTAGTACTGCAAAGGAAGCAAGCTCTTTCATAATGCAAGTGCAGCTATGTTACTGCTTTTGGCACCATCACATTGGCCAAAAAAACAGTTTTAGGCTTAATAAATATTGAGTTGTTTTCTGCATTTCTCGTATTTCCTCCCAGAACATGCTGTTACAAACAAACATTTTAAACAGAACTTTTTCCTTCTCATAAAATCCAACTCCAAAACAACAAAACCAGGAACCAGAGTCAACACAGCCCGTACTTTTGACAGCACTGAACGGGATACACCATCTTTCTTATTATTATTTCCAAGTCTTTACAGCTTCTTCATGTGTCTTCACAAAGTTTTAAAGCTGAAGTTGGTTTTTATCAGGCAGTAACTAAAAGCATTATTTTGCACTTCAAATTTCTTGATTCTGCCATCTGCAGAGTTCTGGTATGCAGGTGGGTCAGATGGGAAGCAACTAGCTAGAGCTCTGCAACAGTATCTTGAAGCAGACATGGAAGATGAGAACTTCAGTAAAAATAAGAACAGAGGCCTACTTCTCACCTTCCTCTAAGAAATTATTTTTCCCTCTTCTTTTCCTCATAATTCTGAGCAAAAAATCCTGCTTCTGTGTGTGAGAAATTCCCATGTTTATATAAAGTCAAATTGTTCTACAGAAAGTAAGGTCTGTTTTGTACACACACACAAAATATCCTGAGTTATTCTTGTCTAATTATATTTCCATTGCTATTTCTAAAAATTACAAGACTACAGACAAAAAAAAAAACCCTCAGCTGTATTTGTACACCACTATGGGGCCAGGAGGTGGAGAAGAAAATAAGGTGACAATTAACACCAGTAGCTTTGCCCTCTGTCCTCCTTATCTCAGTTGGCAACCTGGACATAATATAGAATGGTGGACCCCTGAGACAACAAGCAGACACCTAAATTATTCATAATGATCACATGTTTCTCCCAGGTGACTAGCTTATTTGATGAAAGCAAACTCTTCTACAAATACAAAGCAAATATTTGCAGTGAGTACTCAGAACTCTGCAAAAGAGTTAATACACACCATCTTCACATGCAAGTATAATATTTGATATATACTGTTCCCCTCCCTGAAGTGGACAGGGCCTTTCTGTCCTGATGAAGAAGGGAGTTGGTCATTTTGCAATAACCACCAAAAAGAAAAAGTCTCTACCCAAAGCACATCCTGGAGAAAGTGGATAAAGAATGATGTCTAAGACAACGTATGGTTTGAACTTATAACTATTTATAACTAACTATCACTATACTGTGGCAAACACCTGAACTACTGAAAAGGCTCCTTCACCTGCTTGCCCACAAGTCATGCAGTCAGAGCCATTGCCAGGGCATGAGCACAGCTTTCCTAGAGGACCTTTTCTCGTCAAATAAAAATATGTGAGTCATTAAAAGCTAGGTTTGTGTCACCTTTGAGTATCTATGAAGATGAGAGCCAGGTAACAGGTGTGCCTATAGCTCTTTATTACACCACATTAGATAGATTTCAGGACCCTTCATGCTCTGCTTATAATAATCAAATGAGAGTACTGGGGTTGGCCATTCAGAAGCAGACTGCACACAAATTCCTACAAGCGAGAAAATTGTTGTTTAGGTTTTCTTCAATTTTGTCACAATTTGCCAATCTGCAAGAGTGGAAAAACGGTGAAGCTAAATTCTTACATTCTGTCAATTTTCAGACTGCTGACACTGGTCTAAAATTCCAGATGTCTATTGTTCAACTGCAAAATGGTAAAATTACTGCAAATTAAGTCCTCTTATAGGCAACTAAGAAACTAAGAAACAGCTATTATGGAGGTGAAAATAATTTATTAATAATAAACACACAGACCAAGAGCTAAATCCTTTGTGGCCCACTGCCCACAAATCAGAAGGATTAGCCTGAGATTAACAGACATCTGAAATCCATTACCAGTGTATTAAAAAGTAAAAGTAGAAGCATAAGAAGAAAGTTCCTATTCTGAACTACTTATATTACAGGAGCAGCAAGTACAGGCTACAGGACACAAAGTTTACAAACGAACATGAACAAACACGCCATAGCAGCTGTTTACTTTTGCTTTTCTTTCCCTCTTCTCTAAACACACAAAATCTGTCCCAACATCCCATTTTTCAAAACAAGGCAGGTTAAGTTTAACAAGAAAAATGCCATGTTCCCAAGCAGACTTGCAGAGCCCTCACAGTATGCAACTGGCCTGGCATTAAAAGCTCACCTTCCCCATGCGTTTGCTGAATGACTCCACCAACAGGCTGTGCCACAAGATCTGTCTCTGGTCTCCCACAGCTCTCCAGCAAGCACTGAACCAAACACAATGGGAAATAAGACACCATATGCCCTTGTCCCACCTGCTCAGACCAGGCTTGTCCTAACTCTAAAGGGCATGCATTCTGGGTGGGCTCTGTCCCAAAGCACAGGCTATGGGGAGCTTACCAAGTGCCAAAAAAAAAAACCCAACCAAAAACCACACACAACAAATGAAGTACACGTGTGTGCACCAGCTAGCAACTGTTCACACAATGCTGCCACTGTGTGATTCTCCACACCATCCACCCAAAACCCAGGAGCTGTCCCTCAGGCTATCCATCCTCCCAGTGCAAGTGCTTTACCCCACTCCTACCCCACTGACTCAAAGGCGTTACTCCTAACACACAAGAGGCTGTCTGTCTCAGCCCCACACTTTTGAGGACTGGCCTGCTCATCTATCTCACCAACAGTGAGCAGAAAAGTACATCTGGCTGGGCTCCTCCCCAGCTCCTCCTGCACTGCAGGTAAGGGGAGCAGGGTCAGCCCTGGCACAGGTACCCCCACACAACCACCCAGTCTGGCCAAAAGGCAGGGGCAGGAAGAGGCAGGTCTGAAGGACTGAGGAAAGAGCAAAAAGATGCCACAAGGTCCGGACCAGTGCCACACCAGTACAGGAGGGGCACCCTGGGAGCAATGTGAGACCAGCAGAACACAGATGACATCCTGCAGGTGACACAGGGCACCTGTCCCACACAACAGGCTGTAGACACTGAGGGGGAACTTCCGTGCACGTTTTCAGATGATGCTGCCAGAGAGCAACAGGGAAACCAACCAGAGAATGACCACAAGTAAATGTTAACCTGGCAATAAAACAAGTTCTTCTAATCCAGAGAACTTGTAGGGCTGCAGAAGGCAGGGGAGAGCACCGGGTCACAGAGTGCAAGACATCCTCTTCCTCTGGCAGTACAGAAACTACAACCATCTCAGGCACGGCCAAGAGAGAAGTTAAAAAAAAATAAGACAGTATAAGACAGTACACAAGAGATCTGCAGAAGATACAGAGAACAGAAAGTGAAGACATTATTAACAGAGGAAGACAAAGAAATAACTATATAGGGCACCAAAATGTAAAGTATAGTTTATTTGTCCTTTTAAAACAGATCATTACAAGTGAGAAAGTTTCCTCCAGTAGCACATACCCACAAACACAATTTCTCCATACACACTAATCCCTGTGCAAACAATGAACTCACAGCCCCAGCCTGCTATTTTTACCAGTATAGAAACTGGTGTTTCCATAGAAGCCCGTGTGGCTTTTCAAGGCACCATGAGCCATACGAACGCAGAAGAGCCAATTGGCAGCTACCATACCAAGATTGCCTTCATTTCTCAAAGCCAAGTTGTCACCCACAGGTGAGAAAGTCCATTTCAGGGGGCATACAAGCTGACACAGATCAAAGAGCCTCTGGTCCAGCCATGAACATCCTCCAGCCCAAAAGAGTACATAAAAGTGAGAGAAATATACACATTCCAAGAGAGTTTGTTCAATGCAGACAAGATTTTGATGATGAGTGGGACTTCAACAGCAAGTCTAAGACTAATTAAATATGGCCACACATCACCTTTAAAGTATTTCCATCCAGGTCAAGTAGGACCTACACTGAGGACAGAAGTTTGACATGCCTTTGCAAACAAGTGCAAGACTGTCATTTGCCTTTATCTCGTGATCACAGAAAGCTACAGGGTCACCTCCTCAGTTTGGTATGAAACACTGTACAGCTAGCCTGGGCAACTTGTCTCATTTATGAAATGTCTGAAAACAATTTAGAAATAAAGAAACAAACAATAGCTGAAACATTTGTTAGCACACAGCATTGCCATGCAATGTCCCAGGGAAAAAAAAACAAAACACATTTTTTACCCCCTGTACCAGCAGGCAAGCAACATAATTTTGTAAAAGGACCAGTATTTTGGAAGAAGCAATGCACACAGGGGAAGAGCTGTTCCTAACAGCATCTAATACAAAGTTCAGCAAGGCAAAGTTCATCAGTGAATCAACTGCCACATAAAACAGAGATAAACAATTAAAGCAGCAGGAGTTCAGCCTGCCACCCTAGCTGTGCCTGGCAGAGGCATAAGGAAGGAGACGAAGAGTAACACTGATTATTTTGGAAGGAACTATCTGTTTCTTCATCTTCAAGAGAACCTCCAGTTTCATTGACCTCTTGCAATTCTTTTCAGTAAGCTGCTTTTAGTCCAGTTTCACAACATCCTGTGTTCCCTACAGGTGCTTCCTTAGGGATTTTCACCCAAGTGTTATAGGTGGTTGTGCCCATCTCAATTCTCCTCCCTTACTTCTAAGGATTAGATAAAGTAAATTTCATTTCTTTAGGCATCCAGTAAAACTTAAAATTAGTAGTCCCTTGATGATCTAGACAAAGTGGAAGTGGGGCACAACAGCCATGATTATCAATTAAAAACAGAAGTTAGCCAATATTGAAGAAGGTTTTAGTGCTAACCACTGAAAACATACATTCTGTGCATACTGCAGAAATTGCTACCTTATGCAAGTACAGTAAAGGGACTAAAAAGCTTTTTCGCAAGAAACTCTGTTTTCTATTTTCTTTTTTAATACACACACGGATTTTTGTTTTGCAAAACAAAAATTTAAAAAACACTAAAATCTTAATAAAAGCAGCTTATTATTATCATTATCTATATAAATAATGTATCTATACCATATATATTATTTTATATATAGCTTATTATTATAAATTACAATATATTATATATAAAAACAGCTTTTTTATATATATACACACATACACACACACACACACATATATATATAAAAAACTATTACAAGTTAAAACCAAGCACATATTCTAGGAAAAGTCTTCATGTAGTTAGATTTACTTTTGGGGTAAGTTTAATGACAATCTAAAGGATAAGTAGTACTCCATATAAGCTTAGGTTGAAAATATTAAGATGGTTCCTTTCAGACAGCTTAAGCTGACACTCTCAGAACTACTCACTCACTCCCTCACTGACGCTCTCAGAACTACTTTTCAACTTTTCATTTTGAAACACTTTCTTAATGCATACTCTCTTTGATTTTGATTTTAATAAAAGATACGACATAAACCTTGGTTTTTTAATATTCAGACATTTCTGCTGGCACAAAATCAATTTTTATTCATTTCAGTAAAAAAAGCAGAAGGAAAAAGAAAATCTGGTTGATCCTAACCTATTTTTTCAATCTCTTTTTTTTCCTGCCTTAGCCACCACCCAAGATAGTTATCTGGTACACAGGCATACCACTAGTCCCATGCCACTGCTTTCTAATTGGGACTGTCAAAAATTATGGCACTAAGACCACAGGCTTTTTGGAAGGATGAGTCACCTCTGAAGTGTCTTAATACTCCATCCACAGCGCCAGAGCTCATTTGTGCCTCTTGACTGCAGACGAAGCTGTGGCCAGGGAGGAATTGCAATGTACAGTCTCGCAATGCGCAGGAGGCTCGTTCTCCCGCTGCCATTCCGGATTCTTCCTGAAGCAAACCTTGTAACTCCATCTCTACAGTATTCCCTAAACCCCCTAGCAATTCTGCAGTCTGTGCACCTCGACTGCTTTGCTCTCTCTCAGGCAGCTACTAAGCTGCTCCCTTGCTACCTCTACCTTCAATTTCTCCTCCACATCTGGAGCACTATTTCACAGGGACAGCAAAAACAAAGAGATTAGGAGTAATTCCACCAAGCAATCAGGAGAGGTCAAAGTGCTGGGCATCAGCTGTCACTCCCAGGCTGCACTGATGCCCTAGCAGGAGCCCACTGGGAGCCGATACCATCTCCTGGCCCAAGCAGCTCCAGCCCACAGGGTCAAATGCTCTCCAGAGATCAAAGGCAAAGGTTCAACAGAAATGCCTGACTGAGCCAAATGCATCACACTTGGAATTTTCCTAGCAGTTGATACCCATTAACTCTAAGCAAAGTATGTCCTGCCATAGGAAAAGGCTGGGAAATGTCCTCTTCCTGGCTATTTTCATTCCATACTTCTAGTATTTTATGGATTTCCCTTCTCATAGACAATCATTGTGCATCACATATTAAGAATGCATAGTTCACTTGAGTACAGCAGTTTATTCAGGTACAAATGTTCCTTAATGTGCCAGCTGCAAAACTGCATCCTCAAAGACCTTTCTCCAGAAGTCCTCAAAACCCAAGTACTAACAATGTCATACACATTAAATTACTTTTTTTTTTATAGTCCAAGTCTACTTCCTTGAAGTAGAAAGATAAAAATTTTGATAGCATCATTTGTGCATGTTACCTGACAGTACTGTGTCTTTATTTGTGCCAGACTTCTGCATTTCACAGAATCACAGAATATCCTGAGATGGAAGGGACCCACAAGAATCATCAAGCCCAACTCCTGGCCCTGCACAGAACCATCCCCAAGAGTCACACCAGGTGCCTGAGGGCACTGTCCAAACACTTCTTGAACTTGGTCAGGCTTGGAGCTCTGACCACTTCCCTGGGGAGCCTGTTCTGGTGGCCAACAAGAAAAGCTGAAAAACCTTTTTTCTAATATCCAACCTAAACCTCCCATCACAACTTCAGGCCATTCCCTTGGGTCCTGACTCATCATGCTGCGTTAGCAAGAACCTAAACCTTCAAAATTTGTAACTGCCAGTTGTGGCAACCAAAATCACCATGATGAAGGGGCAGGAGTACAAAAAAAAAAACCCAAACCAAAACAAAACAAAAAACTAACCTCCAAACACAAAACCACACCTGTCATTGACTGTTATGAAAGGCATCCTTTTACTCCTGACTTTCAAATTCAAGAAAAGGTTTTTAAGGAAACTAGAAGCTTTTTAATAGGTTACTACAAATACACATGACTTTAATTTGGTTAAAGTCTGTGGCCTGAAGCAGTACTCAAGTGTCTACTGTGCTGCATTTCTTATTTCAGAATCTGATCCAGAGAGACACAAAACAGCATGAAGCAACCTGTAGAAGTATCCAAGCAATCAGAATAGCAGGAATCAGTAGGGTGGAAATTAAGGAGTTGATAATGATCTTCTCCTCACTCAGGGCAGCTGCAAACCTATGGACCTAACCAACCATTTCTCATTCACCTCTGAAATAGCTCTTCACAAAAATTACTATTTTGACAATGTCTTTTACCTCCATGCAAATTTCTCTATTTGCTAAAGCTAAACCTAAGGCAGAAACTGTAAGACCACATCTATCTCCCTTGTGCACTTGCCACAAGAGCAGCAAACCAAGACCACCCCAAAAGGAAGATCTTATGATGCACATGCACAGGAAGTCTGTTAAAAGACTGTTAATACTTTACTGCTTTTGTTGTGTTTGTTTTTTTCAAAGTAGGTTAGCAAGCTCCTAGGGAACCCGCTAACCTAGAATTAAAAACTGAATAAAACAATGTTTTGGAAAGAGACTTTCTCCTTCATGCCCCAAGATGATGAACTCCCTATACTTCCCTCATCTCTGGGGAAATTTCTGATTTCTCTATCTCCTTGAACTTTTGCTTATCCCCTCCATTAAGGTGCTTTGCTTCTTGGGGCTTCACATCAAATTACAGTAGCTTCAGCTGATTTCCCCAGGGCATGCAGTCAGACAATGAGATGAAGATGCTGCAAGCTTCAGGTTTTGCTGCTACAGGAAAAGGAAATCCCCATGATTTCACCATATAGCAATGTAAGCTACAGGAATGAAAATTAATCCGGAAATAAATTAAGAAATTCTAATCTTTCCAATGTACCTTTGCTGGCTCTTCTTCATGAAGTCTAGACTACAACATTCCTTCAGTATGTAGAGCACACACAGGTCTATGTATGTGTTTACATACAGCAGCAAACCAAAGTAGTTTAGAAGATGCACATAAGCCAGGATCCGTTCAGGCAAGTTTCCTGAAGCATTTTGGTATGACAATAGAAGGATGTTTCCACCATGCAAGTGAACCTCTACAAACTTTACTCCCAAAAAACAAACTCATTTTTGAAAATGAATAATTACTAGAAAAAAATTTAAGCACCTGAATGACCTACAAAAACCTCAAGCCAAATCACTTTTTCCTCTCCGAGTCTCAAGAACTAATTATTTTCAATAATATTTTTATTATTGCCATAGTAGCCAATTACCCCATCCACCTTCAGAGAAAAATAGGCAAGTAGAGAATTTTTTTTCACCTAAATTACATCTCTCTGACTACTAAGGAAACAATCAGAAACAATCTTAAGCACAGCACTGGAGACTGCTGCCTTCTGACTACCTCTCAATAAAGAAAGCATGCAGGTAATAAAGTTACACAGTAAAAATTCTGCATCCAGAACATAATAGCTCCCAGATGAAAAAATCAGAAACTTCTGTATTTGTGCAGGGAAATGCAGCTTTCAGTAGTTTACCCTTCTTTTCACAAGGGGAGGCAGAAAAAAAAAAAAATCCCCTCTGCAGGTAGGAATTGGGGCACTTAGGCAAGCACAAGTAATCAGCAACAGCTGTCAGCAGCCACAGTAATTCTCACATCCTGTTTCCAAACCATCTTTGTAATTCCCACGGAGATGAGGCACAGGAGCCTTAATGTGATGCTGGGCTCAGATGAGAAGGCTCCCAATGGGGCAGCAAAGGAAAAAGCCTTGTGAAGAAGTGCAGAGTGCAGGACAGACCCATCATAACCATCCCGTTCCCACTCCCTAGGCTTACTCCTTCTGCCAGCTCCCAAGGCTTGTGTGTTGTCAGATCTGTTTGCTCTCAGGACTAAGCTAAGGGCAAAGACTGGAGATAAATGAGAGAAGCATCTGTGGCTAACTGCTGCCATCAGAAAACAGTGCTGTTCCACACGCTTATTTTTTAAGTCTTGTGATCTTTCTGGCTGGCATGGCACTGAAAGCTGTAACCACATTAACACAAACCAAAGGAAGGAAGTGTTTCACTGGTAGATGCCCAAGCATTTCAACCTGGATGCTTGGAGGAAACAAAATGCGCATTTAAAAAATAATCTGTGATGCTATTGATGCTATTTACCCAACCCTTCAAAATAGAAGGCCTGATATTAACAGAAACTGCAGAGTTGTGGCTATAGTTTTGAAGAGCTTCATTATTTATCTGATTTCAAGACATAAGGGTAGAATATTTATTGTTCCATAGCAACACATTAATAAACCTTTGGCTTTAAATCTCCCTCACCTCTTTCCTTGCCTTGGTGCAAATTAACACTCCAAGACTACTTATATTTACAAATGTTGTAATGGACAACTGTCCCTTGTCTTAAAAAATTAATTGCAAAATATACAACAAAACAATTAATAAACATTTAATTTTTTGTGTGAAAGCAATGAGAAGCAAATTCATCTTAGAGACAGGATTAGGAGAAAGAGATGCAAGAAGGTATTTTGTACTTGCATACGCTGAGCACATGGTTTTTTGGTTTTGCTAATAAATCAATATTAACATTAAGTTGAGAAAATTGTAAGCCACAAGTAATAAAAAACTATTTAACATGCAGGAGAAAAAAGTAATGTTTTAGTAGTCAGCCTAATTACACTTTGGTATTTCCTAAAGCAAAAACCAAAATGAACTTCAACCCTCTTGCTTCCATTTGAGTTTAGCTTACCTTTGCTCTTGTGGATGCTCTTCCACATCCTCCTCCGAATCAGCCTGACAAACAGAGAAAATACTGTGTAAGAATCTCAGAACTGCAACATGCTACACTGGACATATGTACCACTTTAACTCCATCACAGATGGATTTTCATGTGACTTGTTAGCAAAAAAAATTCAGAAACCTAAAATTCCTATAACTCCTTTATGAGTCAGGTAAGGTGGTTGATGGGCATCCCATTTGAGGTTCCAGCTCATCTTGCAAAAGATAAATGGTCACTTAACCTGGCTACTCTGCTGCTTCTTCCCAAATGCTGACTGAACAGACTCATTTTTTATTTATGCAAGTGCATCTGTACAAAATCCTCTCAAACACAGAATTCCAATCTAAAGCCAACAATTGCCCTGAAACTACAGAAAGACTATTTTCTCTAATTTCAAATTTTCTGCCCCATCAGTAAATTTCAATAGCCAGTACCTGGAGAAATAGGATGCAGAATGCCTTGAAATGCAGATCACCTGTCAGTGCCAAAAGCAAAGGCAAAGTACCACATTCCAAGTGGCACAGTGAGGTCCCAAACCCAGATCTTATCAATGATTAGCAGCACATACAGAAAGCAGAGACAGCAGAAGCTCTGAACACATCATCTCAGCTGAGTTGCTGCACTCAGGCAATTTTCAAGACATGCAGCTGAATTGTGTCAGCTTGCAGTTCACCATAAACCACTTGTGAGCTGTCCACAGAAATGAACTCAAGTGTTGGTTCAATGAGCTCCCTGCAGGAAATCCATTTAAAACAAGGAGGTAGCTACTCTGAACTGGCCAAGATCTCCAGGAAAGCTTTAGGTACAACTCAAAATGAAGTATGTTACAGCCACTCAACCCCTGCTGATGAAACCAGGGACAACTTTAGGGCAATTAACATTTTTCAGGAGGAGGTCACAGTCATCCTGCCAGGAACAGCTAGTGAGTTTTCCCAGCTTCTGCTTCTGCAGGTGATGGTTCTGCAAGACATGAACTAGAGACCTTAGCAATGAAAAGGTAAGGGGAAAAAAGTCTTTTAAAATTAAAAGGCTGTACTTTCCACCACCCCTCCTACATGTTTCCCACGCAAGCATATCACAGAACAGGCCCCAAGCCACCAGCTTTGACTTTACCTATTTTCACCACAAACTGGAAAAAAAAACCACTTGTAAACACAAAACATCTTTCTACAGGCTTCAGATGCTTAAGCAGATCAGGCAGTCCTACCTGCCTACGGAATGGGACAGGCAGCAGGATTTCTGAAGACCTGAGCTCCATGAAGTGAGGAAAAACAACCACACTATAGCAGCAAATATGCTGAATGCTAACATTATTGCTAATAATTATTGTGTTTAAAATAATGACCTTATGGCTAATACGAATACAGATCTTGCCAAAAGCTACCAGACACTCCTGAACTTCCATCTTTTGTCACAAGCAGCTCATACAAGAGAAGTAGCACATCCTCCACCATAACATAACCAAATCTGGAACAAGATTGACAGGGAAGTACAAGTTAATTTGAGGACTTGACAATCTTTCTGTACACCTGCCCAGAGGTTGAAGACACCATGCTAATTGTCCAGGATCTGCAGGATACAACAACGCTCATCAGCTCAGATCTACCTAGAGGTCCCAGCACCTGGCCCCCATGAAGACCCAGCCATGTCCTCCAGAGACCTTGCAAAGCCTTGCTGCTAGACTTCACCAAGATGGCATGATACAAACCCATCACGTTTTCCAGCTTCTCTAAGCTCCTTTTGTACTTCTAGGACCTCAGTACAATACCAAGTAGAACTAGAGGACTCCTTATCCACCTTCTCCAGAAACAGCTCCTCGGCCACAGCCAGATAGCAAGCTATCCTCATTTTAAATGGCTTAGTTCCTCCTTTAAATGGCTTAGCATCTGCCAGGCATCAGAAACCTGGGTCTGTGTCATTACACTGTGCTCACCCTTAACACTAGCCACCTCAGCATTTCTCCTCTTCACTTTTCACCAAGCAACAATGAAGCAAACTTCCCAGTCTACAGTGCAGCCATAGCACATCTCAGCTGTGCAAGGAAAAAAAATTAAAAATCACCTTCAACTCTGACCACACACAGACCTCTATGTCCAGCTTACTCCTGTCTTCAGTCCTCTGTGTGATCGAGGCTACATGTGCATGAGGGCTTATACTGAGGATTTATTTTAAAAAATTAAAAAAAAAAAAAAAGGAAAAACCCAACCCAGTATTCTCAAACTATGGATGGGACTACAGGGGGAAGGGGGGAAGGAAGGCAAGTTAAAATGCAGTTCCCAACAGTCTACCTATGAGAAGAAAAAAATTCCCTTCCTCCTAACAGTATCCTGAATATGGGGCAGGTGCTTATCTTGTGTTGGAAAGCCCCTGGAAGCGCCCCTCTTGTGTCACACAAGTCTCAAGAGCCTGAGCTGACAGCTACTGCATAATCTGCACGGCCATCCAGCCCCAAGTCCTATCAGCACCATCCAGAAGCTCAGCTAGGAGTCTGGAGAAGCCTTTTAAAAGCCCAAAGAGGAACACAATTCCCACTCCAAGCCTGTCTCAGACTTTCACACGAATTGTGTGTCTTCAGACAAGCCCTGCTTTGAAGTAGGTGACTCTGTACATGTAATTTGTGCACAGCCGATGGGCTCGTTAATGACACACTGCAGTGCTGCGCATCTCTGATGAATATATGTAAGATCAAGGTCTTCATCAGCTTTCAAAACCAGTAGAACAATTAACCTTATTAGCCCCTGAGCTGCACTGAAGACATGCTAAGACTACTTGGGAAAAGAAAAAAAAAAAAAAAAACCATCTTTCAGACTGGAGCAGAGCCTTTTAATGAAAACTCAGGCAGCAGCTCTGTTTTCCAGGGTCTATAACTACCATGATACAGTAAACACTGTTGTTTCTCTAAAATTCAAGCACCTGAAACAATGTCACATTAAAGTGAAACAAGAAGTTATTGTAATCTCCTTAGACTACACAACCAAACTGAAACATTCACAAGGTGTTCCTCAAAGGAAACATGTCGCTCATCTCCTACGTGTGACACACAGGAACAGCAGAAAACCCATCACATAGTCAAGCGCTGCACTGACACCAAAATATAGTTTGGTACACACTGACTTTGAGGACTTACTGTCATTTTCACTAGTGATAACAAGAACTACAACTTAACCTTCATTATGTCATTTTAAGGTAGTCTCTCCCACCGAACTGAAGGGGCCAAGGGGAAAGTGCTCTGCAGGTACCCAACCCGCCTGCCCCTGCCTTCAGATGCTCCCAGTAACCACCTACGTGGTTTCTGACAGACAGAAACACACAACTATGACTCTCTGGTACCTCTTTTAAGTGGTGGAGGCCATGAACAACAATTGCCATTTGTGTTTCTCTCCTACACTTGTATGTTTATGTTTTAAACACAACATAACTAACTGCCCTTCAGCTTTGCACTGAAGTGCTACAACCTGGCTGTAAATATCTGGAGCTTTTTCAGCCTTTAGTGGTGAATGGCTTGGGTGTCAAGTCTCACATAAAGGAGCTTTTCTCTCAAGCATTTTACTTGAGTATGTATTAACAAGTTGCAAACAAACATGCAAAACCACAAAATTATAAGGGGTTTATAAAAACCACAACTGCTCTAATCAAGTCTCTTATACTGAAGATTTTCCATGTCAAAATCCCACTGGTTTTCAAAGAAAAATCCAGCTGCCCATCCCAGGGACATCTGCTAAAAAGGGGAGGTTAAGAGCAAGGATGAGAGTAAGACCAGTGGGTGCTCCGTGGTTACCCCACGCTTCGCACCACCTTCAGAAAGAAGAAATGGGCACTAGGGAATACAGCCACCACATCTGACTGGGAAAAACCAGCTGGTCTCAGAGCTAAAAAGGGAATCCAGGAAGAAACATTGAAATGCTGGAGGAAGCAGCAGACCAGTGGAAGACAGTAAGCAGGCTAGATACAGCCAGCTCCCCCTCAGCCCCAGCACACGAGCCCACGCACACCGTCACCAACTGCAGCGCTCTGGGCACCCTTCGGGCTCGGCTGCAGAGCAAGAGCAGTAGGTGAGCCATCCCCAAACAGCTCTGCAGGCTTCGGAGGAAGCTGGAATCAAAAGCCCACAAGCACTAGGGGAGGAGAAAAAAGGAAAAGCACAAATACGCATAAGAGGGAAGCTGGGAGGGGGCACACGAGAAGCACAAACAATGAAAGGGAAGCAAGAGGAAACAGAAGGTAGAACCAAGCGGGGTGGAGGCACGGGGGCCCTGGGCGGCTGTGCTCCAGCATGCAAATTCATGCAGTTCACGTAGACAAAGCGATGCCGTGAAAGGCCTAGAAAGCAACTACAAATATTAAAATGCTTTGTTTCCCCTCCCTCACCCCTTAACGTGATGTCTTTATTTGCTACATGCTCCTGGAACAAAAGCATGCACAGGCAACTGGATGGCTGAACGGGTTACCGATCCACCCAACTTTCATCCAAATTCTGCAAGCAGCAAGGAATGCTCAAAACTGCTCTGTCACAGGCAGGCAGTTGATGATGCATGGAAAATAAGATAATAGTGTAAAGCCATGACAGAAAGAGAAAAACATCCATCAGACAGCATTGGTAACCCGCCAGAAACAGGCTAAAGGGCTGGCAGACAGGGCAACCTAATCCATTTTCCTGCTGAGAGCAGTTGGAGGGAGGTGCTTTGGCAGAGGAATATGCACAGCTCCTCCCCTGGATTTTTCACTTCTGCAGGTGAAATCCTCATAGGTGCCACACTCCCTCCAAAAAGAAGCAGGAAAAACAAAATCAAGGGACCAGAACAATCCTCTTCCCAAAGTCTTCATCAAGACCCATCTTCAAACATGGGAATGAAGCAACTCTTGGATATTCCCTATCAAACAACATTTATTAACCCCTCAGGAGGTTCTTCCGGTTATTACACCCTCACCATCACATCACCTCATGTGATACATGAACACTGGGCAAACAACCTCACCAAGGGCTTAACAAATAAATTCTATTCTTACAAGAAAGAGAACATGGAAAACCTCCTTGTAGCAGCAGTAGGTCACACCATTTTTTTAAAGTGAAACGTGATCAACAAGCAATAAACCTCTTGCAAGTTTAAGCATCTCTCTAACAAAGGGCAGTTAGATGTTAACAGATGTAGTGATTTTCCAGATCTCAGGAACTGATGCTGGCTTCTTCACTGATGCTCCTCACCATTCCAGCAGTCACCGAGGAGGCCAACGATGCTGACATGTCTTTAGGACCTCACAGACACCAGAGGATCATGGCTGGATCGGCAATCCTCGACTCTTTGGGCATCCAGGGAAAAGCCATGACCAGGCACTGCACACCAGTGCCACCACTCCATAAAAGAGGTGCTGAAAGGGTCCCTCACCACATCCGCAGGGACTCAGGGGAACCTCTTTTCCTCCTCACCACAACAAATGGTAAAGGTGATTTCAAATGTGGCCACAGGGCCAAAGCCCAACAAGGGCTGGGTAAAGCCCAAGTCCACATGGAAACAAAAGAGGCATAAGGGTCAGGCCTGTAACCAAATTTTGGTCTTAAAACCTGCTTGAGGAACCCATTCCTTCTGTTCAACTTGAGTAGTCACTCATGTATCATATGCTGCTGCAGTCCTCAAGCTCAGAGGGGAAAACCCATGCAAACCAGTCAATGCACCACTAGTACTCAGAGACCAGCTCACCTGACTTTTAACCTCCTAAATCAGCGAGCATATTGTGATTTACTTCTCACTCTGTCACAACTGAAGCCGGAAGACTTCTTTCTTTCCTGCAGACCTAACATAGCCTCTACAGAAATGATGGAGGAACAGCAGCCTCAGCTTTGTCTTCACTGCTCCAAGAACTGAGCAAGACCATATGCTCAACTATGCCAGATTCATAGGTCATTTATGCCTGGTTTTTCTTTAGCCAAGCTAAAGCACATTTTTATGAGGATGCTCAAGAACAAAGTATTTTCCAAGAGGACCTAATCTCCTCAGGAAGTAAACTTCACGTCATCATCACTCAACTGCAGCTTCGCTATGAGAAGCAACTATAAATTACTACATTACACAGTTCTACATCTAATGCATCTTAATATCTTCACTGTAAAGAATACAGATGCAAAAGGCTGTGCTCCTCAAGCATCTCTGCACAGTGACTCTACACCTCCCCTTAGCTACTACCACATCTGCAACAGGCAAAATCTCAACAGCACAACAAATGTATCTTATAAAATTATTTGGATGTACAATAGATAACACTTCAGAGCACCACAGTACAAAATGCTGGATCCTGGGAAGCAGCATCAATTGTTAGCTAGCTAAGAAACAGCAGTTCTGCTATTTTTCCTTACATTAATGGGTGTCAGTGCCTGAGCACTAAACAGAGAATGATATATGGGCTTAAGACAAATAAATTACCCGCTTTTGACCCTCATATAAGATGATGTCCCTAAGGACTGCTTCTTCCCGTTTATGAGCCTGGTGCCTGGAAGTCTAGAAGGCCGAGCTCAACATATGGCAGAGTCCGTCAGTGCGAGTTAAATGACTGCCTCAAATGCCATAAACTCCAGACCCCGCTTCCAGCGCCCCTCCTCGCTCACCAGCCCCGCTGGGCATTGTACCATATTGGTTCCTCTCGCCAACACAGAATTTATCACATCTTGTTACTGCCCAACGAAAGCGACTAAACAGAACAAAAAAAAATGCGCTAGAATGAAAAGAACGGCACCATAAATGATGTGTCATTTGAGGGGGGAAAAATGGCTTCACCTGAGCAGGCCTAAGATATAAATACATGCATATTCACGACAGGCAGGTCTAGTGCCTTCCGACCACAAATGCACACGTTTAAAATAAATAATTAATTAAACGGGGGGGGAACCCTAAACAGAAAATAAATGAAGCCGAACAACCACGCCGCTGGCGCAGGCTGAGGGGGCCGCGGGGCTGGGGCTGCGCCGTGACAGCAGCGGGCGAGGCCGCCCCCGCCCCGCCGGCCCCGCGCCCGCCCCCCGGGCCCCAACACACCCGCACAGCCCCGCAACGGCCCCGGCCCCTCCGCCGCCCCCACCCCCCGCGCCCCCTCACCTGGGCGGGCAGCAGGAGCTCCCCCTCCTCGGCTTGCCACAGCTCCACCACGCCGGGGATGGGCTCGATGGCTGCGGGGGCAGAGAGAGAGAAAGCGCGGATGGGCAGGGGGCGGGCGGCCGGAGCCCGCAGGCGGCGGCCCGGGGCTCCCCGCGCCGGGGCGGGCCGGCAGAGACGCGTGGCCCGGCGGGTACCGCAGGGCCGGGAGGAAGGGAACCGAAGTCGGGGGGAGAGGTGAGCCGCGTCCCGGCTCCCTTTGTGTCCCCGGGCTGCCACCGCGGCAGCTGCCCGAGGGACGGCGACGGGGGCGGCGGCTCCGCTCTCAAGCGCGGAGCGGGCAGTGCCGACATCCCCGCCCCGCTTTGCCCCGCCGGTGCTCTTACCTTGTCCCTGCGCCTCCCCGGGCCGAAAGCAGGGCAGGAGGACGTGGAAGACGCCGAGCAGGAGGTTCATGGCCGCGGCCGCGCGGCAGTAGCCGCCGTGCTGCGGGAAGCGCAGCCCCGCCATGCCGAGCCGCGCCGCGCCGAGCTGCGGCTGGGGCGGGGCGGGCGGCGGCGGGGGCGGCTCCGCGGGCACCGGGCACCGCCCCCGCCCGCAGCGCGGCTGCGCCCGCCCCGCCCCGCAGCGCCGCGCACATGGCCGGGCGGCAGCGCTGCCGCCGCGCTGCTCCCGGAGGCGTCCGAGCCAAGTCCCCCGCGAAGCAAGAAGGAGGTGGGGGAGGCGTTGTGGGAAACACGGATCGGTTTTGTGTAGCGCGGTCGTGCAGTCGGACCGCGAGCTGCCCTACACCCCTCCCGCCCTTACGCACGTGTGGGTTGTCACCGCGCCGGGGCCCGGGGCTCCCCGGTGATTTTTAGAAATAAAAAAGGACGAGAAGTGCGAAGGAAAGAAACCAGGATGCCGCGCGAAGCGGGAGGGGAGAGCGCAGCGAGGAAGGCAATCAAAGTCCGCTCGATCTGGTGGTCCTATTGCACAGGATCCTGATCACACAGGATCGTTAGGACCGGAAGGAATCTCTGGACATCATCGAGTCGTCCGCCTTCCAAGGCAGCGTCATCTGCAGCAGGTGACACGGGAACTCCTCCAGATGGGTTTTGAAGGTCTCTAGAGAGGGCAGCCTCTTCCAATGCCACCAGTCCGGTTAATCTGCCTCAGTATTCCTTGATTGCTTGGCAGCACTATATGTTGAGGGTCGCTGCTGCTGTTCTTAAGCAACAGCGTTTTGGTCTTAAGCAACTCTTCAGGTGCCCGTTGGATCTCTCAAGGAATTACACGGTGTTTGCAAAACAGAAGTGTAGAACAGAGCCCAGAGATAGTTGTGAGGGTCACACGGTTTTAACATGTATCTCACATAGCCTCCTAATTGCATTTTAAAGTGCTTTTTTTTAAAGTCCCCTCAGATGCCTTAATTACAGGAAAAAAACAGTTGTTAAACTAGTTCTGCAAACCTCAATGAGAAAAATAAAGCAAATACTCTGCTAACAAGGTTTGCGCAGGCCCCAGAATGCATCTGGCTCTCCCCTTACCAATCACACATAGTAACTCACACAAACACTGGCAGCATGGGACTTGGTCAGCCAAGGCTCATAAATAAAGCCAAAGACGTGACAAAAATCATTTTTAGCCCTGAACTGAGACAACACATGAGGACATTTGGGACCTTAGTCTCCAGCAGCAGTGGGTCACTTGCCTAATGCCCTTTGTGCTCAGCGCTTGGAAAAGCTTTTCCCACCCAGAGGCCATTCAGGTTTGACTGGAGATGCAGGTGGGTCTCCACAAAAGAAGTGCCCACTCCCTTCCTAAAGGAGAAGACTTTGGCATTTGATGTTGCACAACCACCAAAGTACAGCTGGCAGTGCAGCCTTGTCTCCTGCCCATATGCTCCTCTTTCTGTCTTCTCTTCCCTCTTTCTCCTGCTCCCTAATGGTTAGACAGGTCCTTTGTTTTCCACACTGTCCCCCTGTGTCTTTAATCTCATTGCCTGGGCTTTCCCACACACGGGCAGAGGAGCACTGTGGCACCCCTCCACCTGCGCCCCAGAGCACCCCAGGGCTTGCAGCCTTTCAAAATAGGAATGGTTGGATGTTTCTGTGTTGGCAGACATGTGTCTATGCTTGGACAGGCGCCTGAGTACCTGCTTTAGAGAAAAAGAGACTTACCTCCTCCTTATATGACAACCCCACTCAGGGACTGCATGGCACCACGAACGTGCTGTGCATTCAGTAGGGAACATTTCCCATTGCTTCTGCAGTTGGTTCCAGTTGGAGTACTCGTTAGAGCTGTAGAGTAACATTATTTTAACTTACTAGCTTTGCTTGATGAGTTTTTAAATGTTGTGCCATCATGAGCTGATGATTTTTTGCCTGTCTGAAAGTCAACTCCATTTTCAGTGCCTGCAGGGAGGGGTCTGGCAGGACACAGGTAGGGGTTTAAAGGGAAACTCTTAGACAGTCTTGGTTTAGCTAAGCAGGTTTAAAAATGTTAAGTGAGAGAGTTAGCCTGAGCTGCAGTCCAGGCTGGGACAAGACTCACCCTGGAAATGCTTCCCCCTTGCTCTGTGTAAAGCAAAGGACATGTTTGCAGCTTTGGGAAGGGCTGGGGAGCAGGGGAAGCAAGGCTTTCTACAGTCATTGGTAAAAGAGCCACTTTTACCAATTTGAACAGTGGAGCACTGCTTTCTAGAGGCTTTTTCAGATGCAATGGGTAGGACTGGGAGGAAATCAGGGCCACGATGCAGATGTTGTGATCGCATGGGGAGATAGTTGTTGTGTAACAGACATCAGATGGGAGCAGGCAGCCTAATTACATCACTGCTTTTGTGTCTCTGTGCATTCCTTTACCAGCAAAATATGTCCAAGACTGTTCCTCATGTATGATATGAGATGACAGGAGATGAGATGTACCTGATGCCATGTACGTGGAAATGCTCCATTTTATTTAGAGCAGCCTTGCTCCTCTAGTCTGACTGCAGACCCCTGGGTGAGGAGCTTGGTGTGAAAGGGGAAACAAAGGTTGCCTGGCAAGTCCCTGACAGCCCTTTCATGGGCTACCGTGGTACTTTTCTGTTCCTCAGAAAATACTGACTAATCTGGAGTGAATGGATTCACCCCACTCACCGGGCTAGGCAAACAACTGCTAAAACATTTGGATGAGGAACTTGTTGGACGATGCACTGGGGGGGGCATGGTCCAGCTTGTAAACCTGGACCTGGTGCAGCACCCCTTGCTATCTGCAAACATGACAGTGCTCTTCGAAGCTCACAGACCTATTGATGATGCTGTTTTCCAGCTAGAGAAGATTTTTTTGAGGCTATAGACATACTTAGTATTCACGCAAAACAAATCCCTGCGCTGTCATACTTTAAAACCTTTGACTTGTTTTTTCAGGAGTAGGATATGCTGCTGAAATATTTATTTTTACTGTTTGCCTTGCCCTTGAACTACAAGGAAAAGGAGCTAAGTTTTACCTACAGCAGTCTGGAAATAGTGCCGTAAACTTCTGCAAATCAAAAAGCACACAGAAATTAATCCAGCCCTAAATGCCATTACAAATCCCCATTACTTGCAGCATGGGAATAGTTACTTGCCTTTCAAAAAAGATGTGAGACTTTACAGACACACTAGGCAAAATTAATTTCTGGGGGAACTGAGCCCAGCAGAAGACTTTATAGTATGTAATCATATCATTTGCAGCCGTGTATTGCACCACATGCAGTCAATGCTCCACCTAAGTTGAGCATATTTAGGTATTTCAATTAGGTGCAGTTTGAGAGGCAGGATGCACTGAAGGTGGTATATTTTTCTTTTAAAAGCCCCATGAAAGCGGTCAGCTCACTCTGGAGTGTTACCTTCACCTTGCCAGCCCCAGCAAGGAAACCAGCAGTGACAAGCCCCACTGGCATGAGCTGATATACCCATCCTGGGGTCTGCATCAGGCTCCAGTGGAGCTCAGAGCCTGTCCTCCTCCCCGGCGGCCTCCCTCCCTTGCCAAGTTCCTCTTATCAGCCCCACGGCTACACATCCCCACGCCCGGGGCCGGCCCTATCAGCAAGTGCAGCACTGGGCAGTTCCCCCTGATAAGGCTACAAATCCCAAAGAGAGATTGAGAGGTGATAACGCCTTGCCTTGGGTCATCTCCTCGCCCATCCTGCTCATTCCTCCCCAAAGGGTGGCCTTTCCCCAAACACCCACTGCTGGGCAACCGGAGCGTTCACCAAGGGCTCAGTCCCACACATGGACAGCCAGGTCCTTCAAACCTGAGCACACACCTATGTGATCCCCAAAGACCAGCTCATGGCTGAATGCACAGGAGGGGAAAAAAAAATTAGCGAGAAAGAATCTGGCAGGGTACAGCCGTAAGTCTGCTCGGTTGCCCGCGGGACAGCTGAAGATAAGCAGCCCTCCTTTTTCTCCCTGGCATTCGCGCCGCTGCCTTGCTTAGCCAGTTCTGGGAGCAGGCACTCTCCCTCCAGCTCAATGTTGGTGTAACTCCCAGCAGAGCGGGGCTGCCATCTCCACCGGGGCCCCTCTGCATCATTAGAATAATAAAACAGTACGGGAACAAGCGTTTCTCTCTTCCTTCTGGTGACAATTACTGTCGTGCGCTCCACCACTGCACGCTCCCCCCCGGCTCCCCCATTCCTAGCAAAGATTCTTAGCGAAGATTGTGAGTGCAGCTCGAGCTGGGCTGAGCCTAATTCTTTTAAAGACTAATTCAGCCTGATAAGAGTGTCTGGGACAAAGCCTGCCCTGGCAGCGTAATTAAAGAAGTACAAATTGTTTCTAAAACCGCACGCTGGCAGAATTTTTACAATTAATGACCAGTTGTCTCTGCTGGGGCTTGTCAGGGAGGAATCGCTCTCGTTTTACGCGTCCGATCTGGGTCAGCAGCCCATCCATCGCCTCTCTGAGGACGGGAAAGCGAACAGGCAGCGGCACTGCCCCAATAAGCTGTTAATGACACCGCACTCATTATTGCGGATAACAAACATCTTGTTTCTAAGCAGAATTTTTGCCAGCTCGCTTTCACTTTCTAGGCTGTGATTAAACACAGACATAAAAATAGGGTGCTTACCTGGCCTACTTTTTTCATTTTCCCTCTTCTCATGCATTTTTGATTGAAAAAATCTGCATGGTAAAAGAAGCATCTATATGATCACACAGAAGGCTTGATGAACATAGGACAATATTAAGTTATTTTAATGGTGCAACTTCCGCACCACTGACAAGAAAAGTATTATGGTTAAGTGATCTATTAAAAAAAAATCACTTGCTCTGGAATCTCAAGTATACATACATTATATATACATACATATATATATATCCCAAACTCCTCTGTGTACTGAAGAAGAAAGGACAGTAAATATTTTTATTTTTAAAAGCAATGTTACCATTGTGGTATCAATCAAATGCTAGGTAATTAAAAAAATACGCTGATGTGCTCTGTCCTTTCCTTGCCCTGCTCTGCCTACATTTTTTAGCACATACACTGCATCCACTTGAAAGCGTGGTGGATCCTTGCACACAGCAGGATTTTGCAGTCTCCTGCGGGACCCACCATGTTACAATAGCGTTCAAAGCTTTATAAGCTTCATTTAGTTTCAGCAAGCCTGCTGGAGCATTGTCTGTGCTTAAAGAGGCATTTAAAACTAAAGCGAAGCTTTGAAAGCTTCAGAGACAATGACGCTGGACTCCCTAAACCCATGAGTTCACTGCACGGTTTGAAGTGATGGCATCATGTAGAAAACATGACACGCTGCTCTGAGAGCCTGGCAGCACCTAGGCACAAAAGAAGAGGGGGAACAGAAAATCTGGGGTGCACATTGAGTTTCTACCACTGAAGGTCACGCCTGGACTAAAGGGAAGAAAAGCATTCTAAATTTTTTTCTGCCTTTGAGATTTGTACCTATGCATATTTATTCTCTCCTTCAGGAATGATTTCTAAGCCATTGATATGTGTGTTTCTAAGCTGTTATGAATAAAAGAAAACAACAGCCAGAGTGCACACAATGAAAACAAGGCAAGATGCAGCAGCCATGCTTCCACAAGAAGTCCAGCTTTTGGTCTAGGTGGTTTGCACATCTGTGGACTGTTCAAAAGGCAGCATTTAATGCAGAACTACACTACCTACAAGCTCAGGGAAAGAGCAGTAAAACCAGCATCAGTAAAACTGTGGTTTCCTGGACAGATACTCATTTTTCAATATACAACCCTGCTTGTCACCATTTCTAGGCAAGGGCATGCAATTTGTACAACCACAGTGAGAAACTGCATTGGTAACATCTCAAGGCAAGAGGAAAAGATCCTCTTGAATCCCAAAAATAAGCATCCACACGTCCCATGCCACCTCACTCAGGTGGTGAAGGTTACAGGTGTTCTTGGGCTGCAGTGGCATGAAGTCCCCACTCCTGCCTTGTCAGGCTTCCTTGGCAAAACTCCTGGTGCTCTTGATCACCAGGGAAAATGACAAGAAGAGGGAGATCCCCACAAAAATGGCAATGCTCCATGTAAAAACAGCACCTTGTGGATCAAGTCAGCTATAGGATGCCCTAAGTTGATTAAAAGGACAGTCTGTTGCAAACAGGTGTAATAAATACCAGCTTTGTAAAAAAGCAATGGTGCCTGAGCAGGTTTAGAAATAAAACAGTAAAACAGGATTTCACAGCATGACAAATGCTGTTCAGTAATGGCTGGGCACACCCCAGCAGCACTCAGAGAGCCATGTCGTGTCTCGCAGGCTGCATCTCATTCCTAAGACCACAGTACTTCATTGGGGCACAGCTGCAGGCAAAGCTTGATGGGCTGGAAAAGGACATGCCGTGAGCCACGGCAGAGTTACTGTGTGCCTAATTTTCAATTTTGATAGCTACAGAAGGTTTAAATGGGGGCAAAATGTAGTCTTATTTAACCTCAGTCCTCAGCCCAGTGGAGCCTTTTTTCACTGCAATTGAAAATAATGAACATAAACTAGTTGGAGGCAGATAACAGGCATGGGAAATTTGAGCTCAAAGGGGTGAAGCCTGATCAAAGAACAAAGCAACCAGAATCAGTTTAGTACCACAGCAGGTCAGAAAAAAAGCATAGCTGTCAAGAATGCAGCACTTCCACATGTGTGCAGATGCTCTTGAGGGAGGAAGATGCACTGGTGACATTGAAAAAACATAGCACAAAAGTAAAGCACGTTTCAAAATACACTCAAATTGGAAACAGTACTGTTAGAAGCTTACTAAAACACAGTAAAATATTGCTGTAGCTGTTTTTTTAAGTCCTGAAGTGTTACTATAACAAAAATAAACATGCTGATGAAATATAAGAGAACAGCAATGCCGAACTCCTGGAGAAGTGAATGGCAAATTTGCCAGAGCTGTGTTTCCAAGACTGCCTCCACAGCCCGGGATCCAATGGTAATGGGTCACAGATGTTCTCCTTTCACAAAAAGAAGTTGAATGTGTTTATTTCTTTCATGGTACCGGCCAGAGGGCAGTTAGGGGAGCAATTGGAAACCTGTGAGTTGCAATTACTTGATTGAATAATCTGTTTGAAAAAAAGATGTTGCTGTGCAAAATTATCCTCCTCCCTCCACCACCCCCCTGCCAGTCTTGACAGCACAAAAGAGTTTCACTTCCATCCAAAACTGAGAGGGAAATTTAGGTAACCCAAAACAACGTCATGTGCACAGTCTGTGAAGTACCAGGGATTTTTCATGCCATAGACATAAGGCCACCTTTTTAACATGCCCAAAGAATCCAGGGATCTGGTTGCTGACCAGCTCAGTGCCAGGGCCATCAAGATGCACATGCTGGTCAGGCTCTCCAACTGGAGCCAGGTTCCCTGCCTGCTGTGTGAGAGTTGCCATGAGGAGGGATCACCTCTGGGCATAGCCTGACTTCTTGGCTCACCTATCTGCTGAAAACTTGTGGGGCTGCAGCCACCAGTTTGTCACCAAGTGCTCTCCTCCAGCACCTAGCTCTTTCCTCCTTTAGGGAAAAGAAAAGCCGCAGTATAACAAAGGTTATAATAAAGTATAATAAATCCCTCCCTGAGGACAAGCAGTGCTATTACAAAGCCTTCCTGAGCAGCCCAAAGCATTGGCAATTAACAGCATTCATGCCAGGGGTGGTTTTAATGTGGGATGAGAAGCACTGCCTTGCACCCAGGCTGCATGGCCAGCAGTGGCATGGGTGACAGGGTACTTAGAGCAGTACAACTCAAACGACACGAGGAGGAGAAAGCTGATGGCTCCCAAACTCAACCCACAGCGTGAACAGTCCTTTCTGGATACCTGCACTGCAGAGCAGTAAAATCCTAGGCAGGAGTGGAGTATCTCATGGCACTGGTGCAATACAGGGTACTGAAATCCTCTCCAGGGGCCCAGGTCCATCACCACTGAAGTCAAACATCATGTGTAAATGTAGGATGCTTCTTCAGGGGTGGCAGGCATGGATGCCCAGTTACAGACAAGCTTTCCTCTGAGGCACAAAACAGACATGAACCCTGAGTGGCACTCACAGACAGCTCAGCCAAGGGTAGGGAGGCAATGCTGGGACAGGAGCACATGACTCCCCTCACCTGAAATGGTCTGGTTGCTGAAGGAGTCTCTGCAGGAGCCCTTGTCACATGGCAGACCCCAGAGCACCATGGGGAGAAGAGAGGCCCAAGCTGTCCTGGGAAGAGCGGAAAGAATAATTTTTCTGTCTAACTCCTATAGCCAGGAATCAGCCTAGATATTTACAACTTTCTAATCCACTTTTGAATGCTGCCTAGAAAAGTGCTACAGAAAAATCAGGAGATCTGGACATTTTGAAGACTTATTTTATTTCCCAGGGAGCAATTTTAGGCTTGCTGTTTCTTTGCAGGGAACATCTGCAATTCCCTGCAACTGTAATTTCTATCATTGTCTTTCAAAAACGACAATTGTACAGCCTCCTTCCAAATAATTGCAGGAACTTTCTGTTCATTTAGGGGAGCATAATTTCAATGCACAGATCTTCACCTCACAGCAGCTCTGCCCTTTCCCCAGGGATGTGCAAGCATTCAGCTGCTGTACTGACATCCCAAGGGCTGTGGCCCTTTGCTCACCAGCTATTCCCAGTGGCATGGCACTCACAGCTGGACAGGAAGAAGTACAGCTCCAGCACAGTCTGGATGAGAACCCGTGCACATCATCAGCCACAGGAGCTGGATGCCTCATTCTCTGCCTGCTGTGCCAAAAACGTACTCTGCCAGGTGCCTGAAGGCCATCCAGGGTTGCTTTTCCAAGCCCATTGTATATGCCGAGTGACATTCAAATGAAATGCAACTATGCTGCTCCTCTACAGGCCTTGATAAAACATCAGACCTCTAAAAACACCACATCTGCCCTAAGAAATACATTTTAGTTATTGTAATGAATTATATTTTTACATCGAAAATCTGTTTCATTTCCAGCAAGAAATCCGAAGATGGCTAACATTAAGTATTTCCTTAGATTCTGCCATAACAGCTATCTGGTGGCTGGATAAATGTACAAAGATATGGACTTTCTTTAAGGACACTGAAGACAGCTCTACAAAGAGGTTACCAATGGTAAGTTGTGTTTTTATGTAAAACTGTCAGCCTTTTAACATTCAGAACTCCAGCTTTGCTCTCAGCTTTCTGAAGCATTATTCCTTATGCTGCTGACTGCACACTTGCACTTACATGTTTTCTTATTTTTTTGGCTCAGTGGAGCAAGCAGTCAGCTTTTCCCTCATTCCTGAGGGATATCAGGTTACAATGAATGTTGTTCTGCTATTATATACTTACCCAGTGGCGTATTAAAAATGCATATTTTCCATTTGATTTTTCTCCTTGCCAGAGTCAGGTTTGAGGCCACTTTTCTTCTCCCACTTGCTAGGTACTGTTAACAAGCAACTAGCTTATTCCCAGATGTAAAAAGGCAGGCAACAATACATGCCCTGTTTAACCCCAGCTGGGGATATAGTCCCCGCACCAGTTCATTTAAACTAAGGAAATTTACAGTGCATCCCTGCAGCTAAACTACTTTTGAGTGTATTAATTTTTGGAGAAGTGGGAGAAAGATGTACATGTGGAGGCTGCCTGGTGAAGGGCCAGCTTTCTGCAGCTGTGTGCACTCCTGCCCTGCCAATGCACGGCACACGCTCCCACTGCAGGTCCCAGAGGGTCTCAAGTCCCTGCTGGTAGGTGCCATGTCCCCCCTCTACCCTGCCCCTGGGCCACCTGGCAGCCAGCTGGAAGTGAGAGGCCATGGATGAACACTGCTGCTGAAGCTCTGGGGCACCTTGAGGGCCCTGTCACTTGCAGATTTGTTCCAACTTTGAGATCTATTCAGTCGTTAAAATTGAGCAGCAAATTCAAACTAAATTCAGCCAGAAATACAGCGCAGGCTTGTTAGAGCTGTGTGCTGGAGCCTGTGGGACAGGGAATTTCCTCGCCCACCTCTAACATTGCTCGGTTTAGCAGTTTCATCTAAGTGCCAGAAGAATGAAACCAGGAGAGAATCCCTGTGGATGGTTTAACCCCCCACAGGCATTATCCAGTACTGCTCCAGCAGCCAGCACCACCACACAGAGCCCCATATCTGACACGAGGAGAAGCCCAAATGCCACAGTGCCAACATCTGGCCATGTTTTCCCTTTGGTGCTTTCTGCTGTGGAGGGGTGGTTCATCAACCCCCCATTCCCAGGTCAAGGTACTGCAAACAGATGGGGTAACCCTGGTACCCTGTTCTCAGTCTCCAAGCTCTTGATGTCCAGGAGGACATATGTGTGCACTCAGCAGTATGATGAAGACCCCAAAACCTTACCAACAGACCTTTTTTCCTGGTTCACAATTAGGTTAAATACCTTGAAAAATTAAGTAGAACTGATGCTAAGAATATTCTTTTACAGATATGCTAGAAACTGGTAGTATAGGAATCTCAAGAGGCAATTTAATCGCTGTCATGATTCCCTGAAACACCAAAAGGAGGGATGCAACTGTTTTTCCTACAGCAAAAAAAGGGTGAAAGGTTCAGCCTGAAAATACATTTGTGGTCTGGTAATTGCCATGTGTAAAAAGAATGAACTAGAGGATTACACAGACAGAGTAGGACAGTAAATCATATAGCTGTAAAAGCATGTTACCACTCAAGCTAGAAAAACTCCTTAAAGGAATTACATTGTCTGTTGGCATATTTTATTTGGTCTTAATTGAGCATATCAAGAAACAGATCACTACTCATGCAGACTTCTGATACGGTGCCTCACTGCTTGGATTTGTCTGTGGCCATACAATTATGGATGATCAAAATCAATTAAATGCATTCACTAAGTAATCACCTTAGTAACAGAAAAAAAACCCAGGAAAAAAAAAAAGTCATAGGAGAAAATGTTCTGAAATTATTTATATATTTCTATTCTAATATGACATACAATAGCAAGGAGGACAGGCTGATATTTCTGAAAGGTCCATTTTTTGTGCAAGTAACCAGAAAAACATGAAGTAAAAAGCTAGGATTTTATATTCCCCACAATTCATAGTCCTAAGGACCAGAAGTTAGGAGTTTGCATGGGCATACTCTAACTCAACCCACAACAGGACTCATCTAGATTTTATGCTAACTCAGCAGTCTTCAGCTGGAAAGATAGGCTATCTTCCTTAGCTTTATTCAAAGATATCCTTAGCTTTACCTAAGCATCCAATTCTTCTTTATTATACTTAGCATGACAAGCATGTGAAAACAGAGGATGCTTCATGCAACTTTCTTAAGGAAAAGAATGCAAACTCACCTCTAAGTCTCCTAGGAAACATTCCCATTCCAATCAAGAAAACATGGGGAAAAGCATAATGGATTAAACTTGAAATCTGGTTTATTTCAATTTCTGCTTTTAGTAATTGAAGGTTATGCATCCATCTTTCAAAAGCATTAAATGTGAATGAGACTGATTCTCAAACTGGAAAAGGACACGACACTACTGTCAACTCCAAAAACAGTTATTCTGAAAAAAAAAAAAAAAATCCACTGCTGTTGAGACCCCAAATACTGTCCAATGTATTTTGGGCCCTAGAAACTTTAG
This sequence comes from Haemorhous mexicanus, assembly GCF_027477595.1. Taxonomy (NCBI): domain Eukaryota; kingdom Metazoa; phylum Chordata; class Aves; order Passeriformes; family Fringillidae; genus Haemorhous; species Haemorhous mexicanus. The sequence goes on along the minus strand of NC_082344.1, from coordinate 33,986,349 downwards.
CAAGCAAAATGACATTCATTCATCATTAGCATATTTCTGCTGTATTCAGAACCAGGCTCAATGGTTCCTGCAGAAAAGCATGATTTACCATCCTGCTTTCCTTAACAACAGAAAAATGGGAAAAAACCCCTCACAAAATCTCCCTTATCTATTCTCATCCATCTGGCAGGGAAGAGATCTGAGACTAACTTACACAGATTTTTAGGCTTCTAGTGATTTCAGTAGAACTTGGTCTCCTGAAAAGCTCTGAAGAGACACAGATGCCCAAATGCCTCCCATGGCATTTAGCACAGCTGTACTCTGAACCCCCAGGGACGTCCAGACAGATGTTGAAAAATGCTCAATAACCCACCCCGGAGCCAGGAGCAAAACATGCTGTGTTGTGCTTAAAGCATGCCAGTTGAGAAAACTGGCTTAAAGCTTCAGTTGAGAAACTGCACTGTGGGGTAAGATCTTTCCCTAAGTTTGCAGGTAAGATGGAGGTATAAGTAAAATGCAAATAACTTCAAGGAAAAAAAAATTACCAAGACTTGTTTATGGTGTTCATGGAAAGATATGCTCAGGCTGGTCCCTTCCATAGGCCAGGCTGCAATGCAACTGTACTTTAGGTGGCATTTGACTGAAGCACATTTTCCACAAAAGCTATTCAGTCTCAAAGCCACCTGATGCTGCAGAGAGGCTACTTTTCCCCACAGCAAGCTAAAGCTAAAGCTGCCTCTTGTGTCTCCGACAGCTGTTTCTGCAGCAAGACATTACAGCACACGCAGAGTTCAAGACTTGTTTGCAGTCTCTGCATGACTGATCTCTGAGCAATCACTGGTTTTCCTCAAGAGAAGCTGCACACTGTAGCACAGATCACTGGGCTCTGCCTTGGCATCCACTGCTCTGGCTGAAAGGCATCCTGAGGCTGAGCTGTAAAAACAAGTCAGCAATAAAATGGGAAAGGTGAGAAGCTCGATATCCAGCAGCATCCTGCATTACACAGCCTCCCAGACCTGCTGCGGAGAGCACTCCAGCAAAGTTATTCTGTTTTCATAAAAATCAGGTGCAATTCAAGAAGCTTTGGCCAGAAGGTTAAGATAGAAGCCATATGCCAAGGAATTCTGGAGCACAAACGTCACAGATTTTTTATCTCTGAAGCAAAAGTAATGATTTAAACTCAAAAGGCAGAAAAGAGTGGAAGAAGAAAATTGTAGGGGTGAAACCTTGAGCACACTTGGCGGAGGTGAATGAAGATAAGAATCCCGATTTCCTAGAGGTAAACAGGGTTCAAGCAAAAAGGGAATTTTACTGAGCAGAGGATGCCTAAAAAGGAAATGATTTTCCTCCTTTTCATCCACAGAAAGATTGTTCCAGCGACAGAGTTACCATGGAAACCAATTTTGAGAATAACAAGAAAGCATTTATGGTACAGAGCTTATTTTAAAGGATGGTGAACCATCAGCATCCCATTCCCTTAACTGAACCGATAACCTGACCAGATGACCCACAGAACTAAAACAACACATTTTAAAGTAGCATGGAATGGCAGTGCTAAATGGAACAGTCCTATTGCTGTGCTTTTATGACCTTCAAAGCTATGAAGATGGGGCCTAAAAACTTCTCCCAGGACACAGCTTTAGCCAGGCTGAGTGGCACCGCATCTCTCAGCATATGAAAACCAGAGACAGGTGAGCACCTCTGTTCAAGGTAGTTCGTGCAGGCTGTCATTTTCTTCTGCTATTCAGTTCTACTATGAATGAGCAGACTGAAAATTCAATTGTCGAATTCAAGGGCACATGGGACTGGCTGAATCTAGGAGGGCAGCACTCCTGGTGCCTTTAGAGTCACAGATCTTGCTTATTCCTGTGGCTGCCACACAGACAGGGCAAACTGAGAAGTGCCTGCTACCCAAGGTAGTGCAGGGAGGCGGACCCCTGGGCTCTTTCTCTTGTTAAAATGTTGATTTCAGAGTAGAAGTCATGAGGATTTTTCCTCCCACTCATCTTCAGTCTTTGGTCTGCTTTTACTTTATATTTTACTTTTATTGCTTCTCCTTGCACTATGAAGGCTGAGGGACAGGAGGCTGGCCACAGACTTGAAAAAGATAAATAAATGAACGTGAGCTCTAAAATAAAGGGAATAAGGTTCTACTGGCACTGCCACAAATATTTTTCATGCAAGGCTATCAAGAGCTTTCCAGCTTCCCAGATAGGAGGCTGTTCTCTGCACACAAGCAGCCAAGGAGCAGTATCTCTGCTCACAGCCACCCGCAGCACTGAAGAACAACCTCGCAGCCCCAACTCCTGGGCCAGCCTTTAACGGCTCAAACCCAAGATAAGATGACACCTGTCAGGTGGAGCAAAGACAAGAAGCAAAGCCCAGGCTTGATGAGAAAATACATTCACTTAATCTAATTTAGATGCTTTTTGAAGTACTCAGAAATCAAGCAAGCTGAAAGGACTTTAATGCAGAAATGTTTCTTTTTCAAGAAGACAGAACCTTCTGAGCAGAATCATTCTCTGCTGTCTTCCTCGCAAAACTTCTTTAATTTTGGTAAAAGCTAAGGCCACGTGTCCCACTATCACTGCTGTTGTGCATACAAGAGGTGACAGAACTGTGCAATTAGCATTGGCATGGTGTATGAACTAAAGCCTCTGAAATATGTCACCTTGAAAAAAAATTACATGATAAAGCAGACAGCTTGACATCAAAGGATTTCTTTCAGTAACTCCATAATACACCTGCATGCCTGGTTCTCAGAATTTTTTAAAAATTTAACTGTAAATTATTGCTTGCACTATTGCATACTAGTTTATGATGCAAAAGCACCTATATTTGAGTATGACTATTCACCACTCACTTGCCAAGATAAGCATTTGTTAGGGTAAATTTGTCAAAAATAAAGCTGTCTAGAAGGGCAGAGACGGGAACTTCCATCTAAGCATAGATCTTACTTGTGCTTTTTAAGCAGTGAACTCTCCTCCCTCTGGCCCTATTTCAGGATGGAGACATGCTAGGCAACAAAAAGCCAAAAAACCTTTGCAAAAACTCATTGCTATTGTTTTTTCTATCTACTCCCTAACAAAAGCTGGTTGATGCAGCTGGGGAGTTGGTATAGAAAATCAAGTCAGGAATCAATGCCTTTCATTTATGGTTTTCTGATTTGGGAAGTTAATTCAAACCAGAGGTCAGACAATGCCCACTCTTTTGGCTCATGAGGGACAAGGAAAAAGTCTAAAAAGAACCAAAAACTTTGACATTAAATTCCCTTTTTTCATTTCCCCATATTGCTATCCAGTTATCAGTCAAATTTGCATAGCAGTAAAGGCTATTTAACAGAAAATTCTCTTAGTTTCAGTATAAGCATTGAAGAAAGAATAAGCATGAAAACACACTACCCCAAAATGCAGATTTTTGATCATGCCTACTTGAAAGAGTGAAGACATATTTCCTACCCAGACATACATGGTTCTCTTAGGTTTATACAATCTTCTAATGATTTAAACAGTTTATGACAAGGAAAGGGCTTCTAGATTTTTTTGTTGTTGTTGAACAAAAAGACAGCTCCAACAATGTAATATCCAATTCTGAACATTTTAAATTTTGAAGTTTTGATTGTGAATCTGTTTTCATTTTTACCACCTCCAATCTAAGGTAACTTCTATAAAGAGCTTGAAAGTACCAGAAAAAGCTGACGGATTACAAAGATGGATTTGAAGCTGCTTTGTTCAATGCTTTGTTTGAAAAAAAATTATTCATTTGCTGAGCCTCTGGATGGTAGTTACACCAAAAATGGAACACATCATCCAGGGTTCCTGCCTTTCACCAGATGATACAGAGACTGGTGGTCTGGAGCACTTGGTATAACTTTCTTCAGTGTTATTTTTTACATATCCTTTTCAGACACGTACAGCATCAATAGCCACAGAAATAACAAACAGTCTGCTGCAGAGCCTTGATTCTGGATTTTTTAATCACTGATCTCAGGAGCTGACTGACTTTTAAAAACCTAGTGAAGAGGATATTGTCTAGTAATATTTCAGGAGAAAAAAAAAAGCCCACAGAAGAATATAGCTTATTATGATGATTAATTGGTGTCCATGCAAAAAAATTAATCAAAAAGCATTTCTGCCACTGGGAGTATGTCTTAGACCAAGTAGAGCATAACAAGGAAAAAAAAATCTGATTAAATAGATAATTAATTTTTCTGAGAAACTGAAAATAAAGTATGAAAATTTGACTTACCTTCTTTTAAAAATCCTCCAGAATGATAGGATCAGCCAGAGGTATTGTTTTGCATGGCTAGTAATGATAATGCAAGAAAGCATGTGATTGACTTTTTTATTGCCCTGTTTTTCTTAGCAGGAAGGGAGAGAATACATGACCATCTTTCTCACTGTAGAGTGCAAAAAATGAGAACTTTTTTTTTTTTATCTCAACATAAAATTTCCATTTCCAGAATGCCAGTCTGAAGGAAGGTGACATGATCAAATATGTCCAGGTAGAGTGGGAATCCCTGTAAGAGATGGCTTCTCAGTATGCAGCCTTCTCAGGCCTTTTTCAATTCAAACCCAACCTCCTCCATCACTGGCTTTCTCTAGAAGTCATAATTTTAAACAGCTTTTCCTTTTGAGCTTCAGCAGCAGCACAGCAGAAGTTCATCATCTCATTTGAAAAAAGGTGCCCCTTGGATGGGTTACAGATTTACTTCAGCACTGGTTGCCAGACCAGTAAGGTGTTTTTGAAACAAAAGGATGGAGTATATTTTAAAATTAAGTTTTTCATATGGAAAGGCTCATCCTTTCTCCTAATAACTTGGGTTTTCATCAAATACTGGAAATGGAGAATTGCCCAGCAGGTTTTGCTTAAAAACTGTTCTTTATAAATACTTCAGCAGGAACTTTTTTTTTGTGTAAGGAAAATTTTTCTAACTAGGTTAGGTACGACCAACACAGAGCACAAAAACTGTTCATTCATTTGTGAGGCGTTAGAATAGAGTCTGAAGTGACACTGAGAAGTTCAGTGATGCTTGTGGTGGTGTTCACAGATCTTTCTGCTCCCTGGTCTTCTTGACATGCAACCTTCTGTGCATACAATTTAAAGACACAAGTCTAACACAGAGATAGATGCTTCCCTTCCCGAATGCCTGTGCACTGGAAGGTGTGTGTGCTGACAGCAGTGTCAGCAGGAGGAGGAGTAAGACAGACAGCCATCTGTACAGACTGCAGTGCTTCGCTTGCTCAGCCTACGTGGTTGCCACAAGCAGATCTAAAAGGGAAATGACAGCGGAGGGGTGGAAGACGCAAATGGGACAAGGAGAAAAAGAAGCTGAAGAGAAAGGCTATCCTTGCTGTGGAGGCAGACTCCTTATGCACAAGAATATTTACACAGGAACTGTGTCTAGCTGGCAGTTACCTGCTGCCATCATGGAAGAACCCAGTCACGTGTGTGACAGCGAGGATTAGTCAAGAACATCATTTGTTGAAGTCACCTGTTCCTTCCCACTGAAAGGATGCACACACCATCCCATCTCAGCCCCAGCAATGCTGCCAGACCCTCACATAATATTCCATCACCATCTTTGACATCTTTCCTTCCTCCTCCCACCCCCAGCATGCTCTACCCCTCCTCAGAGTTCCAAAAGTGGTAGGTGGGAAAGGGAAAGCCTGTATTTATCAGGCAGGCAGCCAAACAGAAGAGATAAATTGTGAGCTTGTACCAGGGCCCCTCAGAGTAAACTTAGCTGAAATCACTGGGTAATTTAAGAACAGCAGGAGGGAAAAGGAGAAGATATACGACAGAAAAGTATGATCATACAAACCTCACCTCTAAAAGAAACAAGGTGAAGATAAGCATCAACCAGATCACCTGACCGGTGGAAATATGCCTGGCTGACAGAACTCTCTAAGGAGCTCTTGCATTGAAGTTCTTAGTCACCATCACAAACTACAAACTGGGTTTCTCTTCCCCTCATTGTCCCAAGAAGTTTCGGTTCCACCTCTGTCACGTGATTACAGCATCACTGTGCCATTTGTGTCAGAGCCTGGATTTTCCCTTTTCATACACCCCCAAACAGCAATGACATTTTACATGATGTGTTAATGAAAGGCTCAGCAACTGAGTAGTGTCAAAACCTAAACCTTTGTGACTCTCTAACACTCTGCAAGTACCAGAAAGGGAGTCCTAGAGCTGATGCTTGCTGTTGTACAGAGCATGTGGATGGCAAGATAAAAGACAAGGAAGAATGAGATGTTTCAGGGCCGATACAATCAGTAACTTTCTTTAAATAATTAAGGTTTCTTAGTAGATCAGGTAGACATAAATGTTTTCTCCTGCATAAATATTCTCTCTCTTACTTCACAGTGTCCAATCAACATGAGTCCCAAAAAGCAGGCCTATCCAACACCTCATACTGTAAAGATAATCTCCTCATGAGATTTTGAAAAGCTGGACCTGATACTGTTCCTGGTAGTGTTCAGAGCAACAGACTCTGCTAAAAACAGGTTTGATTTTCACCCATTGCAGTAGTAACTGCTTTAATTATAAACCTGAATTGTAGTAAGGGCCTGACCTACTGTCTTAGCTGTAACAGTTGAAAACATTTACCTTACATGGGCAAAAAACCCTACAGGGCACAAGAAAGAAAAAGAGGAAGACATACATAAAATAGCTGTGACATAGCCACAAGAAATAACAGTAGAAGTAAGCACTTAAACTCCATTGTTTTCTCATTAGATTCTTTAGAAATATTTCAGATTCTATCTCAAGAAAACTCTGAAAATACAAATTGGGACAAAAAATCAGCTTGAGTGTTTTAATTTTTGCTACGGGCTAATAGCACAAAATTTCTCAGAAAGAAAATAATTTTAACCATTACTGACTTTTAACTCAGCAGAAGACCAAAGTCCCAGCTTCTCCTAAAAACTGAAGTGAACACACATCTCAAACCACACAATCCAACATGGTTTCATATTGTGGGATTTAGCAGTCTGCTGCATACTTTTTTAAGAAGAAAAGCTTCCAAAAGCGAGCAGATGCAGCAGGCTCAAAGTATCTTGGAATATACAAGACACACAAATTGTCTCTTTTTCTCTCAGAAAGGATCTGGCTTTGCTTTTCCCCTTGAAGTTCACCTATGCTAAAAATCTAGAATCACAAAACAGTAGCACAAAATAAATCTATTCCACTAGAGGAGTAAGAATCAGTTTCTGGTAATGCATCACCTCTTCCGTTCTTCTCTTTAGCTGAGAAATTTCTGTTCTGACTGTTCTAAAATTGTGTCCTTACAGAAGCAGACATATTCTCCCTCCAGGTTTGCTAACCAACACCAGAAGACAGAACAAAAAATAAAGTGCAATGGTATGTCTACGTCTGTTCTGTACCTGTGAAACAAACCCAAAACTCTTGAGAAAATTACATTGCTATTCAATTCCCTGCAATTGAACTACCTAAGTTTTGTGTTCAAAGCATAATGGCTGTGTTTGACATTTTTAAAGCCAGCTCTTTCTGGCTGACTGCAGTATCTCTGGGCAAATCTACCTCAAGTACAGTTATTTAGATGACATTTATTATATTTAAAGATTTTACTACAACCCACAATGCTCTTACCCTACAGACAGGAAGCCACAATACTGCACCTAAACTTACACAGCTGGTCATCTTCGTTTCCCTCTTGAATTTGGAAAGTAGCCAAAGCAGTGAAGTCAGTAAGAAACCCTCATCCCCATACGTACCAGAGGAAGTCGTGGTGCACGAGCTGCTATGGACCATAAATTACCTGAGGCTCCTTGACAAGTAGAAGGTCAGCCACATGAAAGTGATTCCAACAGGCAAAACCCATCAGTAAGTTAATGTGCTCAGTGCTCCTTCATTCAAACAAGCCTTTTGAGACGTCATCATCATCTCTACTGTATGGCATTTATGTGCTCTTGAACAGAGATGTACTAAGGAGCTTCTCACACCTGTTAGGTGGCACAGAATAGTCGCTACAAATGTTTAGCAAAACCAAAAAAACACTTGAGAGAGATCTCCTACAAAGAACCAAAAAGCCTGCCTCTTTACTGATTCACAGCACAAAAACTAAGAGCAACCCAACCACCCAAGCTGCAGGTGCCTCAGTAGCTCAGTTTGGCACCGCAGGGAGCTTTGCTGCACAGCATCCCCTTCCTGGGGCAAAAGCCAGGCCTGCTCAGGAACACTCCAACACTCAGCTCAGCACCACCTATTCCCTTACACCTTCACCAGTCAGCAGCTGTACTCAATGTTCAGTATTGGACATATTAGGAATAAAGTCCTTCCAAACACATAAAACCATTGCAATTTTAAGCTTAATGACAAGTTCCTATGTGCCAGGCATCCCATACATTTTCCTTAGGCAATGGATAGTTTGCTAGGCTATCTCTCTGAGAGGAAATCTTCCACCCGTTATCTTCCCAGTACCTTTGCTGTCCTCATAGACATGAGATGACGATAGCCAGGGGCATACCTGAAATCCTTGTATTTTAACATGTGCTAACTGCTAGGAAACTTTTTAATAGGAAAGGTCACAGGAGACAGATTTCTGGGCACATTTTCAGATAAATGCCACATTTCAGCAATGCTCTCTCATCAGATGTTACATAAAAGGTGGACAGACACTTTTCAGTGATAGCTTGCAGCAGGCCCACCTACCTCCTAAAGGTAAAGCTTAAATCCTCCAAACCTATACAGCAGAAATGCCATCTTGCAATCCACAGCTGTGGAACGTCAGTCTCCACTGTCCACCTCTCTTGCTGCAGCCATGCACTGATCAGAACTAGAAACCAGAAGCTGATATAAAGTGAGGTGCTTCAGAAACTTCACCAAAAAAAATGAACCGCTCGTAATCTATTATTATTTTGGCTGGCTGCGCTTTTAACCTGACATTGAAAAATGTGCATAAATCCAAAAATGCTCAGTTTTTAACAGTAAATTGAATTCAGTCTCTCACATCCCAGATAAACATCCTAAATCTTGGTGCACAGTGGTGTGAAGGGATGGGTGCTCTTCGCTCCCCCTTCTATGCAGATACATTCTTGACCAGATCAGCTTTCTCAGCATCAAATCCAATATATTTTCTGGAACAGATTCAGCTCTTTTGCACTAGTACTTTCCAACAACAAATATAATTTTGTCACTAAACTTACAAGCAGTTCTAGCAACACAATAAAAAATTACCAGAAACCAGACCTCAGCCTTTCTACTCGCCTCCTTACTGTCTCACTGTTTTCCATTAATGGACTATGCTTATTTTCTATTTCATTGGTGAGATGAGGGAAAAATTCATTCCATATTGTTCCCAGTTATTCCCACTCCAAAGCCTTCAACATGTTTAAACATGAATCCCTGGAACTTCCAGCTCTTAGTACTTACTACTTCCAGTTAAGCAAAGGAAGAGTTAAATCCAGTCTCAAGACTTTGCAATAATTATTCCCTATAACCTCTGTCCGTGCTAAGCCTGTATCACAGAAGAAGCCATGAGATTTACAGAGGACAAGAAAAAAAAAGGGCAACAAATATTTTTAGTATTTTATTAACCGTAACAAAACCAGCAAATTAAAGGGTGGTAACCTTTTTGAGGAGGATTCACATTTTAATGGCAGCTCTGAATATATAACAAACTATATACAACTGTGTCAGCCATCAACTGAACACTAATCAATGTAATCCAAATCTTCTGGGATTCCAAAACCTTTATCTATTCTGCTCTCTTCAAATCCAAATTTACGCTTGGCCCAGGACTTTATTGAAAAGATGTTATCTGTAAACAGAATGAAAAACATTCATTTTGAGTATTTAGGAAAGCATGAATTATAGTCTTGGCTACAACGAAATCCTTCCATTTGCAGTATCTCTTGTCTGTATGAAAAAGGTACATAGTGGGGAACATCATTATCAAATAGATTTAGAACAGAAAACATGAGGCTTTTGTTAATAACCTCCAAAAAAGACGAAATCATTTACTTAGCACCAAATAAAAATATGTTATCTTTTCTTGCTCCTCTTTTAAAAGCAGACTGAAAGCTATGATTACAGTCTATGCCTGCTATAGTGATGAGGTAAGTGTGAGTATGCATAGTAAGTATTTTATAGCTCCTTCTTCAACTAGACACCTACTATGTGACTGTCTACAGCTACAAAAATTTGATTTAGGTTTACTGTAAGGTCCTTTCTAGTCCTGTGTGTTTGTTCAGACACTGTATTTTTTGAAAGTTAAAAAAAAGACATTCAACAAGTTTTATTTTAGTCAGGACTTCTCTTTTTAGCATCACATTACTTTAACATATACATTTTGTTCAATTTAACATAATTTTTCACTGCAGCATTTACTGAAAGTCATTACGTCATTTTTAACACCCATAAATTGCAGCATTCCTTAAGAGAGGAAGTTCCCTGTCTCTGCACAGCTTAGAGATATTTTTTCTTTTTTTTAACCAGCACATATTTGGTTTTAAAACTGTCTCTTCAAAAGAAAAATATGCTGCAGCATATAACCAAATTGTCTAATTAAATAGCAAAGTACTTTTTACAGGCTGAGGCACAGTTCCTTTACCTCATTTGAGGCCTTGAGAACAGCCTGTCACTAAAAGCAGAAAGCACTGACAACTCTCAGAATACATAATTTTATTTCCCCATATGCAGTAAACAACCCAGATATAACATAATAGTCCAAAGACTAAGACAATGATATCCTGCTGCACTTGGCACAACCAATGATAGCAAGCAGTCCATCAGCAGGAGATCTATTCTAGACAAAAAATTATAAACAATATTCTAAATAAATTTTAAAAACCATAAGGACATATAAATTGTTTGCTTTGCAAAATGGGAATGAATACAGCAAAGCTAAGCAACAACAGAAAATTGAGTTAAACTTCCACATGAATGTCATCACAGAAACATTCCTTAACATTATGCATCATTTTACCTGTCAAAATGGATCAATTAGTTTGAGAAATACCTACTTTGTATCAGCATCCATCACATGGTAGCAGCAATAAGATTCCACAAAACATTCTACTCTTTAGAAAGAAATGAACATTCAGAATATAATTAAACTTTCTGAATACCTGGGCATCACCATTTCCAGTCTCTATTGCTTTCCTCATCTTAAGAGATTTTAACTCAACCAAGGAAACAAGCTGCAGGATTTAACACAGTGTACAAGACAGCACCAGAAGGACAAATCTGTTATGGCATATGAAGTATATTCAGTAACTAAACTGAGAAGATGTATTCTTTTTGTTGAATCCTAATAGTTTTATAAGTAAAAGAAATTCCTCTATGTTTTTGTTAAGTGAGGACTATCCTATGTCAAATCCTAATCAAATTTAAAGTTCTTATCTTTTACTGAAACTGCTCTAGTGTGAAGCTGTGTCACTGCAATACACACCAGTCCATCTGTTGGCTGCCTCCTTGGCCACTTGGTTTGTTTGGCCTGAAACAGAGAAAAACACCAACAACAAAAGCATGCATCACAGTAAAATCATCACATAGTTTCAAGGCATAGAAACTAAACTTACACTTTTAAGGTTCCAGGAAGCACAAAGCTAGGTTAAAGAAAAAGAGGAGCAAAGAGCATAAAAGATACCATATGAACAACTATAAATTTTTACAGTGTATTTTAAAATAAAATAACCCCTGTTTGGCTTGCCTAGGGGCTTCATTGTCTTCACCAAGACTGGAACTAGAGACATGGCCTGAAGATACCAGAGGCAACAGAGATGGAAAATATTTCATAATCTTCTCTATACATAAGTAAACCATCACATGGGTATGCATGACTCTATACAGATAAGGAAAATGACAAGGCAGCAGTCTATCATATCAATCCAAAAGTTTATCATATAGCTCTGGAATGTCTCCATGATTTTGAGAACCCCCTCAATGAAATTAAGACAAAATAATGTTTCTGGCTATTAAATTTGGCTTATGTCCCTTAACACCATTCCAGAACTAAACACATAATAGTAAATTGCCATTACTACAAGCAGTAGTTTTGTCTAGCAGGTTTTGTCTAGCTTCCATGAGGCAAAACAACCAAGAAGAGTTGCTCTTAGATCACCTTGCTCCCATTAAAGTAAGTACTGAATCAAATCAAGCAGGTTAGGCTGTAACGTGGGAATTTATCAGAATCATTCTGGTTCTCACGCCTACATGTAACTTAGGTATTCCCAGTCAGTCTTGTTAGTACTTGCAGGATAATACTCATTTGAATGGTCAGCATGAAACTTGTCTCCAGGGTACTGAGATACGAATACATGATCAAGTACCCATTGTTATAGACATTAAACTTGAAGCAAAATCAAATTATGTTGAAAAATCATCTGCCAGCACACAGGAAGGGAAGTACTCATTATTCCAACCTGGGAAGTACTCATTATTCCAATCTTAATACTCCTGTAACTGATATGAAAAATGTTTACATTGGAATAATACACTATTTCAATATAGTTTCTAAAATTGGTCTACAATTAGAAAGTTTGAGCACAGCATGAAGAAAACCAAAAAAGATGAGAAAAAATGAGTGGGAGAGAAAATGGCATTTTTGCTTACTTGCATGCATCAGAAATTTAAGTTGTTCCTAGCCTGAGAGAGGTATTTTTATTTCCTTTGCTGAGTGCTTGCTGCCATCCCCACTTGTTCAGTTTCACAACTGGCAGCACTAACAACAAACTTGTAATGGCATTTGGAACAGCACCTAACCTAACCCTACTTAAAGCAAGTCTGCAGGGTAAGAGCTTCCACTCCTCAAGACTTTAACTGTGTGACCTACGATACTTCCCTCAGCATTTCTCTAAAATTCTACCGTAAAACTTGACAGCTATATTTGACTCCAAGTAATGAAGTTTGAAATTAAGTGGAGGAAAGTGGGTTGGCATTAAACTCCATGGATCCAGATTTTTGAGGTGACAGCATCCTGGTGGTGGGTGAGCCAACCTATCCCACAGCACCTGCAAGGTCTCAGCAGAAAGCCCAGCTTTGCTGGAAGCAACTGACCAGCACAACAGTGGCAGCATGGTGCCCTTACCATGCATATGTGCTATAATATACATACGTGATCATGTGTTCTGAAAATGTGACTTCACACCTCTGTCAAAGAAAAGGCTGAGGTCATGACAGGCATAGGCTGGACAAGAAGTGAGAATGGCAGTCACTGCCTATAACTGAGTTGTGGCTAGAAATGAAAACATGGTAGTGAGAGCAGGAACCTACAATGGGGAAATACAGACAGACAGACAGATAGACAGACATATAATCCCCAGGGTCTCATGGCTACAGGTGAACATTTAGCTATCTGAAGACAGGATCAGTCTTAAGTCTTGACTATGATTCAACTGCATGATCTTGTGTGTCTGCTGCAACCAATCCCATGCCTGCAAGAGGAACAAGAGACAGGCTTTGATAGTTATGGACCTGCATCTCCAGCCACAGACACCAGCCACATCTGCATCACTGCCAGCATCTTCCAGAGACCTCATGAAAACTGTCAGAAATTAAGAACTCTGCACCTTCACTTCTTTCTGGAACTCTTTTATAGTTGCTTGTTGGGACTTTCATTGGCTGCACCATCCGTATGTATACATAAATGGAAGATGAGGGAAACCAGGAGTAGAAAGCAGACACCCCCCAGCACACCTATTTTATATATGGGTGTAGCTAACTCTAAGTCATGCTACTTCTGACTGCTTGTTCTCTAGCTCCAGGGGATGGAGTCCCAAACTTGACTGGAGTCCTTCTGATCCTCCTGCTCAGCAGAGCTGCTCTCACCAAACTTGATTTTTGGCAGCTACTAAATAGTACTCCAGTACTGAATCCGCACAAGACAATGAAAGGCCAAGTATGCAGTAGAGGTGAGCAACAGAGGAGGCAACATTTTCCAGATGCTTCCAGATGTTCTCATTATCATTAGTTACAGTCTGTATCTATACATCTGCATATAGGCTGACAATATATGTGATTGCTGTCTGGAAACTGCAAAACAATCCATTTGTTCTGGACATTACATATTTATTTCACCTATTTGTGTTACAATGAATCAATAGACTTTCCCACTCCCATGTCTGGAGGATACAAGTCCTGCAGATATATTTGGCTGAGGCACATACCTGTATCCTCTGGTGACTAATTTCAGGCACATTTGGCATTTTCTAAGAAAGAAAATGGAAGCCTGCATTTTTGTCTCCAAAACTGAACAAAAGCAACCACTGTATGTACAGCAATGCAAGGCCCAGGAGCAGCAAGACGTGAAGTGCTGGTCTGTTATGTCAGCAAAGCACAGCTGGAAATATGCCCAAAACAGTGAAAGGCTACAGGACAGAGAGTATTTTGACCAGTCCTCATGAGTTTTTTTTCTCCTCAACCCCTAGTATCTCTGGAGAACTGCAGGGACCTCAAAAAGCCCAGATTCTGGGAGCTGAACCATCATCCTAAGCATATTGTGATTGTCCTTATTACAGGGACAATCCCCTCCATCTCCACAGAGGAAAGCAAATGTATGGAAGGGAAGGTCCAGTCACAATAAATGTCTAAAAAGAAAACGAGTGTGGGTTGGAAACATGCTTTTCAATGCAGGTAAGAGGCATTCTACCAGTGACCTGCAGGTATTTTGGAGCAGGCCAGGAGACAGAGGTGACAAAAGGGCACATGGACAGCTGTCAGAGGTGCACCAAAAAGCTTCTAAAGCAAATGGACAGCACCTGGTTAGGAGTCAAGGCCAGCAGCACAGAACATCAGCACAGCAGTGTTTCTAACAAATCTCAACAGGCATTATATATTGACTCAAATCATTGTAAGGCCACAATGTTTCTGATCCGACTCAGGAAGCCCCTACAGTAATACTCAGCATACTGCAGAACTACAGCCTCCTCTTTCCTCCTTCCCCCAGATTCTCTCCCCTATTTCCACAGGAAGGGGGAAATAGTTTGAATTAAAAATCCTATTTGCATTCCAAAATTGAATGGCCAAAAGCTGTAGAAGTCTCAAATATTTCCACAGGCCAAAAATCAATTGTGATAGTAACAACTACCATCTCCTCAGAAACATTTTCCAAAGGTACTTTAGGTTCTTTCTAGAAACATTTTTAAGTCTCACACATTTCATTACAGGAACACTAAGAACACAGTCACGGAACAGTACTCAAATTCAGATTGTAAAGGCACCATATTACAGTTCTGGTAGCTATAGTAAAAGAAACAAAACAACAACAAACCAATGGCCAGAACCAACTCACAACCACCTGAGCTGGCAGAAATGAACGAAGAGCTGTAGCTTTCTCCGATCTCCTAGATCCTACTCTGGCATTTTCTGGGTAACTTTAAGGACTTTTAGGTCCAGGAACCTCTATTTCCCTAGAATAACAAAAGCCAATTGTATTTATAAAGCTTACACACTTGAGTGCCAGTTTTGACCTACCACAACTAATGCCACAAGAAAAAGGTATGGACTTCCTCACTTAAAAGGCACATGACTGCAGAGGGAATTAGCACCTTACCAAGGAGAGAGTCACCCATCAGCCTGTAGGGTGTTAGCAGATACATGCAAAATACAACTGCTGTCTTCAGCATGTGGGCGAGGGAGTAATCTTACAGCATGGATCACAATTCCTCGGCATGAAACACAGGGAACAGCTGCAACTGTTCTCAGGGACCAGGGAGGATTATTAGCCCAAAGATTCCCAATCTCTCTCGTGAAACTGGTCAGGGTAAATTAAGTGCATTAAGTGGATTTGAATTCCTGTAATAAATATGCATTTACTTAGACTGAATTCAAAGATGAAAAATGGCAACTACCGTAGGAACTGTATGTGAACTTGAACCTCCCATGACTCTGGATAACTCTCTGCAGAAGGGAGTGGATAATCATTCTCCTGCACATAGGCTGCCCTTACTTTCCAGAAACACAACCTTGCCATCACAACAGTGACAGACTTGTTTTCCTACTTCTCCTGGGGTAGCATCACTATAATACCCTCTGACGCAGTATCCAAAATTCTTCCCACTAATAAAAATATCTCATGCAAATAAAGATCCCATCTCCAAAGGCCAGGGTAGAAGGTGAGCACAGAAATCACACACCTGTCATCCACAGAAAGTACAAAAGGTTATTGCCCAGTAATTCCTACCCACGTGTCCATTCACAAACTGACACCACAGACTCTGATCAAGAGCCCATGGCTTGCCATTGGAGACTATTTATGGCAATGATGTGATGAAGCAGCTTCTTAAGGTCCATATTTGAGTATCCTTGAGAATAAGTAATCTACAACACTGTCAACAGGCTGAATTGCAATGTGGCAAGAAGAGCTTTACAAGAGTATTTTGTAACCCTGTACCAGGCAGATATCTCCACACTATTGGAAATCTTCATCCTCCCCCATGCTTCCCAAAGAGGCACTTCCTCTTATAAACAGAATAAAGAGCTGCCATGTAGAAAAGTGATAGCACATCAGAATTCTGTCAACTCCTCTGAATCCAAAATAACACATCACTCTTCCCCCATACTCCAGTATCCTACACAACACTTTTCCTCATAATGTTCATCAACAGGTCACAATGCTTCAGAATTCATTACTAAATTCAAGTCAATGTGTAAATATGCTTTCCCATTTAAATGGCATCACAAATTCAACACAACTTTTTATACTGACTTATTTTAGACTCTGAATAAAGTTTCAGCACTACAAGAAAAAGCACTAACAGTTATGAATGCTACCTACTGATCTACAACTATTCTGAAAAACATAGAACACAATATAAGCTATTTGAGATAGAAAAATATTCAAGATTACTGATATATGAATTAACTAAATCAGCATTTCTGCTGCAACACCAGTATAAATATGCTTGAAAATGAACCTGAGCAAATAGATACCACAGTGCCAGTCTTTTCTACCTGGTGAGAGTAGCAGTGCACAGTAAAGCTACTGAGAAGCTGATCCACATTGCTGAGAATATGCTTTTAAAGGGTCTGCGATCTCTATCAGTGTGTTTGAAAAAAGTGTCAAATCTCATCAGCAAAAAACTTCCTCTGTCCTGTATGAAAAGGTCACACTGTCAAATTGCATCAGTATGTACACAGAGTCTCCTTGAAAAATGTCCAAAAGAATTTGTCAGAATTGCTACCAAAAAATTTCTCAATGCAAGACATGCTCTTGCACTTAAGTTTACTATATTCATGTACCTACAGAAAAAGACCATTTACCTTTCAAGTGTTGTACTTGAAAACCACACTGAAATCTTAGTTGCATAACTAAAATACATCCATTTTCATCCAAAGAGCAGAGGGAAGCAAAGAGCTTGCAAAACAGAAACAAGCATACCAACTTGATTCAGGGCTCCCTGACACCACTCTGTTTTTCTTGCACTGGACAACTCATCCTTCCCCACTTCATTCACTAATAAATGCCACACATTCAGCACAGCTAAAGGAACTTGCACACTTCTGAGCTACTGAACTGTATTTCACAAGGAGGGCCATCCCAGGGCACCATGGTTTTTGGCCAGATGTGGATTGCAATCTGCTCTGACCTCACGTGTCACAGACATTGTAGAGAAGAGTCAGGAAGGCATCGCAAGAGGTTCTCTGGTCTCTGTCACCACAACTCAAAGTATGTTCAACTTCTCCTATGCCATTTCTGAGGTATTTATTGCCTGTTTTTAAAGTTTCCAATTTTCTGGCTCTACAATTAAAGGTTATTACTTTTTGCCATCTTCTCCATGAACCTGAGTAACAGACTATTCCTTTTCTTTTCTTGAGGAGATACAGATAAGCAAAACCCACTAGGAACCATCTTCTTTTGAGCCCTATTTTTGTAAAGTGTTTTTGTCTCTTAGAATGTAATTGCTCAATGTCCTTTTGCTCTACTCTGAGCACTTAGTTACATGAATATATGAATGCTTTGAAATAAATTAGGTTATATCCAGGTAGGATATACAACACTGACACTATGTTACAGCTGAAGCCATGCTAAAGCCTTTAGTGCCACACTTTCTGCCTTGAGCAGAAAGACTATTTCATACATCTCATTGTGGGTTATATCACTGCTTTTGTATCTTAGTGTAGGGGTTTTTCTTGGCACAACAAAAATTCTTATATTCAACTCTGACATCTTTTTTCAAATCCTCCCCACTTAACCAACTGCCTCAGATCATTTGTGCAGCACAATACCCTTGAATACAGGTAACGCCCTTGCACTTGACACTACTGAATGCTATCCAGGGTTTATCAGACCACCCTGGCAATTTGTCATTATCATTTTGAAATTCCACTCTGTCCTTTGTCCATGCAAATATAACAAAAGAATATCTTCTAATGTATTATCCAGCTCATTTATATAAACATTGAGCAGATGCACAAACATGACAGACCACATTACAGAGCTTCATCAATTCCACCTCCTTTCTGACACTGAATTGCTCACACTTTATAAAGTAGTTTGAGACTTCACACTACTGCTGCTCCATCAGGATTGCATTTCCCTACCTTCCTTAAAACAGTGTCATGCAAAAGTGAGTCAAAACACCAAAGACAAACTTCCCCCAATCTACAAAGATCTCATACAGTGGCAGAGAGAAAACTTCTGTGTTGTTCTAGGTGGTTCCAGATTGGTTTTCTGTTCTGAATTTTTCTCTGGTATCCTGCTCTTTTCAGTGAAACTAGCTCATATGACATTAAAGTGAGAAGGGAAGAAAAACCATTGGAAATACTGTCAAATGTGCCAACATTAGTCTTGCACTTATACAACTTGCCCTACAAAATCTTCAGTTAAATAGCACAGAACAAGGTATCTATATTAGGAATATACAGTCATTATCCAGATAAACCCATAATGAAAACATACCATCCCATAAAATATGGGAGATATTTTAGCATAAAAGATTAGCAATACATTTCTTTAAGCAAGGCCAGGGAAGACCTCAATTTGACAGTCCTGCATGTTAGCAGTAAAGACAATGAACTAAAATCCACAATACCCTTCCTGACCTAATCTTGCATGTGAAAGTCATGAAAATATATAGATCAGTACATTCCTTCAAATATCACCATAACTTTATCAAAATTATCTGAATGAGTGCTGCCATGCACAACTAACCTAGCAGGTTTAACACTAGAAGACAGAAGCAAAATACTTCACAAAAGCCTTTTTGTTTCATATATAAATGGATCTATAGATTAGATGCTTTCATCAGGGCACTCCTAAAGAGAAGAGTGTCAAAAATGAAGCCATAAGCCAATTCACTCCTAAATAAAAGAGTGTCATAAATGTAGCCATAAGTAGGCATTTTCCACATCACAAATTTTATAAAGTGTCTACCATTCCCAAGCAGCTCAACAGCTTTTGCCATAAGGATTTACTGGCAGAGACAACAAAGCTATTCCCATATACTTCACCTATGAGCCTCTCACTTTAACTATTTTTTCTGTCATTCCAATATAAACAAATAAGATAAGAAACAAAATAAAGAAAAATAACAAAAACATGTCTTGTGAGTGTTCTCATTTGATTTAAAAAAAAAGCATCCTTCCAGAGTGGCAAATTCATTTAAGCAGGGTGTTTGCTACATATATTATCTAAAGATTTGATCCTCCAACTGCCTTCCTTCTCAGTGTCCAAGAAAAGCCCCACTGACAAAAAATAGCTTTTTGCTTAACTAGCTAAAATGAAGCTTCATTTTAAAACAAGCTGGCTGAAGTTGACACTCCCTAAGAATAGTCTGGCTAGAATGTGTTTGATGTATAAAACACAAGTATGCATGAGTCTAAATATTTAGGACAATTTCTCATTGCAGAGTAACCTCTTATCTGAAGACCAAACACAGAGACAGAGAAATTCTCTGAAATGCAGAGAATAAGGGCCTTTTGCTGAAAGCCAAATGACCCTTCTGGAGTTAAGCTTTCCAGCTTCAGCCAAAAGCCCCACATTTCTCTTTAAGCTTTGTGCCTTAGGTACATTGTACAGACACTTCTTAAGTTGCCCGTTTTGACCTGGTGGCCCTTCACTCATTATTCTTCATGGCTGTTGTATTTTCCTTTCTTTCTAAGTGCCAAAAGCTGCTCACTCATGTACATAGTCCTGTTGCTCCCTCATTCAGGTTTTTTCAAATCCATTTTCTAACAGTTCAATTCATTGCAGAGTTCATGAAAATGCCCTTATGAAAACTTGCCACCTGTTCCTAGCTGGTCAGAAGATCCCTGGGAGCTCTTCAGAGACTACCACAGCACAGACAATTCCGTGAGCTACATGGCAAATGACCACATGTATGAAAGTCTTCTGAAGAAGGCAATGAAAGACTTCTTCAGATTTTCTGGATGGAAAGAGAGATTTCAAAGACCTCACCAGAGTCCATCACAAGATAGGGCATCTACACCATCAGTTCCTAACTTGAGCTGACAATTTATCACTGGTGAACTTCAGCACTGTAACAAAGGGCCAAGGTGAGAACTCTTTCACTTGCTTTTGTCAGGGAAGGTCCTTAAGCGATTACATTACAGCCTCTGGTACTCACAGCCAGATTCTGCTTAGTAAGTGTTTCCTTAGTCAAAGGATCAGCCTTTTCAACATCTGAAATGCAAGCAAGCCTCCTGTGATTTTCAAGATAAAAAAAAAAAAAAAATAGAGGGGCTGAAGATAAAGAAGCAGATACTCTGCTCCAACTGGCAACTCCATCCAGTTTCTTATGATTACCAAAGGAGCTTGGATCAGTAATCCAAGTACACATTTTTAACTCCATTCATTAGGTACCTGTTCCTTTTCTCAACTTTACTTAACAGCTAAAATTTTAGCATTACTGTATAAAACTATTTTTACATTCAAGTACATTTATTATTCCTCATTCTTTCTAGAAACTAAGTTATATTTAGTTTTCATAAGAATGATTTATCTTTTAATGTAGTTTTTGAACAGGTAATTTAATTTGTCAACTTTCCAAATGAATGACAAGCCATTCCAAGAACAATACAGGGAGCAGGGGAAACAAAACAAAATTCTCAGTTTGTTGCAATTAGTTGAGAACCAGCAGAGTAAATTTGTGCTTTCATTACTAGTGAACATCTATATATATTCTGGAGCTCCATGATGGAGGAAAAAAGGTGTGGGTGCGTGAGTCGTGTAGTTTTGTTTTGATTAGTAGCAGATAGCCTGCAAGTTACATACATGAACATCCATTGTCTCTTTCCTGTCCTATTCTCATCCAGATTCTCTGGAGACAAACATATTAAATAAACAATACTCTGTAAGACGAGACTAACTAAAAGAAGGAGTTCTTGCTTTTATATTATTTTTCTACGTACTTTTAAGCAAGTGTCTGATTCACTCCAAAAGAAGTTTAGTTTAACCCACTAGGACGAACACAAGTGTGAGTGAAGACACAAGTCTAACGCCAGCAGAATGACTCATTTCCAACTGCAGACCTTTGTTAACGGCATTGCTGCACAAATTGTAAAAAGCACAGCTTGTCTCTCAGATGCCAGGTGCATATTTCATGGTCAGTAGGCTAGGAAATATCCTCCTAATTGCAAATTGAACATACTACATCTAAAAGTGATTAAAAAACCATTTTCTCTAAAGGCTTCATCTGTACACTACTGATCTTGGTTGCACCTAGACCAGGCTTAAAATTATTTGTAGACTTCCTCTTTTCCAAGTGGAAACATTAATTTTTTAAAAATAGATACTTAATAGTTTATTAGCTGATATTGCTGACAAGGCTTTTTAGTTTAAACCACCTTTCTGATACAATTTCTAAATCATAATGCATTAAACCATTCGTAAATTATTGGCATTCTGACACATTTTGAGTAAAACTGATGCAACTCATTTTAAAGTCCCTCCATTAGACAGGATAGTCCAATCTTCATTTCATTTCTTCACTACTGTTTCTCTTCTGGGAACAGGAACTATTCCCAGCATTAATAAGAATGTCCCAAAGAATCTAACTCTTGGTACTAAAGATTTTGTAACATGAAGTACATCTGCATATGCAACATATTTTCAAATTGATTTGAACATAAGAGAATAGCTGGGTGTATCAACAAAAAAATCACCCCCCAAAAAAACAACCCCCAAACTATGCACTCAAAAAAATCAGTTGCTAAATAAACATTAACTTTTCAGCATTCACCTTTCAGATATTAAAATGAATGAAAAAGCTGAACAATACAGAACTAATTCCTCATACTGTCTATATACCCTGGCAATTCCTCAGTTTGTCAAGCTAAAATTTTCTTTGACTAGAAACATCAGAAATAGAAAATTTTGAAGGACCTAAAAGGAAAAAAAAGACATTTTCAAGTACCTATTACATATAACATGACATTTTCATGGTATTCACTAAAGTCTGAATGTTTTACCAAAATTTATTTTCACAGAATCATGTAAGTGTTAGTTTTAGAAAATAACCTGAACTGGACTGGCAGTGATGCCTCTGAGACCACACATTCAGAAAGTCAAAAGAATAATTATGTGGATATTTGTAGTTTAAAATCATGTCCATTTGAACCCCTTGTCTCTCTTGTTACAGGATGAAAATAAACAGAGAGAGCTAAAGTAAAAAGGTTGACACCAAAATTGCTACATGTGTTCTTTCTGGTAGTTTGCTAATTTTTGAGAAAACAAGTTTGCCTAGACATGTTCATATCACTGTTTTAAAGGTAAAAGCCTAAGACATAAAAGTTATCAGTAACCAGACATTCTAAAAACATCTAAATCAAAAAGGAATGCTGACAGGCAAGATCCCAGGCCCCATAAATATTAGCAATCATACCACACAGAAGTCACTGCAGTCACTATGTAACTATTTCTGAGAGAGCTGCCCTATCCAAAGGCACACAGTAACAAAGAACGGCTATTGTGAAAAAAAAAAAAAAAAAAAGCAAAGGCCTAACAACGTTTTAATAATTTTAATTCCTCTTATGACTGTGAAAGAACAAGAAGTTTGAAATTCTAGAAATGTTTATTTTACAGTGAGCACTGAAAGTGTTTAGCTGTTTCCAATTACAAGCAGACCAGCAACTCAGAGGAAAATCCCTACCATTTAAACGCTTATGTTGCCAGACAAACTTTTCTATAAAATTAATTATGAGAAAAATTTTATTAGCTCCCTAACACCTCTCTCTGGCAGGCAGAAAGAATTAAACATATGCAGCAGGGTAATCTTGATATTAGGTGGAGCTTTTTCTGTGGACTCTATGAAAATCTGCATAAATTATGAACAATAGGAAGCTTGCACTCTCCATGGCTTTGTTGTCTACCATAACCTTTAGAGAACCTAGCAGCACCATGTCTATGTCTCCAACTCTGCACACGTGCATGCTATGTCACATAAGAGACAAATCTCTCTACAATGGCTGCTCTGCTGTGAGAATATATTCCAGCCTACATGGACCTGTCTCAAAGGTAAGAAACAATGTTCCTGTCCTGTCCATCTGAAGCAGGGTCACAAGTTGAATAGAAAAGTATAAAATCCTACTATTTGTTTGGCTTCTTTTTTTTACTTCAAATGATTCTTGTCAGTTTTATTGCCTTTGAGAAATAATTTATTAATCAATCCTAGCCCACAGAAGGTGTCTTAAACAACATTACCAAGTGGCAAAAATAAACTTCTGAACTGCAGAGGTCATTAGAAAAAAATCCACATATTTTGCTGTTCTAGATATATTTTTACAATACTGTTCCTGTAAAATGGAATTATCTGAATATATCCACAAGACCAGACTATTACGTAGCTTCCTCTAGTGGTCAGTCCCTAAATCTTGTTGCTTCTGCTATTTACCCTAGTTACTTTTACACACAAATTCTGTGTTCAAATGCTGTAAATTTGAGAAGGCATTAAAATTTATACTGCAATGTACTTCTAATACAAAAGCCAAAGGAAACTAAGCCAAAACTTAGAGCAAAACATTTGTTAGTGACACTAAAACAGTGAACTAGCAAAACAGTCAAGTCAGCAAAAAACAGAGTTATTAGTTTTCCCATTTGCACCCTTGTGAATATGCATTATAATGTATTTAGTTACATGGTCAAGTTTGACTTTCCCACCATGAGACTCAGGAAGCAAAGACAGATGTTCAGTTTTTAGCTGAGTCTTCAGATATTTGCTATGAATCATTCAAACTTTTGTTTTGACCCTGAAAATTACGTATATGTGTGCATGCACGTTTTAATGAGCCTTGCTGCTGTGCAATTGATTTGTTTCTGCAAAACTCTGCTGAGGGAGGGGGCAACTTAGAAGACACAGCAAAGCATTCACCAAGTTCAAAGGCCACTGAAAACAGATGACAATTTGATATCACTCTAAAATAGCCCAAGAAGAATCAAAGCAGCTCTCTCTCATACAGGATGAGAAATTAACAGGATGAAAGTTTACACTGGGCATCAGGAAGATTTCCTTACAGGTTGAAGTCATTAAGGAGGAAGAGGGAAAACCCAAAGGTAGAAAGTGACAACTGCCCATTATGAAATATATTTTACTGAACAATTCAACTGTTAAAAAGAGTGCAGTTACATAACATAACTGCCATCTCTGACTCTAAAATAAGGTAGTTAGGAATCTGCTCAAGTGATTTAACCAAAAATAATCCCAAGGGTTATGTTATCTAAATTGTACAGAAGTAGAAAATCGTATCACCCATGTGCAGTTTGAGAATCTGTGAATGAGTAACTTTTATAATATGGCTTTTTTCTGTGAAACAGCAGCAATAACTTTGAAGTCCAGCTGAATGCAATTCATTGCCTGAGATTTTTTATTGCCTTCTTACTTTTGCCTTTGCACTTCTCTGCACTCTGGAACCAAAAGAAATCCCCCTCAACCTTTTTTTTTTCCCCCATTCTATCTCTTCCATAAAGCCTGTCAACTTCCATTCAGCTTTGACAAGGGCATTAACTCCCCAAAACTGACACCACCATTTATTCATTCATACATTGCCAGCAACAATGCACACTGCCAGTGTATCAACGCCTGACAAAATATAAAATGAAGCAGAAACTTTTAAAATTAATTTCAAGGGCAAATTAATTTTGAAACACTACTTCATATTCCCCTGGGAAGCCTACAGGTAGCTCAACAGTGCTAACCTCACAAGTGCCTTAAATGCTCATCCCTCCACCACAGAAATTCACATGGAGCTTCCACACATTTGGACAAAAAACCCAAACCCACAACATACAGACAAAAGACAAGGGCATGACTGAAGCAACTAAGTATTACACTTCCTTCCCTTTTTTTCTTTCTTTCCAAGATACTAGTCTCATGTTACCAGCTAATGCAGCTTGCCCTAGCATTGCAGCTGTGATTTGCTCCCTTGTGCCATATTTAGGAACATGCTCACTGTGACTGTTTCAAAAGAGAGGCTCTCAAACCATTCTGTGAGATGCTGACTGTAAGGGTACCTCAGCAGTTAAAATGCCTGATGTTACACGTCCCTCTGCTGTTGGTATCTGCCTAACCTCATTCATTTTTACAGCTGGAATCAGCTGGAATGTGTCTTTTCCTCAGGAGAGCAGGCAGCAAGGGATTTACAGCACAGTAACTAACCTCAGGTCTCAAGTTTGCTTATTCCCTGGCATACCATTACATCCTTGGGGAAAGATAACACAGCTGACAAAAAATGTCACAGCTCCTCAAAATAAATAATATCTGTCCAAATTTGGAGAGTGTTGCCAACTCTGTTTATGTTCCTGGCTTTCTCTCAGAACAGTTCTAAAGCTGTGGACTTTGTCAGTAAAATAAGGAAGGAGAAAGATTTAGCCACATCTCTTTTCAGAAAAAGTTGTGTGCCTGTTTCTTGTCACTTTGTAACAGCATTTTGGTATTACAGCAACCTGAATATGCAGTGGTGCTTGGGTAGCAATGTAAGAGCCTAATAAATAAAACATGAAAGCTGCAGTAGAGAAAATTCAATAAAATTTCCTGCATGTTTTTCATTTTTCATGCTAAGGATCAAAATATTAAGCGCATTTCAGTGCCGAATTCTGTATTAAAGTCACTCATCATTCTCTGTATTCCACTAGAGTTAGAAACTCCAACCAAAACCCAGCATGTCAGAGACAGTACAGTCTGTTAAGATTGTGATAACCTACTTTCGTGTAAGTGACAATTAAGCATCTCTAACGAAATGCTTAAACAGGCAAGACAAAGTAAGTAGAAAGATACTTGTCTTAACAGCATGGAACTGAAGGTAAATGGGAGCTAGAGACTCCTCTTCCTACACACATTCTAGGGTACAGCACAAGTTATAGAATTAACATGATTCTGGAAAGGATGATTCTGATGTTAATTCTAAAGCATCAGAGTATTTTAATTACAGGATTGTTTCTCAACTGCTCAGGTGGTGGCAGAGTAAGTACCAATCAACCTCCTCATATATAATAGGACAGAACATGAATAGAAATGGTCAGTGTACCTGTTTTGTATTGCTCAGCTTTAAAAAGAAAAGCAGTTATTCTTTGACTAACCTTTGAATACCAGATTTTAGGCTAAAGAAGTGCAGATCTTTTCAGGCAAAGGATCACTTTAAACAATGCACAACTTACGCATCTCTTCAACCACGTCTGGATCACATTCCCTGTATTTGTCTATTTCTGTCTTTAGCTGCTCTTTTCTCTGCCGAAGGGCAGCAAGTTCCTTCAGCAGAGCTGCACGATCCGCCTGAGGATTCAAAGGATGTTGGGAGATACAAAAAAACCCCCAAAAATTAAAAACAGTAACTTTCACCCAAAGTTTTTTTAAAAATAAAAACATACACTTAAAATTTATAAGCTGCTTTCACTACTGCTTTCTGTCTATGAAACACTTGAGCATTTTATTTTATTACATAGAATTCTCAGAGACACTAAATGATACTGAATACCAGCTGGAAGGAAAAAAAGTTAAGGCCAAAACGTATCAATAAAAGAACAATTTTCTACAACCTTTAAACCATGGCTTAACAAACTCCAAAGAGATCTCTTAATTATTTCACTTAAAGGCTAAGCAGTATTTAGGAGTGCTAGTCTTGTAATTAAAGATGGCACTACAGAAAAACCTACCATCCACCCTTCCACAACTTGAGATGCTGCGTATGAACACCCTCTGAATTTGTCTTTTTTCTTTTCCACACCATTTAAGAGCAATGGTCTCAAAAATAAATTCAGACATTCATGACATGGTAGTCTTTGCTAGGATTGTACACAATATTGACCTCAAAGATTCTATCGATCAGTAAGAATCTGCAGACACTGACTCAACATGAGCTCTCCCACAGCCAGCTCAGCACATACTTCTAATTCAGTCTGTAGTTACAGACAAACATTGGAACTGGCTGATATTCAAATAACTCAAGCTAGGGTAGCCTAGAAGATCCAGACTGCACGAGTTCGTAAACCATCAAGATTTTACCAATGGCAATCTCCATGGTAACCCAGCAGTCTGAGTTGTTTGTGGATTTGGGATTTTGTTCACAGTTGCTGGGTTCCTCCCCCCCCCCCCCCCCCAAACTTCCATATTCCCAGTGCTTTTGCCAACAGTTTGGATTCAGCATGTTCTGAAAATGCTGAATGGAAATCAAGTTTCCAGATGCTGAGGTATGGAGGTGAGATGCTTGGAGACCTACATTGCAATCTAGATTTTTAAGGCCTTCTTCCTGATATATAATCAGGAATGAAAATGTTGGAAACATCAGCCAGAACAGGATTTCCAGACCAATAGCTGTCTGTAGGGCAGGCCACATGCTGGAGAAGCCCAAGGCTGAAACAGTTTGCTTGGAAACATGACAAGCACAATTATGTGAGAAACCTGCCTGTGATTCCTGATTACAGTCCATTGTGAATGAATGAATAAAGAATCCCCATTAAAGACACTGCCAAAAAGCAGGTTTTAATTGAATTTGTGGAACTGCAACATTAACAGAGTTTGATGGTAAGGTTCAGTCTATTCCTTACTAGATAAATGAAACATACATAGGGAAAACCTAGAGTGTTTCTACAAAACAGTTTGGATTTGAAGATTTGGTACTTTACAACAAAATTCAATTCCTCCTGAAAGCGTCTGGCTGTGTGTGTTTATTGGAGGTTTAAATCACTTTAGACTGAGCATCTCAGGGCAAGTCAGCAATTTAGAATACCATACAAAGTATTTCTAACTAGTATGTTGGTTATGACAAACAGGAAGCCTAGATGTATTTTTCGCAGTGTTAACAGCTTCAGCATGCAAAGAGCACCGGGTTTACATGACTGCTCAGAACAGTAATTTAGGAAATTATATTACAAGTAAGTTGAAAAAAACCCAAACCAACATCTAAGTTTGCAGTTACCAGATTTGGCAGTTCAGCAGCCACTGGCAACTTTGGTACACACCTCTGGGTAGTTCAAGTTTTAAGATACTTTTAAATCTGAAAACACCTGGAAGTATTACACTAGTATTTACAAGAAGTACAAACTTGCAGCATTATTTCCTTATAGGATTACATCCCCCCCCAAAGCAACTTACAGTATCTTCACGTCCAATTTTTGATTTCTCAATGCTTTTTTCTAAAGCCTCTTTTTTCTGACTGCTTTCAGCAAACTGATAAAGAAAACAAAGAACAAAATCAAACTTTTCCAGTAACATTAAACACAGCTATAAAATGCGTGTACATATTAATGTATTTAAATAAACAAGTGAATATATCTTTTTAAAATACATGTGATTTTAAAAAAAATTAAATTTTAAAATACATGTGTAACTTATGTAATAAAAATAAAGACAAAATAAATACAAAAGTGCCCAAATATAAATCTGAGGCTCTGACCCACAGAAAAGAATTACAGGAAACAACTTCAAGTCTAAGAAATTTTTATTCCCGTGGAACATAATCTTGTTATATACTGCATGTTCAGCATGGGACTCAAATCCTATTTCATACCATAATCTGGCATCTCTGTGTAAAGGACCCCCGTAACACGGAGGCTTTGGATCTGATGATTTCCTTTGGTCCTCTTCCAGCTGTCCCTACTCAATGGAAGCACTGACAAAAGCTGCAGCAGGTCCACCTGCTCAGCTGCGGGATACCGGTGTTCCCAAAGTCTGGTATGCCACTGGCACAGCCCCAATCCCTTTTACATGCTGATGAACAGAAGCCTCTGTTCAAAGGCATGCAAAGCTGTGGCCCCCTTTTACTGTGTGGCCCTTGCACTGCTAGACCTCACAGAGATCCCTTCCTTCAGGCCTGAGGCAGAGCAATCTCACAGGGCTGGTGTAAATAATCCTTCCATTTTTCTGTTACATCAGGAGAAATAATTTGCCAAGAGAGAGCTCTCTCCATTAACCTGCCACCCATCTTGAACCAGGCCTTTCCAGTTCAGCTGGCAGTTTTCCAGAGATACTCTGGAAACTCTTAAGCTGAGCAGGACTATGACTCGACCCTCAGGGACACCATACTCAGCAGCAGACAAAGCACCTTGAAATATTAAATGAGATGAACGAGAATGAAAAAAAATTCTAATAAAACACAGTTACTGCATTGAAACCAACACAAACAGAAAACAAGAAGAAACAAAGCATGGTTTTTGAGTACCCTTTTAGTTTTAAAACTAAGCACCAATCAGTATACCAGTATATCACACTAATTGTGAAAAGAACAGCTGTCAGAGCTCAGCTTTTATTCTGCATACCGCAAGATCCCCCACATGAGTCCTCCACTTCTACATTCCCTTTCTCACTGAGGATCCCACTGAGTGCAAAAGCATTCCCAGATATTTCTTGCAATCTCCAGCCTTGACAATTTAATCATATCACTAAAATTGTGCAGCTGATATAAATACATTCATGCAACACAAACTGCACTCCTTTGGAGGTATAATCACTTCTCAATTTCAATTTAAACTAACATTTGGTCCATATTTTAAGAATACTAAATGTAAATGTATGATAAATATCAGGCAGAGCTTACTGCCAAGTCTTGGAGATCAGTCATAACATTAAAAAGAAACTCCATACTGGTGGTCCATAAAAATTAGGATACAGCCCAACTGCAGCTCACTGGGTTTAGTGGTTTCTTTCACAGCCTGATTTTAAAAAATAATTATTCTGTGTTCATGCATGTGTGAGCACGCATACAGACAAAAAGACTCCTTTCTAAAACAATGCTTTAGTTTTCTTCAATTTATACAGGAATTATACTAATGGTAAGACATAATTTGAGGAAAAATATGTCCAGCTGTTTACTTGCTGTTCTCAGTGCAAGAAACCACAGAGGCAGCATGGGTTTCACTGTGTGGTTTGAAGTATGCCAACATCTTAATTTTGGTGGATAGTCAAAGAGTACTCCTTCCAGGCTTTCCACAAAATTCTCAAAAGAGTAGGTGTGTTAGTCCCCACATGATGCCATACTAAACAGAAGTATACAGTTCAGAAGGGGGTAAGTACTGAGATGCAGTTTGCAGTTCACTAAGTCCAGGGAACACAAACCCCAGAGCACGTCATTTGGCATCTCTGAACGGAGATGTTTCTGGAGCAAAACCCACAGAGGACATAGAGAAGCCAAGGAGCTTACCTAGACCCTTATGCTGCAAGTGCAAAGAAGCCAGTGCTCTCTGCAAGAGAGCTCATAAAGGTGTCACTTTCTCTGGTTTTATTTCATACTCATTAAGTTCTTAAGGAATGCTTCTGCTTTCTCTAAAATGGATGTACAGGAGGAGCTCTCAAGGCAATGCAAATCATAAAAGCTGGTTTCCAGCAAGGAATCACCCAATAAGGCATCTTATACTTTTCTTGATCCTCTGTATTCCACATCATTTACTAATGCAAGAGACACTAATAACAAACTATGGGAGATAAAGGAATTTCTTAGATTCTGTCCTACACAACATGAAAGGTTGCTGTGCCATGAGTTTAGAAGACTTTCCTTTGCCTAAAAGCAAAGATGATTTTTACATAATCTTATTGAAGATATTGCTTTCTTAACTCACAGATTTTAAATGCTTGGGTATTTTCAGATTTTTAAATTATTATTTAATTATTATTACACATAACAAAAAAAGTATTAAATAAATTGACACCTCAGCCCTTTGTGCATTATTTTGAAGTCATGGTGGTTATCCTCTATAACAACAAATAAATCTGAGGATACAGAAAGGAATAGCAGAAGGAGGCAGGATATAGAAAAAACTCTAACACAGGACAAAGATTCAAAGGGTGAGGAACAGATGGCCAGGGTTTGTACAAAGAATCTATGACTATGAGAGAAGCAGAAAGGCTTGGATAGAGAGGTGGGAACACAGCTGAAAATAACTATAATGAAAGAAGGAAAGACAGCAAGGATAAAGGAGTCGGAGGAAGGATGGATACACATGATACAATATTTAATTGAAAGGCAAGTGCAAATGGCAAATGACAGTTTATAGGGCATTAAAAAGAAAAAAAAAAGCAGAATACGCAAACATTGTGTATGTATGATAGCAGATGACCACATCTGGACAAATACAGTGACTTACTTTCCCACTCACCAGCTGTAGAAAAGCCTGATTGCAAAAAAGCACAGTAGCAAATGGAATACTTAAATCCTTGGAGCAACTTTTCAGGGGAATTGGCAAACAATTTCTCAAAGAACATTAACCACTCAGAGGAATCTGTCTCCTGCCAAAAGCAGAGAGACTGGTCCAGAGATAAAGATACTGTGTGCCCTCTATGTTTCTGGGCTGACAGAGGAACAACCTTCTGCCACAAGTGTAACTGACCAGGTGTGGAGAAGAAGTACAGAGAGATTCTACTCCACTACAAAGTTTTGTGTCTCCTATCTGACTGCTCTGAATCAGCACATGATTAAGCAAGATGCAAGAAAGCAGCAAAAACATCATCTGGGGAAAGAAAAAGGAGAGGAGATTAAATAATTCACAATTAAGAAGTAAAAAATGTTCTCCACAAGAGCATTTTCATGTTTTGAAAACACAGTGGGAGCCTGCAAGAAGACAGTTTAATGAAGAAAGTAACTAGCATCTATAAACAGGAGAGTTGGGGAGCAATTTCTTTAGTTTACAGACCAGCGTGATCAATTAAATAGCCACTAGCCTTAGACATGGATACAACCCCAAGTCCCCCTCAAAATCCCCAAAAGGATGATTTTTCCTACTCTGCAAAGGCGTCACAATGTTTAGCTGTACATGTGTGCAGCAGTTTGGGTGTGCAAAGTGCTGTGTGCTGGTGGTAACTACCAGTTCCATCAGGGAATTGGGGTCTGGTTTGTATCAAAGAACACAGATTAGACATATTCACATTAATTATAATCTAGTATGAATACATTAATACCAGGGCTCCACTTCAGCAAGCCACTGACGTACATTTGGAAGAGGAATGTTTAACCCCAATGAACAACAGCAGCAGGTTTCAGTTCCATTCCTTCTCAAAGCCTTCCGGATAGACTTTTATTCTAGAATAAAAAATTACTTTCTTTTTTCTCCAGCAGAAGTTTTTGTTGGTCCTACGCCATCTGATTCCCTGTTTTTAACCACTCTAACCACCAGTATCCCACCAAACATGTAGCTTGTCTCAGCAGCATATTAAAATATCTACAAACCCAGTATAAGCCATGCAAACCCAGCCCCTGAGTATGTTCACTGGCCAAGAATCAAGCCAAGGTCTCACATGCTAACCACCAAGAGTGCTCAAAGCTGTTAACTCACTATCATTATGGTCTGAAAGAGAAATATCATCCGTTTGGTTTTCTTTGGGCCAAACACTCAACCAAAAATGGTATTACAAACTACTGCTCTTGTGAGCTCCACTCACTGTGGCACTATAGAAGAATTAAAGACATCCATTTTTAAATTATTTTTACCTTGCAAAGTTATTTGCTTTGGCTTTGAAGCTCACTGTGTCTTGTTACAGGCTAAAGGCAAGGCTAGGTTTTTTTCGGCTTAAACAAAAGCAGTTCAAGAGGTGTAGGGTAACATTAAGCAGTAGATAGGTGTATTTCTTTTCTATGTGAAAACTAACTCACTACTGAAAACCTTAAGAAGAGTTGACAGAAGGTATGGAAAGAAAATACTTCAAAGCATTCCTCTAGATTTTAAAGAAAGATAGAAAAAAATTGAAGCTAAAAACAGACTAATAATATATAGAGGAAAAATGCAAAGATCAACAGCCAAAGAACAATCTGAAAATATTGAAAACAGACATTTGTGTTAAAAGAAAGGCATGGGACATTACTGACATTACTAAAAGAAATCATTTAACAATTACTGTTGACTAAAACTTAGAGGAAGAAAAATCCCAAAGGGCAGCACACTGAAATGCAGAACTGCTTTCTTAAGTACTACACTAAGCAAGCATACAGCTACTGTTTTTACACACACAGTCACAAATCCATGCTTCCCTGGGTTTCCAAATACACATAGGCAAACTTTGCAGCCAGCTAATCATGGTCACAGCAGCATGGAGAGCCCTCCCATGGCCTGCAGTATTGTGGCCTCTGCTCTGATCTCGGGCTGTCCTGTATCACTCATGAAATGCCATTTCTCCATATAACCCATCCGAACTGAACTACAGCAGGAGTAGCCACCAGGTCCACTGGGACCTCAGTCAGGTATGTGATAAACATCCCATTAAACTCTCAGTGAGCACAAACAGCAAACATACACTTGCCACATAAATACAATTAAGATTTTTTTTTTTTTTTAATCTTTTAACATTTGTGAAAGGAAGAGAAAGCAGCATGCAAGGTCGTATCCTGAGCCACTCCAAGTCATTTCAGCAATAGAAGTAGGGATTTCTATTTGGTGGGACTTGGAAGGAACAACTAGGAGACTGCAATAGTTCAGGAAATACAGGTAAGAACACAAGTAGAGATCAAAGCAAGATAGAGTAAGAATTTTTTACTCATAAACTGAAGAATAAACAAGATTTTTTCAGCAAGAAAACATCATAAAATGGAAGGAAAAACTGACTGTAGAAAAAGAGAATGGAAGAATTAGGGCCCACCATATTTCTGTACTCATAAGAAGTTTTTAATTTTTAAATACTGCAATATAGGTGTATCGGAAAAATCTTCAAGAACTCTCTTCTCTTTATGTATAAATTTTACCAAAAAAAGATATTTAATCTTTGAAAGAGTCAATTCAAAACTCAGGAGAGGATAGGGAATAAACTCAATTTTCTGGAGACAAAGGATCACAGAATTGGTCAGGTTGGAAGGGACCAGAGTGGATCATCTGCTCCAAAATCCCTGCTCAAGCAGGGTTGTCCTACAGCACACTGCACAGGATTGTGTCCAGATTGTTCTTGAATATCTCCAGTGGGGGAGACTCCAAAACCTCTGTGGGTAACCTGTGCTGGTGCTTGGTCACCTGTACAGTGACCTTCTTCCTCATTTCAGGTAGAATTTTCTGTGCATCAGTTTCTGCCCACTGCCTCTTGTCCTGTTGCTTTGTACCACCAAAAAGAGCCTCGATCCATCCTCTTGATAGCTACCCTTTAGATATTTAGATAAGTTAAGGAGGTCCCCTCCCAGTCACCTCTTCTTGAGGCTGAACAAGCCTGGCTCCTGCAGCCTTTCCTCTTAAGAGAGATTCTCCAGACCCTCGACCAACTTTGTAGCTATTCACTGGACCCCTCCAAGAGCTCCATGTCTCTCTTCTACCGTGCAACTCAGAACTGGACGCAGAACTTCAAATGTGGCCTCACCAGGACTGAGGGAAGTGATACTGTCCCTCTGCTCAACCTGCTTTTTCTAATGCACCCCCAAGATACCACTGGCCTTCTTGGCCACCAGAGCACACAGCTGGCTCAAGCACAGCTTGCTGTCCAGCAAGTTCTCTGGGTCCTTCTCTGCTGAGTTGCCTTCCAGCAGGTTGGCCCCTAGCCTGTGCTGGTGCATAATGTTTTTCTTCTCTGAGTGCAGGACCCTGCATTTGTCCCTGTTGAATTTTAGAAGGTGGCTAGACATAATTTTAGATGGGCTTTGGCCTTTCAAGTCTCATTTTTACTTCACCTGACCACCTCTCAATACTCACTCCAACTGGCCTGGCCTTGCTTCTGTTCCCTGGTAACTTTTTGCTTTTACTTGAATAACGACAGCAGCTCTTTATTCATCTGTGGTGGTTTCTTGTGCCCTTGGCCTGACTTCTTTCTCATTAGGATGCATCATTCTCGAGCCTGAAGGAAGTGAGCCTTCATCATCAACCAACTTTCCTGGACCCCTCTTCCCTGCAGAGCCAGTTCCCATGGGACTCTTTCAAGAATATCCCAGGAGGCTAAAGTGAGTTCACCTAAAGTCCATGGTCATCATCTTGCTTGCTGTCCTGATACCTCTTCATCCAACACTGAACTATACAATCTTGTGGCCACTATAGCCAAGGCTGTCCCCAACCTTCACATCCCCACAAGACTTCCTTGTTGGTTACTGAGGTCAGTCAGCACACCATTCCTTGTGGGATCCTCTATGACCTGTGGCAGGAAGTTACTGTCAGTGCTTTCCAGGAATCTCCTGGACTGATTGCGTATTGCTGTACAGCTTCTCCAGCAGATGTCAGGGGGTCTTAAAAGTCCCCCACAAGAACCAAGACCTGTGACTTTGAGACTTGCTGCTAATTGCCTGTAGAAAGACTCAACCCCCCTCCTCCTCCTCTTGATCAGGCAGCCTGCAGCACAACAGCGTCACTCGCTCATCATGCTCATTAAGACTGAGCTGAATACATTCCCTTTCCCCCATAACACATCATATTTGCTATTCACAATTAAAGGATGGTACACTGATTATTTGAAGTAAATAACACTCGCACCAAAACATCATACTAATAATCCTGCCAATGTTTAAGTTCTGTCTTTTTTAAAAGGGACTGAAGAGATAACAAGTGTGAATTTTTAAGTTTAGCACTAAAAATATGTCAGTGATTAAAAAAAAGTATCTGACACTCATGCAAAGTAAGTGAAGGTTTTTTTCTGGGGACTAAACTGAAAACCTGACTCTCCATACAACTGTTTGACAAAGCACTACAAAGACTCACAAAAACTAGTAATTCTTAAGTTAGATCTCTGCACTCATAAGCAGTATTGCTATGTTTTGCTAGAGTATCCATGTGGGAAAAACTGATTTACTTGCCCCTCCCACAAACACATTTCATTTTGCATTTCAAGATTAAATTTAGGTCTATAATCCTGATTTACTTAACACTCTAACAGATAAGCTGAAATATCATACAGTAAATTAGGCATGGCTCTGTTCTCAGGCCATGTTGAATATGAGTATTTGGGTTTTTTCTGGCAAATAAAATAAAATGTGGGGTATTCAGAAGAAACAAATGAGAAATTCCCCCTCCATAGGAACCTTCACCCATCCACATGAAGACTCAAATGTACAAATCTGATGTTGTTACCTGCAATTATTTTAAAAATATTACCATACAGCAAATCCCTCTACATTAAAAGTATTTTAATTCAATTATTTTCCATCTCTTTAGATTTGCTATAATAAAGTTAATTTAGAGAAAATGTCTTGCCAAGAGCTTTTGTTTTTGCTTCATTCATTTGCAACACCATTTGATAAGTAGTGGTTACGCAACAAAAAATAACTGCTCGAGGCCAACCTCCTTAAAAGACAAAAGGTGAAAGAAACAGTTGTGCAGGCTCAATGAAAGAACTGAATTTCTGTGGCTGCTTTCAGAGTTGGCGTAATTGGCACGACCTAAGGGACAGATGGCTGTCTACTCAGATACAAATATCAAGTATGCCCCAATCAACCTAAAAAACCCCAAACCAGCAGAAAACAGCTGAAACACCTCATTCAACACTGTTTCACAAATGCAAGCAATCTAATAAGGAAAGCTGAAAGAACTTCAAAAGACATTCACACGACTGACAGAACTACAGAAAATTTTCATACCTGGACATGAAGGACATGTTTGTTACTGAATATTAGGGTATTTTATAAACCTACAAAGTCCAAGGCGGTAGTTAATAAGTCTGTTCAAGGCAGGAAGAACATAGAAAGATATTTTCCCTTGGAAAGAAAGGGAGAGAACGAAGAGAAGTTTCAATTTTTCCCTAAAGGGTTTTTAAAGATTGCTATCCGAAGCAGCTGGACCATACACTGACAATGCCTTCAGGGACTAAGTAGAGACAGGCACAAGTTAAAACACAATATTCATGCAATATTCCCCGAGCTCACATTCTGCTTAAAGACTTTAGAAACAAAATCAAACTTTATTCCACAAACTTCTAGAAATGCCCAAATTCTACACTGAGATATTATCAGTAAAATAATAAACCTCAATAAAATACATCTATCAAACTTCAGAGTTTTGACAGCAATTTTACATACTAACTCTTTATGCCAATTTTGTCATTTTTAAGTAATGCTTAGACAGATCACCCAGTCATCTCCAGTTCTTGATACAAAGAAGAGTCTTTCCATGTGTTCAAAAATAACGAGCTGTTTGGCTGTGACAAGAAAGGCCTTTTCCTCCAAAGCCTCCCTGCATCAAAACAACTTAACCCCTTTTGGTTTTATACACTGGTTTTTTGGTTTAGTTTTTCTTTAATTTTATTCCTTTCAGAAGAGAAAAATTCTGTGAAGTGAGACTTCTATAATTGCTTGCTGGGAGCTCATTTCTGCATGCATGTTAATTTTCTAAAATAAAATATGCTATAATAATTGAATTAAAAGACTTTAAGGTGAAAGTCAAAGTTTACATTAAATAGGACTACAATTCACTGTCTCCATCAAATCCAGCTTTGAAAGTAGTATTGGCTGCCTATCATCAGGCTGGAAGCTTCTGGCCTTACAGTACAGGCAAATTTCCAGACAGCACAGAACATTTAAGCCTTTATTGGTTTCTTGGGATGCTAGTTTTCTGCTGATCTGCTGAAGGGTCATTCCCACTTGCCATGCTGACTGTGGGACACAGGGAGATGTGCAGGGCTGCTGTCTCTGCCAGACCTGACTGGGCTTCTACGGTGAAAGCCCTGTTTTTACTTCCAGTTTATTTTCATTTCAGATTAACAATTTCATTGCAGTGCCAGCAGTGGAGCTAGCAGCCAGAGTGCAAATCTCTTCAAAAAGGTAAACTGTGTGATGATATTACCTAAAAAATTCAGTGTCACACACAACCGTGTTTGAAAAAAGTAGTGGTTTTCCTGCATTACATCAGAATAAATATCAATATATCCTTTTTAGTATAGCAGGACTCTTCCTTCAAACCTATATTAAAATCTTTAGAGTTATTACAGAGACAGTTTTTAAAAATATTGCTCATAAATCATGCCAATTTTACCTTATGCTCATCAAGAAGGAAGAAAAGGAAAACCTACCTTTCCCAGTTGCCATCATGTTAGTTACACATTAACAGTAAAAGGAAAAGCATGAAATTCAACTAATAAACACCAAATTATGAAATTGCTTAATTCCAACAGAAGCCTCCAGAGCACTGTATTTTTAGAAATCTGCCATGACAGCAGTAACTAAGCATACTCTCCAGGGCTTTGTAGCATGCCATAAAACATAATTCCAGAAGGCTCTAATGAGCTCCAGCCTTAGAAGAGTCTTGTCTAATGGACATTTTAGGACATAGTAAATGCAGAATAATTTTAAGATATCAGCTTTTTTAAGTGCAAGATGCAGAAGTAACAAAAATTGTGGACTATTCTAATGAAATTTTATTAGCATTTTCCAGGGGACTAAGAGAGGGAATAAGCCTTACAGGATCAATGAACAAATGGGCATAGATGTAATCAACATATTCACAATGTTTAAATGATGCAAATTTTCAGCCTCTTGCCCTTACTGCTACAGCTCCCCCTGGATGGTTTGAAGTGAGTTAGTCATACCATGTAAGTCATGCAGTAAGCCATTTCTTTATGAGTCTAGTCCTTCAGTTCAAACAAAATGCACAAGTCAGTGAAAGCCAGAAGGCTGAACATAGGAAGGGTCACTAATTTTCTCTGTTGGGACAGTAGTTACTAGGCAAGAGAAATAAAAAAGTAAGCCAGCACAGAATGGAAACAGCTCACTGGGGCTGCAGACTATCAAAATGGTCAGGGCAAGCCAAGGAAGAATGAGTAACTAACCAACCAACCAACCAACTAACTAGAAAGCTAAATGACACATCCTCAAATAAGAGGAGGAAAAAAGGAGCCCAGCATACATATGGGAAGACTGCTATAACACCTTAGTCAACACACTGGGATCCTGCCTACATATTACAGAATAATAGAATGGTAAGGGTTGGAAGGGATCTTAAAAACTGTCCAGTCCCTACTACCTCTGCCATGGCCAGGGACACGTCCCACTAGACCACATTGCTCAAGGCCTTATAATGGCATTAAAAGAAAGACCTCTTCAGCCATCAGAATTTTATTTTTTCTGGAAAGGAACAATTTATTGCATTTTCTGCAACCTAATAAAATTAAATTGTAAGCACACATATGTCTAAATTACTGAATGCGAAAAATGTCTAAATAAGTAATTCTTAGCATAAGTCACACACATTAGTTCTGACTTCTGGTTCTGCAAATGTAGCTCTCTGGTTTA
Source organism: Haemorhous mexicanus (assembly GCF_027477595.1). Taxonomy (NCBI): domain Eukaryota; kingdom Metazoa; phylum Chordata; class Aves; order Passeriformes; family Fringillidae; genus Haemorhous; species Haemorhous mexicanus. Next base: position 33,946,875 of record NC_082344.1, on the reverse strand, counting down.
GAGGACAATTCTTTAACCATACTATCTACTACCTAAAATTAATAAAATATATATGAAAAAGATAGTGCTAAGCTTACTAAATGTACTACAGCAAAGCTTAAGATCACGATAAACCTTAAGATGTTTTATGCTCACAAGTCCTTATTTTTCAATAAATAGACAAAGAATTTTTAAAAACACACTGAATACAGTTTTCCAGTGGATAATGAAAATATTACACCGCAAAAATAAACTGTTCTATTGAAAGCATTAAGCCATGGATTCCAAAGGTGTTGCACATGTACCTCTAGGAATAGCTCATCACTGCTGAGAGGCAAAAAAACCCAAAACAGTGAGACCCTGCATTCAGAACTACCAGAGGCTGAAAACTGCAATAGAGACCTGAGGTGTGTGAGGAGCTCTGCTAAGAGATGATGCTGTATCATCTGCTGAGGACAAAGCAATGCCAAAAGCTTTCTCCACAGAACTAGGTCCCACAGGCTCTCCCTGCTGATGTAAAGCTCCATCCGGAGCACAAAACTAGTCCTGTATCTACAGCAACATCACCCGACTTCAAGCACCATCAAGCCTGCTACTCCTCACTGCACTTCTGTCATAGCCAGGGATTTGTACCTCAGTTCAGGATTGGTTACTTTTAGCCAGCCACTGCTGAGCACTTGTACTTAACTCCAGTCCAGGATCAACCTCCAAACCATGTGGAAATACCCCGACAATTGAGTCAATGGGATGAAGGAGGAGGCTGCTCACACTGGAACAATAAGGACAGCAGAAGTTTCCTGAGCTTCAGTCAGTGGTCTCAAGCAGATTTATTCAGCAACTTTCCAGTCACAGTGTTTAAGGAGGAAAAATATAGGATAGAAATAAACCAAACTGCATCTTGAAATAACTTTCTAATGGCTAAAACTCAAATTTTTTTTGTGTGCACTCTAAACAAACAAGGTTCTCTCCTTTTACTTGGGTTGTCAGATATCTTCATGAGGCTTCAAGCCAGATTACTCACAATACGAATATTTTTTTCCATTAACTATTTCCAAATAATGTGCTTTTTTAACATAAGCATTTCCTAATACAGCATTCCCTTCATTGCTTTTGTACTAAAATAAGTTCTTTCACTTTTCATATTTCAATGTCCATTAGTACAAACAATTTAATACATATGAAGTCACTAGATTTCAACAAGTTCATTCCTTGCAGGGGGGTGGGGTTTGTTGGGGTTTTCTTTTTTTCGTTTTGTTCTTTTTTTTATTTTTTTTCCAAACTAGCTGGCAAATGTGAGCCAGGATGTACCCATAGCAAATTCTCCCCTTGGTTAAATATATGAGTCATGGGAAGCGAAAATCCCTCCTTTTACCAGCCCTAGAGCAGGGATTTAAGGAATGAAACATCAACTAATCTTTTCTACCTTAACTAACAGTGGCCCAATGCAATGCTTAGTGGGAGAAAAACACTGCCAGAAACTCTCTTGGTCACGAGTATGTTGAAGCAAGCACAAAGAACAGCACAAAATGTCCATCCTGTATCCTGCTCTAAAAAGATTCTCTTCCATCTCCATTGCAGTTCAAGGTGACACCATTTTGCTCAGTTTTGGCTGTTAAACCCTCCCTTGCAAAAGCCTCAGAACACAAAAGATTAACCCACAAGAGAGCAACACCATGAGAAATGAGACAAATAACAACACAGTGAAATGAACGGTTTTAAACTGAACAGTGAAATGAACAACACCATACTGAGGAAAAGAAAATAACTGGTTGATTTCCCAAGCTACTGGACTACAGTGCTCATAGTACTGTCTACAGTTACACTAACAACCACAACATCTTTGAAGTGCTTAATATTTTAGGTCCCTCTCAGCACAGATGCAAGTGTTTTGCCCAAGACACAGATGAAAAAATGAAAAAAATCTAAGCTGAATCTGCTTATACTAAAGCTACATCAGAAAGATTTCTCTTTTCCTCACTCACAACTGTTATACCGAGAATAAACATCTTGTTTCATGCTATATCAACCTATAACTGATCATATGTAACTCCAGGCTTCTGAATCCAACAGCCAGAAAAATATTGATAAAGATCACATCATTTCACCTTTTCTAGGGAGGGAAGACTAACCCCTCAGTGAGCTTCAAAAGTCCTCTTGACAGGTGAGGTTGCATTAAAATTCTCTTCATTTATAAACATTATTTCTCAGTCCACACCCTTGCTCTTCTTTCACTGTCACACACCTGTACCCAATCTAACTAAATGCAACTTCCACATGCAAACAAACCAAATGTGTGTATAAACCCATCTCACCAAAATGCAGCTTCCAACATATTTCACTTTTTCAGTGGTCCTCTTCACAGATGCATAAGCATAACCAAGAGGTGAAGAATTAGCACCTGACAGAAGGCATAAACCTTTAGGAGCAACCACGCCACTGCAAAACAAATCAATACAAAATCCAAAGGGACCTACTTAGCAATTCTCACTGTGGGAGCTATTGGAGGAAATAGTTCTAGCAGATGCTACACAAACTAAAGACATTTGCTATTCTTGCTTTTCAGAAAAACAGGAAGAGGCCCAAGCAGTAACTTGGGGTTAGAGGGCACCACTGAGGTACTAATTAGATCAGCACAAGATCTGCCTCATATATAAGTCAGGGATTAGTGCCCCTCTTTAAAGACCTGCCTCCACAAAAGCAAGCCAAAAGATGGGGTCAGGCAGGGAAGCTGTAAAAGAAACTTTAGCATTGTTTTTAATTGTGGTATCTCTGCACACTGATCATGTAATAAATCCTTCCTGGGAAAAGTATGGTGTATACAGAACCCCTGTGAAGTGCAGCTTAAAACATCCAGACAAAACTAGCTTGATCTTCATTATGAACATCAAGCCAGACTTCTTTGCTTCTGCATCTCCAGGATGGCTTAATAATCACTAAAAAATCTGAAACAAAAAAAGTGTTTCAAGAACAGCTCCTTAAACAGTCTCCCACAATCACAAGTTCTGTAAAATGCAGAATGCTATGAGCAACCTGGCTGTAACATTCTGAAGTACCAACATATGCAGGCAAAAGGTCCTGTAGCAGACCCAAACTGTCAAACATAAGCCTCAGTGCTGTGAATTAGTAGGCATCATGAAGAAGCCTGTTCTGCTCCTCCACATTATTTTCAAATGACAATTCAGCACTTGGGATTACTCCTTTCCCTTGACTATCTACCCATGCCCTCAGGAAACAAAGATAATGTCTCCTGGTAAAAAGCATGAACTGAATTGCTGGATTTTTAAACATGCTTTAAATAAGGCAGCCTGATTCTGGCTTTTAACTGCTAAACAAAGAAACTGACTCAGGGAGTTAACAATCAATCTGGACAAGACACAGAGAGAAAACACATCTCTCAGCATGCCACAAGCTCTATATGAGAATGATCAAAGACAAGCAACATGCAACAGAAATGGTACAATAGCTAACTCTTTTCCTTTGCTTTGTATGTTCTGACAAGAAGTTCTGTGAGAGTCAGTGACTAGATTTAGAAGTCCTTAAGAAAATCTCTGTGTGCACATCAAGAAGAGTACAAACACCAAAAGAGCCAATTTGAACTCACAGACAGAACCTGTTATCATCTTGTAAAAATGTTCAGAGAGCTTTTCATTGAAAATGCCACCTTTCCACTGTGTCAACAGAGAAGTTATTTTCAGATAGTGAAAATGCTTTTCCCTGAAATGCTGAAACATTTCCAGTCTCATCAGAAAACCAAGGTAATGAAGAGAAGTACTTTTGAAGACTCATACCATCATAAAAGAGAGCTCTTATACCAATAAGCCCATATGTCAGGGGCAGGGCTTGGTTTGCAAGTAAGGCTCTGGTAATAAAACTATTTCTGGAACAGTTTTACATTGCAGAATTGTTCATATCGGAATAGTATTTTTCTACATAGAAATAACATCACAAATAAACAACTACATGTCTATTACACTTTCACAATAACAGATATGTTTAAGTACATTTAAAACAGTTCAGCATATTTTTGTAGGCAATTCCTGGATCCTTACCATGCAGTACATTAGGCAGATTCTGCAAGACATTCCAAGGAAGATATTCATCAGGGTATGCCAGAGACCTGCTTGACCAATTATGTTCAAAATTCATAATGGAACTAGGCCCAAGGGCAAGGACAACAAATATCAATTCCTTCTTTCAGTGACTTGGCTATAATATGGAGCATGAGCAACAACAAAAAGGATCCAAGAGCAAATCATTTGCATTTGACGAAACAGTGGCACCAGGGAGTTTGGTGAACAAAGCAGGAGTTTTGGAACGTATTTCTTCAGTTTCTTAGTTGGCAATTTGTGTGTTGGCAGAGTAAGTAGCCTTGTCTAAAACTTGTGTGAATGTACTAATAAGTTGAGTAATTTCACTAGGAAGTTCAGTTCCAACTCAGTGCAGAGTTAAACTAATCAGTTTCAGGCAAATGAAACTCCACTGGAATAAGAGCCAGTGCATTGTTACTACCAGTCTATAAAAATTATTTAAGTCACGTGGCAGGTTAAGTCCATGCCTGAAAACAGTAAAACCATATTCAGCTAAGTCAAACTCCCTTTTCAATTCAAGATGGGGAAAAAAGCATTTTTCTTTTGAATATTTGATATAACTGTATAAATATAAAGAAACAGCTGAAGTTGACAACACTGTACAAAAGACAGCAATGCCTGAGATTCATTCAGAGCTACGCCTGAAGAAAATAATTGCTGTAAAAATGTTCAGATGCTACCAGTAAATATGCATTAATTCAATGATTCTTTGAAGAAAGAACATAATGCTGAATAATCACAGGAAGAGTTGGCAGTGCTGCTGTACAATCACACCACATGGTCTCAAAAAGCTCATTTGTTCATCATGTTATCATACACTCCCATTGCAAATAAACTGATGAATAGCTGCTTTCCCACTCCCATTAGAAGCAGAAAGAAAGACAGTTCCCAAAAAGTAGGAAGAACCAGATGCACAGAACAGCAATGTTGCAACAAAAGATGCCCTGCTCTTCTGAGGAGAGCCTCTCCTCCTCCTGTCCTCTGCCCTGTCGAGGCCTCCTCAGGAGCGCTCTGCCCTGTTCTGGGCTCCTCTATTCAAGAAAGACAAGCAGCTACTGGAGAGGGCCCAGCAGAGGACTGTGGAGACAAGGAGGGTACTGGAGTATCCCTCTTATGAGGAAAGGCTGAGGGAGCTGAACCAGTGCAGCCTGAAGAAGAAATGACTTCACAAAAGACAGGGGACCTTATCAATACAAATACCTTAAGGGCTGGTGTCCAGAGGATGGAGCCAGACTCTTTAAAGTGAGGGCCAGCAAAAAGACAAGGGACAACTGGCACAAACACAAAGTTCTATATAAATAAGAGAAAAACCTTCTTTCCTTTGAGGGTGATAGAGCACTGGAACAGACTGCCCAGGGAGGTCATTGACTCTCCTTCTCTGGAGATACTCCAGATCCACCCGCACATTATCATGTGCAACCTGCTCCTGGGTGAACGTGCTTTAGCAGGGAATTGGACTAGATCACCAGAGGTCCCTTCCAACACCAACCATTCCTTGATTCTGTGATTCATGACCAATTTGCTTTTTTCTCCTGCTTAAAGTGCAGTACGTGATTACAGAAGTGCTCACAAATTAAGCCACCAATAAAAGCAGATGAAAACACAACGGCCTAAGTAGAAACCATTGCCTCATCTACTCAGGTTATGCATTCCAGCTGTCATCACTTTTAAGTTATTGCCTCACGATAGCCTACATTACATAAAAGACACAAAAGCATGCTACCTTTGAGTCCTTAAATGATGCTTTGCATCATGACTAGCATGCTTTCAGCAGCAAGTAGACAAAAAGTTTTCTCAAGCTCCAATAAGAACCTCCAAAGCTTTCCTGAAAAAACAGTAGGCTAATGACAATGCCCTACTATGAGTGATAGATAATTCCTACAGTAAAATCCGCATGTGTGGACATGTACATTTTGTAAAAATGAGAGATATAAACAAGAATGACAAGAAGGTATAAGAAAAAGCAAACCCATTCAGATAAACAAGTATTTTTCATAAAACAGATTTACCTGAGACTCTAACTCCTCCAATTTACGCTTCCTGGCATGAAGAGCTTTACTTGGAAAAGCCCAGAAATAATTGGAAGTTCCAATTCTATCAGTGTCCACCATGCCATCATCAACAAGGCTCTGCAGAATCTCTTTCACTGACATCGAGGCTAATAAAAGCAAAAATGTAAAATCAGAACCATGTAGCAGCTGGACTATGGAGAATTATGAATACCACAAACTATTATCAACAATCATCTGTATTCTCCTCCAGTGTCAGCCAGCTGGAAGATTTCACAAGGACAACATGCTCAAAACTTCACTTGAAGGGATGAATCTCTCTGAAACCAGCAGTTTGTTCCTAAACACTGCTATTCTGCACATCTGCTACCAGATGTTTGCAAAACACTGCTCAGGAGCATTGCACAAAATACATGCACGTTACACTACAATGATTTTAATTATATTCTCTTCCAGTATAAAACACCATTTACACTCATAAGCATCAACATTTATGAACACAACTGATCATTTCCTTTCAATCCTATGATATAATTCACCATTTTAAAAAAATGGTACCTGTTCAACAAAGCTAAGTAGTTATGTTATCCTCAGGTGTTGCAGATATAAAGACTTCTAAGCTCAATTACGGGTTTTGGTACCTGAAGTTCAATTTCAAGACTACTGGGGGTCCCATATCTTTTGGAAGCTATAGGCTGGATGTCAGGATGGGAACAGGTTAGTAATTTTTCTTTTCAGAGTAACTGGGGCTTGGGTTGTGCGGCTAAATGCCTTCATATGCAGAGGCAGGATGAATTTGGACTATTCAAAGGTGTTAATGGCTTTAAAAACTCTAAACTCAACCTTACTGCAAATTACAACTAAACATATGCATTGACAAACCAACCAAGACAGCACCACATCTCTTCAGAAGCCCATGAATGCCTCTGTTAGCTGTTGACACAACTGAAAAACTCTGCTTTGTGATATTCACCTCCGTAGTTCTCTCAGCAAGTTCACTTACTCTTACAGTGCCACCAAGGTAAGTAGAGAAGGACAGTACACAAACATTATGCTTTGCCTCCCTTTTGTCAATGAGCATAGAAGGAAAACTAGTAAGGAACATACAAAACAATCCAAGAGCATACGTAAATCCTCTTGGACCTAATCCTAAACCAATGGATCTCATCAGGAAGGCTTTTATAGAAAAGACAAGTTCCTTCCATTTATAGGTGTCCAGCCATTTTGGGGGGAGAAAAGCTCAAGAGCACACTGCCCATGTATATCTGGACTAGCATTTTAAACATTTGTGATATTACAGGCAGATATTTAATACCTGAGTGCAAACAATGATTTCATACACTGAAAGTCACTGCAAATCAGGCAGCTCAGAGCCTAAGCAAGCCCCCATCCCATGTCACTTTTAACACTACAGCCCTGCCACTGACCAGTCTCCCATTCTAGCTGTATTTTCCTTTATTAAAATCACAAACCTACGATTGTAGCCAGGAAAATTTACACTGTAGGACCTGTCTCAAAAAAGATTACTTGCTCAAGAGAAATAACTTTTATAAACACTTACTAATCCCTTTTTCTTTTGGAGCAATCTTCTCCAGATCCTTCAACTGGAAGACATCTTTCTGTGCAAAACATAAAAGACACTTCAGTTCCAAATGACAGCATCATCTAAGCCTGAGTGGTTTTTACACTAAATTAGTGCCAACAAAAGCAAGTAGGAAATACATTGCATGTTTTGGTTTTGCTTGGGAAATAGCCTGCATATCCCTCAACAGAACTGGAACATTCTGAGAATTAAATAATAAGAAAAAAACTATTATTGTAATAAGCCTTTCTCTTTCCTCTGGTGATCTGAAGTTATCATACTTCATCTCAAATTAGATTATACAGCGCTTAAATCCCAGGTCAGACTGTCAGCACAGATGCACCATATTGCTCCAGTACTCAAGTGTCACAGTACTTTTTCTAAAAAGTAAAACATGGTGCATTACATGTGCCACCAATACAATTGTAGCTCAGCTTTTGGATCTCCAGGTTTCTTCTCCCCAGGGACCCTTTCCAACTCTGCTCTCAGTTTTTCTAAAGCTCAGATTTCTTTCTCCTCCCATAAAATGCAGTGAGATACCTCCTAATTTCCTGCTGTCCCCTCTTATGGTAACAGACTCAAAATGAGAAGATGTCCATAAGGAGTACCTGAAGAATTTAACACCACCTGTGAATCTCTATTCCTTGGCTCCACGTGTGGATGGGCCACTTGATCAGAAGCTAAATGAATGAAGTTTTGCCCTTGTAATTTTCACCCTGATGTCACAGGGCATCAGTGAAATGCCTGCCAGGATATAGAGTTCAACTACATCCACATTTAAGCTCCTTTTAGGACCTGTTTTCCCACCAATGTAAATGCAGGACAATTAGAAGTTACTTACTGTTTCAAAAAAAATCTCCATCATGCGAGCCCTCTTCTCTTCAAAACTCAGACCTTTTTTCTTGGACTAGAACAGGGAAAAAAGAAAAAAAACAAACCAAGACATTCAGCCAATGGAATAATTAGTATGTGCTCAGAATTCAAATCTTTTTACCTGTAAGATATATTTGCTATCCTTTAAAATACCTTACTACTAAACCCAGGCTTTCAGATAAACTCCTTTGCAAATAATCTCTACACTAAGCTCATCTGTTAAATGGAGGGACTTACCTTTAAGTTTGGAGCCAGCCATTCATATAACCCAACCCCGCTCCAGCCTCAATGTTCCTTGACACATTCCAATCCCAAAATATGTATTTACACCTAACTCACACAAATGTTTAATAACTCTTAAAAATATATGGAGTACTTTCTGTTTGGTTTAGTTTTTTTTTTTTTAATTGCTTTCTATCTTGTGATATGCAGACAGCAGTGAGAATTGCAGGCCATTCAGGTTTTTTTAAGGAGTTAAAGAGCATTTTGAGGTAGGCCATTCCTCAAAGGTCCAAACCAACTTCATAATTTCAAGGTCACATTTGAAAAAATCATGCTGCTTTTATTTATTTTCTCTCTGGTTGAATGACCAAGCATTAAATAATGTGGGTTCAACTACAAGCAAAAGGCAGAAATGACTATTCACAAGCTGCTATCAACAACACAAAACTGAGAAACAGTCTCCTCTGGTCACTTTCAGAGATGCTATTTTGATATACCTCTTATAAAATGAGGGTATCAAATATTTCACAGAGAATTGAAGTTTAATTAATAGCATTTAGCATAATCCTCAACAACCCAAAAGCAACACCCACAATGTGAATCTGAAGTTTCCCCTTGCCCCACTCTCTGATTCATGCTGTGTACAGCTACAAAAAAGGGAAAGGGGGATGGAAAGGGCCAAATAGGATGTTGGCAGAAAAAGGTCTCATTTTAAAAAACAAACTAACAAAAAAAGGCATATTGTCACCTATAAATCAGTGGAAGTGGGTAGTCTAATAACAAGATACTTTGAGAAAGGCATGGTTATGTTTCCAAGTTTCCAACAGAAAGAAGTCAACACTATTTTTACTTTTAAGTAGGAGCTTCTTTTTAAAAAAGAACATGATCAGGCAGCACATAACACTTAAACACACACCAAGAGCAAAATGGCCAGACTGATTTACTTTTAAAAAACAAATGTAAAAGCTGGCTTATGCAGCTGCAATAATACACAGACAGGAACAGAAGCAATTCAGTATTATATTTAACAAAAAAGCATTACTATTTTTTTAGGTCCCCTCTCTCCTCTTTTAGCCAGCGATACCCTAGGTCAGCGCTGCTGCCTCCTTCGATGTCACTATACTGCTGGATGAGAACCTGGAGCTGTCGTGAACATTCAAGGAGCATGAACAGAAAGCAGACGGATTTAACTTCCACCTCCTGCCTTCTCCAAGAGCCCTGACACCGCCAGCAGCAGCAGGAACAAAACTCGTACGCACACGACGTGGAATGGAAGTGGCGCTTCTGGAAGCATGTGCTTGTAGCTACGCTGCTCGAGCGTCAAGTTTCACACCGCCACTCAAGCAAACAGGGCAAAACAACGAAGCCAAGAGCACTCTCGATGAAGGTTACCGACTTTCACGTTAATTCCTACCTCACTGGCAGGCGTTCCCCACCACAAATATTAACCACACTACCAGCATCCCTTTCGCTGCCGCACCCGCAGGCACACGGAAGAATGCGGTGCTGTGTGCGCACTCGGGCACACCTGCGATTCGCTCTGCCCGCTCCCACCTCCCCACAGCCGCAGCCAGAGGCTCAGCCTGGCCACATCTGGGCTCCCGTGTCTCGGGGGAAGCACAGGGCACCGTGCCCACCCCGAGCCACAGCCACAGGGCTATGGCCACTCCTCCGGGTGCCGGCTCGTTTACATCGCTCTTCAGCAACCCAAAGGCACGGCCCACGCCGTGCTGGCGCAGCACCCCCAGAAGCGGCACCGCGGGGCCTCCCCGGAGCGGAAGCCCCGCTCCCCTCAGAGCCACCGGGGCGGGGGGACAGCGAGGCGCGGGCGGCCGTCACCCGCCATCACCTCGGTCGCGGCTCCCCCTGCAGCCTCTGCGGGCCCCCGGGAAGGAAAGCGGAGCGAGGGGGAGGGCGGGCGGCCCCGCTTACCATGTCGCGGGCGGGTGGCGCGGTTTGATTCCGGCGCCACTGGGCGGGAAGAGGCGGGAGGGGGGGAGGGAGTCCTGGAGGCCGCGTGCGCAGCGCCGCCTGCCGCCCGCCCCGCCCGGCCCGGCCCGCGTCCCTCGCCGCCCTCACGGCGGCAGCGGTGTGTCCGCACAGGGCGCCGTGGTTTCGGCCACTGTGCGCGTGTTTTTTGGTTGGTTTTGGGGTGTTTGTTTGTTTTGTTAATTTGTTTTGGTTTGGGTTTTCGTTTGTTGGTTTTTTGTGGTTTTGTTTTTTGGTTTGTTTTTTTTTTTTCCCAGCCGGGTGGTGCCGTAGGATAAAATCGAGAGCACAAAAAGAACATGTTAACCGTGGTCTAACACCACGTGTATTGTACGAAAGGCCTGTCACAGGAGCCACAGGATGTGGAAAAATAAAGCCCTTGCTCCCTGTGGAGGGGAAGGGCCTGGCCACATCTGGCGTTGCTTGAAGCAGTTGTTCATTGCGATGACTGTTCTAGCAACTTTAATTACTGACGGCTTGCTTTAATTATTATTTGTGTTGTAAATCACTTTCCTTCAGATGCAGCAAGTTCTGGGAAATTGCTCTGCAACAGCAGTGGCTTCATATCTGCCATACTAAGTCAAGAGTTTCAATACAAGCAAATGAAAATGTGCGAGCTGAGATGTTCACGCACTGCCTGTGCATGTTTTCAATGCCTGTTGCAAGATGACCCCTTCCCTGAAACCTGACGTTCTGTTCCATGCAGCCAGTGATCCCATTCCTCATTGTGCACACTAGAGTATTACTAAAAATGAAATGCAAATGAGAAAAAGCATCTTTAATACAAAGCTTTTTGTTCTTTCTCGTGTGCATCACATTTTCAGCTTGCTAACTCAGGATTAAATCTGTTGGTATGCCCCCTCATCTGTTGTTGAGGGCTTGTATTCTGTCTCCCTGGCTTTCATTTCATTTGGCCAGCCCTTAAAGTGACTATGTCCCCACACTCCCTGTGACAGTTCTTTTCCTCCTGTCACCCTCACCACTGCAGTCCAAGGGTCTGGGCCCCTTCCTGCTCCTTCACAGCCTGAAACAAAACTGAGCTCTGCTGTTTTTTCTGCTGCTGCCAAGTAAATGGTTGCTGCAACATTTGCAAAGTCCCCATTGCAGTGTAGGTTTTCTCTGAGCAATAGGTATGAGTGGCAGGGTGGGTGTCAGAGCTGAACACACTGCCTGCAGTAGAGGAAGGGGAGAGGAAGGAAGGGTTTTCAGAGGGGCACTCACTCTTGATGTGGGTCTGGGGCAAGAAGCTCGCCTCTTCTGTTCAGTACTCATGAGGCAGCAGTGCTCCCATCTCCCCATTATTTGTGAAAGTAGACTGCCAGCAAACACCCAGGTGTCACCTCCAGACCAAGCCAGCACATGGCTGGAGAACACACCTGGCACCACAGCTGGAATGCATTCCTTTTTTCAGAGGGTGAATGTGGTCTCAGCAACCCAGAGAGCCCACCCACCTCCAAAACATGCTCTTGAGTGATGTTGGGGCAAGTGGCTCTGCAGGTTTTCTCTGCCCATGGCTCCTGTGTGATGCCTTAAGATTTAGCTTTCATATTTTCCAGATTCTGTACTGCATTATTAGATAACTCTGATCTTCATATCAAGTGTTAGCAAGTTCTCTTCACAGGTTAGTTGGACCAAACAATCCTTTTCCAGCCTGAGAACCAAGGACACCGTTGCAGCTTCAGGCCCAAAAGATATAAACATCAGCAAATTGAGAGCAGTGTGGGAGGATGGGACTTCATAACCTGAAGTTGTAATTGGACAATGAACCCCAATATGTGAATGGACCAAAACTTATAAAAGTGTGAAAACTTGTGATCTGGTGTCCCATCTTGGGTGGAGCCATGGCTGGGCTCTTGTAGTGCCCAAGGTGTATCCTTCGAAGGCCTTTTAATAAATACCTACTTTATTCCTATAACACTGTCTAGCCTTTGTTCTAGGTAGCCTCTCTAGACATCATGGGGACAGCCAGGCTCAGCTGCCCCAAGTGCCCTGGCAGCCCTGAAGCCCTTTCACAGTGTCAGGAAAATCCACAAACACCAGAGGTTTATGTTCAAAAAGGAGACAGAGGAATTGTGCAACTTCATTCAAATAAAGGGAGAGAGTTCACTGGGGCACACACCCACAGGGTTTTATCTCTGGAGGTTTCAGAGGACAGCCTCCTTTTATCCTAAATTCCTAGCCTCATGTTGCCTCTTCCTTTCCCCATTGGCTGAGGTAATAGGAAGGTACAGCTTTCCTGAACTGCCTACCACATATCCCCCCTCGTACCTACTATTTCACCCCAAAGCTCAGAAACTCCAGCTTGTGCAGAACCACCTGTTTGTTTCAGGAGCCAAGTTGTCTGGGCTCTGCAACAAACCTGCTGCCCGAAGTTAGTACAGACATTAAGACCCATTTCAAACACATTAACCCCATACCTTCACCCAGCAAATTGATTGTAAAGACATGAGCTTTCCTGTCAACCCCCACATCACCAGGTTCAATTTGCTCTGCAAGGGGAGGTTGCTTAACACCTCCACATTTTGCAGCACCTGATCACAATGTTGGGTGAAAGAGGTCCCAAACAAAAGGGTGTATCTCATGCTTTGTCATTTGAGGGGTGGTTTTCCATTACTGCAAGAAGTGGAATGAATCACTCCTAAAATACATAAAGGCCTGGCATTTTTAATGGGCTTCAGAATGTCTAAAGGTGGTATTTCACAAAACTGCTAGTCTTATGTTATGAGTCTAAAAACAAGACAATGGATAGAAATACAGTGTAATGGAGACTTATAACTTTTGTGTCTTTCTGTTAGAATATTGTTTTCATTTTCCTGTGATTTTCTTAAGCTTTAACAATTTGGGCTACATTTTCTATTCTAGGAGTCTGACTGAGATCTTTAAATACCGGTCAAAATAGTTTTCCACCGTTCCTGAGTTAGAGAAAATACAGTGCTTTGTCAGTGTAATTATGCTTGGATGAGAGGAAATTTCTACTCTCCCTAATTTTGCTCTTACAATTGACTGTAGCTGAATTACAATCAGAAATTCTGTTTGGAAAAGACAATAAAGTGACGATGGCAGAAAGCTTAGCCAGTAGAGAATGAAAATTATCCTAGTTTAATTTTGTTCCTTTCATACATATGTGCCATAGCACAGTCACAGTCTTAATTACATGAGCTATTTTTTCAGAAGGGAAGAGCTCAAGTCGAATATGTCAGGAAAATTAATCCACAAACACCAGAGGTTTATGACCAAAAAGGAGACAGAGGAGTCCTGCAACTTAATTCAAAGGGAGAGGTCATGGGGCATTTCCCATGGGTTCTCTCAAATTTTCAAGGGACACAGCCTTCTTTTTATCCTAATTTCCCAGCCACGTTTCCCTCTCTCTTTCTTCATTGGCTGAGTAACTTGAGAGGTACAGACTCCCTGAAACACCTAATACCCAAGACTCCTCTAGTGTATAAACCCTCACATTTTTCTTTTTATTTGTGTCTCTGTTCTTTTTTCACTAAATCCAGAGATTTAGCAGAGTCTTGCGTGAGTAACAATCTGTGTCAATTAGTGGAATTCCTATGGAATTTATGGTTTCTCTCATTGCTTCTTTCACCTTGCTATATCTGGCCTTATCTATGTATCAGGCCCGCAGTTTGTTTGTCAAGACCCCTGCTTCTCATTCCTTTCTAATAGCAGATCAGTTTATTTCTAGAAGGGTAAGAGCAAGCCTTTTGAGTCCTGTGGCTGCCTCCCACAGCACCTGTATGATTGACAGCAATAGAGCATGGAGGACAAGGAGGTGCTCACCCCCCAACTTCTCTGAGGTCCAAGCAGTCTGTCATGGGCCGTGGCCACACAACAGGAAGCAATATGATCCATGAGTATCCCACACAGGCCAGTCTGCTGCCTCATTTCATCCTTGAAAGAGCTTTTGGACTGTAAGCAGGTGTTCTCTCTACAAACATTTAACCTTTGAATGAAAAACCCTTGGTGAGAAATGCTAAACTTACTGCTTCCACAGCTTTGCTAGGCAGAAGTGAGCATTGCAGTTATCCTCGAGGTGAGTAGCTCAAACACTAGGATTTTGGTCACGAGGCGTTTCTCTGAAGGAACAAGGCATTCATGTGCCTAGCTCAGAACAAACCTGAGGGCAGCAGCCTTCAACCACATGTAGCAATGAGCAGCCAGTGCTGGGTATCTCCTCTACCAGCACAGATGGGGTCTGCCTAGGGAGAACATCTGTCCACAGAAATGACATTGACTGTTCCACTCCACTGAGAGTTCAGTCTGGTCCAAATTAGGGAGCATTCACATGAACTGTCAGTAAAAGTGTGGGGAGAGTTAACTGCAGAGCAGCACAGCTGGATGTGAGAGAACGTCAGCCTAGGAACAAGGAAACGTTTTTGAACGTGCAGTGGTATGTTAAGGGGTACCACTCTAAAGAGAGAAAGCCTGGCTAAGGGTGACTGCCCAAAGTACCTGCTCCTTTAGCTACTTTGGCCCCATTCTCCCTGATATTGTTACTTGTTGGTGAGACTGGATTCCTTGTCCTATTTACAGAACTCCTAAAAGATTCTCTTGCCTCTTTTAGGTATTTTAATAAGTACCACAAGAGGGTCAAGGAGGAAGTTGGTCATTTACTGCAGATATTTTCTGGTAAACAAAAGTGTTCTCTGGTATTAGCGTTCAGCCTGTCTGTCTGATTTTGCTCAGTAGTGAAGAGCCTCTGCTGTAGCAATCCAGGGAACAGAAAACATTTCTAGCCCATCAATAAGAAAAGATTGGGAATGTAACAAGCATCTTACCTACTAAGCTCAGTGGTTTCAGGAAATCCTTTGCTATTGCTTCTATTCTTCGTGATCTTTTTTACATGGGAAGGAACAAGTGCTCTGCAACTCTGAATGTCAATCCAACACTGCTCGACTTCAAGATGTGTGTTCTTTTAGCTGGCATACAAATAAAGCCTTTTGTAATCATCTGAATTTCAGGGCAGATAGACAAGTACATTCAGCACCAAGAGTCTATGAGTGTGTATTCATCTCTAGACTGACAGAAAACCAAAACTGATCCATTACATTGTACTAAGTTTGTCTTTAGGAGAAATATGAGGCCTTGAAACATGGCTGCTGATACTCCCTATGACTTGCAAGAAAGAATAAAACACATATTCCTCTAGAGGGTTTGGGGGAAAGATCCACAAAAATGGACAGCTGCTCAGTATTTCAGCTGTCTAATTTCTGATGTCCTGCCACTGAGCAAACACTCATCACCGGGGGTTTCACTGACCCTGCTAGTCCCCTCCATTGAGGTTGCATCCAAGACAAATGATCCATCTGAAGATTCCTCCTTACTTCATGAGCACGTTCCCAGTCACACTGAGTTCTCAAATGATTCCGGTTTGGAGAGTTCACCAGTGACCAAGAAGACACAGGTACTATGTGAAATTGAAGTTAACACAAGGTGGAAATTTATTCTTACAGGAACAGAGTCAGACTGAACTCCTAAGGCAAATTTTCTGTTTTCCACAATAACTTAATTTGGTTTTCTGCAACAGACGGTTGAAAGATTATATCACACCTCAGCTAAAAGGTACGGTGTACCTGTGAGATGCAAGCAGAAAAGCTTACAGCTCTTAATCTTATTGCCACCAATGAAAATCTTAATTTTGATTCCTGGACTGAAGAAGCAAGAAAGGAACAAGGAAGCTCCAACTCTGCACAATCTTCCCAAGAAGAACTCAAGTCCGTCTTTCCTCTGTCAACCTAAAATTTAACACCCATGAAAAAATCACAGTTTCCTTAGCTTGTGACCTGTGGTGTCAGGGAACAAAACTAGAAAAAATTACCTGTCTTCCTGCATTATGGGGTTACTTTTAGGGACAAGTGAGTATGAGACATATGAAAAATAAATCCTCAACCATGAAAATAACAGAGGAACCAAGCTTTATTTTTATTAATTGAAATTTTTGTGCGTGGTAAAGGTACACATTGGACTCTGGTTTTCCTACATTTCCAAGACAGAGTAATTTTTTTTGTCAGCTAAAGCATTATGAATACCATGGCACACAGGAAGCTAAAACTACACGCACACACACGCGCGCGCGCACACACACACACACAAGTACTTTGATGTGCATCTTTCATCCTTGACCTTAAGGAGAAAAAGCCTGTATTTAGCTTCATAGGGATTAAAAAAACCAAACAAACAAAACCATCATAATCGACAACAAAAAAACATGTGAGAAGAATATTTCATTATGAGTGTCAAGAGGGTGCAAGGCTTACATATCCACAAAACATATATTACAAAGATGGAATGTACAAAAACGTTTTTAAAAACATGAAAAAAGAACTGGAAACACTCCTAGAACTGGCAAGCTGCAGCATATCAACTGGTAGAGATTTCTATCAGGGGCTGCTGCCGTACACTAAGCAACTTAGGAAACATTCCCATGTCATAAAGCCAAAGAAAAAGTGTCAGGGTTGTTAAGGCTGTGTTGCTCACAAATATCAACTGAAGTGCTGTACATTCGTCAGAAATAAAATAACCTGTTAGGAACCTTGCCACTCCACAGTACAAATACTTTTTGTACACTTTCCACAAACAGGTCAGATAATCACTGCTTGATTTCTTGAAGAAAAATTTGACTTTACATCATGATTTCATAACAAGCTGTCTCCCACAACTGAAAGTCATTTCTTTATAACAAACACAACATATTGGACACTTATAGTTCTCATTATGGCAACACTAGATCCTTATTATAAAAAATATTGACATAAAATCAAAAGCCCTCTAGCTTTTACAGAACAGATGAGCATTTACTAGAAAATAGCACTCAATCTTTATGAGGCAATTGCTTGCCTAAACCATTTTCCTTTTCAATACATTGGTGCTGGTTTAGCCTATGCAAAACTCTCCTATTGTTTATATTGGATTTATCTGAACAGATCTTTTTATTCTATTCACTGAACAATGAAAATACAGTTGGCTAGTTT
Source organism: Haemorhous mexicanus (assembly GCF_027477595.1). NCBI lineage: Eukaryota > Metazoa > Chordata > Aves > Passeriformes > Fringillidae > Haemorhous > Haemorhous mexicanus. The sequence continues at coordinate 33,929,159 of NC_082344.1, read as the reverse complement.
GTCCTAAAATGCTCCATATGACACAAGATCTAATAACTTTTTGAGATTACTTTTGAGTTGAAGATTAGTTAAATGAAGCACATACTTTCAGCATTCATGCTGTGCTGCTACTCAATTAGCATTCCAGGGAAGTCAAGGGGACATTTGGTTATACCTGAAATCTGGCAGCAGCGTAAAGCCTGTAAAGTCTTTAATAAATGCTAACAACTGAGCAAATCACGTAGTGCAATTCTGACTTTCCCTTAATTGGATGAGAAAAAAAGTCTGCCAGTTTTTAAGTGCAGAATTTCTGCTTTGGTTGCTCTTTGTAAGGTTTGTAAGCCAAGCATTTTAGTGAAGTTGGCTTCAGAAGCACTCTAAAAGCAATGTGTTTCTCAGTTTCCCGGTGCCAGGCAGATAAGGTCAGACCTTGGAAGGGAATGTCCTATGCCACTAAATTTGAAGTTGACAGCATTTGCTATCAGAAATAACTTCAAATTCATGACATTCTTTAGGTGCTGCTCTGCTGATAATGTCTGAAAATCCAAAACACCACTCAATTTTAAGAAAAAAATCCACAAAACTCTTAATAACTTTGAGCTGGGTTGTGAGGAAGGTTATGTGCAGAATTCACTTATTTCATCAGGATGCACTGGGTTCACAAGGGTTATCTAAAATCCTTCTAAACAATGCTGGACCAAAGGACTGAAAAGCTTTTGAAGAAAAGTGTATACATGAAATAGCACAGTCTTAAGTATCTTTTTTTGCTATATGGGTAAGGATCTGATTTTCATGCTTCTCAAAGTACCTGACAACATGGATTGGGAGGATTTGGCAATGTTTTCTGAGGGGTAAACATGTAAGCTTAGTAAAATTGTATTCTAAAAATCCATATTTGAAACTAAATGTGATAACTGACAGCCACAGCACATTTTTAAAAGCTTTTATCTCAATCTGTGCAACCCCTTCTCTTTATTACTAAATACAGCTCAAATGCCTTTTCTGCCTTGATATGCTATTTAAGGGTCTTCCAATGTCAGAAAGTGTTATAAGGACACTTAGAATGAAAATTTGATCTACAGCTTTGTTAAATTTTGATAGGACAGTTTATTTGTAATGACCGAGATACCATCTTCAGAATTTTAGGACAAACTCAGTTCAAGCAGAGGATATTTTGTTCTCTTAGTAATAACAAACTTGAGTTTTAATATTCATAAATGTTACCACCAGTTTCTTAGCTTCGTTATACAGTCCTTAAGCTTCATGCACAAAATATTTATTCCAATGAAATAAGGAAAATTATATTTGCACGAGAAATTTTAAATTGATTCTATGTGCAAAAATAAACAAAGGAAAGAAGAGGAAATATCTTCATGAAACAGTAATTAAAACCCAGACAAACCCCCCCATTTAAGAACCTTGGGGTCTGCATTTTTACAAGTCAAATGCAACTTTAGAAAAAAACCATTAGTTTTTCTCAAATTTATCAAAACAACCACCTTACATTTTAGAAATAAGACAAATACTTATAACAAGAAATTTTATCAAAGATTTCCTTCCATTTTGCAAACATGCTTAAAATACTCCCTTGTTACTGACCCAATGCCCTTTTGTTTCAAAGCCCTAAAAATGAGAAAGGAAAGACAGCACTTCCCAGGCTATTGTAGGCATTGGCAGCAAGCTCGCAGCTCCTCAAGCAACACTTAAAAGGGAGCACCACTCTATCTGTATCAGGCTACACTAGCAATTCAACCTTTGACCACTGGATATAAGAATAAAGCCAATGCTACTTTAGAAAGGACAAGTTCATACTTAAAAACCCCCAATAAACCAAACATTAAAAGCAGAACCATGCCTGTAAGCATTTCCAGTTAAATTAATACTTCAACAAAGAACACAGTAGAGAGATCTGGCAGAGGAAGAAAGGTCATTTTTCAGAGTACTGCCATTGTCAAATATCATACATACGTTCCAGTTTGCTGAAATAACCCACATTTACTTTTTTTAAATTTTTATGTCAATCAGTCATACATACATACATACATACATACAAACAAATTGGAACAAATCTCACAGTCCTTGTTTTGTCCTCTAACAAAATTCCCTTTGATGAAGGACTTTAGGAATTGGTTCAAATTCATTTTTATTTGTAATGTATTTTTTCTCACATAAAAACAAATAGCTTTGGTAACCCTTGGCTTTCCTATACAACCTCTGTGTACCACAGTTCCTTTGGTTGTATAATGTAGGTCCTCCACAGGGTACTTCTCTGGCTTTCTGTCCTGTGTGAAGCTGCATCTTATTTTAGAGGTTAATACAATGAGTTGCCGTAAGGAAACATGGCAATGAACACGTACGAAAGAGTGGCACACATGAGGTTAATTGACTTGACATTGTAATAACCCTGATCGTAATGAACTAGTTTGGTGTCAGAAGGTCTGTGGTTATACAGAAATTCCGCTCCCACTAATGTGTCACTACAATTAAGTTTTTCCAGAGCTTCAGAAATGTCAGGTCTCTGCAAAGTCCTTCCTGCACATTGAGCAAGAGGAAGAGTGAAAAACAGCCGCACGAAACAATCCTTCATTAATTCCACATGAGTAGGGAATTTGCATTGATTCTCATAGTGCTAAACACTGAGCTGTGTTGACGGTTAGAGCTAGGTGGATTTTGTGAGACTTAACCTTATACTAAAAGGACCTACTTGTTATACACAGTAAGACTGAAGAATGTTAAAAGTGTAATAGCTACCATGATAATGAGATCTAGAAGATTCCCAGGATCACCCCTGGGTTAAATAACGTGTAAGAATGATACTTCTTTAAATTTGGAAGCTCTGAACAGAAGCTATCCTTCGCAGTCATCAAAAAGCTTTGGGGACTTTTCCCAAACTTTTCTCATTTTTGCCTTATTAGTTTATTCCAGTTTCATAGGATGCAGTTTGTGTTTCATTTCACATTGTCTTTGTGAATTCAGTTACGGAGGATTTTTTTAATTAACACTTACAACAAAAAGTTCAGTGAGAAACATAAGAGGTGCAAGTCCTATGTAAACAAGGTAAGTTTGGAAATAATCACAAGAAGTCCATAAGAGACTCCTTTGTTATTAAAATAAACACAAAGTAGGAGATCTCCTGCACTGGATCTCTAGGATGAGTCTTTTCTTAAGGGTGGGTGATTATCCAGCTCCAGAGCTCATTGCTACTGTAAGTATCGGTAGACCTTGAAGCAGTGATTTCCAGAGTCTGCGACTACAACGTGGCCATCTGAAGTAAGAGCCAGACCTTGGGGACCATAAAGGGGGTCAGCAGAGGTGTTAATGTAGGATAGAAATGATCCGCTTCCATCAAAAACCTTTGAGGGTGAGAAAGCACAGAATAAATGTTCTGAATAAAAAAGGAAAGTAGTGGACACAAGTCTGCTCTCACTTATACTGTCATACTTCTCATTTCTGAAACAGAATAAACAAGGGCAAAATCTGTTCTGTTATTTCATAAAATGCAAGTTTATATACAAATGTGTGCTCTTATTAAAAAGAACTAATTATAACCAGCAGGATCTTTGCAAGAATTAACACACAATAAAATAATAATAATAAAAAAAAGAACCTCAGCTGTTCTTGTTCTAAAAATAGTCAACTACAATAAATCAAACTTAATTGGGAACTCAACCAACACCTTGTTTTCCTAACAAATATCACTGTTGTGGCTAGCCTGATTCTTAGGTTCCCACACAGAGAAAACCAGGAATTTGTTTACCCTGTTGACAGTGCTTCCTGAGAACAACTCATAAGCAGCTCCCTCAGTTTTATATTGAGTGGAAATAATACATACACTTATTTATTAGGTATTCTTTGGCAAACAGGAAGACCTTGTGATTAGCACTTAAAAAGAGTGCAACTCTCATAACTTGAAAGCAGAATAATTTCTCAACATTTAAAAAAGATTATAAAGATCTCCTGCATTCACCTCAGGTCATTTGCTTTTTCATCTTTCCCACTATGTCTTTGATCTTCTGTTATGGTGATTATAAATTACTATCATCTCAGCAATGCTTGCAAGTCTCATAAGTCATCATGAAACTTTTGGGGAACTACTTGGCACCAAAATCCTTGGTCACAGTGGCCATCAGAGCTGCCAGCAGCCACACTGAAAAGCTCACAATCTGACACCACCAGGTCTGAAAGTGGACAATGAGGCATATAAAGGATGGTGTGAGAAACCACATCACTTCTAATGCTGATGGTGTTTCTTGGGCAGTCTGAAGGCCAGAGTTAGCAACCCATTAATTTTTAATCAAGCACCTTTGAAATACAGAAATTTTTACCTGTATTCGGCTGTTTCCCCAATCTGCTACAATAATATTTCCATTAGAATCTACTGCTACTCCAGTTGGTGCATTAAATTGCCCATTTCCTTCTCCATTTGATCCAAACTTCAGCATGAACTCTCCCTCCTGGTTAAAGACCTGTATAGGTTAAAACAACAACCTAAATATGGCACGGTATCAAGGATTATATGATCTGATTCATGGCAGACATGAAGGCAAAGGGCCCCAGAATTCTTCTGCAGCTTGTGCATCTTGAACTGAAAAGAGCTGAATGCAGATGCAGCACTGGGTGCTTTGTTTCTTTGGAACTAAAACACAATGGAGCAGATGCTCTCTTCTCTGCTTCCATAATCTAACACACATTGCAAATCATGGCATGCTGCTCTCTGTAGACAGGTCAGCAACTGAATTCTCTGTGATGGTAACAGGTTTAGACAGCAGAAAGATGGAGCTGATCAATGACTATTCTGTCAGTGACCTGGATGCACCAATGGGACCAAACAAGATACAAAATGTGTCATGTACACAGTCCACAGTCATCTCTAAAATATTTTCGTCCATCTTGGATCCAGGCCCAGCTACAGCACAAGGTCCAACAGTGTTCTTAGAGACTGACTGTGGCTTGCACAAGAAAATGCAAAGACCTGACAAGTGCCAAGTGCACACTGAAGTGCTGATAAGGTGGAAGATGTCAGGGAATTATTGTGTTCTCAAACCCACAGTGAACAGAGAAAAAAACATTTGTGGGAGGAAATTAATGAAGTACCAAGTTGGTGCCTCAGAGGATTAAAGAAAATAATAATAAAAAAAGCCAACTAATGAAAAAATAGACAAAGATATATTGCTCTCTCCCTGGGCTGAAGTGACCAAATGAGAGAGAAGCCTACATTGCACAGGATTTTCCATAAAAGGTGCCTGAGGGAAGGAACATCCTTGAAGGTTAATGGGGGCGGGAGAAAAATGTTGCTGAGTGAGCTTGTTTAATTCAAGACACTGGTGGCAGGATGCAGCTTTGGGACTCATAAGAGTGAAATTAATTTATTTAGTTATTTAGAATTTATTATTTAAAAGAAGATATACTCTCTGCTCTCAGCTTATAAACTCTCCAGAGTGTCAACAGTTATATGTACCAATTTAGAGAACACTACAGAAAAAAGAATCTTTTCTGGTTAGTACTGAATTGTAACAAGTAACATTTGTATCCCATTGAGTCACACCAGAGACAGATGGGACACTCTTCTCATTAGAAATGCAATAATTATAAATCCTCTAGGATGCCACACTTCTTACATTTCTTCACTTGCTTTTTTTCCATTTCAGTTTGCCCCTTGCTGTTAAGCCTCTCCAGGCATTCTTGTTACCAGGCAAACCTTGCTTGTGGAGAGGTAATTTATGGAGCCATAGGCATCCTGCTGCTTTAGGGCTCCTGCACCAGTCTTGGTGTTGTAATCCAAACCACAAGCTGCTACTTCCTCACCAATTCCAAAAGGATGTGCAAGCAAGGCTGCTATTCCAGACCTAGGTGATTCAGCCCTGCTCAGGACACAAAGGTGTCTATGCTCAGGCAGCAACCTCCTATTTCAGGTGAATACATAAAATTTATTTTTTCAATTGGAAACAGTGAAGAACTAGACTGAGGGATCAACTCTGTGTTCAGTCAAAATAGGCATTAGGTGAAATGCCAGGGTTTTTATTTTGTTGGTGTGTGGGGCTGACACACATGTCCTGAGAGCCCAGGTAGAACAGCATCCTGCCTCCGTCCTCCTGCTACTCTCTCCTGTAGAGGGAGGGCACAAGAGCACGCGCAGGAAGTGCAGGAAAGGGAATGTCTGAGAACAAACACACGCAGGTGAGGCATTTCTGAAGCAGCCTGTATCTCCTTCATAGACACTTGCCAACACATCTCAGCATGTTTCCTTGGTCTGGTTTATTACTGGGACAAACAAATAAACTTCCTATCATACCATGACTTTAACAGGCTGAGAGTCAGGAATTCCCATGGGTGTAAGCACTAGTGACCAGTTCTGCCCAGTGCAGGAGGCACTGAATGAAAACTAATAGTTACATGGGCTTTAAGAGAATCAGGCTGTAAAATGGGTCCAGTAATCTTAAAGCTTATAGGTATGTAATTTAAAGACTGTCATGTGTCTTTACTTTGTTATAATTTTACAAGTAGAAATGTGGAAAGCTTTTACTGGGAAATTCAAAAGCCAGTCTTTTAAAAGAAGACAGAACACAGAGTCAATAACAGGTTTGGCAGAAGGCTACTAAAAATAAGTAAAGTTGAAATTATTTATTTATGTTAAAGCAATGGTATTAGACACCATTATAGTGACACCAAAGGCAATGGACTATATCTTCACTAAGCAATGCCCTGCATGCAAAGTTCTCTGAAAGTGCTGTCCCTATAGCAGAGCTATATCACACTCCCTATATGGAGTGTGATCTCTTTGGTTTTAACAATACGTTGTTTTCCCCAAGAAAGTGTCATAATAAAATTAAACTGGCAACATTCCAAGTTGCCATTGACAGTACCTTGACAGAATGGTTATGAAAATCTGTAATGATAATTTCATTGTTGCTGTTTACAGCTGCAAAATGAGGACCTGCAATACAGAAAAAAAAGAAGAAAAAAATAGTAATACCATTAAAATAAAAAGTATGATTAAATTAAAAAAAAAAAAATCAGCCTGCCAGCATATTATGTTTGGCTTCTGAACAATTGTAGTCCAAGTGGGAATACCAATTTCAAATTAAGAGTAATTTTACTTCATTGTTTCTTTAAAAGCTCAGCATGCTTTTTGTAAGCACAAATAATTTCCTTTTCAACCAGTTGTCAGCTATTGTTACCAATAAGCATTGTTGATTTCTCCCTCCCTTGTATACAAATGACTAAGCAGAGATTCATGGGCTTATTAACAAGACAAAACATGAAATGCTTAAGCATAAAGTTGTGTATACACTGAAAATTGTTATCAGAAATGTTCCTGTTAATTCTTAATTGAAATATTTTACGCTCTGTGTGCTTGCACCTTACAAGCATTTGTGCTAACAAGTTTTAGGATAAATAACAAAGCTACTTAGAAGACCACTGTCAGGGAAATAAGGGCATTTTTTGCTTTACATTGTGTATTGAAATATGTGTGCAAATTTGAGTAAAAAACAAATGGTAGCTTGAAAACAGGCAAGTACCTAAATTAAAACACTTGGTGCTATTTTGAGTTATTAAACAGAACAGAACTCAGATTCAGTTTTTACAGTATATCAGGGTAAACTATAAAAAAGTGAAAATTTTTCTATTGAAAACATTCAAGTATTGACAATTTACCTGTTTTCTGTAGCCTAACAGCAAGAACAGGTGATATATTTCTCAAATGAACTTCCTGCTTAGGAAGTATTTGCCTACTTATTTTCAGGAGGTGTTTTTGCAAATTTTTGAATGAAAATAAATTGAGATACCCAGAAAATTTAGCTGTGTTAGAGCCCAAGCTATGCCATAACACATTGCAAGAGATCTTAGGATAAAAACACATTGATGCTATTCCTCTATTTCACGTGAACCAGTCAAAACATCAGATGAATGAAACTACATACTAAAGATGACCCAACACTTGTAAATTGACCTGCATACCTAACTTGGCACCTTCATTTCAAATTTTGAAAGAAGAGCTATTCACTTAAAATATAACAGTGGAGTTGTTCTGTTTTTTAAACTTTAATGAATGTTCTACTTGAAAGACAGCATGTGCAAGCAGTCAGTTGAGTATAAATGGCAATTTCCTCAAGCTTACATTGGCTGTTCCATAACTCTGCCTTCCTGATCTCAATCTTAACCCTACCCAATTACACTCATTTTCTAAGTGATACCACTTAGGGCATTGGGTTTTGTGTGTCTGATGATTGGAAACACAAAGCACAGCATCTGAGTTGATTGTGCTGAGCAGCTTAGTGTGGCAATTACAAAGCACTTAGAAAATGCTAGTTAAGATCAGTCTTTCTTGGGTCACTGATCTGAAATGTTTCCAGGCATAGGGAGGTAGATGAAACAATCTGGTTACAGTTACATTTGCAGAACAGATGTTGCAGTCTGCCTGACCAATCAAGCAAATAGGAGCTGTATGTCTAGAAGAACCTCTCCCCTGGAGGATAAAGGGGTAGGATACAGCATCTTCAACATGCTCAAACATCATGCAAATGTGAGCAGAAGAGGCAAGAAAAGGGGATTTACATATTACCATCAAGTGTACCTGCAAACTGCTTGTCACCATTTCCTCGGCTTCCGAACCTGGTGACTATTTTCCCATTTGGCTGGAAGATGAAGACACAGCATGCTTTATTGTCCACGACAATGATGTGTCCATTACGATCCACTGAAACACCTTTAGGGCCCATGAGCTTTCCAGACCCAATTTTGGCCTAAAAGGGAAAACACAAAACAGAAAAATATGTTGGCATGATAGAAATTAGTTAGTACAGTTTAAAGATTGTATTACAAGCACAGAGGAGAATGGAGAGGCTTTTTTTCATCAAAAGTTGGAAGCAATAGTTTTTATCAGCTCTTACAATGTACTTCATAATTTTTTTCTTCAGCTGAAAATAAGTCTGCTTTCTGTATGCCTTTTCTAGACTGAAAAATCTGCCACCTCAGCAACTGAGTCCAAACATGTAACTCATAAGAAATTCATGTGACTTGATAAACCTGTCAGAAATGTCTGTGTATCCAGCATTAGGGTAGCAGCAGGATAGGCAGACAAGCAGAAAGGACTTTTGTCTCCTATTGTGTGCTGTTCCTGAGTCCAACAACCACCTTGGATAGATAGGAGACATCTTTATCACTGCCTGCATCAAAGAAGTCAGAGTTTTTGGAGCATCAGGGCTGGGTGGGATGTACGCTATGATGTCCTCTGTTGCCTTTCTTGGGTTAGTAAGACACCAGCACCTTCTGAGCGCTCTCAGAAAGAATGTGAGCAGAGATAAGGCTCAGGCTAACCTCTCTATCTTCCACCAGATTCCACATGAGATTGCTTCACTTGCTGCTTAAACACATGAAGTGTCAGCTGAAAACTGCAAAGGGGACAGGATTATGTTGCCAAACAGCAAATGAAGTAATCTTTAAAACACTAAACAAATCAAAGCTTGTTCCTGTCTTAGGTAAATAAAATTATTTCCATCATTTTAAATAGGCCTTGTGACTACCAAAACCATCTGCCGGCATAATCAGCAACAGAAGGGGAATTGTATACAATATTTCACTGGAAAAACGTTCAGTGGAGATGAGATGGATCTCATAACAGTAAATTATTTGGAAAGGCTAGAGAGCTGTCAAATCCAAAAATGCCGGAAGCATGCTTTAGTAGGTTTAAAAAGAAGGGATTCTTAAAAGAGGATCTAAGCAACAGAGCAAGCAGAAATTGAGACCAAGCCTTCCAAGAATCCATGAGCTACCTGGGCATATGCCCAAGAAGACTTAGGATCACCTCACAATCCATTTTGCATTTTTCACCATTCAGCTTTTTTTTTGGCTGGGATTCTAGAAACTGTTTTAATCTACATGAAATCAGTTGGGTTTTGACCTTACAGTTAAAAAAGGTTGTAAATCTTCAATTGTTTGTGTTGGAATGGAGCAACTTGCATCCTGCTTATAGACCTTTTTTTAAATTGAGGGACAGATTTGAAAGCTGGTTTCAAAAGTCTGTACTGGACAGACAATTCAGTGGAGGGGCTTTGTTGAAATTATGGGTTCCAGAACTTTCAGATTCTATAGTGATTTGTGACAGACACATCCTGCAAAGTGAAATTCATATCTTGGTGAAGAACATACATTTCTGCTTGCATTGGAATTTAAATGAAATATATACTAAGATATTCATCATATTTATGAAGCAAGGCCATCTTTCACCTCACTGCCTTTGCAGAGTGAGACAGATCACCCCCTAGAACAAGCAATGCTGGGAGTCAGAGAATCATTTCGGTTGGAAAAGACCTCTAGGATTGAATCCAAGCATTAACCTACCACTGTCATATTTACCATTGAACCATGTTCACAACTACCACATCTACTTCTGACTTCTCTGCCACTCTCTCCTCCCTCCTGCAGTTGGTGAGTAGCAGTAGGACAGATTACAAGGCATTGAGAAAATCCATTGCCTAACTCATTTTTCTCATGTCCCTGATGTTTTCAAAGCAAACAGAAGGAGCTCTCCTATCCTTAGTAAGTCCCACGCTCCTATTGCATGGTACATTCTTGTAGGTGGGGTTGCAGGTAAAAAATAGGAATGATCCTAAAATAAAGCCACCTGGGTACCCTGAGGATGGCTGCTACTAAGCCACTACACAACCTTTTTCAGTCTCCAGTAAAGAAAATTCCAGGGAGCAAATCTTGCAGCTTCAAGACTATGCTTAGCCAACATGCAATGATCTTGTGTCAGTTTTATGTTCATGTACATATACTGTTATAAACTGCAAAATATTTAGGCAAAATCTACCTAATTGAATCATGCTAAAATATCCCCAGGAAAAACTATTAAAATTTATTTTGTGTTCACCAGGGGAAAGATATCAGCAGACCTACAAAATGTATTCAGTTTGCATAACAACAAAGCAGCAAAACCATAAATCAAATGCAAATCTGTAGATGTATTTCCTTTGGGGTGATTAAATAATATTCTCCTCTTTCCTTTGGGATGCCCATGTGGTTGTCTGCTTGAGCACTGCACCACCTCCTTACCATCTTTCCAGGATTCCTATGGAAAATGACTCAGACTCATGAGTACAGTGTCTTCCTGCCCATATAAACACATATGGAAAAATATAACAAATAAATCACATACTACATTAATGGGCACTCAGTGCTGAGAAGAGTAATAAAAATCACTATTCTTGGGCCAGGTTTAAAATATAATTTGCAAGCAGCAATGAAGTATGCCCAGCTAGAGTCTGCAATGCTTTTTACTAAAACTCTGTTCCCAGTTTAGATCAAAATATGCTGATGACACATTACTGGATCTGGCTGAACATATTCTTTGTATATTTTTATTTCAGAAAATTTCTTAGAATTATAGGTTTGATTATTTAGAACAGAACATTATGAAACCCAGTCACTCCCATTAAGTGTATGAATGGAAGTATTTTCAGGCTTTTTTTCCATTAGAAATGAATACAGTATAATGAATCATGTAAACCCTTAATACAAATAATGTGTTTAATTTAATTCAGTCAGGGACATTATGTCCCTTATTTTATAAGCTCTTAGGAATTTAGACTGGTTTTCAAACATGTGTTTATAAAGACACCCTACAAGGTTGGAAAATATTCTACTGTGGGATATTCCCAGAGGTAAAAAAAAAAAAAAAAAACCAAACAAACAAACAAAAAAAACCAAAAAAAACCCCAAAAAACCCAATCAGCCTACATAAAAATTTATGAATACTTTTCCACTGTAGAAGTTAGCCTGTTAGAGCTAAGTTTAACTTTACCATTCTTGTTGCTGTTTGAAAGGTTCAAGATTGTCAGGGATTAATAAAAAACTTTCAACAAACCATCTTTTCCTGTTTGACAACTTCTCTATTAAGGACATGCAGCTTTGTCACACTGCAATATCACACAATAAGCGGATTTATTATTCATCTGACTGTCCAAATTCAACTGTGACCATTTAACCATACCACCCATTCCCATCAGTACATGCAACCAGCTTCAGACAGCTCTTTCCTTAATTCTACTAGTGAGACAAGGTAGAAGTCTGACATATAAAATATTTCCTTTAATCTTTTCCCACTTATCTAAACTTGATCTTAACTTGACTTGCAGAGCCCTATTTGGTTGATAACAAGCTTGTCATCTTATATACAGCTCTTCAAGACTAGAAAGAAAAAAATCTGCAGAGGAACATGAATCATTCTTTTGGCTCTGTTGTCCAGTTCCTTCACTAGGTTTGAACACCACTTGGTGAGGAGCTGGTACAGCTGTTTCACCATGCCCTCTCTCCTTAGCCTAGTGCTGTATCTGCTGCAACAGCTTTCTTAGCAATTTCAGAGTACTTGACACACTGTTATCTGCTTCATTATTACGAAACAAAATAACAATTATCATTGTTATTTCCTTCATCTGCCTTTTACAGATGAAGAAAATAAAGCACTGGGAAGTGAAATGGAAGATCACTAGTCACCCATGAGATCTATGGCACAGCCAGAAATAGAAGCCCCAAATCCTAAAACCCACTCTGAGTCTTTATCATATCCAGGTTAGTACAGCTGTTCATGTGCAGAAGCTCATGTTTTGGTGTAACCTTAGATTAGAGTTTGCCCACCTCTGTATTTGTGTACATTTTACAGCCTTGAGAAAACAGAACTCTGTCTTTGTTGCTGCCAGAACTGAGGAAGGTGACACTTTTCTGCCTGGCAGTGGAGGTTGCCAAGGAGAGTCAGTCCAGTGTTGTAATCAGGGATATGCCTGGGCCTGGCTCCAGGGAAATTTGCCTTATGGCTCACATGACTATTAAAATTCCACTAAGGGAGAGTGAGTGTAAGTAAATACAGAACGAAGGGGACAACATCAAAAATAGTTAGATTAAGCTCAAAACAGCCCCCTGATATTGCTGAGTTAACAACTAGCAGGCCACCTGCATCAGAGGTCTTACACAATGACTTGCAGGCACAGTCCTTTGAAGGCAAATGCCATTATCCCTTTCTCTCTCTCTGTTATTTTAGCAAGTGCTGCCCAATTTAATCTGACAAGGCCCCCGTAAGAATTACCACTGCCAACACACAAAAAATTACAAGGCTTTGCCCAGATTCCCACAGGCTAGATCTGTTACATCTATGTTCTGTCCTTCCATTATATTTTATTTAACCCCATTATAGAATGATATCCTGAGCTGGAAGGGACCCATAAGGATCGAGTCCAACTCCCAGTCCTACACCATCATGCCCAATACAAGTCCCTTCCCTTCATGGCACTGACTGTCCCATATCACAGCCTCACCCTCGGTGTGCATGATCTTCCAACCCTGTGTGTGTCCCCCCACAGTTCCTCCAGGCCCTGTGCTCACCCCACCTGCACCCCTCCTCCCTAGCACAGCTCTCCAGCTACACTGTACAGCACATGATCCCCTGAACCAGTGCTGCACCAATACAGGACCCCCTACTCCCATTACAGCTCCTGAGTGTGGCCCTGCGCCCAGGGCCCATCCGTATCTCCATGCCAGTGCTCCCACTGCCTCGTTCCTGCTGTCCCCATACACATGCTCTGCCACCTGCCCTGCACCCAGCTCCTGCACTTATGTGCTTATGTATAAAAAAATACTTCTACAAACATTTATTTTTCCTCTCATAAATATGGCTTATTGCATTCAATGTAAAAATAGTATTTTATACAATTGATGTTACATCTCTCATTTAATCATTCCAGTCCCAAGAGCTATGAAGTCTGATGCATTAATCTGCATTAACCACACAAACACTACCAAATATCACACAGCTTTTGCATTTTTTTGCAATCCAATGAAAACACTGACTGAAAACAAATGTAGGCTTAGCATCAGAGGAACTACATTAATAATTAATTTTTTCCAATACCTGTCTCCCTTCTGGTAGTATATCACACATAGTGTCCTGGCTTCTCCAGAGCTTTTTCCTCCAGAGCTGGCACCATCCAAAATGTTGGATTTACAGCATATTTTAAGAAGGCAGGAAAACAAGCCCTCCATGTTCTGTGTCCAGTTCACATTAGTGCTGTTAATAATTATTTAAAACACACCTAGGATAATCAGAATATTTGGATTCTTAACTAAATTACATATTTCTTTGGGTTTGTTTTGATGTTTTCATTTCATTTAAGAACTTCAGCCAAAACCAAGGTTTTCCTGTGTAGCTGTAAGTTTTCAAAATTACTTGACAACTAAAATCACATCCTCTCTGCAAATGCAAACAATGTGTATTTTTTTAACACTTGCACTGCAATTCAGTATTGTTTTGCTTTAGCTTGAAGTCTATACATGATCTGGATTCTTCTAGAAGTGTACACACCAATTTCTCAAATGGAGGTCACTGAGGACTACGCAAGTACAATTGCCTATTTGTATTTGTCACTTTGCAAAGACAATTCAGAGAAAGGCCATTTCTTGCTGCACACACGAGCAGCTCAGAATCTGAGCTTTTTGGCCACTAGGCTGCCAGAAGATTAGCCAAACAGGCCATACCTGCCCAATGCAGGACTCCAGAACTTGATAACTATGGTAGAAATTTCTCTGCAGGTCTATTATCCCTATGACCAGTGAGTACAGCTAACCTCTGCCAGAGGTGGCTCTCTCTACTGTGTATCACCAGACTTGGTATCATGCATTCAGAGAACAGCACCAAGTAGAGGAAACTTTTAATTCTGTCTAGAACTGCACCTGAACCCAAGCAAAATAAATGTTGCAGGTTGGAAATCATCAATGTAGTGTAGTAGCTGCTGTCTCGTTTTATTCCCATTAAAGGGATCAGAGTTGCTATGAAAATATGAAGTTGTTTTCCTCAGAATTTCTGATTTCTGAAACCTACAACATCATTACTGTCTTTCAGTTTTTTCAGTGCACAACAAACCAACTAGAACACCTGTCTATGCTGTAGCACTGAAACAACACCCTGGGTTACCCTTCCTTGCTTTTATTACCAACAGGATCATACATAAATTATACACTATATTTGCTGAGAAGTATGGAATAAAAGAGGAAGTCATCATCAGTCTGCTACCTTCTTTTCCTCCTCCATATGTCACTGAAGAGCTTCCTGTACTCCTTGTAAGATTTTGTCTTTGTCTGTGTGTGTACATGTATCTGCACACACCCTTCTGTAGAATCAGAGTACTAATGATGTGAAGGTTGTTGAGCTAGTCCAACGAGCCTTGCTGGCAATTGCTGTCCTCAACCATAAGTTATAGAAAGGCATCTAAGCACCCAGTATGGAACATGTTGTCTCTGCTTGGTGTAACATTAGCATTACTGCTGTGATCTCCTCCTATTAATTATACCATGTGGCTGGGCCAGTTGGTTTCCACATCACAACAATGGAATTTAGACTAAGCTACAGCCAAACGATGTAGTTTCTTGAAAAATAATGTTACTTTGCATTCCTTTGTAAGACCAAGAAAGCTCAGGAGAGTTCACATAGTAACTTGTACCTTAAATTTTCCATCTGATGAGAATATGCTAACCCATTTGTTATCATAGTCTGCAATAATGATGTCACCACTGGGATGCACAGCCACTCCTGTTGGCCGCTGCAGCTGGCCAGGAGACCTTCCTCGTATGCCAAAACGGCTTTTGAACTGACCATCATTGGAAAATATCTGTAATAGAAAACAGGAATTTTAAAATTATGTCCACATATGACCATCACCTATTTCTTGGAGCTTAGATTTTAGCAAGTCACTAATCAGCACTATAATCAGGAAGAGAGTTGGGAACGTGAACCACTTTTACACAGTCCATATTTGAAAGTGATATATCTAATTTTAGAAGACCCTAAATTCAAAAAAAAAAAAAAAAGAAAATCTCATTGCACTGTTTTTTCAGTGAACTCAAACATTAATTAATTAGCTTCACAGTATGTCTCACAACGGGGAGAGGATGGTATTATTCCCTTACTAGAAATGAGGCACTGAGTGCTAAGTCTGT
This sequence comes from Haemorhous mexicanus, assembly GCF_027477595.1. Taxonomy (NCBI): domain Eukaryota; kingdom Metazoa; phylum Chordata; class Aves; order Passeriformes; family Fringillidae; genus Haemorhous; species Haemorhous mexicanus. Next base: position 33,913,196 of record NC_082344.1, on the reverse strand, counting down.
AGAAACCACAGGAATATGTCCACTGGTTGTGTCCCCAAGCCAGGTAACTAGACACTGAAGTTCCTCTGAAGAGGCTGCATATTACAAAGCATGAGGGTGCTGATGAATATTTGATTCTGTCTCTTTGAAAAAGCCTGGAAATGAGTTCTCACAGCATGTGGCTTGCTGGTTCTCCCATACAAGAGCAAGCGACACGCTGCTGCTGCCGCCGTGTTCATTGCTACCACATGGGCAGCCTAGAGAGTGATGACAAATTGGTAATGGTAAAAAAGATAGATGGCAAGGAAAAGAAAAATTATAGCTTGATTTTCACATTTCTTTACAGAAACCAAGAAATTATGGGTGTCAGGGTGTTACCACAGAAAAGATTTGATTTTGATATCAGAAAGAGAAGTCAGTTAAATAGACTAAAAGCCACTTAAAAATTATATCTATATGCTTTTTTTTTCTATTTGTACTTCTTACAAAATTATAATTGTGGCACCATGCTCTAGATTTACATTTGAAAACATGAGAGTAATAAAATTTACAATGTAAAATTATGTTTACAGAAGGGCATTTTTCCAGATTATTGCACAACTTATTTTTTCATTCATTGCCAAATCATAAGGAAGGGAAATAAACTCTGATGATATACTAGATATAGTATAGATCTGAAAAAGATAGCTGGAGGTCAAGAAGATGGAAAGTAAATGGATAATAAATTAAGTTTCCCTTGTATTTTCTACATCTGACTGAATTGTACAAAACGTGTCTTTCTGAGACTACAAAAAAGGGAGAGGTGTGGGGGCAAGGAGAAAAACACTGAAATATTCTCATACCTGCACACACTGGTTGTTACTGTCTGCTATTAATATTTTTCCATTTGTAGATGCAGCTACACCTTGAAGATTTGTAAATTCCCCTTTGTTTCTTCCTTTGGTGCCTAAAATTGAACACAAAGCACATAAGAAATCAGGTTAGACAGGACTAATCAGTTAGGACCCAAATGCCAACACACGCAATTATTACATTTCTGATCAAAGGATTTCTATTTTGAAGAGTTCTTCTCACTGCTACAACTTCAAAGAACCCTCTCAGTAACAGATACACAATTCTACTGACAAGACAGGATTGGTTAAGGGACCATTCTCACTCTTCAGCATGTGTCACCCAAGCCCCCATCAGAGGCATTAATTGCCTCTTCAGCCTTCCTAAATCAGTGCTCACAAATTGCCTCTTGCATGAGGGAAACAGTAAAAGGTTTTTACATAAGCAATAGACTCTTTTAAACTGCAGATTTTTATTCTACTGAAAGGGTAAGTACATGGGAACATACGAGGGGGGGGCTAAGATAAGAACCTGGACAGATGACGCGGCTTTAGCTAAGTTTCCTTAGTGAAATCACAAAGGTGGGATAGAACATATCACTTGGGATGGAGCTCTTTCAAGACAGTGATGTTTCCTATTCCCTCATTTATAGTTTGTAGTCATAGGCTTCAAAGATTCCCTTAGCAGGAAAATGCAGTTGAAGAACTAACTTTGAACAAATGGGACTTGTAGGCCAATAAAGACCAACACCTGGAGACTGAATGCTTCTGGAGAGACCTTGGATTGTTCTAATAAAGCAGTGTCCTCACACACACAAGTCTCATTTTAACCCAGGATAAATGCACTTGTGTGTTACATAGAACTGTAAGTCTTTTGCCCAGTGGCTTGAGGTGATAAGGAGTTGTAAAATGTCAATTTTCCACAAAAGTTCATTAAGTTTAGGTGGTTTATTAGATGTTTGTTCTGAGACATTCCATGGGGAATCACAGAGCAAACTGGTGTCTTTAAAAGATCAGCTCCAAAGTGGCTGGTCCAAAATACACCTGGAACACAGGAACAGGAACCAAATTCCTGATTTGTTTGTGAAGGAGGCTCAGGGGTCCTTAGAAAATACTCCAGCTATGATCTTGGACTCCAAGGATATTCATAATAAATGAAGGAATCCTGAAACAAAACAAAAAAAGCTCAGCAAACAACCACCAACTCTATATGCTGTCCTTTCCAAGACATGGATACAGTGCTGTTTTTCCTTGGGAAATATTTTTACAAGCATTCACTGGGTGTGTATCTGGCATTAATTGGTTCCAATATACGGTTTTAACTGAAAAACTTGTATTTCATTTTAGTCAGTCCAAAATATTCTGGAGTGCAGTGATTCAAACTATTCTGACTGTGATGCCTAATTTAAGACATATATATCAGCTCTAATTTGTATTTAGCTTTCATCGGGGATGTGAATGCTTGTAACAACCCTTCTTTCTTCTTTGGTGATGGCTGTGGGATGCATATTTCCTGTCACTAGCTAACAAGTAACATTTAATTTCTCTGCACTCAATGCTGCAGGAATGTTCCTTTGTTTCAAGACTTATTTTCTTCAACTCCACCCGCTTCATCCTCTAAAAAAAGGCAAATGCTTCTCAGTTTTTGTACTGCAAGGGAAAAGTACATATTCAGGGAATAGTGAGTTACATACCAATTACATTACCCATACTTCAGCCATTTCTGTTTATTCTTTTAATAAGCAGTGCCTGAGGGATGCATGCAGCAATTTTTTTCCACCATATGCTAATGATAAGTTTCCTTCTTGCTTCTTAGCCAAAGAGAATGGATGAAAAAAGAGAAACATTCCTTTTACTACTGAGAGTAAAGGGGAAACATTTGTTAGAAAAGAGGAGGCATAAGCTAGAGCATCTGGAACTAACTAACACAAACTTTATGGAATGTATGTTCTTTAGCCTTAGAAAAATGTTCTTGAAAGTCAAGGAATTTTGTTTTTCAAGATAAGAGACACCTATATAAAAAGCTACTCAGAGCGTTCTTCAGTGGAACCTTGTAAATACACATCAAAGGAAAAACTGAAGAAATTACCCAGGAATGTCACAGTCACGTTTCACAGTAAGTTTAAGAAATAGCAATATATTAGCACAGTGTGTAGATGAAGTTCAGCTCCATGCAATGTCCTTGTAATTAGCACTTTGCAGCTATTAAACCTATTACCTAGCTCCTAATCTGCATACAGGCCCTTGGACAGTCCCCTCTGCAATGGCAGAAATTCCTCTGCAGAAGAAAGCTTACTTCCAAATGTATGTTCAAGAGGAAATCAGATAACTTTGAACTTTCCATTTTGAATAATTCACTATGCCAGCAGAGATCTGAAGCCAAGCACAAGCATTTCAGATGATGAGAGGAAAGCCTGTAGGAAAGCATGTCAGCCTCTGGAAAAGCAGGCTTTTGCTACTGACTCTGCAGTACCTAAGGATGATAGCTCTCCTCTGTAAGCAGAAATTCCTTCCTTATGAACATACCTGCCCAAGAGAGAGTCTTCAGCAAATCTTTTACTGCAAGATACTACTCCTCTGTATCAAGGCATTTCATGTTTTGTCTTCTCTCCATCATGGGCAGTCACCCATCTCTCCTTAGCCTAGGGAGGCACCTCTATTTCAATTGCACAGGGCTGGAACCAGTAGGAACCTCATTCCAGAGTTTCCCAAGCAGCCTGGTTAACAGATGAAAGCCTGCATTTTTTGTGCCCATCGTTTCCCAGCTTTATCTCCCTGCTGTTCTGAGCTACTGCAGGGCACAAAGGAGGAAAAGACAGAGATTTTACTGCAAGCTGCTGGGGACTGAGAAAAACAGAGATTTCAAAAGGAGAAGACTGAACCCAGTTATTGGGAAGCAGATCTGTAGCCTGTGGAATATCTACTTTTATACCATTTTTGTATACAGGTAATGATCATATTTGTTTTAACCCTATCTAATTCCTTCTGGAATTACTGAACATAGCCTGCACAAAACAATTAATTTAGCTTTCAACAGAGAAAGTGTGCATTTTCTGCTCAAGATGATTCCAGCACACATAAAATGCTTCATACTTCCAATCTTTTACTCTTGAACAATAGATGTTATACTGAGTCTCACCAAAAAGAAGAAAAAAATAATCTAAAAGCCCATTAACACTGACAGGAGATGTTAAAAATAACATCACATAACTGTAATAAGAATCTGCTCTTTAAGTCGTGGGAATCTGAACAAACTTGTATAATGTATATTTTTGATGCTCATAGTAAGAGGAGTGTTTTTTGCTTTCCAAGTTTTACTAATATGAATAACAACCCCCCTGCTTGCTAACCTAGATTCCCCAGCTTCCTAAAACACAAAGAAAAACATGTCAGTGCCTCCAGCAGGAAGGGAATAGATTCAGAGAGACAAAATCAAACTGCAGAAATATTACAGATTATTGGGAAGACTTAAGAGGTTGTGAGTGGCCATAACCTGTTGTGTAGGTACCATTTCTTTCCTGCCTACAGCACTTCAAGTGATTCTTCTTGTACTCCTTCATATGTGGTACAGAAAAAAAAAGGGCAAATCTAGACAGCATGGAAAGGTCTACATACATACTGCATAGACAGGCATCAAGGAGTTTTCTTTTTTCCCAGCTTCCTTTCTTTTTTTCTCAGAGTGCCAAAAGATATTTAGTCAAATCTTACACATTATGAGGCTGTGATGTCCCCTCTCATAATAGATGCAGCTGAAGCACAAAATTCTCTGTAGTAAAACTGCACTGAATTGTTAACCCTATCTGTTTGCTGTACAATGAATGTCAGTCTTTCTAATTCAAGTTCCCAAATAACCAGTGTGATTCTTATTAGAAATAACTTTCTAATTCAAGTTCCCAAATAAGTTTTAAAATAAGTCAGTCTGTTGTTGAAGCACATTGTTTATAACCTTTAAAGAGGAATTAATAATTCAGTAGGAACTCTGGCAGATATGCCCACACACTGTTGGTAGTGAAGATGGTCTGTGTTAATTTGCTTTACACAGCATCTGCCCCTAAAAGCTTGGCCAAGATCACCTCCAAGCCCTGCTCCTGCAGCAGAGCCTCTGTCACCACAGACAGGTGTGCACAAACCTAGGGGTAAGCACATATCAGAAATTCTTTGCCGCCACAGCAGCCAAACCTCAAATAACAAGAGCCAAATCCAGGCCAGGTCTCTGTTGTCAGCACATTCGAACTACACTGGGGGCTTTGCCAGTAATGTGGAATCCAGAGCTCTTCCCTCCCTGTCCAGTACAGGTATGACTGCAATGCAATGCAGTGGAGGCCTGGCAAAATTCCATACTGACCATCACAACCCCGTAGAGCTCACAATGAGCATCAGAGGGATTGAAGCTAATAAATAGGAAAAGGACAGTCTATTTTTCCATTATTAGGCATTCCTATTTCTACAGCAGGAAGGCTGGACCAGATGATCCAATGTTGGCCCTTCCAACCTTATTTCTTTCGTGATTCTGTGAAATGCCCGATCAAGAGTCCCTTTTCTCCCTCTAAGCCTGCTTTTAAACTGTACTAAAGCTATGATTACATAGACCTTGTTTGTGATTTTTTTTTAAATGTGGAATAAATTCACAGTAAGGCTTCTATTTGCTTTCAGCATTTATAACAGACCAGAAGATGACATTCACACCTAGTAAGGAGGCTGACAGAAGTTCTGTTAAAGGCAATTTTTTTTTTTTCACGTTAATGTACCAGCTAAACTTAGATGCTCAGTTACATGACTGAACAGACAACTAAACAGTCTGAGGAAAAGGAAAATTGGAAAATTGAACTTTCTAGCAGAGGGCCAACTCTCCATCTGGCTGTATCTGATGCCAATTCCAAATATAAGTAAATGAAGAGAAAAAAGCAGTTAAAGTGGGAAATAGCACCACTACTGCTAAATGGTGTCAAAGAACCCAGTCGCGAAAAGTGCCAGAAGGGAAAAAATACACACAGTGCAGCATGGCAGAGCTAGAACACAACGTGGGATCCTGGACAGAGCAACTGATGACAACCATGCCTCTCAATCCTTCTTTGAAGGACGTGGAAGAGATTTACCAGGGGAGGTGGAAGTGGCACTGGTGGGATTACACTGTGAACACCCCTCACCTCTGCTCAGCATGTGTCTAAGACACAAAAGCAGGGTAATGAAAGAAAGACTTCCCTCTCACTTTAGTGCTTCCTACCAGTTTTAGTTGCAGAGGTAGCAAAACCATTGGGCAACAATTATTTTCTAGATTATCATAAGAACATTCTTGTTTGCATTTGTATAGACTAAAGACATCCTACACAGATCTGCATGGACACACTCTTAGAGATTACACCTGTTTAAAAAGAATAATAAGTTCAGGATATAAATTATTGAGAGAGAAAAAGAGATTGCAGAAAATACTCTGCCCTTGTAAATAATAAATTACACGAATGTATGAATGCATAGTCAATAATTTGACCATGGAATGTCTGAAGAGATCCACATGGCATTTTAAAAGCCACAAATAACACATCATTGGCAGAAGATACAATGCACACACCCCCATGGACAAAATGCACTAATGTTGTATTATGCTATCTCTTGTTAATACTAGCAGGAGAACAATCCCCTGCTAGCAGCTGATCAATTTACTTGTGCATAAAAGCCCATACATCAGCATACATACAACAGCACACTCCACTGACTTGGATGCCCAGAGGAATATTACAGTGTGATTCTCCAACGCAGCTGTACGAGCTTCTGGCAGGCCAAATAGAAGATTTATCTTAGCCAGTTAGAAATACAGATCCAGATTTGGCAAGAGCCATTGGAGAAATTCAACAATGTGTTCAAAACAGAGATGCACAGTAGTGTTGGAGAACAGTGATAAGCGTTACATTACCACATCAACAAATGAACCAAACCTTAACTTTTTAAAGTGAGCTGAAACTAGAAGTAAATTAACTCCATTAAAGCAATCCTTGTGAAAACATCAAAGTTTTACCTGTCTCAATAATTTTGCATATTTTGGAAGAATGTAAAACCCTAGAGCATTACAGCTGTGACCTTTCAGACAATGCATACATAAGCCCACAGAAGCCCAGAGGAATATCTCTATGCAGAGTCATTCTGTGAAATGAGTGGCTGAAAACTGAACACAAAATATTCCTCTCAACTGTTTTTTCTATAAAATAGTGATCCATATATCCCAAATGAGGACACTCCAAGAGATTTCATGGAGCAAAAGCTCTGAAATTGCATAGCTCTTGTTCTAATAAAATACATCTTCCTGTTTTGAGTGGTGAAGAAGGGGAGAAGGTAGAACTCAGAAATAAAGCACATAGTCATGTCTGCATCACAACAGAACTAAAAGGCTCTGCACTTCCTGGAAAACATTTAAGACTTCTAGAGTCTATGGTGTGTTAGAGAGAGTAGTTAAAAAAAAAAACCCTCACCTAACAAACAGCACTACTACCAACAAAACCCTATCACTATTTGGCAGTGGAGCCAGAAATGCTCACTAGAATCAAGGGATACAGAAGCTGAAATTACTTTAATCTGTATCAAAAGCTTTGTAATATGAATACTAACAATTTTTAAAATATCCCAAATCAAGTGTATGCATTTCTCAAATGAAATCCCAATTGAATATTTGCTGCAAACTATTTTCGAAGTGTGTACTTCCAAAACGTAGATATAAACAAAAGTCAAGAGGTCTAATGGTATTATCAGGTTGCTCTACTTACAACTTTAGCTTTACAATAACTAAACTTTTTCATTCAGTTTCCCTGAACTATTTTTAAGTATGTCAACAGGCAGCCAAATCACCTACCTATTCTGAAGATCAAATCGTCTTCAATGGGATTCTCTTTTCTTTTGCCAGTGCTGTACATGCTCGCAGGTCTTTTTACAGCTTTCTGCTTCACATGACCACTGCCTGGAGATTTAACACGTCTCTTAACCCCTTCAGTGGTAGGAGACACATCTGCTGACCTGACCACTTTAAGTTTGAACGGGCTGCCCTTGATATGTTGATCATAAAGTCTCAGTGACAAAGTAAAGTCCCCTTCTTTCTGAACAGTATACAAAAATTCGTAAGTGCCGTTTTTGTTGTCAAGTATTTCGCCGTCCGCTACACTCCCATCAGGCGTGCTCAGTTCAGCAGTGAGGTAAGCATTCCCAGATTTACAGAGCTCCCCATCCTTGTCCTTGGTTGTGATGGTAACAGACATGGGCTGTCCGATCACCGTCTGCCTCAGTCCCTCACCGGTGGCAACTGTTTCAGAGGCAACAGCGTTGGTGGTTAAAATAGTCCCCAGGTTGTGAATGGACTTCTTCAGGCCTTCTGTTTCCACTATAAAGTCCAACTGATCATTTTCTCGGGGCTGCAGTGGGAAGTCCCGCTCGGCCAGTTCGTTCAGCTTGTCACTCATCTGCTTCTTCACCAGCAGAACTTCTGTTTCAGTGCCATGGTTGAGGGCTTGGGCTGTAAAGTTGCTGCAGCTTTTAATGCTTTCCTGTCCTTCTAGTAAGGTATCCAGCTGTGCCTGGAGGACCTGTGTGCATTACCAAACACAGATTAGCATCATGTTACAAGAGCTATCCCAGAAAGATGTAGCATCTAAAGGTCTTTGTAGGCACCAAATTTATAATGTCTTATTTTAGAGTTTAATTTAAACATTCATTTTAGAAGAAGTAGCAAACTGATCGCCAACCTGTACTTGAAATACAATGTTGCAACACAAAAAAAATACCCTGGTTTGGGGATTCAAGACTTTACAGACCTACTGTCACACTAGATTGAATTATTGCCCCACCTATCTTGTCTTGTTTGGTTTTGGTTTTTTTGGTTTTGTTTCGGTTTTTTTTCTGTTTTGTTTTGGGTTGTTGTTGTTGTTCAGTTTTGGTATTTTTTGAGCAAAAACCCTGCAACAAATGTAGAAGTTTGAACCCTGCTCCATCTAACTCTCAGCAGTCACAGTTAATGAGACAATTACTGGAACTAAATTATGTTCACAGAAGCAGAGATATTTTGGAGTCATCAGGTCCATTAATAAGAGAGGCTGCAAGAAACTTCTTGATACTGTTTCCTCACAGCCAAGGGAATCTGGGAGTTAATCCTCTATGGAGATGGACAAGAAGGCCTCAAGACCTGGATGCACATCCATCCTGAGGAAAAGAGGGATTCCTGAACTAAATAAGTGAAGAAAGGAAAAATCTCCCTAGCAGAAGGTAAATTGATTCCTACCTTTCAGCAGACCAGAAAGGAAAATATACAAAATGGGTTGCAGATAGTGGAAAGAGTTGGATTGAGTAGCCAAAAATGTTGGTGGGCAGCAAGTGGCCACCCAATATTTAAGACTATGAAAGAGCCTCTATTATAGGGTCAGTTCTGGCCCTCAGTCTAAAATCCTTAAAACAGTATTGACCTCAAAATTGCTAGGTGTGGGCTGGGAACAGGGCTAACAATTTTTTTAAAAAACCCAATTTTTCAATGAATTGGAAACAGATCCCTGAATTATAACAACCTAGCAGAGACATTCATGATAGTCAAGATAACATTGCAGCTGCCCCCCACAATCTCCACTGATAAAATCCCCAAATGAAAGTATCTAGTCACACAGTTGCTATGTTTTTCCTACATGGAAGAACTATGGCACAGACAAGACAGTGAATTAGAGAAGTTATTTTGTTGACCATCACTGTAAAGTAAATATTTTTGAAACATTTCAATTGATGTAAAGTCAACTTAAAGACTGGATGTATTTATTGAAATATTCTATGTAATATTCTTCCCTTGCTGAGACATACTATGTAATGACAGTGAATTCTAAAGGTATTTTTTTCTGAATTTTCCTAAGCTTTAAGCTTTTTATCCACTGGAGAAAATCCAGGCTCATGTGTTACTGATAAAGAAAAGTGATAGCAACACAAAATCTTTTAGAATGAACAAATTTCAAGACTACTCTGAAACTTCAAGTCATCTGCTTTTCTAAGCACATAGAAACTTCTCAGGATGCAATACAAGGCATTACTAATCTGGTCTTCATTCAAAGACATAAGTTAAAAGAGAGTATCGCCAACAAGGTCCCAGGATGACGAAACCCCCATATGCTTCAGATAACAGGCCACAAACTAAAAGAAAGACAATTTCCAGCTATGTTTTAAAATCAATACCTTTCTTAAGACAGTTTTCTTTCATTACAAAAATGGAAAATATTAAATCCTAACAGAAATGATATTTAAAATGCACATAGAGTATTTCACATCTTACACTCTTTTAGTCCATTGGACAATAAACTGAACTCCCAACATTTGCTTAGTGAAGGACAGCCCTTTAATTTTTTTCATTTTTTAAAAAGTATATGATCAGAATGATTGTATTTTGCAGGACTACTAGCCATTCAAAAATAAAATCCAATTTCAGTTGGGAGGTTTTATACAAACAGGGTAGATGCCTCTTTTACTGCTTATGTACAACTTCATAAAAATTTGATTCTCTAATGCTCACAGTTATTAAAATATACTAAAGCTCTTTAAACAGCAATAAAATAATTTCACACCATATTCTATTTTGTGTAGACTTTGTAGAGATACAGAATATATTTGCTTGCTATGGAAGTAAGTGTGACATCTTGAATACATTTAGATGAACCTGGAATCTAAGTTGACAATATTGATGTTCAAACTTCTGTAAGCTGCTGCTTAGCTATGGAGATGACTAAATTCTGTGCCCCAATGGTTTTGGGCTCCCTATGTTCCTAAAAGTATGTATCTTGTGCATATGTTAGAACTCCTCCATTTCCACAGGCTCAGCAGTTCAGCACCTTTCTAATGATGTTTTCAAGCCTATTCTACATCCAGAAATGCAGTATTCCTCCACTTCAGACATCTGGAGATGCTCAAGCTGGTCAGTAATGGCACTCTTGAAACTCCAGTTTTTGATGGTATTTTCTTTTAAAGGCAACTTTCATGGAGAAATCTTTCTCTATAAAGCAGAGAACTGATGTACAGGAAAATAAGGACTAAATTCATTAATTATCCTGATTCAGACCTATTAATCCTCAACAAAATCTCCACCCACCAGGCTACAGGCTCTCCATTGTAAAAAAACAGGTTTCTGTTTTCTTCCTCTGAAGCTTGGTCTACAATACAGGGGGAAAACCCCCAGAATCAATCATCCAGATAGGAAGTAAAAGAATGAATACAGCTCTGCAATCTGTTACTCTCCTCATTCCCCTAAGAAAGTGAGATGTCCTTCTAATCTTTTTGTATTCCAACAGGTGACATCTAACAGTAAATAGGTTACTAAGCACTGGAAAGGAAAAGAATGCTTTGAAGCAAAACGGGCAGCCTTACTCAGTTCTTCAGGACAAATTTTTTGGCCTGTATCTTCCTGCCCATCCTATACGGCTGAGCAACCACAAGCAAGGCTCTGCAGCACCTGATTCCAGGAAAACAAAGTTCTCTGGATCTCAGACATGATTTGTCAAACCAGAGTCCTGCATCATTTGTAAAAACTGGCTGATTAAATTAACAGCTTTTCATTGAAACAAAACATGCATCTTACTTTGTGTTTAAGGCCATAATTCACTTCCAGCTCCATGAGCAGCACGCTCTTTCGCACATTTAGAGTCTTCTGGAGTTCATCAAAAGTGGAATGAATGTCATCTACAATGCTAGCCTTTTGGTTGGTTAACTGGTGTATGATTTCAGATATAAAATGAAGTGCTGAGTCAATCTCTGGAAGCCTGAGGGAGGAATTAAATTACAAAGAGTCATTAAACATTGGCCCTTGCCCTGGTATCGTTTGATTAAACCCTCTCATCAGCAGATGTCTTTAAATTTGGTCATTTCCCAGAAGTAAGTTCATTCCTTTTATAACCACACAGTGGGTCTGGTCTGATAAAATAAGGCTAAGCCAGTCCTCCCCTGTGCAAATCCATTAGACTTCAGGCATTGCCAACAATGAGTCCTTGGTCCTCTGTCCTTTATGCTGTATATCTGCTTGAGAAGATATAACTGGATTTATCCCACTTTTTCTTTTTTTTTTAAGCCATTTTGCCACCATAGTGGTAGTTTTTTTAACAACCAGCATTATTTAACTACCATTAAATTCATGACTGGACAGTAGTTTCCTCCTTAGCATTTTATGCCCCTTCTTTGCACAACTTGCATTTCTAATGGCCTCTGATTTGTGAAAGACAGATAGGAATCTTCTGCTCTTTTTGCTAACCCCTCAGTACATCCCACTCAATGGATTTTTTTGTCCTTTTGCTAGCCTCACTATCCCCGTTTCCTAGGTAAATACTCATGGAACCAGCATATTAAAACATCTATCTCAGTCAGCACAGGAAACCAGTGATAAAACTGAAAATGGAAAACAGTCAGTGGAGTATTCATACCTTTTGTTGACAGCATCCAATTGCACTTGGAGGGAAGCCTTGTGTTGTTCCACCACATCCTTGAGTGGTACCGTGGGATGCTCTGCATGTTCTCCCTCGGTGCACTCCCGGCACATGGCTGTCTCACAGGACTGGCAGTAAAACTCCATCACCTGGAAAAGTGCACAACTCTGCACTCAAACATGGCAGCAGGAACACAACTCAAAACACATCTTACTGAGTCTTGAACTCGTTTATTAGCCAAGCTCTGAGACAAAGCTTCTGTTTTCTTCTGCACCAATAATTTACCGCCTAAAAGATGGCAGTTATTCTTACATATTTTATATCAAGATGCTAATTTAAAAGCATTTTATTCTATCATAAAGTGTCAGAACAGCAGCCTGTGAAAAACACTGGACATCATTGCTGGTCCTAACATCATCTTTGTACTGTGTAATAGTAAGTTATGGTGTTTCTCTTATGGACTCCATGAAACAACTCAAAAAAACCAGGCATTCAACCACCCTCACTAACTCAATCCTTAGTCTTCCCAATGGGTCTGCTAAAGAAAACTTTAAACTTAGGCTGTTTTTCTTAACAGGGTCACTCTTGAAACACAAACTCAATGGAAATCACCAAACAACAAGTTTATTTGCTAGAGGAAAGCACCCTAAATGAATCCACTTGCTGCAAGGAAAAATCTCCATATCCCATTACTAATCCCTTAAAACCATTAAAACCTCATATCTGAGATTGTAATTGGAATGCTGATCCACACTTGAAAGAGGAGGAGATTGTTTCAACCTCTTAAGTACCCAACAAGATGCTCTTTAGAGATAAAAACTGATCTTTACATGTAATAGATAACTCAAATTCTGAATGTATTCATGAAGGGAAAGAAACAGAGAAGTCCTCTGCCCAAAATCACATGTTAGTCAAAATAATGCACATATATGCAAATTCGGCATGAGACTTTCTTTCACAGTTAGTAAGTCCTTGGGCACAAAGCCTTTTAGGCTTATTAAAAAGTATATAAGGAAGTTTGTAGTATATGCTTCAAAGCAAGACATTGGCAGCTCTTTTGCATTCAGAGCATAGCATCAGAATCTTGAATAATTCAGCTGATGCTTCTGGCACTCAGACATCTTGCACAAAAATGGTTGTGCTGGAATTGTTGGTTGATGAGATGGTTGTGTAGAATCATCTGTTTTCAGGTGAACAGAGGGATTTGTAACATCACCAGTCTGCTGCAAGGCATCTTGAGAATTAAGGAGAGGGAAGCAATGACCATGTTTTGCACATGGCTGTTAGCATTAATAGGGATTTTCCTCTGATAAGCTCCTTTCTGTCTTATTCCCATTCTTCTGTCTTATCTCAATTCACAAGATATGGGATTCACACGCAGTGAGGGTTTAGTCATTTGTCAGCCACTCATGTGAGCCACTCATGTTTCTCTCATGTATGTGAAAAAATTTAAAAGTTGATCCAAATAACCTGTGTAACATCAAATTGATCAGCAACAGGAAAAAAAAGTAGACCTTCAAAACAATGTCAACCCTCATGAACACAACTCCAGTCGCTGTGAATTTAGCAGTCTCATTGTAGTAGATCTCCAAGGCCTGATAGTTACTTTGGTAGGCACTGTGATGTGATGCATTCTTACAGTGCATACAGGCAATCAGTAAAACAGAGTTTAGGATTTAAGTACTTTTCAAAGGCTTCAAAAGCCTGCAATCAGAAGCAGCCAAAAGGAATAATATTTTAATAGGAAAATCTGAAATCTTCTTATATGGCCAAAAAAATTAATTCATTTCTTTTGCATGAGTGTCCAAAATTCAGCTTTCTGCCTCTTAATAATTTAATGCTTAGGTTCAAGACATTTCAACAAGGCCTTTATTTATTCGGTATTTTTATCTTTGGATACAATGACTAGAACAATTTAGGATTTCTGTTTCCTACTGACCACCCCACAATAAACATCATTATATTTGCAGCCACGTATAGAAGAAAGGAAGCATCTCATTGGCATTAAGGTTTTCAGCCTAAAAAACTTTCTTCCTCTTTATTCAAGCATCAGGGAAAGACAGAAGTTCAAACAATAATAGCAAACACATCACAAAGAACTAATGTGAATCTCTATATAGAAATAGTTTTCTTTGACTCAAATTCAAAATGTTTCGAGAGAAGCAGCTTTCATTTCCCACTATAATTTTTGTATTGTGCATAGATGAAGGAGAAGGAAAACCTAATAATACTATTCAAGCTTCAACTGTCTAGATAGGCTGATTTCCTAAGATTTTTTTCTAGCATCTCTTGATAAGGCAAGACTGATTTCTACCTACAGACAGACAAGTATCACTGACTTTTCATTTCTCCCCTCCATGCCCAATGTGAGCACCACATTTTGTGAATCTCCCAAAAAATTTTTCATTATGACAGGTTTGCCTTACAAAATATCTCAGAAAAGGACATTTGCCTCTACTTTCCAAATTCTAGAGAACTCTTGGGCAGGATATACTACTGTAGCATCCAGCACTGGCTTCAGCTGTATTTCCACCAAATTCAACAAGAACATTCCCATCAGCTGTAATGAAAGGTGAATTAATACCCACTGGTTCTGAAATCCCATCCAGTAATTCCTATCTTAAACCAGACCAGCGTATTTCATTACACTGATGTAACTAGAGACCCATAGGCATCTTCACTACTGTAATTCAAATGAATTTACAGAAACTTTTAAAATTGCATAATCAAGGATCCAGGTACTTCTGAACTAAATTTCACAAAGCCAAGACACACTAATTCCAGCCCTTCAAAGTTCAGGTCTTGAGGAAAAATGTCTCACCAATCACAAGCCCCTCTTCTCTAAAACCATATTTGAAAAATCACATTGCTCATCCTCTGCTTTCTGTTTGTTTGAATTAAAAGAGCAGTCTACAGAAAAAGGATGAGTCAGCTCTTTGCTACCCACCTTCCTCCTGTCACACACACATGCTTAATTCCTCTGTCCCAGGGCTAGAGTGCACCTTAACTTTGTGTGCTTTGGTTTTCTGAGGAATGTAAGTTTGAATTACCTGAGGGCACTTCTGAGCTACCTAATCAAATTTAGAATGTGTATTTTTCTCCCTCCCTAGTCACAGCTTTTGCCCTACCCACATATTACACTTTAATGGAATACATGAGTAAGTGACATGGTGGGAAGTACAGAGGTGAGGAGAAAAAGCAAGGGTTTAAAAGGTAAGATATGAAGTCACTTCATCAGAATACCAAGGATACTGATTTTTTCTTTTTCTAAGAGAAGCATACAGCCAGTAAGCAACAGCTCCACAAGTTCAGGAAGTGTTTTTATAAGCAAGATCTTATGCCTGTGAAGTTGCCAAGCTATGCTATCATCTGATGAGAAAATGCTAGTCAGAGATAAGGCATTCTCTCTTGTTAAAAGTGTTTAATTGAATACTGTGTATCCTCTCTTGTTACACTCTAGAGACAGAAGATACACTGTCCCACCTTCTACACTGTAAAAATATGGATCCCCTACTCTGAGCTGGTTTTCAGTTCAAATTCAAACAAAACTCAAATACAGACATTTCAGAGGCTACACAACTCATTACATACAATGGAATTAGAATTTCATAGCCTTCCCTGCCCTGGCTTCTGTATCTGCCCCTAAATGATTGTAGATCAATGTTTCAAATCCAGAATGCTTTTATACACAAGAGCTGCAGGTGTTTCACAGCTGAGAATAAAGCCAATCTTATTTTAATGTGTAGGTAGAAGACAAGAATCTTCTCATAGGTTCAAAAGTTCCATATGTGCCCTATTACCCTGATTTAACAAGATCCACTTGTGCTCCACACTGGATCAAAATGAGAAAGCATTTTTTTATAGTTCAGGCACAGGTAACTGTCTTTTGTATTAAGATCTTTCGCATTAAGATACCACAAACTAAGTTTCATTCTTCATAAGAACACACAGAACAAAGATGCCACAACAGAGGATGGGAGGATTTGCACAGAAGGAATAAAGTAAACATACACACATGGAAAATATGAGTGATGGGAATAGGGGACCAGCTGGGAAAGGAAAGTATCTAATCTACATGGCCTGAGGAAGGCTAAGTTACAAGGAGACAAGCAAGCAAATGAGAAAGTATTTCTGCATCAGTTTCTATCTCATTTTAGTCAGAGAGGTTTGAGTCCAGGATGGCTAAAATGATTGAAAAAACTTGTTTAATCAGAAACTTATTTCCAAGCTAATATGAAGAAAAACTGGTACTATTTAAAAGAAATATATTTGATGCAAATAGTAAAAATACAATGGGTCTGACCCTACTTGAAGCAATATATAAAAATTAATGGCAGGTGGATTTAGTGCAGAATGACTGCTGGTTCTGTAAAGGCATTCTCCTCCGGCTGCCAGCTCAATCCTTTTTCACTTCCTGAAGCCCCCAGTAAAGTTACTAGCAGCCAGGCACTTAGAATCATAGAATACCCTGAGCTGGAAGGGACCTACAAGGATCATCAAAATCCAACTCCTGCCCCTGCCAAGGACCACCCCAAGAGTCACACTGTGTGCCTAAAAGCATTGTCCAAATGCTTCTTGAACTCTGGCAGGCTTGGTGCTGTGACCACTGCCCTGGGAATCACATTCCAGGGAAGACATTCTGGATTACAATGTTTTAGATATTTCCTAATATCTAACCTACTTGCCACAGAGTGCTCTTGTGTGTTGCCCCGATTTTTTAAGATTTTCTAAGCCTTCTGATGTTTACATTCTTGTCATGACCTTTCTCACATACTTTCTGTAAATAACTTATTGTTTTGCATTCTTTCACGGAGGAGGAGAAATTTGATGGACTGTTAGTTTGTCCAGTGTCACTGGAGAGGTGGTACTGTCACCCTCCAACCCACTGTCACTTTTGGAAATCTAAAAATGTTAAGAGTCAGAAAATAAACTTCCCGTTCTACCTTGAGAACAACAGTGTGTGTGTGTGGTGTTATTTTGTGTCCTATAGTGACACTTGTGTCCTGAACCTATGAAGCCAGCATAATTCCATTTCCTCAGTGAGGCTTAAGGTGCCCGGCACCTTGCCCTGTGCACCCTTGAAGCCAGACCCACCTAGCCAGCCTCAAGCAACTCTCCCCAAATCTTAACTCAGCTCCTCCCATCACAAGTACTAATATGTTCACTTAGATTTTCATTTCTTAGCTTCACAAAACTTTAAATTGGAGCCACCCTCAGGCTATCCCCAACCCTCCCAGATACCTACTGAAGCGAGAGGATGTTCCCATCACACACTACTGGACACCCTAAATGGCATGCTATGTTTCAAGGCAAGCCAAGTTGGTTTAGAGGACTTATAAATGCACCTTTCCCTATAAAGGAGTTATTAAAGAGGTATAAGGTGGCATGTTTTTGATTGTAGACAAGCCAGGTTTTTTTAAACATACCCAAAGAATAACCAGCTGATAGTTTAGGATACAAAAGAAATAACACCTTAATTTTGACCTTTTTCTGCATTTCTCAATCAAATGGGTCCTATCAGAATGGCTACGTCAGAAAACAACTATGATTCGTTTTAAAGAAAGCAAATAAAATGCAAACAAAAACTAGGACTGCATTAATCAGTAACCACTACACACACATTAGTAAAGAACACATTTTAAAAAGTTACACCAGTTATTCATTAATCAGAGAGTCCAACATCATTCTACAAGTCCACCTAATTCCAACAGAGGAGGAACTGAGCTATTCCTCTATTACAGTAATCACTACCTATAAGCTGAACTACTCTTATACGACCAATGTTACCTACACTGAGTATCAAATAAAACAGTCCCCAGAAATTGTCTTAAACTACTAACATGTGTTTCTTGGCTTGCATAGGAGCACAACATTCAGTTTACAATACAACATTGCTGAGTTTTGCAGTCTCTACTTATGTATTTGCATAAGCTTAGCTTTGAGTCAGAAGCTCATATGCCTATCATGAAGTTACTGCAGGTTAACACTGAAAATTGTGAAGTAAGCAGAGTTAGAGCTGTCCTTGCAGTAATCTGTGAATATTAACTCAGCTGGGGGTACTTGCCAATGAATATACTGATATGATTTGAGGATGTGTGTGAGGACATGCTAGGTAAAAAGAGTAGATGGAGGAAAAAACAAAGCAGCCTCCAAGAACTGATATGAGAGATCCACAAAACACTGCAGATAAACAGAAGCGCTCTGTTTCTATCCTGTGCTGATCCAAAGCATCCTAAGCCAGGACTCACTTTTATTTGGCTCTATGTTAATATGTTCACATACCTTTTGGTACTGCCCCAGTGTGCAGGTCAGTAAAACTCATAAGGATATTGCCAGACAGACACACAGGTACCCACAGCAACAGCTGATGCTACAAGTACAAGGGCTAAGGAAACCCAACCCAAAGAAGTAAAGGCACAAGGTTCAGTACTTGCAGGACAATATTTCTGACCAAATGTGCCAAAAGACATCATCATCCCAATGACTGGAAAGATAAAATAACATCCTGACTACTTCAAGATGCTCCACTAAAAGCATTTGAGTTAATTTGAAGAATCATTTGTGTTTTGTTGATTTATTATAAAATCAAAGAAATAGTGTGAATCCATTTCCTCTGCTTTCTCTTTAGAAAAAGACATCCATGAAACCCAGACAAGTCAGCACATATCAATACCTGCACACAGCACAGGAGGCCATCTCACTTACATTTCCATCATGATTGGGGCAGGAGAGTGGTTTGCCTGCAGCAACAGCAGTGACAGTCTCCAAGATGGAGGACTCCTCAATGCTGTTGTCCGGCGTTCGCTGCAGGACATCCATCAGGTTGGTGATAAAGAAGTTGTTCTGGAGTGCAGAAACCCCTTTCTCTGGCAGAATGGAGGTCTGGCGGCACACGGGGCAAGAAAGGGTTAAGCTATGGGCTGGAATGTAATTCTGTAAACACCTACGGGGAAAGAAGGTGGAAGGAGAAAGAAAGGGAAAGTATCATCAAAGAGGGGAAAAAACTCCTTTCATCAGTTAAAGAGCTAGTCTGAAATAGTGCTACCCCTACTTATAAAAGTACATCAAACAGGCTTCTGAAGCAAAAGTGATTATGGAGAATAATTTTTCATTTAAACCTTTTTTTACTCTGCCACATTAAAAAAAAATAGGTTCAATAAGCAGATATCATTAAAAGAGTTACATGCCTTTTCTTGGGATATTCGAGCAGTGGATCATGCTTTCAGACAGCTACTGCATGCTGCTCACAGGACATTTTATGCAGTAAAAATTTTGAATTTATCTGATAAAATCTGACAGACATGAAGTTGCGTCAAGTATTTGAGCCTGTGCCTTTAACTGACTAACCACCACTTGACCCTTGTATTTCCAACAGAATCTCCTTCAATAACTTGTGTTTGTGGGTTTAGTGTTTCAGAGGTAAAACACGGCCCCAATAAAATGAAAGGAAATTTTTTTCATCTATTTCAATTTGGAAAGTTTTTTGGCAGCTACCCAAAATCAACAGAGCTTTCTTTACAGCAGAGGGAACTACCTGCTAGGTTATCACAGTTTATGTTAAGGGAAGTTTTGGAGGAATTTTTTTTTTTTGTATTTGATTGGGAGGGCAGTGTTGGTGTTTCTCAGAAAAAATAAATTTCACAGAGTATAAACCTGACACAAAAGTTCATCAATCAACAATATGCACAGTATGCATCAGGCTGGCCTAGGCCTAGAGACTTAAAGCCACTTTTGGCCTTGGAAATGAAGTTAACACCTGTCTGGGCATGCAACATACAGCTGCATGCAATATCCTTATATTCAGCATACTCCTGTAAGCAGAAGAAGCTTTGCAAAATGCAGTTCTTAAGGGGAGCAGTGCTACACCAAATTCCTCATGGGATGCCAATTGAGAAAGTGTGACCTCACACAGCTCCACAACCCTTTTTACAAGGGTTTTGGTTGCACCACTCTTCATCTTCCTGTGGCAGCCCTCCTCCTGGCCCCCCAATAAAGGGGTCCATGAAAGGAGAGCTTAGGAGCTTAGGCTTTGCACATCAGCACTTCACTGGAAGAGTTCTTCCAGCTTCTCTCCATAACCAGATCAGCCTAAGAGGATTACAGTGAAAACCAGAAGCTAACCTTAGGTTTTACACATGAACAGAAGTCAGGAAACTTAGCACAGGATGGTGAAAATCTTGTCTGACTTCAGTAAGAGTTTCAGTGCTGCCTTTTTTAATGCTGGGATGTCCTATTGTTCTACAAAAGACCAGCTCATCTGACACAGGCAGAGATCCACAATTTTTCTTTCACCCTGTGTAAAATTAGAGATTCACACCACAATTCTTGCTAAGAGGTGGAAATCTCTTAAATTAAATAAGTGTGCACACCACATACCATTTATAAACATTCTACTGCCATTCAATATACAATCCAGAGTTGCATCCCATCATCACATTAAGAACTAACCACTAATTCTTCAGCTAACTTTTCTGCAGGTGCTGTATTTTCTCCCCAGTTTGATGGATAATGAAACATTAAAGTATCATTAGGCATATTCAGTTCATTCAGCCAAATACAGTAAAAGGCAGGTTGGTTTATCACACCTCTTTCCAGAGAGTTTTCCCACTTCAGTCAACCAAACTGCAGAATAATGAAGACATTTAATCTCAGGTTATTAATAATGTATACATCGTGTCTAACTCTTAAAAGGATGGGATAATTACTTATTGGCTTAGTAAATCAACAAAGATTTTTTTTTCTTGTTTCTAATTACATGATAATCAGAATAAATTTGAGACCATTAACTTGAAGTCCAAATTCTGGCTATCATCACCTTTCACACTGTAGTAACCATATTCATTAGTTTAATTGGATTTACTTTTTGTTTACTCTTCCATAAAGGGAATGTATTCCAAATATGCCACTGCTGTCTCTTCTTCCTGCCTGCCACAAATGTGTTTTTCTACATCCCTGCCTCTCCAGCCTTCCCAGACTTTATCATGCCTTAACAGGACATTTACAAGTAAAACGGAAAGTCCCGTTCCACTAAAGGATGCCTTGTCCTGTGCCTGCAGCACGACACAAACCCTGAGTTACCAGCATGGGAAAAGGACTTACCTCTCACAGAAGGTGTGCAGGCAGGGAAGTACTTTGGGGTTCTTGTAACGGTCCAGGCATATGCTGCAAATCAGAAACTGCTTGTCAATCTGACGGACCACAGGACTTGGGATGTTGGAGCCTTCACTGGCCATCCTAGACCACTGACATATGGGTCCTGTTCCCTTCTACCCTGCACACTGCTGGAGCAGGGTGGGGAAAAGAAGAAAAGAAGAAAAATGGCTAATAAACTCCATGAAATAACAAAATCATTGACCAATCCACTCATGTTTTATCCTTATGCAGGAATTCATACTTTCATATAAAACCAAAACAAGAAAGAATTAAAATTCTAAAATGGTTTATCACTGATGACAGCCAGAGAAACAGTCAGCAACATCTACAACACCTCTGCCTGAGCATTCTGGAAAGTCATGCTGCCTCTGGACTGAAAGAGTTACGGGGCTGTCTGGTTTTAAAGAAAACCCATGATAAAAACATTCTTGTGCCAATAGGTTCAGCCAGTGCTAACAAACATCGGATTTCTTACATCTACAGTACCGCTGGCAAAATGCTCAAACTGGAACTGCACCAGCCAGTCAAATGGCTGCATCACAGACAGAGTTTGAAAATGGTTCACCTAACAATTTTTTTCCTTTGTCAGTGCTGGTATTGCCAAAAATATAGTATATTTTGACTTCAGGAAGCCCCCAAGAAGGAAGCTCCAGAACCAGCCAGCCCCTGGGAAGAAATGCTCAAATTCTGCATCACCAGTAGGGATGAGGTAGACACAATGAAAATCCTCATGATAAAAGAAACAGAGCAAAGAAGAGGCAACTGATAGCCACTGAGAATCAGCAATGGCAGGGTGAAGGATACATGAAGCACATCCAAATAATAAATGCAAGAAAAATGTCATTCTAGGCAGAACTAGTAGTAAGAATCATGTTTCTAGGACTGAGGATTCTTCATAATCTGGCATACAAAGCATGAAATAAAAGGCTAAGAAAAAAGTCTACTAACTGTTAGAATTAAAATCGCAGGTTAAAGAGATGGCAGCAGGCTTGGAACCCCTCCTGTCCTGGAACAAGGCACAGGGAGAGAAAAACGTAGGTTCTTTTCAGCTGGAGGTACAGATTATAGCCAATAAGAGAATAAAATGTGAAAAGAGAAGACAGGAGGAAAAGGATGGAAGCAACCACAGAAAAAAATACGCTCCCTGCTAAAATAGTTTAGGAAAACCTGGCAAGCAGAGTCCCTGGCAGGGTGGCCCAGCAGGAACTCCTGTCCATCAGCATTTCTAGCAGGCTGAAGTGCCAGGAGATCCAGGCATGACTGTCGCAGCACTGAGTTCTGCCAGACCTCCCGCACCCACAGCAGAACCAGGCTCCTCTTCTCTCTGAGCTGCAAGCCCAGCTGGCCTTCTTCTCTGCAGGTACACTCCTGAGGGGTCTAACTTCTCCCTAAACAATTTCTACCCCTTTTTACTCACCCATTTCAAACAATTTCAGATCTAGCTTGAGGGCAGTTCATGCTTTCCAAGACAGAAACAACAAGCCCTCTGCTGATCATGCTCAAAGGTCATGCAATTCCAGAATGCTTTGCATGACCTGTGTAGCATTTTATTGTTAGTGTTACATTAGGTCTCCTTCCTGTGCTTGAATGAAGGGCACACTAGTCTGGCAGAGCTGAACCCGTGCTGCTCTTCCTGAGCTGTGTACTTAGCCATACCGGTATGTTTTACTTACTACACTGAGCAAGGAGCTATTTCTAGGATAATGACAGTGATTATGGATCATAAGTCAGCTGTGCTGGCTTCCCTGAGAACAGGTTCCTGGGGCATCGCCTCACTGATAGCAAATTCAGCAGCAGAAAGTTATTCACACTTCAAATACCCAACAGCAGTAACTGACATTTCATTCAATGGAAAACACTTATGGCAGGCCCTTTTGTTTCCTTTTTTTTCCAGGAAGGGGAAACTGTAATTATAAAAATTGCTCTAATACTCATAAAATATCATGTTTATTCATGACTCAAAAATGCATGATTTCAGGATTGATAATATTTGCATGTCTTTTTTAATATTTAAAAAAAAAATCTTTCCCCATAGTAAGATAAAATGTGTTACATAAACACAAATTATTTTTTCCTATTTAAATGTCAAAAATCACACGGAATTAACCATAGGAGATCAATTAGCAAACCATGTTACTTTTAAAAAGCTTGAATTAAAGGTGGCTTTAAAAGAAGTGGAACCAAAATATCTGGCTTTTACAAAACGGAGTAGAAAGACCAGACAATCAAATACCCATTAACGCATTCATACATTTGGCAGAATAACATGCAGAACATCAGCAACGTGTTCCAAAAGGAAAATTCACTTTACCACTTACACAGCTGTGTTTGCCTCCCACTGTCCCTCCCCAAATGTTAGAGGCAGGGACTCAAATAAAACAGGGAAGATAATCAGAAGCAGGAGTTTTTCTTATCAAAAGCATGGTTTCCAAATTGGACACACCAACAGTACAATTTTTTTGTTATAGACTGAACATAAACTACTGGAAAAAGCTGTACTTAAGATATTAAAGAAGAGATCTTCAGTGAATGCTGCCTGTCATTTAACAGAAGAAAGTTCTCTAGCAACCAGGTATTTTCTGTCTTTCATCTTTCCCTTATCAAGTAAAGCTACAACAAGAAAAAAAAAGCTTACGCAAGAAAATCTGCTGCTGGCTGAAAAAAAATATTGATTTAACCTGTTTTTCATCTTAGTTTTTCACATTCCCCCAATATCACCACAAAATCAAGAAACTCTTAGCATTTCCTACACAAATCTCATGCCAGCTACTTTATTTTTCAAATGCTCATCCTTTAAACTTTGTTAACAAAAGAAACCATTAATGATTCAGAAATAAGTGCTTTTAATACTCTGTATTTTGTCTGAAATGCAGCAGGCATGACTGTCATTTATTACCAGTGTTCACATAAATCAGATTTAAAACATGCACCTGGAAACAGAATTTCATCTGTACATTTTAAGCTTTGACCACTACCTGGTACAATTTCTCACACAAATAAAATCTTTCGAGAATGGGATTTGCAGGATTCTGAAGCCTCTCTAAGGCAATTCCACCTTTGATGTAACCTTGATGAATGTGATGTAGCTATGAGGATGATTTTGCTCATTTACTCAATGAAAGCAACTGTACAAAGACTCTTCAAAGAAAATCTGAGGATTTTAGACAATACTTTTGAATTTCACAAGACAGTCTTTTTTCTGATTTACTGCTATGCTTGCAGCAATGTACGTTTTTTATGTATTAGCAGTAGAAGATTTTGCAAAGTAACACTACTTTTACAAGAAAAATGTTCATTTTTAAAGTAGCATCTTCTGAGCTCAAAAACTGCCAGAGTTCTTTTCGGAGGTTCATTATGTCTCACAATCAAAATAGAGCAGCTAAAGCATGAGCTTAAAAAACAGGGCTACCACTTCTCCATGTAGTCACACTCGTAATTTAAATATGCAAAGTTAAAGGACTCAGAAACATTGCACCAAGCAAGACACAAGCCCCCATCCATTTATCTGTGACACACACACTCAAAACCAAATTCGGGTTCGCTAAACCAAGTGCAGTAAAGAGTTCTGCAATGTACTCCCTTTGTCGCCCTTTTGTGGCTCAAGGATCCGATCTTCCCAGCCACCCCAGAAACAGCATTACTCTTTTCCCTTCTGCTGGGAGATACGATTTTCATTTAAAAGATACTAGCCAGCAAAGAAAGGAGAAAACAATGGCTCTCTAAGCTAGTGGAAAGCTTTGCCCCGCTATGCATGCATGCCTTCAGGAAAGCCAGGGTGCGGCCCCACCCATATGAAAGGAACTTCCTATAGCACTGGAAAAGGAGGAAAAGCAAAAAATCACGTTCGGTATAGCAAATAACAGTTCCAGAAGAGTTGTTTCAGGTAAATAGAGACTTAGTAGAAAAACATAGCCTTTCTACAGGTATCCTCAAATGAGCTCTGGAACTCCTGAAAATACTCTATTAGTTTCCCAGCCGAGAAAAGACATTGGGGAATCAAGTAACTGTTCACTTCACAGGATTTTATTCCTAAAAGAGCAGAATTCCGTGTTACAATACACTGCTGTCTCTGAAATCCACCCAGCCAGAGCTGCAACTAGCCTAAAAGTACAGCCTGAGGAGAACAAATTGCTTACAGCTTATTCATCCTCTTCTTATCAATGGTATTCACAACCTAGAGGGTCTATTCATGTACTGTGAATGAATAGGTTTCCAATGGCAACGTTTCCAAAGAAACAGTCAGGCCTCCAGAGCCATAAGAAAGGGTGGGGAACCTCAATAATGTTGCTTCAAGGACTGGGAGAGCTGAGGCTTTAAAGTCCTTAAAACAGATAGATCACCTGTCCACAGTCTGTAGGAATAAAGAACAGATTCAAGCCATTTCTAGCAGCAGCCCCCAGATGAGCCAATACAGAACACACTGAGCAAATTAATAATCAGAACCGCCACACACTCCACTTGTGTAAAAGGCTTGATGAGCTAAATTTGCATTCCTTTCTCTCCCACTCTTGCAATCAGCTTAGTGCCTTGTTTAAAACACAGCAACCCTCTTCATTCTTACAGCATGCAGAAATGTAATGAACAATCAGGGGCCAAAACAGGAGCAACCCAGCAGCAGCCACCAGGAATAACACGGAGCAAACTTGAGCATTTCAGACCTACCCATCTTTGTAGAAAAATAGCTTAATCAGTGCAGTGCTGAGGATAAAATCCTTGCAGGGACGGAGCTGCAGTTCCGCAGTAATCCAAACGAACAAACCATCATCTGTTAATATTTCAAGGCTCACGCATAAAACCGCTAAGGAATCCCTATCCCAGCACAATCATTATGAGATGCACAAGAGATTCTGTGCTCTAAGGAATGACGCTCCATTCCATGAAGAGGACAGGTGGAAAGAAAAATGGAAGAATAAGAGGAGGCCCAGTGAAGTCGTCATGAATTTTTTTTTCTCCCTGGGTCATTTACAAGTGGGAGACCCCTTCAGGATTCAAACCAATCAATCTTTATTTAGCACATCTTTTTCTCACTCAGCCTGTGTAGAAAGACTGCAGCAAATGGTGCAAAGGATTGTGGGATGGGGATGCAGCAGAGAGCTGCAACCAGATTCGCTGGGTTCTTTTTTTTTCCTCCCTACTCAGCAATCAGCTGTTCCGAGGCTCCGCGCACGGCCATTGAATTTGGTCACCAGAATGTTATTACAGGATTAGCAGGCAGAGACAGCTACCACTGTGCATCTGGCATGTCAATGCAGCTAAGAAATACATATGCAAATACTACTCACAAATCGGAAAAAGGATTTAACTCTGAAGGAGAGAGTAAGTATTACATAACATCCATTACCAGGATAGCTGCCAGTGATAAAACGAAAGCACTTTCGTTTATAAAGAAGATAAAGTTTAACACTTAATGATTCCACTCGGATTTTTCCAGGATTCTGGGTTTTTCTCGGAACGTAATTCTTCCCTGCTCCAACTTTAAGAAGCAACAAAAGACCCCACAAACGCTCTTTGTCTCTTTCCAGATGTTTAAAGCAGAAGCAAAGAGCCTCTCCAGAAAACTGTGCTACTGACACACAAATCAGCCGCAGCTTCTTCTACAGAGCCATATATTTGACCTGACTCAGTCTCAAGTCAAATATTCAAGGCAGCAAGTAGTAAACTCATATTCAAGGAATTTGAGAATCAAGGCTAACAGATTGTTCAACTTTTCTATAAACATTAATGCAAAGGTATATTATTATAGTTAATATATTTACTTGCTTACTTTTTTTTTTTTTTATTCACAGATTAACTCTGATTTTACTAGGCTGTTACCAAAGAAATAAAAAAAATTGGTGCCTGCCATTTTTCAGCTATGCAGAGAAGGTTGTTAAAAAGCTGCTTGTGAATACACAGACACTACTGAAGTAAAGCAACATAGAATTAGCTTTGTCCTCCAGTATAACAGCTGGTGGGTTTTGTAGACAAGGTAGTATTTGCATCTCTAAATACAGTGTATCTTTTCTTTTGAAAAAAACAAATCATATGCAAGTATTTCAGCTAACTGGAGGCTAACAAAGCTTCCCACAAATAAAAGAACACAAAGCACCATTTGAATCAATAAGAAAACAAGTGGGGCTTAAATACTCTCTTTGCCACCCTGACTTAATTAGGACAGATATAGCTATTTTGGAAGTTTAAAATGTTGTCCCAAGCTCTTTAAGCACGGTTTCCAGATAACACTATTTATTCCATTCTTGAATTGATGAGTTAAGTAGTATTAATAATCATTTAGTGTGACTGAAATGTAATCTAAATTCCTGTTGAAATTACAAATTCTGCACACATCCTTTACTTTCCACTTAGTGATCATTTAGCCAGATCATTTTATGCATGAGGCAGATCCAGCCTGGTTTCCCTGGACAATATGCCCACAGGGTGAAGGCATGTTGTAATCCAGTTTATAACATAAAATGAAACATCAGGCAGCGTGTGTGCATGTATCAGGGTTTGGGGTGCCTGTGCCAAAATACTGCCCCTCTAACTCCCGTAGCATGTTCTGAACTCAATCAAAGAGAGAGGTATGTTTCATTTTAGCTCCAACATTCAAGAGCAGCAGGCATCTGTTCAGCAGGATTCACAGTTTAAAAGAAGGCTAGAGATTTCAGGCATGTTTTTGGAGACACAGGTTTTTTATCTTTGGTTTGGGGAGTATTTTGGTTTTCTTTTTAAACTGTCTGGTGAATCCCTATTGCAAAGAACAAGCAAAAGATTTCACTCCCACAAACGAAGACCCAAGGCCTTTTATTTCTGCCAGTGGAACAAGAACTTTTCACAACAATCAAGTGATAAAGTTCAGGAGTGGCACCCCCAGAACTGAAGTGGAAGACTGTCGGACAGAAGCACGCAGGTATAATTTAGTTGCTTGCTCATTTCTAACACTGCATTTACATACACTAAAACAGAATGACCAGTATCACTCAAATTACTATTTCCATTTATGGCCAGTAGTAAGGACTACATACCCCTCAGAACTGATCCCACAACATACCTCATGGCCAAAGGAGACTGGTGGAGCCACAGCTGCAGCCACTCTGATAGGGAAATACACCTCCAAATGAGAGATTCCTTCAAAGTGCTGTTCTCTTACAATTAGAAGAAGTTGCCTGCTGACAATGAGCTGATACTCCACAAATTATCCTGCTTCTTCAACAGAACAAAAATGTGCTACTGTGGCAAGGAAATTAAGACAAAAGGCATAGCATTCCCCTGAGATTTTTCTTGTTATGTGTTGATACGTGGGTTTCTTCTCCTTAGTGAGGAGGAAATTGATTCAATCTTGCACTTTACCCCCATAGCAGTTACAACCAGACTCATTCAAATAGGTTTATTGTATGTGTATGTCTTTTGTGCTGGGAGATGGGGGTGGGGGTGGTCATTATATGCTTTGTTTTGTTTGTTGTTTTTCTGTTTTTATTTAAAAAAGAATAGGCTACTTTTCCTCAGAAAATTGCTGCATTTCATTGTTGCTGTTGACTTATCTGTGTCACTGCTGACTACTGAAGAAAGTTCTGGAGAAGAAAATACATAGTACATGCCATCGTCGTAGTGCCATGGAAGAGTGATCTAGCTTCTCCTGTCATTCCCTGTAAACGTCCTGGGTTTTGAATAACTTATTGTTTCCCCTGTTACAAACACAACCTGCATTCATATTCTTTGGGAGGCCATGATTAGTAAGCTACCAAAAAAACTCACAGTTAACTTACAGGTCATAGGTAGATATTGATAATATTAAATAAGTCTTTAAGTTAAGAGTAATGGTCTGCACAGTAGCCTATACTATAAACTGACTGAATGGAGAGTAGTCTAGCTCACCCTGCTGTACAAAAGAGATTTTAAGGCCAGCAAAAAAAAAAAAAAAAATTGGGTTAGTTCAAGCTAAATGACCAGCTAATACAGTCCTGGCAATTAAGACTGACTGAAAAGTAAGAGCTGTGAGAAATCAATTACCCAAAGCCAACATGCTGAAAATGAGGATTGGATTAGGAAAACAAATATAGCATAGGATGGGCTGTTACAGCCATCACACAGCTCCACACATCCCTAATTTGACCCTCGTGCCAGAAGAGCAAGTGGGGGGAAACAGCCAAGTTTTGTCATTGTGGAGCCATGCCCACAACCAGTAATCAAGGGGCCTAAGACTTCCTTATGAGCCGGTGGCATTTACCTTTCACCGCTGAGGCTGTGAACCCATGCAGACCCAGGAGCTTCCAGAGACCATGTGCAACTTCCAGCCCTCAGTCCACATCCTCCAATAGTCCAGGCTGTAGCTCACACCCTCTGAGAACAGCAACAGCTTCCTCCCACTGTAGGTTTGTAGCCAGAGGGCATGTCTGCCCCAAAAGGAGCTCTGCTAGGTCCTGGTTCTTCCCCACCAGCCACAGCCGTGAGCCATGGTCACTCCCTCATCTTATGATCCAGCAGAGCAGATCCTTTTTCCCAAAGCTTGTGATCCAACACAAAGGATTTGTCATAGCCTGGGAGGCAAACAACTTGAAAGGTTTGCCTGGGATGTAATGCTGGGCTGCTGGAAACTTTCCCAGCAGCCCAGCACCCATCCTCCTATGACTTTGCCACCTTCTTTTATTTCCTTCTACCTTCTGCTTTATGCCTGGTTTAGCTTGCCAAGGCTGCGGCTTTTGCAGCACAACTGCAGCACGGCTGGGACAGCCTGGCCTCCCTGCTCAGCTGGCCTGAGCCTTTCTGGCAGGACTGCACTTCCTGCCTCTCTCCACCACTGAAGCTGCAAGTCAGACAGCACTAGACACAATCTGCTTTTCTCCCCTCTGTGTTATTCTTTCTTTTCCCCCTATTGCCATTGAGGCGGCACTGCAGTCATCAGAAACAATCTCTGTATTCTGGCATTCCTTCTGCACAGAAATGGGCTGACCTTCAGTGTCACCGTGAGATGCAGATGTCATGAATGAGATTTTTTTAAAAATAGTTTTCAGCTGCTGAAGGAATAACAGGAATAGAAGCCACTGCTACAAATTAAAGCCTTGCTTAATAGTGTTACATGTTTAATGATTTATTCTTTTTTCTTCCTCCTTTCCCCAACCTGTAATCAAAGCTTACAAAAGGGTGAGCCCCTGAAACATGGGTGGACCTCTTAAAGACATCACCATACTAATGCTTTATGCTCCAGTTTGTGAAGGGAAGGTTATGGCTGGCATCTAATACCCACACTTATTCTCTCTCCTCATCCCCACAACTTGTGCCTCTGCAGTACCCCTTCTCCACCCCACTTTGGAGGTGAATAGTCCTGTTTTTACCCCCAGAGACCCCATCTCCCAGCTGTCCTGTCTTTGGATGGAGAGGGGACCTATTGGTGGCTGCACTGCACACACTAAAGGACAAGTCTGTCAGGTTAGAGCTTGTGTGATCACACAAGTCATCACCAACTGAGAGGTTATTTGTCTGAGGTTTTCAGGACCTCTTTTGAGTCAGGGTCTTACACAACAAATTCCAAAACAGCTGGAACTCACTAAATTTACTGCGCATGAGAGGACAGTACATGAATGGGCATCCATTCATCCATTTGGTTGAGCCATCCTCAACCAAATACCCCAAATTCTCAAAAATTAGATTTCAAAGAGAAGGGGTAGGAAATGAATGAAAAGAACACACCAAGGGAAAGAGCAGGATAAAAGCATCAGGTTATATTACAGCATCAGAATTGTAATTTAGGGCCCTTTCCATGTTTAATAAAATGTCATATTCTGAGGTGAGCTCCTAAAAAAATCTGCAGTAAGGTATGTCGAAGTAATTATTTCAGGAACGAGGTGTTATGCAGTCGTAAGTATAAGAATTTTTACTTATAAATTGTATACTTGCCATGCAAAGCAGTAAGAGCATCTCTATTGAAAAAAAACCTTACCCTGAGTACTGGTACTGTTACCATCACCCTTACAGTTGCATATTTTTGACTCCCTAGGTCTGCCTATTTTGTGAACACTGACAGGTCTCTGTTCAGCCTTTATAGGTACACAGGCTCAAATACAACTAAACTGAACTGACAAATAATTAAAACTGCACATCAAAACACTGCTGCTTCCATAAACATCTGCTGTGAAATGTACTTG
The DNA here is from genome assembly GCF_027477595.1 of Haemorhous mexicanus. Taxonomy (NCBI): domain Eukaryota; kingdom Metazoa; phylum Chordata; class Aves; order Passeriformes; family Fringillidae; genus Haemorhous; species Haemorhous mexicanus. Next base: position 33,881,696 of record NC_082344.1, on the reverse strand, counting down.
AAATAAAAGTGCTCCATGAAGACTCCACACTAATTACTGTTAACGCTTCCAGGAGCAGGAAAACAGGCAATAGAGCAAAACCAAGAAGGCCTATCAGGAATCTATTTGGAAAGAGGTCCCTAGTCTTTTCTACACTGTTAGATATAAGATATGCTGAAAAATGCTCTAGGCATTTTCTTCAGAGTTGCTGAGCAACAGGAAAAAAAATGCAAGCAGAAAATGCTCAATGCTTTTGGTACTGAGCTGTATAGTGAAAATTGTAGAGACCATCCCCTCCACTCCCTCCCAAAACTGGATCTGCCCCACGCTGCATGTCCACTGCAGCTCTCACTTTAGGGAAGATAACACACTTCAGGTGCTGGAGTTTAGTCACATATTCTCTGATGACTGCCAAAAAGTTACTCTGTTGTTTCCAATTAATTCAGTAGGATTTTGGTGAGCTAGCACTAAGTTCAAATCAGCAAGGGAGAAGGCTGCACTCAGCAATCACTACCAGCCACGTAACCTCTTCACAAAATTAACTTAAGAGAGTGCCAACCGTTTAGAATGTTTTTCTTGCAGCCTTCAAAACTCCCACTTCCTGTCAAATATAACACATGAAACATAACCTAGGACGTAAAGAAACCCAAACCACCTTAGGTGTCTCACAGAAAGAAATAGGAGATAGAATCTAAGTATTAAAAATAGCAAAAATGGAGGCAGAAAGGGAAGGAATTATCTTCTTAGCTCAAAACACATATTGGGATAAGGACTAAGAAGGAGGGAGAAGAAAGAGCCCCTTCCAGCATGTAAGCAGCCTGAAATCAGGTTCACATCCTCTGTAACATTTATATTGTTTAAATACAACATATTGGCTGCTGCACCTCCATATTTACCTTAGCCGTTGAATGGTACCCACCTCATTTTCTTGCCCACAGCCCAGCAGCGATGTTAACTTCTATATCTGCCAAGTCTTCTTCTGAACCAAAATATCTTTCAAAAACAGAGCAATAAGTCTAAATATATATATCGTCCTTGGGTTCAGAGAAAACCTTGCTCAAGCGTTAAGTGGCAGACAGAAGTTTATGCAGGCAGGCTCTTTATGTTGGCAAAAGTGCAATGCTGAGCTTTCACAGCAAGTAGGTAAACACAAAGCTATGTGCGGCAGGTAGTCTGGCAGCACCAGCAGTAGTGAGAAACAATGTCAGGACAACCTTGGCAAAAGGAGCTCTGTGGGTTTTAACAATGGTTGTGGGTACAGGAGCTGAACAGACCAAACAACCATAGCAAAAAGCCATCTACAGCTCTCGGTGGGAGCTCAAAGTGCTCAGAGCTTGAGCATGCCAGCTGTGACGCTGTGTCTTCCACCTCCACACTCACAGAGACACTATATTTGACTTTCCAGCAGTCAGTTCCAGCAGTTCAAAACCTGGAAACACCCAATGGCTGAACTTCTCCCAGTAAACATGTCCTTCCAGTCCTCAGCAAGGGCACTCATTTGCTGATTGCCCGCCAGCGCTCCTATTTAAAGAACTGTTGTTATTGGAAATAGCTGAAACCTTTCTACAGCAGGGATTACCCTGCACCTTGTGCCTTGCCTGCAGGAATGCATCAATTCCCAGCATGTGCTTCCACAGCAGAGTTTTACCACAGCCACAGTAACATGTGTTATCTGCCTGCAAAGTCCATCAAACCCCTGTGTGGGCAGGATCCCCAGACAGTCCTACCAAGCGGCCATTCTGGCTCAGCCCAGGTTTTCCCCAAGCCTTCTCCCTGAGGTATAAGGTTTTATACATGACACAAAGCTCTCTACCTTTACCCTTCATCTCCAAAAACAACTCTCCTAAGCTTCCTCTTAGACATCTCTTGCATGTTCAGGCCAGATGCCCAAAGACCCTTATGGGGCATTGCCAGGCTGCTCATAAGCAAATGCTCAGCTCTGATGCAGGTTGGATTTCTGCAAAAATTACATTCTCAGGAGACCTTGTACATACACTCCTGCACGAATGTCAGTCTTTTCAACTGGCATCACAACTTAGCAAGCAACAGCTAATGAAGAGGAATAAAGCAGAACCACTCATATGCACAATTTTAAGACTCTCCCAAGCTGAACTGGGATATACAGGACATTCATTTCTACGTGAAAACACATCCATTTTACATTACACAGAAAAGCCAGTATATTTTCATGTACATGAAAAGCAAATTAGGAGACAGTATCAGAAACTATAATATAATGACCATGTGAATGCATCTGTCTGTTTAAACAAAAAAAGGCACTTGGAAAAAAATCTGGCATCAGGAGAGATAAGAACAATATTGTCTTAAATCAACCACATTATCACTTGGATTGTGATAGCACCTGGAGATCTCTTTCAAGTACCAGAATCCTGCTGTGATAGGCACCTGCTACCCAGCATACAAGCTCCCTTGCAAACATAGGTAGCCCATATCTTAAGGCCAAACACAGTCAGACTGTTGCTATGGAACTGTATCTGTGGCACTAAGCACTTTCTACACTGTGAAGTAAGTTTGCATAGTCAGCCATCAATTTAGATAAGGACTATCTTTGTAAAGAAAGACGCGCAAGACAGTGGCTCATATAGTATGAAAGTCTTGCAGTCAGAAATAGGAGCAGATCTTAACATCTTCTTTCCTTTGCAAACTCTATGAGTGGATATAAGAACTGCCTGAGATTTTAGAAACAGTCCTAGTGATAACTGTGACAAGATGCACCATGTTGTTACTGAAACAGATTATACACCTAAGCAATAAAATCCATGAGAGTTGTTTGCAGATTAACCAGATGTAAGCACTGATGTTACAAGCAATTGAGAAATCCTAGTGGAAAACCAGTTACAAACAGGACATGAAGACAGCCCTGTCTCAGGTACATAACTTCTCTAACTCAGATTCCACGGTGAGTGGCTCTTAGGACGTATTTCAAACAACTTAAATGCTTTTGGAAGGTTGATGAAACAGTAGACATTAGGTTTTCCGCAGGTGGAGTCCACTTGAGTTAAATTTCATTCACAATGTATTGTTTTTTCACTATTTGTATCTATTGTTTCTTACTATTCCTTTTTACAGGCCACAGAGGAGAAGCCTCTTTTGCAGATACCAGTAATGTGCTGGATAATTCTTCACCCTGTGAGCTGTGAAACCCATTGTCCAGGGTGCTACAGTTGTTAATATTTTACAGGCATTCCAGGAGAGTGGGACAAATTCCAGGTGAATAAATGTATTAAAGACATCACCTCTACCAGGAGCAGAACTGGAAGCACAAATCATTGAATACAGAAGATCATTTTGAAGAGTACCATGATATCTCTGATCCATTCTTGTGCTCTTCTGTAGGCATCTACTGTCAGCAACCATCCAAATTATAAGGTTGGGCTAGATTTACTTTTGATTTGATCCAGACAAACCTTCAAATTACTCAGAGCAGACATCACAGGAGCCGTCATAGTAGCCACTCCCTTTTGCATAGTTAATAGCCATGAATGGCTTTACAGGGCTGCTTCTATCCCTTTGCAAAGCTGGGCCATTTAGGGATGTCAGGTGAAATGAATCCCTCAGACATCTGCCATATTACACCACTGTTGCATGAGGAATGCCACACAGGGCCTTTAGCAGGTAGACCCATTTCAGGTCATGCAAACAAGACTCCCAGCAATGGTGAATGACTAAGCATCACCCCAAGCAGAGAACCTTTTATAGTGACTACAATAATAACCTAGCACATCTTTTCCCTATTCCTCTTACCTTTTCAATTTTACTTCATCCTTAAGAAAAAAAAAAAGGGACTTCCAGTGATATTTCCTTTTTCTGGTTTCTCTGCATAGGTACTCTGTATTATTAATGCATTAAGCAATGTCAGAGAGTTTGGGGAAACGACGCCTTGATCACCGTCCTGGTTCTTCTCATTTAAAGGTTGCCCACCTCCATCATCAGAGGTCCCTTCAGATGGTGCACATCTTCAGAGCAGGCTGTTCAGAGGATAAAGGCCACCATTCAGGAGCACAGATAAAAGCCCATCCCAAAAGTTAAATATGGGAAGAAATCTTCCTGCTTTTACAAATTCTAGACTGTGTAACTGTGTAATATGTCAGCTTCAGATAAGACAAACATTTTAAACGTTTTTGCATGGTCTAATCTGATCTGGTTTTTACTAAGTTTTATAGGATGGAATAGTAAAATCTAATTAGAATGAGGAAGCTAAGGGATGAGGGGATTCTCTGCCTACACAGAACATATAGTGCAATTCTAATAGAACGATCCTCCAGTACTTAATGTCTTCCTTTTCTGTGCAATAAAGGGATGTACATATATCCACTAAGAGATTTTTAAGTAAAGGATTTCTTTTGTAAATTAATGAAAAATTATTTGACTTTAATTAGAACTTAAGTATCTCAGAACATGACTGTATTTTACAATCAAAATATATTTCCAGCTGTTTTAGATGCAAGACAAGAAGTTATCACTGACAAAAAGTTATCACTGCTTATTTGATAAGCAGAATGAAATCTTCATGGTGCAACACTTAATTTTTTCTTTCTAATGTTTTCTGAGCAGAGATGCACAAAGACCTGCTGCTCCCAAAACTACTCAGAGCAGACTAAGAATTATGTAATAAGAGAAGAACCAGTTCTTTGAAGAGAGTCCAGTAAAACTTAAAAGCACTTTGGAAAGACCACATATTAACCCATATAGTAATACTGTGTCAGAGTAACACTCAGGAGAAAAAACCACCATCAGATGCTATGAAATAATCTGTGGCTTTACCTGACATGTTGGCCCTACGTTTCCTAACTTCAGCACAGTGCAATTACTCGAGTTCTAGATATCAAATTAAACCTGCTTTCAAGATAAAAAACAAACAAACAAATAAACCCCCAAACAAACCCCAAAAAACCTAGAAACAAAACAAACCAGCACCTGCAGGGGCTTATCTTGTGGGAGTTAATCCCTGAATGTTTACACTAACACTTCCACCAATAGAGGGATTACAGGAGAGAAAGTTGTAGAAGGGAGTCTCATGAATACTGTTTCCTTACTGGAAAAGGAACAGAAAAAGCAAAACCAAACAAAAAAACTATATGAACGCAGAGAAACATGGCAGCTTTTCCTCTTCACGAGTTTATGTATGTTGTAAATGGCTTGCTCATCAGTCCTGCATTTTCATTCCTGGGGGTCATTTTAGTTCCTGAGGAATTTTTAAGTAGAGGGATTTACAGTATTTGCGACTTACAGCTGTTCACAGAAGAACCAAGGGGCCCTGAAGACATCATTGAAACTGCTGACACCTGCTCTTTTGGAAGTCCCATTTCTCACAAAATATGCAAGTTCTCTAATACTACAGATGATGGACCAAACATGGCTGGAGCTAAATATGGGACACTTACTGTCTCTCCAAGGACCACTACAGAGATTAATGCATTCAGAGGCACACAAAACCCATAATTGTTGGGATCGTTTCAAGAACATTTCCAAGTTCAGCACAATCTTTTGAGTGCAATCTGTTGTTTTTCTGTAAGTAATTGCTTCAAGTGTATTTTCTCAAGACTCCATCACTACTTCAGAGGGCTTTTGTTCTGCAAAAGGTGCAGGAACATTTTGCACTTTCATGTTTTCATACTATTCAGAGTTATGTAGTTCAAAATAATATGGACACTGCTCTTTCCTTGCTAAATCAACTCCTGAGCACTTCACAAAACACACTGGTAGATATCACCTTCAAGCTCACAAATAACAAGGTTCTGCTGAGCTCTGATGTAGAAGGAGGCAGGCACAGTATAGATCATCACAGGGACTAAAGCTTTTTTTAAGCCATCAGTCCAGACATGACAAATTTCCAAATTGCACATTTGCTGAAGGAGTATCCTCAAAACTAGCATTCCAAACCCATGGAAAAAAGAAAAAAAGAAAAAAAAAGAAAAAAAAAGAAAAAAAAAGAAAAAAAAAGAAAAAAAAAGAAAAAATAAGAAAAAAAAGGGAAAAAAATAAGGAAAAAAAAAAGAAAAAAAGAAGAAAAAAAAAGAAGTGGGATTGTTATTCTTTGTTTCCAGAACTACAAGAAAAAAAAATCAAGAACAGAAGCTCATGGCAGCACAAAACAAATAGCTTTCCATGACAAAAGAACAGAAAGTCACCCATAAATAAACTGATCATACACATGTTTAGGCAGAACTAATAACACTTAAACAAATAAATCCATACTGGATTACGAGCAAGCAAATTGCTGAACAGTCATCTCAAGCATTTAAAATCTGATCAAAAGTAATTGCATCTACTTCAATCCTTATGTGTCTTTCACCAAGAGCATCCACCTTGGCATAAGGACTGAAAATCACCATCCATGTAATTAATCACTCCTGCAATAAACCCAAAACTGATAATATTCAGATGGTTTTAAAGTGAGACACAATGAATAGTACTTTTACATACAAGCAAAAGTACTGACCATAAAAAGCAGAGTTGTTTGGAGTTCTTCCAGGGGAATATTAAGTATACACCTGATTACAGTAAATTTTTAAGACATTTCTCTTCTCCTAGTGGCAGGGCATATTCTTAGGGTTATTACCACCTAGATTAAATATTTAGCAACAAACCATCACAGCCATTTCAGGATGAGTTTCTTTTGATGCTTGTGTTAGCAGGGTCACCATGTAATGTTAGAAGTGCCAGAATACAAGCTGCAAACATTTTTCACGTGTCTATGATTAGTCTCTTCTTAATTTAGCTGTGCCTCTTTTAACCCTATTGCAACTAGACAGTGGCCAGATGGATAGAGCCAGCCCACATCTACCTACTACATCTACCTGCTCAGTACCTCAAGAACTATATTTCATTTGCATTTCCAATTTCAATTCTTCCTTTCAAATGGGATTTGCCCCTGAGTTTTTGCCCTAAAGTCCAGCTAGCAAGTAGGAAGCCTGCCTAGTTGCCAGTAGACTTCTCAGCTGACTAGATCCTTGGCTGTCCCCACACAGAACATTAGTGACATGTTACATAATTTCTTTCATGGTATGGTATTCCAGTTATAAACTGTTATCAAGCTAAATTACTGACTTCCAGCTAATATTACCTTTCAAAATAAGTGATGCCCAATCCAAATATAACCAGGCACCCCAATTATTAGAAGGAGTGACATGCAATATGTCTACAGATTGTGGACAGAAAATGTTTAGACAGTCTGTGGTAGAAAACAAAGGAAAATGCCTTTAATGTGACAATTTATACAACAAATATTTATCTGTTTAAACCACTGAAATAAAACATGGTCTTGATAGAAATAAAACCATTCAGAAAGTTTGTCATGGAATGCCATTTTCATTTCTCCAAAGGTCAGCCTGAGCTTTCTTCAGTGGAAGGCATTCTTTATTTCAGTTGATCAAAAACAAAAAGGAAGAAAAAAGATCTAGTGCACAAAACAGGAATTCTTCCAAATTTCATTTTTTAAGTGTTTGCAACCAGGCAGCTCTTTCCTTTACAGACACGTTAATACAAATCTTACAGCACACCAAGGGACTGCCTGCAATCCATTCATGTCACATAACAAATAGAAGAGCAAGTGCAATTCTAACAGAAGAATCATGTCTTGAAAAGTAACTTATCGAAAATGGAGGTATAGAGAGGTGAAGTGCATTTATGTGACTGCTAAGCCCTGTTCTTTTCCCTTCAGTATTTTAAAAAACTCTAAATAGTCATTATTTTCTTTCCTATATTGATTTCTTTCAACAAATATTGATTTTTGTTTTCAGTCTAGTTTTTTAACAGCCCATGCCATGCATTTCACACGGTTAGCTCTCCCCACCTTTGTTTTTTTTTACCAGGAAACATTACAGAAAACAAAAGAATAACCTGCAGTCTCTGGAGATAGCATATAAATATTGAGAATGATAATTTTGGTTGAAGGTGTCAGCCAAGTGTAGCATTTGCTATAGTGGATTGCAATCTGGCAGTCACTGGATTTCGTCGATAACTGAAAAAGGCAAGTTCATATATGTTACCCTGCAAAAAATGGATGGGCAGAATTCCAGGAGGAATTTTTTAGGGTTTCGGAATTAGTGGCATTTTATAATACAGAACATTGCATTGTCTGTAAAACAACTAATTAAATCTAAAGTGTTATTCCCTTATATAATGCCATTGTGTTAAAGAAAATTCTTTATAAACTGAACTTATTATTTGCAGTAATGTATGCTTGCTGCTGTGTATAAAAAAAAAAAAGTACAAACTAGCTACACTTGTATCCTCAGACACATTTAATTCTGATGAGACAAAATGCTTGCCAGCAGATCAAATCAAATGCTTTTACAAGTGGCTCAAGAATTTATCCTAACCTACTATACATTGTGCCTTTGTTTTTATAAAAATAGTTCATGTGTCTAGACACAATATTACATGTTTCTGCAAAACTATGTCTGTTTAATACTTTATGCAGATGATTAAATTTCAGCTTCAGTATAGTAATGTACAACACTTTGTTCTCTGGATTAGAACACCCAGTACCTTTCCAGTTAATTTAGTTCCTCAGTTTTCCTCAAAGGAATCAGGAGCATCACTGTGTTTACATAAGCTGTCCAAATTCTAGTTTTGTTATGAATTAATGAAATTCCATTATCAGGCAAAGACAGGCCCAGCATGATTTCATGATGGCTTCAAGCACCAATTATCTGGGATTTTCCAGTAAACAACTTGAGCTGCAAGCTAAAACCAGGACTGTCAGAGAAAGAATAGTATCGTGGGCTGGGGAAATCCCCCAGCAGAATTACCATCTTTGCCCAGGTAAGGTCTAATGTTCCAAACATTGTGCATGCTGCTGGACATAGCAGAATTCAGACAGCACTTGCATGTGCCACCATGTGCCACTGCTTGCCTCAAATCTAGCCTCAAACACAAGATTTCATCAAATATCAATGCCATGAAAAAGATGAACTTTTAAGACACACATACCCCCACCACTCTGCCAAAGCCTTAAATGTATACATACTTCTAATTTTTATTCTGTGTCTAGAAGGATGCATTCACTGTCTCCCTTTGCAAATTACATAAAGAAATCAAAAGACATGAAATATCTTGACTGAAATAATTTTTTTGCATGATTTTAATCCTTCCCTCTTCCCAGAAACCCTATAATCAAATCTAGAATTAGTTCTGTCATAAAATCCAATTAAAGTTTCCTTCTGGCCCTCAGGCAGTGTTACAGATGCTCCTTGAACAAAAGTTCTGTTTAGCCTTCTCCCTGAAGAAAGATGTATTTATTAAAGGCCTATCAAAGCCATTTCTCATGAAAAAGGATAAATCTCAAGAACAGAAATGAACCCTCCACGAAGAAAACACAAACCTGTTCTTTATAATCATAATTGCCATTGTGGGCACTGCAGGTCCAGATGAGACATGGGAGTGTCTTCACCACTCAAGTTTGTCAAATGCTTTACTGAGATGTTTGAGGAAACCTTTGGTTTATGGTAAGCAGTTCTGGATGAGGACCAAAGCACAGAAGCCTTATTTCATTTTGTCAGCAGCTAACAGACTGATTCCTCCCCCAAACTCTCTGGAAACAGGGAACAACCTCCTCTTTCTGCTGCCTTTGTGAGCAGGATGATGCAGTCCCAAGACCAGGTACAGCAGCTTTCCAGTACCTTCTCTCTAGAACCACGCTTTAGATATCATCCAGAAAATTATGAGACTAACTTGAAAATAAACAAGTTTATACAGATTTTAACAAAACAAACCTTTTAATATGCTTTTTGAACCCTACAGTTTATATTTCCAAGTTAATGAAAAATATTCACATTGTCTAGAAGCTCTCATTAGTATTTCTATCAATGTCATTTGTTTTCACACAAGCAGCAATATGGAATTTTGAGGAAAAAAACTTCTGATTGTTAGATCATAATAGTTGGCCATAGACTATTATCTAGATAATAAATTCCTTGCCCAAAAAAACAAAAAATCTAAGGCTGGAACAGAAAGCAACTTTTCTTAAGCTACATCCTTATCTAAGAAATATTTATTTAGTCATAGTACTTTCACAACAATTTTCTCATTTGTCCCCCTGTAAATTAACATCTGTGTCATTGCTTTGGCCTGATAAATGTTTGAGTTCAGGATGATTTTCTTGGTCTGTTTCTTGCTTTATTCTTAGTATAATACCTGGTATATCATCTATAATTATACCCCTTGTTTTTACTTAAACCTATCAATCTGCCTGACAGTGCCTAGATTGCATTTTGAAAATACCAGAATGAACTAAGAGGAGAGTAATCAACCTACCTCACTAACCTATGGAGAGCTATGAATCAGGTAATGGCTCAAGTTACACTTCACAAAAGCACCACAGAATATGGCAACATTATTGCCAACTTCCAGCTTCAGAAAATGAACCACTGTGAAAAGTAAACTGTCTCTCCTAATTAGACCTTGGCATTGTCCTCTCAGATTTACAGAGTCATTATTTTGCTTTGAATAAACATCCCTATTTCTTTCCTAGGCGAACTCCTTGGCTCTGTTTCAATTATTTCTTTTAAATATTAAAGAGCAGGAAACATTTGTTTTCCCTTGTCACATCCTGTCTTCTTTACATAGCATCACACAGTCCCCTTTGAAACGCCTGCTCTTACTGCAAGCCTGACATGCACAGTTCAATCAAAACATTTGCTATTGTCTTTTGCCAGCTACAAACAAATTTCTGCATTAACACTGAAAAGGCTTAAAGGTTTCGACAGCCATCTAAAGCCGAGCTAACACGACTGTCAAAGAAAGGCGGTGTCAAACTGCTCGGCTTCTCCGCTACCACCCTGACTTAAGAAAGAAAAAGAAAGACAACACAATTCACTCACTCACACAGCAGAGCTCCTGGCAAGAGCTCACTGGCTATAAAACCACTGCTCTCACAAAATACTCGAAAGCAGAAAGAGCATACGAACATTTAGAGATGAGTGTGAAAGGGTAACTTACATTATTTAGAAAGACAGTGGGAAAGGACTGCTGCAGTTTCTTCGTTATTTTACACTGCTCTCGGCAGAGCAGACAACCGAAAAAGTTCATCTAAAGAAATCCCTCCTCTTAATTCTCTCTCTCCCAGTTCATTTACTCTGGAGTCCCTCAGCCTGAAGAGATCCGACAGTCAAAAGTTTATCCCCTTGTATTTCCGAATGATATGGCCGACTTTCCTTGGACACATACCAATGATGCAGTAAAAATAGACAAAAGTGGGGGGGAGGGAAGAAGCAATCTAGCTTGAGCCTGAATCTTCTTAACTCAATGTTTTCTGTAAAAGCTGCGTTATGTCAGAAGATGCCCTTCCTACCCTAACTTGCAGAACGCTCAGTCATCCATCTGGTTTTCATAAACTGCAAATTACAGGCAAACTAGGGAACGTACACGGTCCAGTTTTAGCAGAACTCCCCAAGCATCGGCCTTACAAGTAACCTGAGGTACAAAGGCTTTGAAAATAAACAGCTGGCCCCATGCCGGCATGGTCTCCCGTCTGCAGACGCCTGACCGCTCCCCCAGGCAGCGCCCAGCAGCCCGGAGCACCACCCACCACTCAGGGAAGTGGCAGCCGGGTCCCCGCACTCCCCGCTGCGGAAACAAAGCGACCTTGCAGCCCTCCCTGGCTCCCAGCACAAACAGCCTCTCTGGAAAGGGGCAGGGAAATCCAGTGCGCTGGATGAAACCGTCAACAGCTGAGCAAGTCATTTACAACAACCTGTTTTTTATAAACAGGAACGCGAACGCTGATCCCCCTACATCCTCTAAATGTTTCGAGGTGGGAAGCAAATCTAATGTGTTGCTAAGTTTGTTTTGGGGTAGGTTTTTTTGTTTGGTTTTTGGGGGGGTCTTGTTTTGGTTTGGTGGGGTTTCTTTCCTACTGAGGCAACTCAGAGCCAGTGGACAGTTGCTGAACAGGGAGCTTCTCGGGTGGTTCAAGCCATTCATTACCAGAATGAACATTTTACCAAAGTTTTGATATGCACCCCATGAAAGTCCATGCCCTCAAAGCTCCCAAGTCACCTTCAGCCCCTATTTTCATCTATTTAAAGGTCTAGTGCCCTGATTACATTCAAGTACCAAAGGCTTAAGGAGTCACCTATATTTTTGGATAGTTCATGGCTTCTGTGTCAGGACAGAATAAGATTCTTTTCCCAATAAAAAAATCAAGAAAAAAAATTATGGTGGATAAAAAAAGTTTTGCCATTGCTTAAAATTAAAGTTCTCTGTATGTTCTTTAAAATAGCAAGTTTTATTTAGTTGTTAGTTTTAGCAGAGGACTTTTTCAAGCTTTTCTACTGGGAATAATTTACTCTGCTTGAATAATGAGACTCTGAACAAGGCAGCTTTCACTAAAGCATCGGTGAATCAGTACAGTGAGTCATTAACAAAATAAAAACACCATTGTAAACACTCTGACTAAAAGTCCTGAGCCTTGTCACTTGCTCAGTTTTTCATCTTGGCACAATCAAGATTGTGCTGATTGTCTACTCATTTGTACCTGGATCCAGGACTGACACAACTGGACTGTTAAAGCCAAAAGCAGGTGAATGATTAAAAAAAAATCACTAAAAACAAACAAGCAAACAACAACACCAAAACCAATACCAAACCCAAAAAACAAGGCCCTTTAATCAGTAGAAGCAAAAGAGGAAATTATGCATTAATTTTTTGTGTTTAGTTTTGCCTGTGCTGTCACAATTCCTTCCAGTAGTTGTGTAACTCATTGAATAATTTCAGTCACATCAGGTAGAGATCCCAAAGGTATTATATTCCTACAGCTTTTGTGAAAAAAAGGCAGCTGTCCAGATGAGTGAAATACAATCCAGTGATCCAATGTAAGAGGCCCCACATGAGCTGTATTATTAGACACCAGGGCACCCCACACAAACAAGAGGTCTATGAGAACAGATTCCATGTGCCCTACGGCTCAGCTGCTACTAAAGTTGGACAACTTTGCCTACATTCTAGCATTTTTCCTCTCTTCTGTTCTCTTGTCATGGTAGCAAGCAGCAAAACACACAAAATGCACAGATGTCAGCTGAAGCAAATAACAGTATTTTCTGAAACAGCAATAAGCAGGGGTTGGTAATAGTTGAGTTATTGTCCCACTTAGTAATAACCAAGTGGGGTGAACTGACTACCTCATGTTGTTACTAATATTTTCCATGATACCAAAGAACCTGATCCTTATAGAGCAGACTTACAGGTTTGGGGACAGATCTTTTCGTGGGCGACAGCAGAGTAGACCTTGTGTGGTTTTCTGGGCATGCAGGTCTCTCCCCACTGTACAAGGACAAGCTGAATTACTGTTATCTTTGAAGTAAGAAAACTTTTTTTGGTGACATATGGTAATAAAGAGAAGAATAAGTAGAAATAACCACTTTCAGTTTGTGATGCTTTTGCTGACTGAATGTTTTTTCTCCCAAAGGAGCAAATTTATTAATTCACACTGATCTCTCAAGTGGTCTTCAAGATATCTGTTCTCTCAAAAAACCACTCCATTTACATCAAAGGTGGCTTTCACAAATAGCAATTCCTGCAGAAAACCTCAAGAAAATTCAAGATTCAAAAACAGCAGATCAATTTTAAATGAACCTTCATTTTTCAGGTTCCGAGAATCATTCTTACTCACTGACTTTATCTCCTTTTTTATTTGTATTTTTCATTTCCTCTTTTATCTCATCCCTGTGAGGTACCAGTATCTTACCGTCCATACATAGCTTCTGCCCTCAGGGAGGCCAGCTGTGTGTCCCCTCACTGTTGCCCAGATCTAAGGGCAACGTCTAAGATCTAAGCATTGTTTGATGCTCACATTCTCACACTTTGTCTCTGTGAATTTTGGGGCAGTCAAGCCCCATGTTCCTATTGAGCACAGGGATCTTGGCTTTCTGCAGAAATGGAGATGGAAGATACTCATCACTTTGATGGTGAGAAAACTTACTCTAGAAAGCTTCATATAGGAAAGACTGCAAAAAAGAACAGATCAGATAGGAAAAACAACTTTCTAGGAACAATTTGTCTTTTCAGAAAAATGGCAGCTTCCATTTAAGATATTTTTCAAATGCCTATACAAAATACCCTGTTATTTTCCATATTAATTTTTCACCAAGATCAACTATCTTAGCAATATTAGTAGGACAAGAGCGGAGTAGGATGCAGCTTAGCTACTGATTATGCCGACTATGTATCTTTTATATGTAGATGCTTGAAAAGTTTTTTCAAACACCATTACATGTTCCTAAAAGCAAGGGAAAAGTGTCCCTCCTCAGTCAGCGACAGACATGCTGTGACACACAGGAGATGGCAGGATATGTATCTCTCTTGGCCTGACCTCTGCTCCCATCTAGTCTAGTGTGTTTGTATCGGAAGCACTGCATTGCAAAGGTATAGCTGAAACCAATCTGGTTTTCAACTGGTTTTAAATACTGATGAAGTGACAAGTGAAAGGTCTTGGTTTGGTAGAGAATACACTTTCCATTTAATCTGAATTTGTGAAATTACCTAAATGATAGAAGCTCAGGATGGTAGATTAACAAGCCTGGGTCTCACCACAGGTATATGTTCACCTTTGGTTTTAACTCTAGACCACTTGGTATAGGACTTTAAATATGTTTATGCAGATTTCTAGTCAGTCACAACTGAAGTTCTAGATGAGTCTTCTGATGCAAACAAGCTGTCAGGCTTTGTACTGACTGAAAAACCACAGGTCTGATAAGCTGAAACAAAACTATCCCTGGAAGAGTTCAATGTGAAGTTTCAGTTCACTTAATGAAATAAAAAAACAGATTTTGGTACTGACAATAATTCATTTTCAAAAGACAAATTAGCTGTGACATTATAAATCATTTTATCCCCAGCATTTTAAAGCCAGCACATGGAAGAGCTGCCTTGGGTCTGGGTTCAAATGCTAAACTTCTATTCAGTAGGTCTGGCCTCACGTATTTTATCATAGCACTTCAGCTTGGTGTCCAGTGACTTGAGTTCAGCAAAAGCCTGTCCCCCTCCAGAAAGACACATAATTGTTAGCTGATCTTCCAAACAGATATAATGGATAATCCTTTGCTGCCTGCTCCAGCTCTTAGATGAGAATGGGGCTGTTTCAATGCTTTTGGCTTTTTTTTCATGACACATGGGTTTTGCTTTATAATCTATCACTTCTCTTTCACAGAAAGAAAAAACGCGTCTCAGACAAAAACACAATGCATTAGAACCTTGATGTCATCGTTGGAGAAGCCCCATGGCTGCTTCTGTTTTCACTACTGCCTGCAGTAGTCCCTGACTGTCCACAGGAAAAAAAAAAAAAAGGGAGAATAAGCATAACTAAGCAACTTTTCCCATCAAGTCTCACATCTGTGACTGCAGGGATCTGGGCTTGCCTGGGGCACATGAAATCATTTGGAGCACATTGGTGATGGAGACATACACAGCCTTTTCCCTTCTAAGTGAGATGAAATGATGATTCCTTTTTCCCACCTGGAAATCCACAGAACAGGAGTTAATGGCTGGATATTTCACATTCTTTAGGCAACTATGCAGTGCATATGCCCCAGTTGTTTTGATCAGGGTATGTAAAACATTAGAAGAACATAATTTCAAAAGACAAACATTAGACTGTTTTCAAAGGCCCCTGTTCCCCTCTGAGTGCACCCTCACACTTCTTACCTCACACTGAGGCACTTGCTGAGCTCCCAGTGAACAGATACAGTTCATTGCCTGACAGAAGACTGGGAAAAAATGCATCTATTTTCTGCAGCCTGAGAGAGGTGAAATAACTCCTCAGTGTCCACTGAGTGCGGCAGACATTATGGATTGGAGCAGGGGAAGAAAGACAATGCAACCAAATGCTCAAGCTTCTTATAAAAATACACCATGTAGCAGCAAGTAAGCCCCACGCTCCTCCTGACTGTAGTCCTACTCCAAGGTCTTCAGTCAAACTTTTGTGGCAATCATGTCCCTTAAATATGGGCATACACTCAGTTTGTGCCCAGCTTATGCTTCTGCTCGGCACTGCTCTGAATCATAGTTTGCTACTCTGAAAAATTAACCATGAGCCCTGGCTCCTGTAAAATTGTACTCTCTCAGTATTCCTGTTTTTCACAAACTTCCATTCATGTAAGCTTCCTTTCAAAAGCAAGTATCCTGGAAACACTGATGTAAAACATTTTCATATGTCTGCATTCATTAAAAGTTCTGAACCAAAAGTAATGTGTCCAAATCCCTCTTTTTGTTTGAAAACATCATTCATCCAAGAATCAGAAATGTTACCATGTGACTGGTAACACAAAGAAATGAGCACATGAAGAATCACAGCAAACAGGTCAAAAGCAGCTCTGGGCCTGAAGTTGGTTCACAAGATATTTGTTGAACACTGGACACTTTGTTTTCCAAGAAAAATAGAAAAGGCTACATTTTCTAAAAAAACCCCCATGCTTATATATTTCTTGGCTTAGTCTTTCTCTGACCTTGCCTGGAGCTATCCCCCTTTACAGCACACAAAAACTAATATGTGCCTGGTTCACCCTGGACCTGTCCTACTTTCCTGCCTTCAAGTACAATAAAGAGGAAAAAGAAAGTATGTTGAGACCTTTGCACTGAAGAACCTGAGACTCCAGGGGAGAACAAAGAGCCCCCTGTCTCTCAGACAGCAAACACTGGGCTGTAGTGAGGAAGACAGAGAGTAGGAAGAGAATACAGCAGGAGCAAAGAGCTCTGGGGAAGCTCTTAAGGACTGAGAGGCAGGGAGAACAAGCATCTTAAATGGCACGGGACACAGAGGTTCAGGAAGATGGGACATGGGAGGCCAGGGAAAAAAGGTGCCTCTAGGATAGGAAAAGAGTTGTGGCAGAAATTTGAAGAGCCTGTGAACTTTCTGAGTGAGGCAAGGGGCACGGATGACAGGGAAAAGCTACATGCCCTGCCCACACAGGCATCAACTGGAGACTTGGACTAAGGATGAGGGGCCTGAGGCCAGAAGACACTACAAGTCAGAGTGAAAGGCTGACAGGCTTGAAGCTGACCAGAGCTTTGGGGCAGGTAGGCAACAAAACTTTCTCTGCTGAAACTATCCTTATCTACATATCTGCATGCATATAAAAGATGCTGTCCCTGCTCCATCCACATGAACACCTCTTCCCACTCTTGCATTATCTCTTTTGCAGCCAGAGCCACATCAGCCCTGGCTCACATTTTTCCATCTATGAATTGGAATGTGAGAGTGTAACATATTCCATAGCCAGTATGATCCAAGGAAATGTTTTGCTGTAGCTCTGGATCCCAAAGTGTATATGAGTGTTAAGCATAGATTTCAAAGTGGAAGAGAAGAGTATCAAGAGAAAATTACAGGGAAAATAGAGAGGAGGAGACATTTCTTCAGACAGATGGTCTCAAGAAGGCAATGTCTGAAAAGTGCTGAAAGTTCAGTCAATGCAGTGCTGGAGTTGACATTAACCTCATCTAATACTTATCAACTTGCTCTTACACATTTGAAAACTAATTGAAAAGAAGGCCAAAGGTATCATGCTAAACATCCCCATCAGAAACAGAAATTAAATCACACATATGGGAAAAGATTGTGATTCTCACAGTCCCACTTCAGTCTTTAAGTAACCAGCCTCCAGCAAGAGTTTTGCCAGAATAAGACCTGCAGAATTCCATGCCAGGATATCAGTATAAAAAATGTTAACTTTTGACAGTACATTAAGGGATTACATTAGAGAGCATTAGAGAGTAAAGTGTCAACTGAAGATGCTGCATAAGAAGAAAGATGTCAAGAAGAAAACAAGCTGCAGTATGATTTCATTTAGTGAGAGAAACTGCAGCGCACTCCTTGAATTTTAACGGATACAATGCTTCTCAGTTTCACAGGCTGTGAACGAGCCGTGATAAGAGGAAAAGGCTGATGACAGCCGTGATAATTTCTTTAGACAGCAGAACCAAAGAGGAACACAGCAAGCTACCCTCTTAATGATGGACATTTTATGCTACAAACTAAAATTGCTGCTTTATTAAACCTTTGGGCAACTACACAGGCTAAAAGAAGGAAACTAAAATACTTAAAAGCTTTTTCATGGTAGAAGAAACCATTGCATCTATTCTATTTCCTGCCTACTTGACCACATACTGGAATACAATTTACTTTCTGAGCCAGAGAGAGGTGAGCTAGAGAGAGAAATGAGCCATCTGGAGGCTACAATTAATATACCAGTCCTGTATGTGCCCTAAAAGAAGGTAGTTCGCACAACTGTGCCTTTTACACACTATCAAAGCAAAGTAGCAATGCAGAGAGCCTGTCTGTAAGCCAGTAATTCCAGTAAAAATAAAGTTTAGGGCTTGCCACTGGAGTCCAAGGAAACATCTTTCCAACATGAGAACAGAGCATAGCCAGTGCAAGAGCAGGAATGCCACTGAAGGTTGTTTCTTTCAGCATTGCTGGCTAGCACAAAGGCCAGATACGTCAGACAGGAGGGAGATGAGTCAAATGAACCAGTGGAAACTGGTAGATTCTGATGATTTAAAGGCAGCACAAACCTGAAGACAACTTATTTACTGCCACTCTTTGTCACCGGCAAAGAAGGTAGGAAGTAATCTCTTTTTTTCTGTCTTGACCCAAGTTTTCCATTATATTTCAGGCAGGCCACCCTACAGAATGAGATCTGTGGCAAATACCTGGTTGAGAGACTTCCTCTATGCTCCTGGGGTGAATTTTGCACATATAACCTGCCCAGCAATCCTTTTCTATCCTAAGAGCAGGTAACTTCTCCAGGTAACACCACCAAATTAAAATGCACACGTTAGAGGAAGATCCTCTGCTCTTAATGTATGAGTGAGAACTGGGTACTACAGCCCTACTGCTTTTGTAATAGAAAAGGCTGCATGTTTAGCATTTCTCATTTTTTCAGAACCAACCAGTATGTTCCACTTTAGTGGCAACAACATCCCTTTCCTAGCATCTAATACCTAGGAAAAGGAATCTGGGGGAAAAAAAAAAAGCCACAATGAAAGATTTTAAAAGCTTTTATAGGCATAGGTAAAACCTGAGGATATTAGTCAGAGGGTTCATATTTAAGAGAGAGGACAACTTACCCAAGGAGGCTGAGGAGGCAAATTTCAGTCTTTATCCCTATGGAGACCTGAGTTCTGATAGTCAAAGGGAATTCCCTCGTGTCTCCAAAGGGAATCACTCACTCACACCTGAGTGAGTGATTCCCTTTGGAGACACGAGTTCTGCTAGTGAGTGATTTTACAAGGAAATCTATCCAAACCTGACAGAAGGCTGCCATTGCTTCTTTCAGACCCTCAGACTTTTTCCTGTTACCTGGCAGTTCAGTTTCCTGGTCAGACTCAAAGAGCTGATGGGAGGGAGACACATACAATATTTCACTCACAGGCTGTCCCTTATCATAACCTTAACTGATGTGTGTCAGGCTTATAAGACATATCAGCAGAGCACCTGCTGATAATAAACCCTGAGGCAATAAGTACCCTTAAAGCCTTCTGCTTTCACTAAAATTCAAATACCCGTATCATGAATTAGCGCTCGAATAACTCAAAATCCCTAGTAATTTAGAGAGTTGTTCCTTCCCAAGATATTGATCCATTTTGGGAGCTGGTCTGACATTCCCAAGGGCAGTGTAGGGGAAATGCAGTGGATCTAATAATCTGGTTACCATGAATATTTGGGAAATACTGGTAAGAAATCAGGGTTTCAGTCAACCCCAAATGAGTACCTTTCATTAAGTTCTGAACAAATGAACAATAGCTATATTACAAGTGTGCCTGCAGACCAAATACTCAGCCACAGGAAATTGCTGGCAAATGCACCTACAGAACCAGAGGAAGAAAATGAGCCATGGTAAGCAGTTATATTTCCAGCTTCCTTGCAGATTTTATCTCCTCTTGTAGATTGAGCATGATATGCTTCTCTGCTTGCCAGGCCATCTGAAAGCTTTGTTAATGAGTATTAGTAAATAACTCTGTTTTCACAAACTGCCTACCAGCTCAGAATCAAAAAGTGCAATTATAGCTTATTCAGTTCAGAGCAGTTCTTTTATGAAGAATGTTGATTCAGCACCTTGTTTTAGCAAGCCCTGTAAATACATCTTCAAAATTATCTCTCTGGAAGGAAAAAAAAAAAATCAATTTTAATTTTCTGCCTGTTTACCCCAATGCAAATCAAACAGGCACAGTCTGCCCCTTCAGAGCCAGCCATGTTGTGCTGAGCTCGTGATGCACAAGGGATTTCTTTCTTTAGCCAAGAGACAATATGGTGAGTGTATTGATTACTCCAAACTATGTACTGAGAGGGCACAGCAACAATTCCTAGGTGCCTGGTGTATCTCACGGCTTTCATTTAAGTACTGAGATCCTGCTTTCTTAATCTATAGATAAAACCCATCTTTACTAATCAAGGCTTAGTATCTATCTGCTGCTTAGTGCAACTCACTGAAACACTCTGGCTTGTATTCACAGCCTGGCAGAGAAGCAGCTTACTGCAGTAATTAGCTTTAATTCATACACTACCACACATGCACTGTAGGGCTGTAGAGAAGGCTCAGACTCAGAGCTGAACAACCATCAGCATCAAGACCCACCTAAATGGACTAGTACAACAGCTGCCTATAATTTGATCCATGTTATTAGAAAGTGTCTGTCCAGCTGTCTCTTAGCCACTGCTTTCTAAACATAATATTGCTTGACTGGCACTCTGCAATCCACAGCTCATTGAATGATGCAGTCATTAAGATCCTATAGGTGAGCAGGATTGTTGAGCCAAAAGTTTCCAGGCTGCACCAGGGCTGTCTGCAGAAGCTGTGCACTGCCCCAAAACACAACAAGCACAGCAGAGACAAAGGCACAACTCCCAAGGTATGTACCCTATTGGGTACATCCATAGGGGGCAAGCTAAACAAGCTGAAAGGAACATAGCATCAGGCCTTGCTTTGGATTTGCTTTTTTTTTTTTTTTTTTTTTTTTTTTTTTTTTTTTTTTTTTTTTTGCATGAGTCAAGGCTAATTAAGGCTTACTGCAACTTACTTTCCTGTGATTTTAAATAGAGGAATAATGAACATCCTTATTTACAGTGATAGGCACCTTTCTCCCCCCTCAGGTATTTTGAACTCACAGCCTGAGCTCCAGTTATCACATGAAACCTACACACAGACTTGCCCAAACTTCAGGAGCAGACTACATCTGAGATTCTGCATGGTGGCCAGCTCTGACACAGACATTAAAACATTCTTTGCTGGTGTAAATGGTAAAAGAGAAAGTCTAAAAAGTTCATAAATATATGCAGTGCAGGTATAAGTTGAAGAATACTGCCCAAACAGGCAGTATTTTATTTCAAATTCTGAAAATTAGAATGGGCATACTAAAGATGCAAGAAGTCATGCACAATCCATCTCTGCAGTCTTTTGTGCTCTGTGGAGCTGTGAACAGTTCCCAATAACAATTCCCAGTAAACAAAGAGGACTGAAATCTCTGAGCATGACTTTTTTTTTTCTACTGCTAGGTATGTATCTTCAAACATGACAGCACCTATCGGCATTTTAGGAAGCAGTATATAGTATCTCATTATAGTATCTCATTTCCAACCATTTCACACTTTTCCAAACCACACTACTCATGACCTTGCAAAAATTGCTGCTGTTTAAAGTGAGACTGGATGATCAAATACTGTAAATATATCTAAAAATAAGAACCAGATGCAAATTAAATTAATTTATATATATATATGTGTGTGTGTGTGTGTGTGTACATATATATATAAAAACTCAACAACTAAGTAAGTTTAAATTGTTGTGTCCTTATTAACTTCTTCCCTTTTGTTTCCTAGGAAGGTCTCATTTGGCACTGAAATCGTGTGGTCCTTGCAGTCATGACACTGCATACAAAGTAGCTGCTCTTTTACTTCAGACAGAGGAAAATGCTTTAATAGCTGCCTCTCTGAATGACAGCACCTACCTGCCTTGCTAAAACATGCCCTTAGTCTTAGGAGAAAAGCCACAAGAAGACAGAAGGCTACTTACAAGTGTTCCATAGAGCCCAGGCGGGAGAATCGGAGGCGGAAATTCACTGTGCCTCTGATGAGCTGATTTAGCTCCCTGCAGCATTCAGACAGTTGGTCCCTTTACGGCCATCGGGCGGCTGAGTTAAAGGGTGGCCGTGCACAAACATAAACAGCTTGTCAGCTCTAGCCAAAGAGGCGGGCCTGCCCTGCCAGCCACAATGCGAGCCAATGATTAGCTCCTTCTTCGCATTCTGGGTGTTCAAGATATTGAGTTTCATTCTTAAGCAGGGGAACAAGAGGGACTGACTGGGAAGGGCTAAGGCTTGACGATTTACTGCTAGGCATTAAAACGCTTAAGGTGGAAGGAAAAACAAAAATCAATAGATCTCTTCAGGAAAAGCACATATTTGCTGGGTATTCATACAAACACTTCTAGGGAGCCCACAGGCATCTTCAAGGCACAGTTTCTTTTAAGTCAATTGAACATACAAGCAAACAAAAGACCTCTAAATTAAATTTAGTTCATATTCACTGTATAGAAGTTTCACTTGCAAAGTCTCCAATTTTAATTCTCTCCATCCTTTTTCTTATTCTCATCCTTCCTAACATGCTTTATCTGCTTTATTTGCTGACAGTGGCATTTCTCATTTCTCTGTCACCAATGTCTTACCCTGACCTTCTTGACCTGATCCTCCAACATTTATTGATCCTCCTATGATTGCTTCTCTTCACCTCCATCTTAATTGCTTGTTCTTTGGGTCCTGATCTCCTGGAAAGGGCAGAGTCACAAGAGAGGCGCCTTACAGTAAGGTTCTGTGAGACAACCAACTTGATCTAGCAAATTATTGCTGTCTTCAGTACCACATTATGCCCTTCTTGTCTGTCCCCCCATCATTCAAGAAAGGCAATGTAGCACAGAAGCAAATGCTTCTCAGTCAGTTTACTGATCTTAACACAGAGACAAAAGACGTATTGCAAAGAGTAAACACTCCCTGAAATATAAGCTCCTTCTGATCTTACCTGAGTCATCTAAGTTCCCACCTGTCTGCCCAGGTTCCTCTCTCCCTTTGTTGTTTGAATCGAATTGTTCCTAGTTAATTGAATACCCAGCTTACAGCTACTGATCCCATTTCATCCCAGCTCTGTCCTACTTTCTTATGCCTCTAGTTTGGCTGTGAGGCCTGTCTGCCACCAAAATCTGTCTCATTAAATGTTCTATAATAACTCCCTGTATAAATATCATGTTTTGTGCTTCAAGCCTCAGGCTCTTTGAGCTCTTTTTTGCAATCCCTCCTCAAAAACCATGCCATCTTTTTGGCTTTCACTGTTTTTTTCTCTCTGACTTTTCTGATTAATTCTTCTCTCAGCATCTACTCCTCCCTCTCTTGCACTCCCAAAGGCACCCTACTTCTTGTTATATTCTATCCAGCTTTTACTATTTGCTTGTGCAGGCTCCTGTACTACTGACTCAGTGATTTACGAGCATCCATTTGTATTTTTCAGCTTTATGCTTTTCTCCAGTCCCACATTTCACCCCGTGTTTTAGGCATACTGTATTAAATGCCCTGGCAGCTTTTAAGATCCTTTTTCTGGGGTCAAATTAAAGCAGTACAATCACACTACATTCCGTGCAGTCTTGGCACAAGTCGTTTCTCTCCCTCTCTGCTTTGATAAAGGAGCTGAACCCGCAGCAGAAGCAGATGCTGGAGTTAGCACCTCGATCAGACAGGCGAGGTATCGTAGCCAAGCTCTCTGGCTTCTGCTGACAGGCTGCACAAGAGTTCTGGCACAACGCGCTGCATCACAATGTGCTCAGGTCACGTTTGCAAGTGTTTCTTCACAGTGAGACCTACTAGACACGTTCTTCAATGACATTTCAGATTCTGATGCAATTGCACAGCTCCTCAGCTGCCACCCAGGGACGTAACATACATTGTCTCTACTTTTGCCTGGATTTCCTACTCAGTCTGTGCTATCCACACCAACACCATTATTTTACCAGAGCTCTTTTCCAGTATTTTTAACCTGTAAATTTCTGCCCAGGTCCACCATGTGATCACAGTATATGATTACTTTAATTATTTTGATCATTGAGCCTGGACCTTATTCCCAATGCACCTGCATTGCTTTCCACAAAAAAATTAAGCAACTGAGGTAATCTTTTGTTCCATGCTACAGCCACATTGCCTGCACCTCCATAAAAGACATGCTTTCATGTCCTGAGCTTCAAGGCCTTTTGAGAATTTCTCCTTTCTTACCAATCCACTCCCACATCTCTCCTCATCACAAGGCCTGGCTTTTCAGCTTTCTCTCTTCCTTACAAAGCTCTCTTTTCTTACCTTGTCTTCTAGGCAGAGAATGCCCTGCTTCATGAAATCAAATTACCTATTTTTCTTCCTCTTCTACAATCTACATGTCACAAAATATAGAAATAATGTATCAGAGTAAGAGTAGGTGAAAAGTCACTCCAGAAAGAGAGATGTTTCATCAGTGTA
This sequence comes from Haemorhous mexicanus, assembly GCF_027477595.1. Classification (NCBI taxonomy): domain Eukaryota; kingdom Metazoa; phylum Chordata; class Aves; order Passeriformes; family Fringillidae; genus Haemorhous; species Haemorhous mexicanus. The sequence goes on along the minus strand of NC_082344.1, from coordinate 33,857,213 downwards.
TATAAAATATATGTGCTACAAATCTACTACCATCAACTATATACTGCATGTTATGCACCTTACGCTGTTAGATTTTTTATGGAACAGGATAGGCATGAAAAGCCTTTGATGGATATGGATCAAGTGCCCAAACACTGTACATGAGATTGTGAAAAGACTGCTATGAAAAGATTGTTTGTAGATGCACAAGAGAAAGCAAGCTAGCTATTGCATCTCTGATTCCCATGGAAATTTATTTAAGATGCTAATTCAGTATAGCCACAAATAAAGAAACAAAAGAAAGAGCAAGAATGAGCTGATTTAATGGACTTTGTTGAAAAGGCACACTTAAGACAAAGTCACCCTGGGTACAACTCCTGTGACTTCAATCATAGCATTATGCCAAGGATGAAGCTGCCTCTTTGTCCTTAAGCCTGGCATAGCCCAGGAAAAGTGTTACCAGCACTGCCAACAATACTAATCTAGCACCAGCTAATAGCGATGGCCAAGCTGATTTAATAATTTACTTTTCTCAAAAAGGTTATCCCTCTCTCTTTACTGCCATTCCCAGCTGCACAGGCCTGTGTCTCTCTCACACGTGTTGCAAGGAACAGTGGGAAAGCTCACAGCCCCAATCTGTCTTACTGGATATGTCTTTCAGACAGGTTAATGATCTGATTCAATATCCCTGCCATGTTAAGTACCCAAAGCACCAGTGGAGGGAAACAGTAAACATGTTTTAGATAGAGAGGGCAAAAGGTGGAGACCAGAATCCCCACCTTTTTTTTCATATGCAAAAGATGGCTGTCATCCCCAAGAAGCTACCCTCTATCCTGGGGTGAAACTTAAAACCATGACCCCCAAACCCACGCCATTCTTAAACACAAGATCCCAAAAGCTGAAGAGTTCCTTCCAGCTCAGCATATTCAATGATTCTATTATATGATTCAGCAGAACTTTGCCCACTCCCTCAGCTGAAGGCTCCATGGGTGACATTTTGATTCTGTTCCTTTCATTTTACCATCCATGCATCTGGCTCCTATTATTTATTGTTTGCTTTCCAAAACTGGGGTTTTTTTACTATTTTGTGGCCTCAGCCCACCCTCACTCTGCTCTTTCTTCTCAAAACAAGCTCAGCTGGATGCTATTTTGCCTGTTCTTTGTATCTCCCTTTGGGGCCAACAAGGAACCTCCGGCCCCCTGAGGCTCAGGCTGTCCGGTTTGTGTCCACATTGCTGCTGGGAGGAGACCTGCCCTGTTTCTCCAGCAGAAGCCACAGATGCTGCAGAATGGAGTGGAGTGAGGTTTTTGTCATGTTTTACTGGCCTGCTTCCAGTTATAAAGGGGGTTACAAGTTATTCCCAGAAAACACACCACCTCAAGCAATGGAAGACTTCAGATAGACAAAAGAAGTGAGACTGTGCAGCTGAAATGTCTCTTTCCTGTTCAAAAGGAAAGCAAAAGGCAGAAATGGGAAGGGGAAAAGATCATGCGTAGATGCACCACACTAACATATGAATCTGCAGTCAGTGGGAACTTGGGTTTAGTCCCAGCTCAGACCATGTGCATTTTGAACTTTGAGCTCTTGGACCACTTCCTAATTAGAGAGCAACTGACATACTGTGGAACTATTTAACCCTTTGGTGGTGCCTCCTGAGGTGTAACAAATGCCAGAAGAGACTCCGAGGATGTGTCTAACCCCTGGAGGCCACATAGACTACAGGCTCTATCCCTATGCTCCAAGTAGCTTAAGTGAAACAACCGCTGTCAGCATCTCTTTTCATGGCTCTCTACACGGAAAGGTCAGGCTTACAACTACTCCTTCCCGTGCTGCTGAACGATTACTGGAATCTCCCCCTAATGTGCCAGCTTTCCATCCAGAATCTGCCTGTCTTCAAGACAGAATAGTTCCTTCAACCTCATCAGTAATGCCACACCAAGGATCAGATCAAACAGAGATACCTGCAGCAACTCAATAGTGTAAATAACACCCCACTGAACCAAGAGACCTGCTTCTCTGCTTCACAGGAGTGGAAAAGCAGCAGAGTATTATCAAACTGTAACTGTAACTAAAAATACAATTACAGCATTAGGAGCTGTGTGGAAAGAAACAAGGGTTATACAGCTGATGTACATCAACAGCTGTCATGACTATCACTGGTGTTCTAGTTAGACCTGCACCAGTGATTTCATTTTTTTATATCCCCTTGTAATGTGGTAATATTATGTCTTGCCTATTTCACAGAAGCTCTGTGTGCATACATATACAGTTCTTTGAAACTCTCACTGAGGACATTTCAGACATACAAACTTTTCATTTTCACTACTAACTTAAGAAGTATATGCTTTGAAAGCAAATAAACAGGATAACTACTTTGGCAAGATAAGTGTTTTTTAAAATTTCCTACCACCTCAAAGGTCACTCATTCCAAACACAACACAAATGCACTAATAAAAGGAGATGCACCTCCAAAAATACATGCACTGTGGGTAAAGATTAACTTTGTCACTGTAGAGCATAGTAAACCTACAAGTTTAAAGTCCATCTAAGCAAGTTTTCTCCCTAGCTTCTTTGTGTCCCATTTCCTGGTGAGAGATGTTTCACAGGCCTCAATTGCCACAGAGTTCAGAGGAGGCCTTTCAAGTACAAACTACTCTTTGCACATGCCCTTCATTCCCCAATCATTTGTGCTCTACCTTATTTGCAGACCAATAGCCTCAGTTCTCATCTCACCTGGAATTTGGTAGTCAGAGTTTTTGAGCCTTAAGGTTTTTCTAGATGGAACTGTGACAGCAAGGTAGCAAGAAGTATCAAAGCTACCTCTGAAATACCTGTCTAATGTATGTGCTGGTAAAGCAGGAGAAAACTCAATCAAGAAGAAAAGCAAATTAGCCTGTCTTGGGCACCATGCTGCCATAATTGGCTTCTATATCTAAGCTGGCTATAAACTACCTTAAGCCTTGCTATACTACACTGCAGGCATTACTCAGTTAAATTCTGTGAATTAATCTAGGCTCAACATTTAAATTCCACTGTTGTTATGGGGCGATTCATGCACTTCTAGAAGGGTTTTGCAAACCATGCTGAAATATCCCTTATCTCTGCTTAGGTTTAGAGTCCAAAAAAATATGTCAGAAGGACAGATGCTTTGGCTTTGGAGCAGATCTATGTTCAGAGTGTCAGGTATGCTTACAAAGAGCCCAAAAAGAGCCACAGACCCAGCAGCACACACATCCATCCTAATTTCAAATTACAAGATGACTTGTCTCCAAGGAATGCTTTCCTATATAACAGTATAAACATTTCCAGTGGTATCTTTGGAACTGACAAATTCCTTATTATGTATGGCCTTTGCCACAAGGAAAATATCACCTCTCCAGTTTCTCGCCCCTCTGTGGGCTATGTTCTTGCTCAGACAGAAGAACCCAAGGGAAATTTCCAAAAGAACTCTTTTGTGAAGACCTTGCTGTTATACAACAAACAGACAGCATTAATTAGAAGACTGCCTTCAAGATAGCTGTGGTTCCTGCTCCCATAAGAAACCCTATTCATCGTGAACTCAGCAGTAAATATTCCACTTGTTTCCTTGGCACAGAACCAAATGCCTGCATCAACTAGAGCAAAGGATATTCAGAGACCAAGAGGGATTTGCCCATCACAGGAAAAATGCTCAGATTAGCGATGCAGTGACCTTGGTTCAAAGAAAGCACTTTAATACATGCCTTTCTGTCAAGCATATGAGAACTCCTGCTGATTTCACTGTCACATCAATGAGGTCAGCCATGGATTTATTCAGGAGCTAAAAGGAATTAACTCCCTTCACACATACACACCCCCTGAATAACAGCCAGAGTGGTCTGTGCCCAATGGTGCAGATGTGACTTGTCCCTCCCCTCTCTCAGTGGGAAGCAGGAGTTTACCTCTCCTCGAATGACACTGCTGATGCATTTTATGCCTTCTTGCTGAGCAAGAGTGAGTGGGGTACCAAAAAAACTGCTATACCCAACTTACTTCTACATCCTCTTTCTACCCAGCAAGCCTAGACAAAGTGTGTCAGTTACCAAGCACATGGAAACACCGAAATAATTTAACTGTTTGAAACTGCAGAGGCACAACAAAGGTCAGAATCATTCATTTGGACACAGAAATCCAAAGAGATGGTGGTGTGTCCTATATAAGCCTGCAAGCAAACACAACAGTCCAAGTTTTAGGCATCCTCATATAACAGGCTAGTAAGAGGAATTTTAATGAATTCCAGGTGCTCTCAAGTCAAGTTCCTTGTGACAACCTATCTCCCCCCAAAAAACAGGGACATATTAGTTCTCAAGCAAAGCTTTGTTATAAAGGTATTCTGAGCAGCAGGAGAGGAAAAGAAGACCTTAATATTAAAGATACTATAAACCTCAGCCATGCAGGAGAACTCAATTAAAATATAAAAGCTCCCTCAATCCAAGTAGCAAAAAGGCTAAACCTGTCATGTGATCAGAACCAAACCACACCCACATCTGGATTTAATTATGCTGTGCCATTTTACAGCAGCCTAAGAAAATGGAACTGGGGGTCAAGTAATCCTAGAATAATTCTTCAGTCAGTCACACGTATAAGAACCTGGGTAAGAATAGATAACAGAGAACATCAGCAGACTGAGCATACAAAGATTCTAATTAAAGGTAAGAACAACAACAAAGAAGTCCATAGACAAATGGCTCACTTCAGAGTGATAGCACCAAACACAAAATTTCTGTATGGTCTACAAAATTCAAGCAAACCTACAAAACTAATGCATACTAAAAGGATGCAGTTGTGGTCAATAACTGCTCACTGAATTGAAAAGAAATGGAATTCATGGAATTCTAAAACTCTTCAGAAATACATATTTTCTTAAGAGTTCTACACATATTTAAAACAAATTCTTCAAAAGAAAGTACTTATATGAGATTGTATGTTTATATAGCAACTGTAAATTACAGGTAGAAATCTATATAAGAACATACTTATAATTAATATGAAAGTAAAAAGGACATATAATTTAATTTTTTTATTATTATGAGTATACAATCTGAGTATGAAATCAACCAAAATGCCTATTTTTTTAACTGAAAACAAAATAATCTAGATACGTTACTTGCAAATGTTAACTGGGGAGAAGAAACTTAAAGTCTTTTGAAGTATTACCTAGCCAGCAAAGAAGCTTGTAGATATTGTTTATTCTAGTTCAAGCAAATAAATAAAAGTGTGTATGCAAAAGCAATTCCAACACTACCCAAATTAGTAGGGGTTTCCTGAAGATATGTAGCATGAAATTAAATTATAATCTCTACAATCTGCATCCAGCATCACTATGGTATTTTTTTCGTAATATGAAATCAGTTCCATGTCAGTCTGGGGTTTTTTTCCTATTTAACAGAGCTTTTTTTCATAAAAAAACTCCTATTTAACAGAGCTTTTTATGAAAAAAGATGCCACTTGCAGCATTCATTCTTCTTATTGCTCTATTCGGCCACATTCCTTGAGGAAGGATCCCCTGATTCTGTTAAAACATCCAGAGCTGCCCAACTGCAACGTAGTGCTCCACCAAGGCCTTTGTGTTGACCCGGGCTACAACATGGATTAAATTATGGCTCACACACTGTGATTCTATTTTGCATGCAAGGAACAAAATCTGTGTGAGGTAATACTGCACAGTACCCAGGATCTGGATGAACAGCAGGCCTTGAAACTTTGTGTGCACTCACTTGTGCTTTTCTGCGTGCTTGTCAAGGTCAGCAATGTGGCACATTTAAAGGAGGCTTCCTGCATTGAAAGGATTGTTGTTTGCTCTTGGTTGCTTTCTGACACAAGCTCAAACCGAGAGAGACCTCACAGAAGGAGGTACTGATTATTGCAATGTCATTGCTAAAATTCAGCAATTGCTCAGATTCATGCAGTTATTTTAAAGCTATATTTCTTGGTCATTTTAAGGTCAGGTCAAAGACATAAAAAACAGTCAGCCAGAAAGGAATCTTATCTTGAATTCATCCCACTGGCATCCATAGATATGATGACATCTAAAACCCCTTGATATTCCAAAGGATTCAAGAACATTGGTATCTACAATACAGGTCACATGCATTCTAAGAAGCAAATATTCTGCAGAGTCTGTTTAACTTGTGAACGAGGGAAAAAGTTAAACTTTCTCAGTAGCATTTAAAAAATGAAACTGAAGATGGTCCAGTCTTTTTTCCTTTCACTTCCTTCCTCTTCCATAGCAATTTCAGACTCCACAATAAGTTCCAATGTCACTTTTTAGAAGGGGAAGAACCCACAGAGATATTTAATATCATCCTCAACGGAATAAATTACCATTTGGAGTGTTTTTCTAAGAAATCTTGTTACAGCTATACTTAGGAACTTCCTTAATACGCAGAGGTACTGAATATCATGATGTTTGCCCAAAGCAGAATGTTTTTGTTGATTGTGCATTTTAATACTATAATCTATAAGCATGGTAATTTTATATTTCTCCATTAAGTGACCCTATTTCAGCTGTTAAGAGATTGACAGCCTTTACTGACTAGCAAGAAATTTTTCATTAAATTTTTCATGCTAGATGTTTGCCTCATTAAAAAAAAATCAGCCAAAATAGAGTTGTTTCTGAGAACAAGACTAAGAAAAATCAGATTGCTTTGCATGACAAAAATTTAGGTGTTTTTATTTGAGAACTGTGAAAATCCTCAGGCTTTTCAGTAGGATACTAAACAATAGGGAGAGGCTTTAATCCAGACAATGATTTTTTTAACATCACATGAATATGCACATTAACCTCACTGTGACCCAATGCATACTCACTTGGGAGATGAATTTTTTGGTGATACAGGCAGCCTACTTTCTGTCCTTTGCTAGTGCTTGTGTAGCATTCCTTAAATACAAACCTTGCAATAGAGGAAGATATTAAACCACAGACATCCAATCCAGTTCAATGAAAGACTAAATTCACAAGGCACTGAAGGGAACTCTGGTATGAGGAGAAGTATTCCAATGGGCAGCATTCTCAGAAGACATATTGTCTTACACAAACTCCCCAGTATGAAATACTGCTGGTTTTATTGCATACTGTACTATTTCCTCACTGTTCCTTCCTAATTACAGCTATGGTAGCCAGCTTAAGACCTCACTGTGGTCAAGCAGCGTGCTTTGCAGGTGAGCAGTAGCAGAAGGTCTTGGTCCACATAAAGCCAGTGGAATATATTCAGTGAATGATGCCAAGTGAACAGAACAAACAGACTGCCCTGTCACTGTATTTCCCCAAGCTGGCTCTTAGTGTGATCATACTTTGGCTATAGCAAATAAAATGGCCAACAATTGTTAGCAGCAACAATTAAGCCATTCACTGTGCCTTTTGGAGAATGATGGATGGAGTTTCTTGTACCATCCTCACCCCAGCTGCACTCTTTGTCAGTTCCTCCTTCATGGAAGTTGTGTGATTTGAGCATCTGTTCTGAATCAGATAAACAAAGTGCTATGGACTATGGTATGTACACATACACACTGACAAACAGTCCTGTGAAGAGACAGCGACCCACTGACCTGGGGAATTGCCCTGACAGTGTGATAGCCAGCCCTACACCTACCTACTTTTAATCCCCATACCTGATGAAAGCAATCAGCTGAAGGGATCTCTTTATAAAGGCACTCTATTAACACCTTTATTTAGATAGCTCATCAGAATCCCTGATGACATAGTGATGTACCACTTGTTGCTGTGACAACACTTAAACTTTCCTCAGTGACAGAGGGGAAGAATATTTACAGGAAAATGCTTTCCATATGATAGGGTCAGAGCAGTGTGGGGTCTCTGCTGTTCAAGGATCTAAGCTATTTTTTCCCAGCTCCATAAATCATAACATCAGCTCTGGTTTCTCCTAGGGTTAGTTGGCTGAGCATCAAGGAACATCAAAAAGAGTTTTTTGCTTTCTGTTCTCCATAGCACTTGCACTCAGATGTGTCTATCTGCCCTCACATCTTCAAGAATAAAGCAAAGAAAAACCTTTCAGAAAGCATTTAAAGCACGAACCATTTTTTTAATGCTTTTAAAAAGCATTACCATAAGCCAATGGTGAGGCCTTCTGTTTCTCCAAAAGGACAAACTCATACTTCCCAAGAAACAGAAGTGTTTTATAGGGTGGTCCTCCCCTACCTACACTCTCTGATGCTGAACAAGCTATGAGCATTTCTAGAAAAAGAGTAATTAACTGCAATTATTATTTCAGTGCATGAACAATCAAGGTCAGAACCAAAGCAAATCATCACATGTCTCCTGATAATTATAGTGAAAATAATTATTTATTTCCTCATCAATAATTATTGATTCCTAGAAGACCTTTGATGTCATAGCATGTTATTCATAATAAGCATTACACAATGGCATCTATGTTGCAAGCTTCACTATGTTAATTCTCAACATGTTCTTGAAAACGTAAGAAAAGCTGAACAAATTCTCCATTTCTCATTTTAAAGCATACACTATTAATTTTATTGAGAAAAAGAGTACTTTGGCCATTCCACCTAGTAGAGACACTGATGGCTGGAAGCCCCTTTGGGGTAAAATTTTGCCATAGGAATATGCAGTATGAGTTGCATTCACTTTTAGGATGGCTATACCTTGGCCCAAGGTTAGTAAGTATATTGTCCTGGGAACTTCAAACATACTAAAATAATTTGGCTGTTAGTTACCTAATTCTTTAATCAATTTTAAGCGTCATTGCTTTACTTTTACATAGCAATTACTACTGACTAATTAAAAATCTGAGGGCCACATATACTGTAACAAAGCCATAGAAATCTATGGATTTCCAAGGCAACACTCAGAATGCCAAGGGAATTGATATCAACTTCCTCTTCCAGAAACCTATCCATGACATCCAGCAGGATCTACTCTGCATTCTGCCAAAATCACTTATTTCAGTGAACCTATTTCCAAATAACAACGGCAGCTGGTTTGTTACACGGTATTCAACAGAGGTAGCTCAAGATCAGTCTGCAAACTCTCTACTTTCTTAAAAAAGGCCCTTGTGGGAGTGAATTCCCACTGAATTGAAGAGTGGGGGGGAAACAGAACAGGAAAAAACAGAAAAAAACCCCCATCTTTCAATTGCTCCCCTAGATAGGTAAAGGAAACTCAAAAGTACTGAAGCTTTTAAATTAAGACAATCCATGTTTCTAAAAGACAAATAAGCTTTAGTGATTTGGTTATTTCTGATTTACTGTCTTTAAAATTAGGTCATTACTTTTAGGAATGCTTTGAAATAAATGAATGATGGGAGAGGATTTCAGAATGTTCTTAACAGTAATCCATACCATTCCTGGGGATAAACTGTTTTGTCTTTGACCTTCTATTTTATCCCTTTGGGAATCACACTATTGTCTCATAAGAAAAGAGGCACCCATCTTAATATTCCTGGCCTAATGAGTTCTGCAAAATCCTTTTAAAGTACTAGCTAACCAGACTGATATACTACTGTTTTATCCATCCAGATCAAGCTGGATTTATGATTAATTGCATGCTTGCAAATAACCTTTCAGACTTTTATTCATCATTCCTTGTATGAAAAAAAAAAAAAAAAGTCAGTTGAGGAGTACAACATCGCTTCACGTTTGTTAGCTTGCATTTCTGTAGATCCTTTCAACTGCTTTATGGAAGAAACAACAGTGACACTGTCAGAATAAATTTAAATTTAATTTTTAATATGTCACTAAAGTGATACAAATTGTGGTGTCAGTGCAAAAAGACATATAATGAATTATAATTTCAAAGTGAAATTTAAAAATCCTAGGAAATTCAAGGTAGAATATCTTTTCAACTGCAATTTGGCCCTCTGGGATCCTTCAGATTTTTTTATTCCTGCATATACAACTAGGTTTATCACCTCAAAATAAAAATGGCTCTTCGAAATCATAGTAGTTTATGTGATATACATTTCCAGAAAGAATAAATATGCCTTTTGGCCCAGATATGTTGATTACATTGCTCAGTTAAGTTATAGCTTGTATTCACATGCAACAGCCTTGCTTTGTGAAAGATGATCTGAAGAGTGTTCAAATTGAACACATAAAATACCTTCAGCATGAAATAGTGTATTATCATGGGGCTTTGTGAAGTACAGGGTTGTCCTGACTGATTTCAGATGGCAGTTTAGTCCTAGTTTATCGGTATAAAACCTACTGTGTACTTTACACCATATCATTCAAACAAAAGGTAGTAGAAAAGGTGATGTTAACAGATGTGTGACTGCTCCTGAAATCTACTTGTAAGATGGATAAGGAGCAGAGTGATGGGGAAAATTGGTCTTACAGAAAATGGAGATGAAGATTCTCTTGTGTGAGACTCTCATCTCACCCATATCGTGATCCTCACTGTCCACCCCAAATCACAGTACATCATCTCTGAGTCAATTAGTGTGTGATGGTCATGTGTCACTATTTCATGTGAATAATCAACATTGAAATTTAGATTCTGTAAATAATCAAAAGTAAACATACTTCACTAAACTTAATAATGAATATTACTACCTTGGTAATTAAGTTTATCATGAATCTTATTAACTTAGTAATTGGCAATGGGTGTCTTAACAATTTTAAGGAAAATCTTTGTTGGTGGTCCAGAAATATTTTGTAATTATAGTCATGTTTTGGTCAGTTGAGTTAATTTCAATTAATACAATTTATTAACTTAGTACCTAAACACTAACAGCCCAAGGGAGATACTTTAAGTGAACCAGCAGGACAGCTTTAAAATAAGATCACAGTAAGTGTATGTCATTCCCTAATTTTAATTACATGCAATTTCAATACCCAAATTCTGGTATCCTAAAGACCAGTTCAAATAACACAGTACCGACATCTGTGTTCTGAATTCAGATAAAGAGACAAACAAGAAAAGTAGTGAGTGCAAAGAAGGTTTTGATTTATTTGTAATAGAGCTTGTAAGCAGTCTGGGGGTAAGGATTACCTTCTGTTTCTGCACAATACCTAGCTCAGTAACAAAAAAAGGTATCCCTAGATGCTGCAGAAATAGTAAAGAGTAATAATAATATAAATGCAGAATAAAATGATAATGCCATTGATGCAAGTCAGAATTTCATATGAGGTATACTGACAGATGTTTAATGAACTGCACTGAATCAATCTGACACTGCACAGTTCTTAGGAAACAATCAAGTCCTGTATAATTTGATTTAAAAGAAATTACTGCCACTGCAGTTATTTTTCTCAGATTTTTTTCTTCAAGCAAAGCTCACAGAAAATAGCAGCATCCTTATTTATTTTTTTCTTTAACATCATCAGATGATTAAATAGATTGGGCCTACATGTGGTTTGTCATTTGAAATCAAAATCCAAAACTCAGCCTAGGTATCTGAGCTATGTTAAGTTACATTAACTGGTACCTTAGTTACCTTTTTATTCCTCAACTAGATGAGCATAAGGTTGTTCTTCCTAACAGATTTTTACATCTTAGTAATTCTCAAATAACAGAAATGTTTGTGTGAAAGCAGGTAAAATTTTGAAGACAAGGGAAAGGAGAAAGGAAGGGAAGGAGGAGGGGTTAATTACTCTAAGATGTTTATGGGAATTTGTCCTTACCTACTTCCTTTGCCTCAGAATTCTTCTTGTAGGGAATTAGGAGAAAGGAGAAGGGATCACAGAATACTAACTGGAAAGAAAAGACCAACACAGATACACAGCTTTTCCTATAACTACAGTAGAGAGAAGGTGATCATGGAATGCAGTGCTCCCAGTTTTAAGAGCAGAGGGGGAGGAAACACTTCCTCTATGAGTAGAAGGGAAGAACACTAAGACAAAAGTTTAAAAAGCTGCTTGCTTGTAGTAAGACAAAAAACTTGGAGTGACATAGAACTCCCACCTTGAAATAGGAGGAAAAAAGGAAAGAAATACGGGAAAAAACTATTTTCCTTTTCCATGTCTTGGTAAGTAGCAATGGATTTGGCACTATTAAATCTAAATATTTAATGCTTTGCAGGGGTTATCCATGTTGGCAGCTCACCCTGTGCTTTGCAAGGAGAATACTGAAAATTCTCTTGAACTGTGGCCAGTTGCAAACCGGCTGGACAAGACTGGTCTGGTGCACTTACTGGTGTTCCCCTTCCTACTCTCCAAGAGAGGTCAACCACAAGGTGAACAGGTTTGTTCCCTGATCAGCCATGCACTCTGTCTGCCTTTCCTACAGGCCAAGGTAAAGCATCAGGCAGTTTCACACCTCCCAGAAATATTTATGCAGCAGGGCTGAAACCAACGAGGTACCCTATCAGTGTCACTGATCTGTTACCAGGGGTAAAGGTATCTGAGAATCTGACACACCAGCGAGCACAGAATGCTCACACCTCAGTACCTTCAGAGAAAGTTACAAAGCATCGATGCATGTAATAGCAAATGAGATTTCAGCTGAGGACTGCAGCACCAAGAACTGCAGGGGATTGTTTAATATTCAGTGAGAATATGCCTAAAAAGTCAGTGCATATGCTATCAGAATTTCAGCATCCTTTGCACATGAATGAACTTTGCTTAAGCTTCATCAGGATCCATTTACATTCTGGATAAGAGATTTGGGAGGAAAACAGGTATACGTTGTAAATAGCAAAATTAAAGGCTAAAACCTTCTTTTCAGGTTATCTGTCAGGAAGATGTCTGAGTAGATTTTAAATAAAACACCTCTGAAATTTTCTATCCATGTCCCAGATCTTCCCAGAAGAACTTCTGAAATTATTCAGGACACATATGAATAATTTCTCTATATTTGAGAGACTTAGGCAGGGGCTTTCAATGTAAAATCCAAACAAGCAGTGGATTAACTGTCTTCAGCTGAAAGCCTGCCAGATGACTACCCCTACCCAGGCACATGGCATTTGATGCCTGCCATTTTAATATTTTGACATTTTTGTGAGAGACATTGTCCTGAAAGGTCACCACTTGTCTCAGCAGCTGGCTGGCTGCCACCGAGGCTTGGGAAGCTTAGCTCCGCAGCTGTCATCAAAAATGACCATCTTCACAACTAAATTTCAGGGAAGCTATGAATTTATGTCTATGAGGGGAAAAAGGAGACAAGAGGAAGGAAAAGAAAGCTTCAAAATCAGTTTTTCCTTGCTACAGTGAAGACAGGCATGTATACACATACATCTGTAAGATGAGGCTGAAGTATTTCAAAAGCAGCCTATAAACACAACAGTCACCAAATAGCTGTGTTACAGCATCATTACGGGTTATACCATGAATATGTTTAGTCCTCTATTGCAGCAAACTACACACATATTCTCTCCCTAGTCACTTAATGGCAGTCACCTGTTAACTGTGCAAGTGACATTTTCACATGGCTCATGAAAAGCTGACAGTACCACTGGTCCCCAGGAAATAAAACCTGTAAATAAAGCAAGAAACATGACATAGCAATTGAAATAAACTGGCTACTGCATTTCTTGTGTAGTTATCTGACTACTATTTATACTTGGTATTATCACAGGCTGTTTTCAAGAAGCAGATTTCATTCACAGCACAGTAAGAATTCATTAGCCGTAAACTCGATAGGACAATGGCAATACAGAAGCTTTGAATTAGAAAGGAGAATAAAAACCAACATACTGCTTCTTCAGTGCTATGAGACCAAAAATACACCAACAAGCATCAATTTTCTTCCTTACAGTATCACCACAACACTGAGAAACCTTCAGCTCCACTGCTTCACAACCACCTTACTATCCTGTCTTGATGCCACTGTAGCAGATAAAGATCATTTCATGTACAGACAGAATGAGATGGGTGAAAAACATGCATTGCTCACCGTGCTATGTTCATTGTTCTTATCAGGTCAGATGCAGACTTACTGGTGCCCCTTATGATGACTATTTGTGCTTCTGAAAATAAGGTACTGTTGAGTTCCTTAATGAGAAGTCCGTGTCTGCATTTACGAATTTTTTTAAAAAATATTCCAGGTGAAAAATACCATGGAAAATTTTTCTTCTACATGCTCACAAACCATCTATTACTGCTGAAGTATCTTTCTTGCTGTATATCTAATCTAAGCAGAAAAACATCTCTCTATAAGTACCAGCATTTGCCGGACTTCTCCCCTCAGAAAAAATGGTAAGCAGACATCCCCAAAATCAACACACACAACTGCAAACTATTTGTTCTGGAAAGCTTTCAAGTACCCCTTTCCCTCAGCAGCTCTTCCACTGAAAGCCAGAACAATACTGCAGAGAAGCTTCCCCTGTCAGGATGTTTTCAGCTTTCATCTCTCTGCTTTTTCAAGCAGAAGACTAAGGTAGAAACCTTAATTAGCAATCTGAAAGCACCATACAAGCAAGGAATACTTACATTTGCAACTGTATTTGTGATATTTGCGCACTGATCCAGCGACTGGTGATTACAAAGAAGAGAAAGAGCTTTTTAGGCTGCCTTTCAAGTCTTGCAGCAGTGAAATGAAGGCTGCTATCTGAAAGCTACTCATTTTCTATATGCTGTGCTCTACTTGCTTCCCATGTGCATACAACCCAGCTGCCAGATTTAATAACCATGTCAGCCTGCTTTCCCCAGAAAGCAGCAGAGAGATGACAGGATAAAGTAGCCAGAGCGTTAATCTGTAGTTATGGCTGCACTAAGCCTTGAATGAATGTCACAGTTTTATTGCCTTTGGAAAAAAAAAAGCCAAAACAAATCAATGCTGTTCGTGAAAAAAAATAAGAGCAAAAGGATTCCAGAATTGTTAATCCATACTTGCCTCAGTGATATTAAAGTACATTAAAGATATTTCACCATTTTTTTTTTATATCAGTTAACAAATCCTAGGACTTGAGGTTTTTTTTATTCCTTTCAGAATACATTTTTCCTAGCAGTGTATGTTTGTACCCCAAAAGAACAAAACCATTAACTGACAAATTAGTTGAGCTTCCCCTCTCTCCTGTCTCTCTCTGGAAGGAAGCATTTCCATACCTGTTTGTCTTTGCTGACTTCTTTCAGACAAAAAAAGTTAACAAAAAAAGAGGGGAAATTCTCTTTTACCATTTAAATTCTCCCATGCACTGTGGTTCCTAGAGCTCTGGACTTTAGTATCTGCTGTGGTCAGTTCACTGCCAAGGTGGAGCATCGCCGTACCTCCAGCTGTAAAACCAGTTCCACGCCAGAGAAGGGCAGCCAGACTTTACATGACAAGAGAAGGTGCCACTCGTGCAGTCAAAAACAACAAACTGAAAACAAACGCAGAAACGCTCGGTTGAATCTGCAACAGTGCAGGGATGCCGCAGAGGTCATATGACATCTGTGCGCGTCTTTTTCTCTCTCTCATTTATATTCCTTTCACTTCCCTCGGAGGCACCTTCTCAGCAGGGAGTGGTTTCTGTGGAAACTACGGACAGTCGGTTTTCCCCTCGGAGAAACTGTTACTATGGTAACCTTACATAATGTATATGGCCTAGATTCTTTTAAAAAATAATCTAACCCTGAATTTCTCATTATAAAATTAGAGCTGATTTGTCTGGGGGACAGGAAATACAGTTGTTTAAAAATTGCATTAGAAATGTAGGATAAAAAAAATCCAAATGGTGTTGCAAATTAAATGAGAGTATAGGGGGAATGTCATTACATCATTCACAAAGGCAAAATAATTTGCAAATGCCAGTAAACAAGGTCTCTTACTTCGGACTTGTGGGAAGCAAGGAGGAAAGGAAGCATAGACTTGACATCATAGCTCACTGCAATCAATACTGCATCTTGCAGAGTCAAAATTTTCTATGTTTATTCTTCCAGCAACCAGGACCTCATTTAATGATGTAAGCCAAAATACTGCTTACATCTACCCCACTCAAAACTGAAATATCAGCTTCAAAGTCACTTATCCTACACTATGAAATCACACGACGTCAAAAGTCAAGGAAGTGCCTGAAAGGAGCTGTGTGAGTCAGTGAGGTGTAGCGTTCAGTAGAGCAGAAAGAGAGAAGGCACACTGCTGTTTATATGACTTTCCTCTCAGCTCAGAGACACACAGCCCTGGTGGGGAAGGCAGGGCAGGTCTGTCAGATGACATCAGGGATAGGGGGATGTTAGGGCCCCAGCAATGGGGCTGGGCAGGGTGAGCCTTCTAAGTCAGCAAGTGAGATCTGCCTGGTTGGGAATGACATTAATGTTTTGTGACCCTGGTGAAACAGGTAGGTAGATGTCTCCCATCTCTCCTCTACCTGCAGCAACCCTTGCAGATAACCCTTATCATGGTTATACAAATCAAAAGTCAAATGGTTAAGAAGGCAAAGCTACCTGTTCAACTTGTCACAAAATTGGTGATTTCAGTTTGAACAATACTGTTGGGGAAACTTCGCTAGAATACTACCTCAGTGATATCTGCATTGTGACTCAGTGGATTGATATCTCTCCTGACCTGTCAACCTAGCAACTCTTATTAGCATGAACCACATTAATATACACAGAAGATTGATTTTTCTTCTCTCCTCCTATTCAGAAGATGAACAAGAGAGCACCTGGCCTACAGAACATTTCCCAAAAACTTAAGCAAGGTCCTCCTACATTCTGCAGTGCAAAGGAGGCTCTCCAGGTGGGACAAAGCAGGCATGAAGCATTGCTTCAAAGCCCACAGCCTTTATCTTTCTTGTGTGGTGGACATACTTTTACAAAAGAGACTCATACTGCTTGAAGGTGAAATGTTGTTTCGATGTGGCTTCTCTAAACAGGTGTTCAAGACCAGGGTTTCACAAAAAACTTGCTGGTGCCACAAGTAAATGGACATACTGTAATACAAAACCCTCAAAGAGGTTTCACTGCAATGGGCAAAAGTCCCTGGACTTTTAAATTAAAGAAGAAAACCGTTCCAAAAATTGCATTGAACACCCAAACTGAACTATACAGGAGATTTACTCTGACAATCACACAGAGCAGTATTTTACCAGAGGCTGTGCCCACAAACACACATTTTCATCTGTGAAACTCGAAGGTTGCATGAAGATGTGAAAGTATTAAACATTCTCTCTCCTTTACACAGAAAAATGAAGATTTGATGCAATGTGTTGATTTCAATTGGGTTTGAGGAAGTTCAGCATCAGCAGGATACAGTCTAAAACTTACATGACTGAAAATTTTATGATTTATCAAGTATCATATTCCAAGACAAACATTACACAGGAGTCAGGCCTCTCTAGCATTTCACTTTTAAACCTCAGGGCTCTCATGTTCCATCCACAGGACATACAACCACAAAGCATTATAATCAATCTCTTCCTTTTTAAAATTTAAAAAAAAATTGGAAAATATTTTCAACAAAACATCTACATCAATTTCTGAATTAATCTTATTTACAAAATTAAAGAATAATTAGAGAATGTCTAGTGAAACATATATTTAGTGGCTCTAGGAAAGTCAACATATTCAAAAAGAAAAGCAATGAAATGAAAAGATTCCTTAAGCAGATTAGAAAGAGCTAAGCTGTCACTTAAACTCATGTAGTTCTGACATTTTGCTATGTAAAACCCCGAACTTCAAAGAGTATATTGCACAAAGACAGCAACAAGGACAAATTGAGAAATGAATTTTACAACAAGGTAAAGCAATGAACCTAATAGCTTATTTTTTAAAAAGCAGGAAACATCTGACATAGAATTAGAAGGCTCAACTATTTTTTATAGCTGCACCAAGTCTTCCAACACATTAAAACACAACACAGTGCCAACATGATTACATGACTTCACAACTGAGCTAAGTAACATCTACCCAACTTCCAGTGTGGAAGCAGCATGAACTTGGAGTTTCCTTTATCTATGTAGATAATCTGTGAGCATCCAATTTGTGGACATCTGTGGCAAAGGACAGAGCACAGAGCACAGCTCAGAAGTGGACATTTCACTAGTGCCAGCTAACATAAAGCACTTACACTTCTTAGCTCAAACTCCAATCATGCTGTAAGGGACCTGGCTGAGATACTGCTGAGAAGGCAGCTAGACTAACAGAAAGATCTGCATTCATAGCAGGACTCAGGCACACAAAGATGCAGCTGTAACCTGTGAACTTGCTGTTAGTTTCCTTCCAGCAGGGAGTTAGTTCACTCTCGGAGTTCAAGCTTCTCTTGACAGCCTAAGATCTGCAAAAATGGCCTCTCAGCAAATAGATTCAGGAAAAAAATGTAATTGAGCTGTTATGATCTGCACGTTGTTTGGCAAACCTTATGGAACACGATAGCAGCTCTACAGTCTACCATACAGCTGAGAAAGGCAGACTTTCAGTGGTTATTTAAACTGTTATTTTAAATGTCTCTCACCCACTCCATCAGTATTTATTATGTTTTTCACATCTTTTCCCACGCCATTACATCAGGTCTATGAAAAAATATATTAACAACACAATATTATATATGACTTCTGTCAGAGATAGAAGTGTCAATAGAAACCCTTTGTACAATATTACATCACTCATTCCAAAGGAAATCTCTTGTTGTCACACCACCTCAGTTAACTCCATGCCAGCCTTTTACACAGACTGGTTACTTCTATTTCTAGGGTACTGACTGCTCATCAAATTTGCATTGCTTTTCATTCTCTTCTGCATTGCTACAGTCTCTTCTCTCTCATGGTCCTATTATAGTGAAAAAGTCCCACTCCCCATCTACTTAAATTGACATGCTTTGGATGAAGAAAAGAAAACTTAGCAGTAAACAAAGGAAGAGACAGATTCACAAAGAGGCGCAGGCAGGGGTGTCAGCTCCTAACCACAAGGTGCCTTGCAGTCTGCAGATCCTCCTGCCAAGATTTCTGTGCTTAAGCAATCCACAGGAATGACACCCACAAAAGCCAGCACATTAGCACAGAGCTGTCTAACTTAGCTACTGTGAATGGCAAGATATTATATTCTCTCCATGAACCTGGTATCCTCATCTGGACTGCAGGAAAATGCCCATCTCCAACTGGGATTCATACATTCATACTCATTCTCTCAAGTTCCCTTTCTTAAAAAAGCTCACTGGGGAAGAGATGAGAGCCAGTTACTGTATTCAAGAGATGACAGATTTGGGCTCAAATCTCTTAGCAGCCAGATGAAAGCATAACCAACATTCACTTATTTATTTGTATCTTTTTAGGTCATTGTAAGTTTGGATTCCTCCTGAAGCTGCTGTCTTGCTACTAGCAAATAGCAAAGGGAATGCGGGAGGGAACAAAGACCACTTCGTAGCCTGTAGTCAGGCTGTTGTTTAAGGCACTAACCTTCAAAGTCCAATCTCTGCCTCGGTAATTGGCTGTTCATTAGGCGTAGAATCGGGTTTCTGTGTCCCCGACGGCAGGAGCTGTTTTGCTGGGGTTCAACAGGTGCTTTCTGAGCTCTCTCAGACTAACTGCTTCAGAGAGGACAGGCACAGTGGCTTCTGTGCCTAAGTATGATGGACATGCCCAGCTGCTCAGCCCTTGCTGCTGCTTAGCATCTCCAGACACCTGGGTTACGTGGCAGGTTTTGAAGGCTGACATTCCTGCCTGAAGTATTTAAGGCGGCCATTAGGTATTTAAGGCCATGTCTACAAATGTGGGTGCAGGGCCACCTGAGCTGGCAGGGATCTGCATAGTGACTCATAAAACAGAAATGCCAGGGAGCTCAGTGCACAAACACACAATGTGGCTCTGTGCATGGCCGCTAACAAGCCTTTGTGCTGTGCACAAGCCTGCACACCATTGTAACTGTTCCAGATTGAGGGTTCCTGAACTCTAGTCTACCCCAGAGAATAGGCAGGCCCTACATCTGGCCTCAGTCCCTGCAGGGATCTTGCCTGAGTTCAGCCAAGGAATAGTCATTATGGGGATTAAAACTAAACTGATTTCATCTAGCCTAGAACACACAGGAAACAGATCAAAGGTGGATTTCTGCCTGGGTTTCTCATGATTTCGATTTTAGTTATCGCTTACAACTGCAGGCCTTCCTATTTCTTTCCTTGTTTTAGAAGCACAAATCATTGCCAAGGCTCTGGCAGCCTGGCCAGAAAATAGTGACAAATAGTGTAAGCTGATCTGGCAGGCTTCATTAAGGGCAGATTAAACATTGACAGTCCCCAAGGTTTTTGTGATATGATTGCATGACATGGCCAATGAACTAGTCACTCCCTAGGGTGAGAAGCAGAGATGATGTTCAACTGCCTGGAGTGTGGAACATAGACTGCTCTGTGAAATTACATGGTACGACAGTGTATGATGCAAAGCACCATCTCTGAACAAGGTGTTTGACCTCAGGTAAACCTTGTGACTAGCTAAATAAAAGCCTGTCTATTGCAAAGACAGCTAAGCAATGTAGAAAAAGAAGCAAAAAGCCAACACAGGAATTTAACAGTCTATCCCAGGATATCTTGCCTTTTTTCCTATGCAAAGGCCACAGCTCTCAAAATTTAGGATTTTTTTTTTTCAAGAAATATTTGAGAATGGTCCCTCATTTACTGGACCAAATATTATTATATCAGAATGACACAAAGTCTAAGCATTATCTGTGCTTATGGCAAGGTTGTCTTGAATCTAAAATGGTCTCCTAGTTCTACTATCTTCTAGTAACCTGATGATTTTTTTTGGTCTACCAAGATGGTGGGTTTGGAAGTTTCTAATGACAAAGATTGCATGAATGCATTTCCCTTTTCAATCCATAATATTCTAAACACTTTCAGATTTTCTTTTGCATCACCAAATAAATTGGCCCTACTTGAAAAGTTACCACTTAACATCAAAATGATAATGTTATCCATCAATCTTTCTTTGTAGGTCCAGAGTAGGTGGAGTAGAAAGAAGCTTCACTGGTTCTATACACAGCACAGGAGGCTGCATTAAGATAATGATACACAGAAGAGTCTAATTTGTCACTGAGCATCTGAAATTAGAATTCTAGCAGTATAGAAATTATAGAATCGTGAAGGCTGGAAAAGGTCTTCAAGATGTCAAGTCTAATCTTTGACCAAATAGCACCATGACCGCTAAACCAATAGCACTAAGTCTACCTGTTCTTTTAAGTATTTCTAGAGAGAGTGACTCCACCACTTCCCTGAGGAGCCTGTTTCAATGTTTAAACCATTTCAGTGAAGAAATTTTTTCTAATACCCAACCAAACCTCTCATGGCAAAACTTGAGGCTATTCCCTCTTTTCCTGTCACTGGTTGCTTGAGAGAAGAGACCAACCCCCCACTTCTCTACAACCTCCTTTCAGGCAGTTGTAGAGACTGATAATATTTCCCCCTAAGTCTCCTTTTCTCCAGGCTAAACACCCTCAGCTCCCCCAGCTACTCCTCACAGGACTTGTGCTCCAGACCCTTACTCAATCTCATTTCCCTTCTCTGGACACACTCCACCACCTCAATGTCCTTCCTGTAGTGAGAGGCCCACAACTGAACACAGGATTTGAGGTGTGGCCTCACCAGTGATGAGTACAGGGGGACAATCACTGCCCTGGTCTTGCTGGCCACACTATTGCTGATATAGGCCAAGATGTCACTGAACTTCTTAATACATCCGACCAGGGACCAGCATCTCCAGGTCATTCACCATCAGGCAGCTTTCCAGCCACTCTGCCCAGAATCTGTAGCACTACCTCAGGTTGCTGTGACTGAAGTGCAGACTCAGCAGTTTGCCCAACTGAAACTCATACAGATGGCCTTGACCCATTGAAATGAAAAGTAATAACCTCATCTGTGCCTCACTACTTTATCCAGAAAGAAATTCAGATACATAATCACTAGCATTATAATCAAAAAGTCGGAACAATTCTGCCAGCTCCTGTAGAATGGAGGGGTTTTTATTCCAGCAAAAAATTATATGAATTTCCATGTTTCTCTGCTAAGATCTGGATTGTATCTACTGACATAATTTTGGAAGAGTGAAAAAGTGCTGCTGAATGTGTCTCATGGCCAGAGAGCACTGCAACCAAGAGGCACAGCACGGCTTCTTAGCTGTCTCATGGAAGACCTGTTTTTCAGTGCTCCAGGTTTTGCCATTAGTGACTTCAACCACATCTGGAAAAGCCAATGTATCTAGCAAGAGCCTCTTCAAGACAGTACATGCAGCGTCCTGTTTGAAGTGGTCTACCCTGCCTTTATTATTAAATAAAATTGTTTGATTTGCTTACAGTTACTGCAGGACATAGTAAGAGCAGGTGAAACTGAGGCGCTGCTTTAACAGGGAAAGGTGGACCTGTAAAACGGAAGTCAAACAGCCTTGTCCACTGTCCTCATTCTCCCTGCATTTTAGTATTTTGACACCATCATCATAACCAGCATTCACAACTTCTCCACTTATCCCTTTCAGACTAGGGAGCCCAAAAAAGAACAAGAAATAGTTACCTTTAGGTCTCCTGCTTCATTAACTCAGCATGGAGACAGCTTGTCACTTGCTCTGACACCATTTGTGCCCTAGAAGTTCTGAACTGAAATGGATGTCTCCAGACTCCAGGGACATCCAGAGGGAACTTCCTACAGCACTGCTTACTTGGAATGTCTTTATAATTGTTAAATACAAGGAAAAAAACCACAAACCAAAACTATCTACCAAGACAATTATATTCCAATGCAACTGACACATCCAGCTAATTACACTTTTTAATGGCTTTATCTCCAATTTAGAATGAGTTAAGCAACTTTCTGGGCATGTAGGGGTTTGAAGGATAATGGAAATTATAAATTCACTCGTTCAAAACACTCATCAGCAATCTTTTCCAGCAGTTCAGTCCAAATCAGCTATTTCAGTGCATTACTTATAATTTAGGAACCACACACTATGCCATGCCTAAAAAAATAAATTCCTAGAGGTAACTAGAATGCTTCATAAACCACTGAATTAAGACAGAGATTGTTGCAAGAGGGAGGAAAGAGCTGCAAGGATGTATGTTAGCAGTATCTTTTATCTCTTTCAGGTTTTGCAGAAGTCATTCTCTATGTACCAGTTCCTTGATTTCTAGAGGTGAATAGACTCTAACTTGGTAGGAAGGAACCAAAAATGTCAGTCTGCTTCTACAATAATTTTCTAGAGATAATTATTTAGACACATCTCAGATAACCCCAGCACCTGAAACTAAAATTTCAACTCATAAAAGTCCCAAACTTCCTCCTGTTCCCAGACTGAGCCTGAAATCAGAGAACAGAAAACAAACCCTCAGTTTTGCAGCATAATGCTCTCATACCCACTCCAGAGATAGGATTCTGCCTTATCTGCCAAGCTTTTTTTTTTTTTTTTTTTTTTTTTTTTTTTGGCAATAGCTCTCATTGTATCCTTCAGTCTGAAGCCAGAAAATTGAAAAATGCCACTACTTGTTTTGCCTTCTCCAAATACAGTCCTGCTGCAGTGGATGACATCCATAAAGGAGTCCTTGGTAGAAAAATGTGATAATGTGTGGCTTTCGATTGCACCTTCGTTCCTGAAAGCAAGAAAATTTTGACAAGCTCCTGTACTCACTGTTTTCTTTTGGCTACTTCTATGTTGAGCCTGAAGGCACTTCACTGACCCCATACAGTGTCTGATACTGGTGCCTGAACTTAACTTGTTAGGAACAAGCACAATTTTTACAGGCACTGGCAGAACTGGAATTCCTGAAACAGATACTACACACCTAAAAGCAGAGCACTTGTATTGATATTTGAACATCTGTCTCAAATTAATAGTCTTTAAGCAGATTCACAGTAGCGTTTCAGTGTATACAGCAACACTCTATTACTCAAGGATATAAATTTTCCATGTACAATCTGCCATGTGCAGACATGTTTCTGCTTTCTCAGCTCAGATGTAGCACCATATGCATCTAAATATCTGTGTGCTAGGAATATTAGATCCTTACTGATCCTATTTTGCTGAAGAACATCATGTATCCTCTGTATAAAATCAGTTTCCCAGATTCTGCAACAATCAGCAGTTTGCCCAAGCGAACAACTGCTCTAATAGGATTCATTACAGACAAAATGAGATTGAAATTCCATTGCTGATCAGTGAAAAAAAAGCAAATTCCATTTTATTCAGCCTGAGCATCTTATTTGTTTTGTATTCCTAGAAAATTATATGTCCTGGGAAGAATATACATTTGTCAGGGAACAGCCTGTCTTAAATCTCTGTTTTGAGCAGTTAGTGGCAACTTCTCTCCTTTTTAAATTAAGGAAACTCTAGTTCTATTTTCCACAGAAGCATCATTTTCTTGCTATGAACTATCTGCACCGCAGTATAAAATACTTTGAGATTTACATTAAACTAATCAATAGTTAGGTCTAATTAAACTTGCTACTTTAATTACGTAAGTTGTTGCTTTTAGAGACTTTATGAAAACATCAGAGATGATAAAGACACTTTCATTTCATGCTCTCTTAACCCCCTAAGCCTTTCAATAATCCCTTCAGTACAGATGTCCATTCTGGCACCTGGTGGCTTGATGGCTGCACTAGAGTCAATTAAACCTGGCCATCTTGGCCACATTCAGGATTACTGACTACCAGAGAATGTCATGGTCATAACCAATGCCTGACAAACAACTGGCTGCTGGCATCTCTTCTACAGAGCCCCACCTTTCTTTTCTTGCCCTCTCCCTTCTTATAAGTGCAAACAATGGATGCATAGCAATTACTCTGTGTTGCTGGGCCGCTTGGAACAGAAATTGTACCACCATCTTTTGACTGTAAAGAGAATTACACCTTTAGGAAGCCTCCCTTCTATATTAAGTCCCTGCAGGAAGTAATTTTTAATTCACTGAATGAAACATACAGATCCATTTAAATGGGGAGACACAAGATGAACAGTGCAGGGCATGAGCAAAGTCCTTTACAAAAAGCAATCTGGTTTGAACATATTCTTAAGAAGGCCCCTAATTTTGGGCAATCTATGTATACCCAAGAAAAAATACATTAACAGTCTTAAATGTGTCGGCTCTGGTGCATTTATGTCTATTTCACATGTCCTAGCAAACAGCTTGGAAGCAGCCCATTATGACAGCTCCATGTTTCCTTTGGCACTTCCAGCCTGTGACTACAGCATGCTCAGTTCTTGGGCAGATCAGTACAGACTGAAGTTGGTATTAAATACAGACTCGTTGATGATCATTGAGCAGTTTATAGCTACATCAATTCAGAAGTGACAGACAGTACCACTTATGGAAATGTACAGTGATCTATGCAAAATTATTACAGTTCCTAGGGAGGTTTCATACTGAATCAGTTAACTATCCTTATTGAAAGTCTTAGAACCAAGGATTCTTACATTTCTATGCCTAGACAAAGTTCTTCTGGAACAAATCAGAAACACTTTGGAGATGCTCATAACAGGTATTCAGAGGTTGGTTATGCTACTCAGTGCTCGTACACAAAATTGGGATATTTTGAAACTAAGTCAAAAGACAATACTGGTATTTATGGGCAATTGCAGATGCATTCCATGTATTTATAAAAGGTAAATTGCAAAGCACTGTAAATAAGCAAACATATTTAAAATCCAAAGCAATATGTTAAAAGGTACACTCTCCGTTTGACATTAAGAACAGTTTGGGGAGTGGAGTGTTTAATAACATTCCTCTGCATAGCAACAATGGTTCTGCTGGATATCTGACAACAGAAACACTGGTTTAATATGCTGTGATCTAACAACAGCATTTTTGCCAGTCCCTGAAAAGAAACCACTGGCATTTTGGGTGTGCATTATGGCATGTGTGGTTTAGTGTTGCTTAACCATTTTATAAATTCAGGGAAAATTTTGGTTTCAGTGAAGTCAATGGGATATTTGCTAAAGGCCTCCATGGATTTGGGCTTTCATACCTAATGTTTAAGAAGAGGGGCTGTGGTCTGAGGAAGAGGAAAGGAGAAAGTAAATAAGTTTGTGGCTTTTTTTCCATTGCAAACAAAAAGGTCACAATAAACACTAATGAGTAAAATCCAAGTTTTTGGTAAGATTTTTTTCCCCTATCAGTTATGCCATGCTGTACACAGTTTTTAAGCAATTCTCAATCAACTTATCTATGTATATACGCAAAGAAATTGGAAAACAGTACATAAATGTACATAGGCTAAAAAGTCAAGAGAGGTGCTGTTTTTCATTTCCTTCTCTCACTAGCATAGATCCAATAATATTCAGTCCCTTGTGTGTAGCTGGAATTACATAGGGTAATAAAGAACAGAGTAGAGATACTAATTTAAAGACCTCTTTTTGTTCTCACACATAATGTTATAGAGCTTACAAAATAGTGGTGAGGGATCTTCACAGTGACATTTCATTCTGATCTTTTATCTAGACCCTTTGTAAGAGATCATATACCACAGTACTGAAATACCTAGCTCCCTCACACTGGAAAACCAGGGCACAGACTCAGCATTTATTCCTGCTGGATGGAGGGAATGCATCACTGCTAAATAATTCAACAAAATCACCTTTCATCTGAAACCACCTTGTATGTTCCATACTCCTCAGCAGCAATGAAAGCACTCCTTCCCTCCCCCATGACTCCCTTAAATTACATAGAGTCTACTTTTATCCCGGGTATTTATAAATAGAGCATGAAAAACAGTTTTTCTGTAACTAGTAACAATGTTTCTTTAGTTGTACACAGCACCTAAAAAGTTGATCACTGTAGTAAATCCTTTCCATCTGCTGGTTCAGAAAATAAATTGTCACTGGATCTCTCAAGGCCTGGGAACCCTTGATCTCAAATCTTCTGTCTTACCAAAGGTGCTGGTTATTGACACAATGAGCCTCAAGAATTGGAAATGTACCTAACTTTTGATCTCTCTTACATGCCTGTAGCTGGTAGTACTGTTGGTATAAGGATATGGCTTTGTGAAAAGCTACATACTGAGATTTGTGCATCATCAGTCAGATGCAAGAATGCTTATCTCACAATGGGATTGTCACGGTTTGAGCTTGGAGTAATGCTAGTGCTCTCTATGAAAATACTTCTCTGGTGTCTGCTGTGAGATGTGATCAGAAATAGAGCAAAGCAGGCTCTAGCTTAGGAGTAAAAGGGAAAAAAGTTTATTAACTTACAACTCTAAAAGAAACACACAGAGATCAGGATGCAAACTTTCTAAAAACAATCTTCTTTTCTTTACTAAATTTCTAATGCATTCACTCTTCAGATCACTCACTCTTAGTTTAGCACTATTTTTCAGATTATTAATTTTCAGTTCATCAAGGAGAGAGGAGTCTCTCTTGCACTATGGGCTTCTTCAGGAAACACAGTTGAAACTTCTTGTGTTTTTATGTCACACGTGGCACTGCTCGGAGATCTGCCATCGTGACATCTTCTTTCTATGCTCAGTGTTCTCACTATTGTGCATGGACTAGAGCTGCTTCTAGGGTTTTTTTTTTAAAGGGTGCTTTGCTCAGTTCTAAAAAAAAGCAGTCTCTTACTTTCGGAACACTTCTCCTCAAATTTCACTTTTTGGGGTCGAGGGGCTTTGAGAACAGAGATTACCTTCTTCTCTGGAGATGGAGGGGCACTAACTACTACTCTCTCACTCATCATCTCTGTTCACGCTACTCTTTTACATCACATCACTGTACTCTTTTGGCTCTAAGCCATTGCCTCCCCCCTTAAATGCAGTTTCTGTGTCACAGGAAAAAAAAAATGGTTTTGTCTATGGCTATATAAAAAAAGTTTGGCTAAAGGCGACTCTATCACTTCTTCCTACTTAAGATTCTTTTCAGCTTCTCTCGTGGCCTATTTCTTCTTATCTCTGTCTCTCCTTATTCAACTCGAGGAGGAATTAGCATTTGCGAGGTTTCTATCATCTAAGAAAAGTGTAAATGTCTCAGGCTCTGCTTGTCTAGAACTCTCCCAGCTGCCTTGCCGGCACTGAAACCCCCCCCTCTTCTTCACTCTGGCCGTGCTATCAAATTTTCAAGGTGGCACAGGCACAGACACTAGTGCTCTCTCTCTCCTGAGAGGGCTGCCCGATGTTTCTCAGGGTTCTTCTACCTTTTGATCTTGCAGGGGTTTTCACTTCTTTTTCTCTGCCTAAGGCCTGGAACTTAAGAGACTTTCTCCGGAGTTTTCAGCTTTTAACCCCCTGTGTTCTCAGAGGCATATCCATGTTCTCAGTGGCTAAAATAGGTGCCAATATTCAAATATGAGCACTTATTGGTTTGACTACAGCATTCTAAAAAACTCACTTCTTCTCAAACCATGACAGGGATAATGATTCATTTAGAGCCCAGTGAAGGAACCAGCCTGAATGTCAGCTGGAAAGGAGAAAACTGTCTAGTTAACATCTGAAATACATCAACATTTCTACAATAAGGTGAATCGTTACATGTCCTGTATGAAAATATTTAAGCTGACCCCGAAGAAAGTGATGAATTACAGGAAAACATTAAGGAAAAGAGGCAGAATGCTTGAATCTGAACAGAACTCCAAGAAAAGTTTGTCCACTTACCACATGCAGGCAACCCATAAATATAGGGGTTTTTTTCAGGGACATTTAAATGCAAACTAGTGGGCTTTGTCCAAGAATTAGATCCCAGCCATACAGCACCAAAGTATTCTCACTGCTTGCTAGCTGAAGATGAGCTTAAGTAAAGGTGGATATCAAGACTTGCTTTTATTCCTTCTGGCTTGCTTATACACCTACTAACTTTGCTGTCCATACTTGGCTTATGTAAATATATTATCCTTTGATTTATCTTATGAGGGATTTAGGTTAACTGGCAATAAATACAACATTCTGCTCTGATGGGTGTGGATGATCATTAAGACAGGGGTATTGGAGCCATTTTCAAAGTGCCCAGTCCCCACCACTATTAATCATACAGACTCAAGAAAAAGTTTGGAGGATTTCCTTTTTGTAAGCTGTTCTGCCTGCTGGGAAGCTCGCAATCCAGTGTTAGTGTGAAGAACATGTCATCCCCAAAGATTAGCACTGGCTGGAGATGTCCCAGCATGCAAGAGACCTGTAGGGAGAATGCCAGGACCATGAATCAAACCTCATCAATGATTCATGACAAATGACTCTATCTGGGCCAGGCAGCAGTAAACAAGAACCTGATGTGTACAAGTACACTCCTAAACAGCATCAGAAATGTTTGGCACAACCCCTGAAACTGAATGTTCCTGTTCCTTGCTCACCAATGACGAGATACTTCTCTCTCTCAAAGAGTAGTTAGCAAACCTAATTCCAATGTATGACAAGACTGCAAAGCAGGCAACAATTTCCCATGTGTCACTTCTTTAGGGGCATTATTAGCTTACTTATCATCACTATTCTTTTCTAAGATTTTTCAATACAATACAAGCATTCAGACAAAAATAAAGTTTTCTAAAGTTATATGTTGTAGGCTTCATGAGTTGCAGCTGTATACTCTGTCTTATGCTTGATTAGAGAGCTCTTTTCTAACAATTTTGGATTTTCCATTCACAATACTCTGCAGAAATATTTGTGGTAACATTTGAAAGTGCTCAAAATGAGTATTCCTTCCTATTTCAATAAGAACTTTTCATTAGACTCCCATTGAAAAGACCAATACAAGCAAAACAAAAATCATTTGCATAGAAAACTGATCCACAAAATAGCAGTGTTCACTGCATGGACAGCAATATTTCATGATTTTTAATTTTCACAGAAACACTTTTTGCATGCTCAATTACTGGCTACAAGTGAATTCTGAGATTTCTCTACATGCCACAGCATGAAAGAGATGATCTACATTTGATCCTAAATGCCTGGCAGGTCTGCGCTCTGATATGCCTTTGTCTCACATCCCATTTTTCTTCAAAAACTCAAACTTCTTTTTGAAATGTGCCCACCTTATGCATATGTTTTCAAGCCCTTATTCTATACCAAAAATACCTGGAAAACAAGATGACAGCATAAGGAAAGAAAGCTATGGTTACTTTAAAATGTCAGGGTTGGCAGCATATTCTGGAAAATGCCAAAGGGTTTGTGGAATAAATTCCATTTGGCAAGTTTAGAGAGAAAATAATCCAGCTGCTTTCAAACACCAAATGCACCACTAAAAAGTGGTCTCTAAAATTCCCAAAACATCTTAAATCAACAAAACATACCATCCTCCTACACAAAACAAAAACAACAGCAACAAAAGAACCTCAAAACACTCCTATTTACATAGACTTCAATACTAGCTGAAGTATGTCTGTTACAGGCAGTCTATCAAAGAATACACTTATATGTAACAAAGGGCATAGAGTTGAGGGATTTTCTGATGCTTCAGGCTATTGCAAAGCTAGGCAAAAAGATGAAAGCAGTCATGCTGATGAAGGACCTGGGATAAGAAATCAGGCTGAGCCATGAGATGATTGGTATCCTTTGCAAAAGCACCTCTATCCCCTTGATTACAGTCCTGCAGTGACCGTATCGTTGAACAGGAGTTACTGGCTTAGTGTTCACGGAAGTTGGCTGTGACCTTCTACTACATTTAAAAGGTCTTTGAATCAGATGCTAAAAGAACAAGCACCATCTATTTATGCATCCTCTTCCAAATTTAAGCACAACCTGTTCAACTCCTTCATGACATGCAGGGCACATAGAACACACTCCTAGTAAAACTGGAACTTAGTCCCTTTCTTATTCTTATTCTAATTCTGGAACCTAATTCTATCTCCTATTACTATTGTAATAGGAGAGAACACCCAGAGGACCCTCTGCAGAAATGGCAAGAATACTGTTCTTTTAATTTTACAGAGTCTGTAGTTTTAGGCCGCTGCTCCTTATCATTGCTCCTTCAACAGAATATCCACTGGCACAGGTTCCTAGCTCTCCTCACAGCTACAGCCACATGGCAGAGGTTTATAGCCTGCACAATCCAGCAACTCATAAGACTGCACTCCAAAACAGATTTGCAAAAAGGGCTGGCCCTAGTGAAGTGTGAACATATTTTGTTTCATTTTTAAATTTAATGTTTCCCAGAAGGTTTGAAGTCAGCCATACAAGTGAAGGTAAGGTAGTTTCCAGTAAATAAAAGACAAGTAAGCCACTGGAAATTACTGACAGAATACTAGTCAAGGACAACAGTCTGGATGTCCAAAATGCTAGCATAGTGTCCTATGGAAAGAGTCCTCCTGGTAG
The DNA here is from genome assembly GCF_027477595.1 of Haemorhous mexicanus. Taxonomy (NCBI): domain Eukaryota; kingdom Metazoa; phylum Chordata; class Aves; order Passeriformes; family Fringillidae; genus Haemorhous; species Haemorhous mexicanus. Next base: position 33,826,194 of record NC_082344.1, on the reverse strand, counting down.
GTAACTAATAATCAAAGGTAAGAAGCAAAATGAATAAACATTCTATTGAAAGTTCCTTTCATCTCTCCTTATCTCCTGATAATTCTCCAGTTTGTGAGGAGCTTTGAAACTCACATTTCAAGGTGGTAATTTCCAGTTAGTCTTTAAAAAGATAAGTATCAAATATAAGCAAAAGCAGTTCAGTAACTCTGCAGTATGAAAAATAAACACAAACTTTTCCATTACTAAACATACACACAAAGAACATTAAAGAGACTTGTGCTGAAGTGGCTGGAGATAGAAGGCACATATTTGGCAGGCAACATGACTAAATAAGAATAAATGGCTCCACATTTTCCAATTAAAATGGGATTTACTTTGACTGATCTGCTGCAAACTAGTCTTTTTGTCCTTTATCAAGTGTTTTCCCTCAGCTCGAAAGGAAGCAGCTAGGGAAAATCATGCTGTGCTTGTGTACAATTAACTTAGCCAAGCAATGAAACATTCAAAGAAGAAAGAGAACAGCCCTGTCTGGGATATGCAGATTTTTGTTCCATGCTTACACAGTGCTGAACATTCAGTATGGTCAAAGCACCATAGCTTCCAATATCTGTGTATTTGTTATATCCTATTAACATGTCAACTCCATAGTCTCTATTTAAAAAAAAAAAAAAAAAAAAACAGAGTGAATTACAAAAACGATAACATCATAGAAAGTTCTGTTTGGCAATCAATATTGGCACTGGGGTTTCAATATCCAAAGTGATGCCTGTGAGTGCCTATGGATAAAGTTGTTTATTTGTTATAATTATATATTATATGATATGTAATTATAAGAACCATCCCACTTATCAAGGGTCTGTGTAATTTTTTACACATTATCTCAGCCCTAAAATTTCACATGCTCTATTGGACATTTCATCTTACACTTTCTCCTTGAACATATATTTTTCCAATACTCTACTTGGCCTTTAATTTGCCAGCAGTTGCATTGTCAGGAAGAAAGCAAACAAACAGAAAACATCTTACTTATATTACTTTTCACATCCAGAGAAGAGCCACAGAGCTGGGGAAGGGTATAGAGAAAAGGTCCTGCAAGGAGCAGGTGAGTGAGCTGGGGTTGTTTAGTTCGGAGAAAAGGAGGCTCAAGGATGACCTTACTGCCTGCTACAACTGCCTGAAAGGAGGTTGTAATGAGCTGGGGGTCAGTACCAATTTGAATTGGCAGGGTTTATTCTCCTGCACTAGAATAAGATACTCTTAGAAAGTTACTTTAAAAATTTAAAACACCACTTACCATACTCATGAAGGACTAAACTGGAGTTGTACCCTTTTTATTAAAAAAGACCTTTTTATTTAAAACAGTATTGTTATATTGCAAGTCTTGTTCTGAAAAGATCTTTTTATGCTAAGGTGTTTGAGGTACCTGAAAAGAAATCTTTTGGTCTCAACAAAAACTTAGCTGAAAAAGCAACTCCTCTTCTAAAAAATGTCATTTTTCAGCTAGAAACAGAGGAAACCATTTCCAAACTAGTTCTTTCTATGGCCTTCACTGTGCTAGAGAATAAGATTATCATCTAACTGTAACCTTGTTCCTGCCTGCAAAAATTTGAGTGCCCATTTAAACTGAGTGAAGGCTTTCAGTAGCCAGGCCTGTTAAAATGGAGTGTTTGCTTCTGGCATGTACTTTCTTAGCAGTAAGCAGGACTAGTGACACACAAAGCTGTGTCAGTGGGCGAAAAAGCAGAAGCTAGTACATAGAACACTGCGTGTTCTTCATTATTAATTAATGCATTTCTGTAAGTGTTGACATCGTTCTGACATCTTTGAGGTCCAATCCTGACATATTTGCACTACAGCTGAGCACCTGACTGCCATGATGTACACATGAAAGAAGAGCAATGACAACAGCAGGGGTTTCAGCTCTGACATTACTCAGGCACAGGCAGAACAGAGTTTTGTGCAGCTTCAACCACCATACAACACCTACTTTCAGCCTGCCTCAAGTTGTCTGGGGCATCTTTCCTTTATGATGCCGGCATACCCATATAGAGGAAAATACAAATCCTTGGGCATCAGGCTCTCTGGATCATTCACCATACCATCCAGCAGCAATACTGAAAACATCAGATCTTTGTAGAAAAAGTGAACTTCTCTGTGATTTTGCTTCCCAGGGAATCAAATATAAGTATTTTAGTACAATATCTGATCAACCAACTTTCAATAGAATAACACTTGAAATTAACTCCAAATCTATGTCAGTTCTATTCTATTTAAAAAATCTACTTTTTCCTTCTTTTAAAGAATTTCATTTCCCTTGTTGCCAGAACTTGTGCTTTGCCTTAAGCTAGTCAAAGCACCCAATTCTTTATAGTTTTGCATTCTTCTCCTCCAGGGACATTCTTCTGTCAGCTCAGCAAGGCCTTTTTCATTATATATTCTCTTTTTTTGCTTTTTTTTCCTCCCAGGCCTTCTCACTTCTGCGCTCATATTTACTAGATACAAGCATATCTTTTACCTCCTCACTATTACTTTCCTTGGGTTTCTTTAATCCCTTCTATCCCATTTCATAAGGAATACACTCATATTGCTTACTTCTCATCTCCATGCAGTCACCAACGTGTTCCATCTCTTTTTTCTTTCAGTCCTTTTCCTCCTCAGCCTCTGTTCCTAACACTGCCAAACTGATATATTTTCTTGCGTCCGCAGGCTGTAGACAGTTGGGCATTACTCATTTCTTTAAAGTCAGCATCCATTCAGGAAATGGGGTTTGTAATTCCATTAAATAACTCCATTAAATTGAACTCCAAATTAAACCCAAGAATTGCTGTCTCACAGCTGTTTGAGACCAAGAAGATGCCACTGTGGATACAACCTGCTCTTAGGAGACTTAAAAATCAGGCATTACAACATTTCATCAATATTAACCCTGTACTGATCTTTAGAACAACTGCAGTTAAAATCTTCCATTCTGATTGACATAACTTGAGTGACTAAAAATTTCATTTGTTTCAAAAGCCTAACCTCAGTCCTGTGAGGAGGCATTGGCTACAGCAGTATGATAGCAGTCATATCCAGACTCATCTCTAGACAGGTGAGGGAGCAGCAGGTGTAAAATCCAATGGGACTCACTTGGCAGAACAAAATTGAGAGGTCAATCATAAGGAGAAAAACTGCAAAATCATCATCTTCAGATAGAGCTTGCTTAAATATTCATGGAACATAAGATATCCATCAGTCCCACAAAATTTCAAGAATTAGAAGGCACCATTAATAAATTGTAACAGGTAACCCTAATGACAGGCATACATATGTTTTCCTCTACCTATGTTTATCCAACCAAACCAGCACAAAAGCACGCATTAGATGGAAAATCATCTCAAAAGCATGAAAGGAGGTTTACAGATTCTGACATCCCAGACCAAGACAGGTGCAGAGGGAAGAGTCACCATTAGGTGAAAGCTACTGGTCTCAGCTTGGCTGGGCAGGAGAGAAAAAAGAGATGCTATCAAGTACAGGCAGAGCAGCTCTTCAGACAACAGTAACCAGTAGAAAAGGTGGTTTTTAAAAGACAGTTTAGGATTTGGCTGTGGTCTTAACACTTGGTCTTAATGAGCTGGACTGAACTTACTCCAGCAGAGTTGTGCTTAAAGCTGCTTTTCTGGACAGAGGGCTGCTATCCTGGTCTAATTGAAATAATTCCCTGCCCTCCTGTAATTAACTTGGGTTTGGGGTTTTGCTGTGAAGACCGCTATTAAAAAGCAAGCTGCTTAGTGGTAGCAGTACTGTTTGTATTACAACAACACCTCTAAAACCTAGTCATGGCTCACGATTCCAGTGTCCTGAGGCTGTACTGACAATGAAGAAAAATCATGCACACCACAAGATGGAAGCACTGCGTCTTTCTCTAGCTTGGCAATATGGCTCAGCATTTCAAGTTTGTCTCTTTGTGGACACATGACTTCCTGTTGACCACTGAATACTGGCCTGGGAACCAACCCATAATGCTGAAATATTATTCATCATCTATCCAAATATGAAGCCACCTTCCTCAAGGTAGGGTCTGCTGCAGGGAGAGCAGGTGACTACTGTAGGTACTTACATGGTTCCCATCAGAGCAGCACTGAGACAGTTCACTGTCCCTCATGTATTCATCATTACAATGCCTCCTCTGTAAAGAGGTAACCTAGGTCCTGAGACACCTTATTGACAAAGCACCGGGCCCAAGATGACTTAAAAAAAAAAAAAAAAGAAAAGAAAAAAGAGTAGAAACTAAATAAATTTTCCTGGTGGCCACAGAGCTCAGAGTCTACTATTCTCTGAATGACTTTTCCTTACATCACACTAGGTTTCATGTCATATCAAGTTTAGATACAAATCTTTACACAACACATCTAATTTCTTTCTTTTTAAGAAGAAAAGCGTAAGGTAGTGGTATGCTATCAAAAGACCCTAAACACTACAGGGTTTCATAGCTTTAAAGGACTGAAAATTATCTTAAGACTTCTCTATTATCTTAATCATGTTTCATCTATAACAGTCACATCATTTCACAAATAGCTGCTGTATAGTATAGTATTTGCACTTGCACTGCATTTCCTCCACATTTTTCATACAGCAGCAATATTACCCTATTTGAGGGGATGCTGAAACCCAAAGAGAACAAATAAAATTTCACATAATAAGTGAGTAAGTGTTCTGAGTCTGCAAGAAAGCAACCCAGCATTAGAGAAACATCATGGGAGTCCTCTGTCTCCTTTATCATGTTTTGTGTTTGGCATGACAACAGTGGGGACCACTGTTGTCATGCGTGGTCTGCTGGGCTGGAGCTCCAACAGCCATAGACAGACAGTGAGTCTGTCAGTGAACACACCATGAAGCAGAGCTTTAAGCAGCCAGAATAACATTGCTTAAACAGCAGAAAGGGAAGAGGTGGTTTGAAAGCCAGCAAAATACTCATGCACAATTATGAGCCTATTACTTGAATTTGCAATGCAGCCTTGTGAGCTGAGACTGTCCACAGAGGAATAAGTATTAGGTGAGGGTGGAGGACTAAATGGTAGCAAGTTGGCCCATTTAGGTCTTAATTAAAGGAATTTCTTGGTATGAACCAAAGTTTGCTTTCAGTCTGAGCGCCTCCCAGATTTTGTTTTCCACATGATTGCTCTCCCTACGCATAGAAAAAAATTTTTGGCTGACTGGAAAAGCTTTCTCTTACTTTTTGATTCAATGCTCAAACACTTTACTGCTCTTTCTTGTCCAGTTGCATTGGTCTTTGCTTTCTCACATTAACCCCCCACCCACACTTCCTTGTCCACCATTTTTGTCTGCAGTTAATAGAAAAAAAACACTATGAACTAAAATTGTGGTGAATTGAGGAAATAACAGTTCTGAATGAAACAGTCTAACACCTTAAGAGTCAGACACAGTGAGTGCTGATCTAAATGCTAGCCCATTCCTTTATCTAACCATTCACCCCAGAAGATAACTATGCAGATCATATCAGAAAGCACAGTGCTGCAAACATACTGTGGCTGCATATTTACTGGGAGGCACTTGAAGAAGTTACTTGCACAATCATGCATCATTGGGTTCAAGATAGAGTTTAAGCACTGCTTATACCTTTCAGTTCATATCCTGTTATCTTTGTCAGCATACTAAGAAGATTTTAAATCTCCAGACCTTCCTTCATGTCTAGTAACAGGTTAGCCAAAAAACCTACTAAAAGGCTATGAGAAAAATATTTTACATATATGTTAACATCAATCCTACATGCAGTAAAACATAATAAAACTGCAAGAATAGTCATTACTATTCAAAATATTTTACTATCTATATATTTCAGGTTTCAAACCCAAACATTTTAAAAATAACTGCTCCTTAAAAATTAAGCACATGGTAACTTAAGTGTAATCTTACTTTTTGAAACTTTTTTTGTATATAAAATATTCCAATGCTTTTGTAAATGAATCCCAGCGATAATGAAACAAATGCCATGAAAACAAAGACAAAGTAGCTTATGAGGCAAAATAAGGAGTCACTGCTGAGTTAAGCCATTTCCTTCGTGAGCATCTCAAAACAAACAAAAAAGTGTTGTACTATTCTATATGTCCGACATGCAATTTTAAGTAACTCTCCTATGAAACTGTAGACAAGGAGAGCTCAAAAACCACTAATTAATTCTCTCATCAATTTATGCTCTGTCTCCAGTGCTGTTTCTCTGCTTTCATACCAAGAGGAAGAGGCAGGTTTACAGACCACACTCAGCTGCAGACAAGAGGAAATAAGCTTAATTAATCATAAAGAAAGAATTTGTTAAGTACCTACCTTCTCCTCATTTTCTTGTTTCCAGCTCCTCTGCAGTCTTCAGCCTTGCAAAACTCTCCCATTCTGTGTGACCCCACAACAGATTCTTGAATGATTCATTGTGGCAAGCTTCCTTCTGTTCAGCTTCAGATTAGCTGAGGTGGAAAAAAAATTAAACAAAGGAAAAAAATAAAAAGTGAAGGCACTGACAAGAGAAACTAAATTATTAAGAAACACTGGATCTGGTTAAGGCAGTCTGTTCTTCCACCATGACAAAGAGCTAGTTTAGTGATTATTGACTTTGGCTGTAGGTCACTAGGGTACTAATGCCAGGAAGGCAAAAGGAATCTTGTCCCTTGATAGGATTTAAAGGTAATCTTCAGGAGAAAGAGTGAGAACAGCTAGTAGCATTTGAGAGTGTGATTGCTAATCCAGTAATAATGCATGACTGATTTATTAACTGTTTCACTTGCAGAAACAAACGGAAAAAGATTCTGCCAACAATCTGCCATTCTTTGCTGGAGACCACATTGTCTGAATCCCTTTCTTAGAGCAAAGCTGTGGCAAAAGCTGAGCCTGTGCACTTCAAAATGAGGGATTAATTTCATTTTAATGCATAATCCTATATGCTCACAGAGAAGCAAGCGCTGCAGAGAATTGTTTAAAAGCATGCAGAAATATCTCTAGTGTGTTGTATATGTTTATAGACAAAGAGGAAGAAATATTTCTTCATGCTTTTTTTTCTCTTGTTTATCACATCAACAGTAGCTAAAGTAGATCACATGAACAAAGTTAGCCATTACTGTTTCCCCTACTTCTTCCCCTCCACCACCAAATCCTAATTCCATGTGTGACACTGCCACAAAAACAGCCAAACTGCATGTTGTAGGTGACATATTGTAGGCTACTCTTCAACTGGACTATGGGGCCTTGAAGAACACTGGAGCCTCTTATACAAGAAAACTTTATTTGTTTCAAAAGGATTACAATCCAACCAGACACCCCAGTGAAAGAGCTGCATTAGCAGCTCAGACAAAAATCATTCATTCACAGCATTCTGTAAATTCCCATCCTATAGGCACCTATTTGTATGTTGCAATGATACATGCAGGGAAAAGACTTGTTGAGTTCTACAGTGGCCCAAGTACAAACATTAGAGGCAGAAATGTTCACCCTGAAGGGTCAGGTGTGCAACGCTCAGCTGCCACGTACCCAGGTCCTTTACCACAAATAGCATTGAGCCTTTTAAGTTGAATTCACGTCTCACTTTCAGAATTCTCCCCTAGTCAGGTATCCCCAATTACATTTATTCCCTGTTATGGCTTTAAGAGAGCACTGCTTTTGAAAGAAAAGCTATTAACATTTGCATTATGTCTTCATGCCAGGAGAACTTCTCTGACTTGTCAGTTTAATTGTCAATTACTTTATCTACCAGATATCTCATAAAACAAGTCAATATATGGGTCTTGGTTCAAACAATCTGCATTCAGTATTACAAAATAAGTGAAATTTGTTAACTGTCAATAAACAAAATAAATAAAAGGACTAAACCAGAAAGAATCCAGGGTAGAACAGCCTATAAGAAAAGCCAGAATTTCTCTAGGCCCTTACCCAAATCCATACATCCAGAGCTCTCAGCCTGTATGAACTCTGCAGCAGTTAAAAAACATTGCTGAGCCTTCTACCACATTTTTAGCTCTTCAACTTCTGCCTTCTTCATTTAATAGAACATGTTATTAACACTCAAACACAACCCACTGCTCTTCATAGAGCAAAGTCCCCTCCATTCCACAGTCCATTTCCTGGATAATATGAACAAATTGGCTTGAAAGTAGGTAGAGTGTTGGAAAGGACAGTAGAGTAGCTGGACTAAGGCCATCAGCTGTACAAGGTGTGCAGCCAGTGTGACATTATATGAGGTCTGAATAGAAGCATCGCCTGCAAGCAATGATAAAGATTAAAATCCCACCAAAACTGGGTCACCCTTTTTCTTTTAAATCAATGTTCTAGGGAAGACTTGAGTAAGAAGCTGAGAACAGTGTGCAAGTAGAAAAATATTTGCATAATGGTGCTTTCTCAGCAAGTGCTCTCACTTGCACTGTGGGCAGTTTCACTGCTGATGTAAGAGCCCTGCCTAATTCTGCACCTCACCTTGCTTTGGCTTGTACTGTGTCACGTCATATTGTGCTACATCTTCACAATTAATCTCAATGACTTTTTCATACATATTTGGACCCGTCCTCTGATAATTTATGAATCCTGGAAGCTGATCTGGATGTCAGAACATCTACTCAAATCATGTATTTGCTTACCTTGGTTAAGTAGTGACCTTAAAAAGCAGTATAGAAATAACAAATTGTCTCAAGATGGCCATGTGTCATTAAAAACTGGAATAATGGCATAACATCAGGAAGTTTTCCCTCCACTTCACAAGCCTGATTTTGTCTAAGGAAGGGAAAGAACTGCAAATAAATAGCCATGGGATATCTTAGCAAAGGAAGGTACAAGAGCAGGGCACATTTCAGGTGGAACAAAGATTTCAAGTCAGTGAGGCAGTCTGGCCTGTCACAGTCTAAAGACAGGAACCTCACATGGTAACAGGTTAAGTCAAGTTGAAAACTTATCCTAATAATCTGGTTTCCCACAAAGTATATTACCCCAAAACGCAATTACAATCCCACTATATTTTCTTTAGTACAAAATTATCTGTCAAGAATTAAAGTGATTTAGTAGGCATGTAACTATTTTGTAGAAATTGACTGAAGTCTAAATTTGATTAAATTTCAAATAAGGACTTGCTTACTTTTCTTCTTCAGTACAGATAATATATTTTTCCTTACTTAGCTGGTACATATTCAGCACCAGACTAATTTAAAACACTGAGACTGTATCAACTGTGTTCTCTGTCCAATATTCTAAAAATACCACACTCTTCTTCCCTTTCCCCCCCATGCTGATAGAAAGTAAAATAGCCTTTTATTGTACTACCTTTTATTTGAAGCCTCCACACAAACTGTTCCTTCAAGGCCTTTAATGCCTTCAGAGGAGGAAAGTCATAAATATCCCTTGGCTGTAGTGCCTGATATTTGACAGCTCATGATGGCTATTCTAGGTCAGTACCAGAGTCCCTGGTAGTGCCAACCAATCTCAAACACATAGACACAAAACATTAAATTAACCAACATAAACACTGTACTATCTCAACACCAAAATATTTAAATGTTCTATTCCAGGATTCTGTATATTATATTATATATATTCTATGTATATAAAATACAGAATATAGAATACATACTGTATTGTATTCCATTCCAGGACACTGTATATATGTACATGGTATGTCATGTACATGGTGACTTTATCTTTCTTTATCAGTCCAGTCATAGACTTGGACATGTTATTTCTAACCAAAAAAATCACATAGGAAAAAATAGCCTAGTCCATTGCAGTGAGTACTGTACCACCCAAGAACTGCAGGTGGATAATTTGCAGTTCACTCTCGGGTCTGAAGGATTACACTGACAGGAAGAGAAATTGAAAAGGTTGTCGCTCACAGACCTGTCAGTTTCTTCCTTACAGAAAACACTACATCTTCAGGGTTGAACAGTCTTCACACATAAATCTTAACAGCTCTGTAAACATCTGCATGACGTTCATCAATTGCCCTTCCTTGCCTTCTGTCACCAGCAAAGTTTGGGAAGACCTTGTTTCTCTCACTGGAGAGTGACTTTTTCTGAAATAAAAGTCGATGTCATCTCTTTGTTCCCCATCTAGAAATAGAATGAAAGAAACATGGCTAGTTATTAATCTAATGAATTGCCTTACCAGAGACTTTTCTTTTCTTCCTCCATTTTTAATGCACTTTACTGAATTTCACTAGCTCCCTGAAGTCTTTGTCATTTGCTCAGTGCTTTGAAGCTGTAGCACAATGCAAGACAGGGCAGAGATACTGATCACACCTCAGTACAAACTGATTCCACAACCAGCCATCCCAGGATGGCTTTTTGAAGCAGCTGTGTATACATTATGTCCTAGGGACAAACCTTACTTTTTTTCCAAAGAGCAGTTTGGAGTCTGATTGTCACCTCAAGACTGTCCATGTAAATGAGAAATTATTTCTATTAGCACTGAAGAACAACAAGAGGCAGGGTTTAGTGAGATTCACACAAATCACTCATCACCCTTTCAGGCAGGACCCTTTTTATCCTTATTCTGTACAGCAGGTAAGCAGCTAGCTCACATCACCCTGACCTACAGCAGGGGTTTCTAGGAAAAAGAAAAGAGGTGGGGGAAGGAGAGAGAGAGAAACAGAATTATGCACAGAGAACCCTATCTGCTAATCAGGAAGAAAAGACAAATCAAACTAAAAAGATCCATGACCCAGAGGAGGTTCTCACATTACCATTTACAAAATGTTACAGCTTTGATCTCTAATCCATATTCTCTCATTCCTCCTCCTCTTTTTACATCTGAGCAATTATTATCTCTTATCTTACTTGGAGCTAGAACTGTGAGTCTGGGGAGACCAGATCTTTGCAAAGTGCGCTTTATCCTTTTGTGGCAGCATTTAAAAGACAGATTTCCATAACTGCATTTTTCTCTGAGAGCAGGATTCCTTTCCGGATGCAGCAGGTAGGGCTAGCTCTCTGTCATAATGGAGCACTTGGAGACTCTGGACCAGAAACTAGTGCAGAGTATCAGTATATACATTTTAAAACCCAAGAGAGCCTCTTCCCTCTTCCCTTATTTTAATGTAACTGATGGAGTTTCCCAGGATCTCAATCAGTGTTTCCTGCTTTAAAGTCCCCAAAACCTTAACCAATCAACCAACCAAACACAACCCCCTCACACCTGCAACTGAAATGTCATACAAAAATTAACCTCTTTTTCTTCAGGACTTACAGGGCCAAATTCTGCTTAACGAGGCTACCCAGGCAAACCCGAAGAATCAGTGAGTTTGACCCCTGGCATTTTATTCTCTGCAACAAACCAGCTAAAGGTCACACTTACAAAGATGTGCCTATTTCATCTGTGCTATGAGTGCACAAACAAGCATGGGAGAGAGAACGGGAAAATGTCAAGAGAAGCAAATTTTCTGAGTAGACAAAATTCAGGAAAAAATATATAGTGAGGATAGATTTTGTCTGAAGAGGGGCTAAACAACCCTCATTTCAAATAAGAAGTTGTAAGATATTTGATTATCCTGCTGATTCCTTAGTGTTGTGACTTTGAAAGCAAGAGAAAGGGTATACAGTGGAAGGGGGCAATGTTTCCTCTCCTATTACACAAGGAAAGAGAGAAAGTGAGCTCAGATCTATGCTTCACTGCTCACAGCATTTTCTGTCTGGCAGAGATACTGAGGGAAAACATTTAGGGGTATGACATCCACTGGCAAGGAGGAAGCTCATCATCTGCCTCCCTTGCAGCTGCTGATACTCAGCCAACACACTCCTGCTCTGATGTCAGTGGTCTAAATGAGGGCCATACTCTAGCTGATAGTTTAATCTCAGGAAATCTCTGCTGAATTATTAGCAAGGCTCTGACTCCCACAGCAACTGCACACAGCTCCTCAAGCACAGAGGAGATTCACTAGCTTCCGATTCAGGCAGGGAAGAGTCTGCAGCTATTGAACACTGCTGCAAACTTACTTTCAAGACAGATCTGCTTACATCTGTTCATCACTACCATGAACCCTCAATGAACAGAAGAATATTTTCCAGTCCCTCAAGAAATTTGAGCTGGGATATGTCAGTAATAATTACTAAGTGAACAAAATGTCACACTGAATAAAAATACTCAGAATAAATGAAAATACTGTAACAGCATTTCATCTTCCCCTTTACTGTCTGGAAAGTTGAAATCTCTTCAGCTTTCAGAGTCTCTTGTGGATATAATAATTTTATATATAACTGGAAGACTTGTTCATGACTCATTTGCCTGTATTACCAAGTGAATTTTTTAGTCCAAAAGCCAGACATCCATTATGCAGGCTGCTAAATGATTTACACTGATTGAGCACGCATGGTATGCAGCTCTTGCAAATCTTATATGCTGGCTGTATGGAGAATTAATGCTTGCTGATTATGCTCCAAATAGCAATGAACCCAATTACCTAAGCCACTAACTCTCAGCAAGGAAGCCAGAAATGCAGCTATTGCTTCAGTACCTTAAAGTAATATTTATTGTTTGGATCTTAACTACTGTAATTTGAAGTAAATAGGAGATTGACATTAGTGAAGAACACATCCGTTAGTTCAAAATCACCTCTTTTAATGACCATTGTTAATTCCTTATGCTCTAGTGTTTGTATTCCAGCCTAAGGCTTTAATCCACACCTGGGAAAGTAGACAAGAATCCAGCTACTCTGGGAATCTGAGTGACTTCCCAGGTGTAGCCACCAAGATAAGAAGCCTGAATAAAAGGGCAATTTTCAGAGAGAAACATAAAGACACTTCTTAATCATCTTGTGGTAAAAAAATGACTTCTATCATCCAGAGAGGCAGAATGAACTTTGGTATGAGGAACGGGTACTAATGACTGCAGAAGAATCACCCAAAAAGATAAAAATCTTAGCTGAAAATAATATGTGGAGGTTACCTAGTTAAAATGTTTTTCACATAGAGCCAAGTCCATGATAAATACTGAGATTCTGGGCCTTTTCCACTTGAGGGTCAAATGTGGATTAAGCGATCACATCTCTGGCTCTGTTTCCAGCGCTCTGCCACCCCCATGGGAATTACTTTTTTTCCCATGTCATAATGGAACTTTCCTTGTGGCAACATTTCAGTGTTGCCCATTATCCCTTCATTGTGCACAGCTGGGCACACCAGCTGTGTTACCCTGTGACAGAGCTGAGCCATCACCACAGACACCCTATGCAGAGTAGTGACAGCAGCAGGCCTGGGGTATGGGTGCAAGACCAAAGGGACATCAGCACCAGAGGAAACAGCTGCAGTTCTACAGATCAGGAGCAGCTACAGATTTAGCCAGGAGCTTCATTTAATAGCTCATATTGCATTTCAGAGCTCTGACGCACACGCAGTTGACTGACGTCACCACACAGCCCTGCATCCAACATGCTGCTGAGTCTGTGCTTCAGGGAAGGACTTAAAGCTAGGACTGGAATAACAGGAAAATCAGGGGAGGTTGCAGAACAAGCTTATTCTTTTAAGTTCACAAAGCACCTGTCACACAAAACACTTCTCTTTTTCATGAGCACAAAAGTCACACATTGTATCACAGAATTACATGAAAAGGCCAAAAATTACCAACGTGTCTGAAATCACACCTCCCTCCTCTTGTTCAACAACCACATTATTAAGACCAATGGCTAAGTGTCCTTTCATTTCAATCAATATTGAAATTTGCTGTCTAGAGTCAGTAAGGTTTTGGCTCCTGTTCCAAACTTCTATACCCACAAGTACAGTCACTACTGCAAACCACCCTGATGCACAGCTCAGGAGATTAAGCACAAATGTAATCTCCTAAATTTAGCAATATAATTCCAAAATTTAGAAAGCTAAATTTAAAGAAAGGATTTTTTATAATTTAGATCTAAAAAACCCCCTCCTAATTAAAAGCCAAACAACCCCAAAACCCCCTCTCTAATTAACTCTCCATTTTGCATGTGTGAATCTTTGAGCTTCCAAAACTCTCAAATGATTTTTAGAGATATTAATGGATAGGGCTAAGCCATACTGTGAAATCTAAGATGGCTGCCTGCACCTATCTGTAGGGTTGGGTAATGGCAAACAGTGCTCACCACTGGAACAGAAGTTTCCCAGTTATCAAAAGGTACAGCTCCAATTGCAGAGAATCAGGCAAAGCAGAAGGAAATTAATTATGAAACTCCTCTTCACAAATGCCATTTGAGGATTCAATTCATATCCCTTTCTCCTGGAAAGAGAGATAAGATTCTTTGGAGGATCATTCTGGAGACCAGTTTATCTGTCCATTCTTTCCTACCCTACATCTTTCAGACTACTTTGTGCAGTGGCTAAAAGGGATGATATGAACAGATGGCTGTTTGCTCTGATAACTGTGTCTGTTCCTAGTCAGATTAATTGGTTACAACCCAGTTAAAGATTAGAGTATGGTAAAATGATACAGGCAGTCCCTCAGTTACTCTTTACTGTCCATATGAAGAAAATAAAATACACCCATAAGAATGAAAATGGAGTTCCAATACCTGCTAGGGATTATGCAAAACATTGCCATAGAAAAAGTACAGTACTTACCTTTCCAGACTACAGTTTTAAAGAGTATAAAATTTACAGGAACGTGAAGGTCAAATAGAGGTTTAAAGACACAAGATGTTCTTGTGGATCAACAAATCAGAACAGTATCAGTGTCATGATTACTTTTCATTTATCCGGGCCTTTGGCATCAAGCTGCTCATGAGACTTAGGGGCTGCAGCAGTATTTAATTTCATACCTCT